>NC_090444.1:656841080-657442333 GCF_031143425.1 Pleurodeles waltl | reverse complement strand
GGAAGGAATACCTCCCTGCACATAAAGCGTCACTCCCCTCATTGCAGACACCCTTGCACTATGATGCAAGTATGCGTGCGTTGGTGCAGTCAGCTTAATTTAGTGCCGGTGCAGGGGGAAACGCAGGGGGAAACGCAGGGCAGCGCGGCACTGCTGATTTTGATGAACCACCGCGTTGCACCAGTTTCTTGTAAATCTGGTCCTATGTTTGAATTCTACGTGTAACTGGGGGAATGTTGTACAAATAATATTTTTCCCTTACAAATAAGCGTTATCATTTGGAGTACTTTGAAACAACTGTTGTATTGTGTAAATATTGAGGTTATTCCAACTTTGGAGGAGGTGGTAATCCGTCCCAAATGTGACGGATTTACCACCAGCCGTATTACGAGTTCCATAGGATATAATGGACTCGTAATACGGCTGGTGGTATATCCGTCACTTTACCGTCACTTTTGGGACGGATTACCACTTCCTCCAAAGTTGGAATAACCCCCTATATGTCTATATCCAAATCTAGTAATAGCCCTGTTGGGCTTTGTTATTTTGTTGTCATGAGAAAGGAGATGTGTGGTATCCTGCCTTAGTTTATTAAGAGGAACCTTATGTTCTTAAGATTCTACATGTACTAAGTAGGGAGAGTGGCACCATTCTGTGTGGGGAATATTTGGATTTGAATTGCACAGGATTTGGACAAGGAGCTGGAGCAAGGAGGCTGAGGTGTTAAGATGTATCTATAAATAGACCGTCTCATTTTTATCTAATGAATGGATCAAATTCTTTACACCCTCCCTAAACCCCTCCTACACCTCCCTAATCCCATCTCTGTTAGTAATACGTCTGCCCCTTTTTCAGTCACCCATCTGTGTTCCTTCCACATTTACTACTAAAATCTATACTTACATGTACACAAACTCAGCAGTCGGTATAGATGAAATATATGTTTTGTAATATGCTTTGTAGTTCTAAAAACCATACTGCAACGTGCAGTTTGAGAATCCGGTAGATAGCGCTTAATTATTAATAACATTGATAATAATAATAGTAATAAACACCATTGTTGAACCCAGAGTTTTTCTTAGGACAGTCGGGCACTATAGACTACCATGCCCACATAGTCTTGATTCTACATTATGACTCTTCCTTTCACCACCCTAAATGTCGGTTGTCCCAAACTTGGAGAATCTTTTACATTGCCGTTTTCTCCCTTTTCACTGTTGTGAGAAAACAGGGCTGATTGCAGAGGCCCCCTAACTTTGTGCCCCCATTTTCCACTTTTGGCTGGTGTTTTCCTGACTCTGATGGTGCCCTGGGTACTGCTAACCAGTCCCAGGGCCTGTGCTCTGTGTAAAATCAATATGCAAATTAGGCTAATTATAATTGGCTAAGTCAACCTACCTATAAGTCCCTAGTACATGGTTGGGCATGTAGGTTTAGGGACCACAGCATAGGTAGTGCACCCATAGGTGCACCGCTGAGGTGCCCAGTGTCATTTTAAAGGCAGGCCTGCCTTGCTGGCTGCTTTTAAATTAAAGTTATATGCAAATTCGACTTTAGAATTAAAAGTAGTTCCAAAGTTTTAAACTACCTTATTTTTACATATAAGTCACCCGTAAGGTGTGCCCTATGTGCCTCTAGGGCTGGGTGCCATGTAACTATAAGCAGGGACCTTATAAAAATAGTGTTATAAGCCCTGGTGTGGTAGAAACAGCCACATTCATTTTTCCCACATTGTAGAGAATGGCCTTCATAGGCTAGAATGGGGAGACCTTATTTTAATTTTAAAAGTCCCCTTAAATGGCAGATACCAAGAGTTTGGTATCAAATTAATTGTTTTAATAAATCCCACAACTTCCATTTGTTGTATTTAATATCACTTGTTCAGGTAAAGAGTTTTAAACTTTACCTGAAAAGTTGCCAATTTCAGCCCTGCATTGTTTTTGCTGCTGTGCTCTGATTGGCCAGGCTGCCTTGATGAGGTGTGAAGTGGCCTGGCTTCACACAAAGAGATGTGCCTGTGGGAGGCACCAACTCCTGAAGAAACCGACCAGCTGACCACTGTCCAGTGGCCAAAAAGGAGTTTGCGCCAGGTGCATTCTGGGAGTTGTAGCCCACACCCCCAAGGTTCATCTCAGAGCTTCTGGACCCCTGGGGTGAGCCGTGCACCCAAAAAGAACCTTAAAAGAACATCTGGGAGAAGACCCAGAAGTTTGGAGAACTTTTGAAAAAAAGCCTCATAGAGGGACCGACCCACCACGGCAACTCTAGCCGGCTTGCCTCAACCGCGACCCGGCCTGATTTGAAGGTTCGTCCCGGTGAAGAAAATCTCCAAAAAAGAGACTAAGGGCCAGATGTAGCAAAGGTTTTTACCCATTCTGTGTCTATGGGAAAAAGTGTTCGTACATATGGCCCTAAGTCAGAACGTACAAAGTTGACCGGGACCTCCCAGCCAGCATATCCGAGGAGGGCTCCAAGGACGTCAGATCAAGATCCAGGTTTACCCCGGTCGAAAGATTTTCACCTCGAAAAAACGACTAAGTCCGAAGGTAAAAATCCCCCCCGAGGGCTCCCGCGACGCGTATCTGGAGAAGAGTTCCAGGAGGTCGGATTGGACTGGCAGGTTCGTCCCGCTGAAAAAAATCTTCAGAAAAACGACTAAGTGCGAAGGTAAACTTTTGTCCGAGGCCTCCTGTGGGCTGTAGCCGAGCCGGGCTCCATCGCGGTCGGCCTTAAACTTTGACTTTGCCCCAGTCGAGGTGCAACCATATGACCCGATTGGCGTTTTTTGTTTCTAGGTGCTAAAAAAACAATTTTTTTAAAATTCATAACTCCGGATTCCCTTATCCAATTTTGTTCGTTTTTGTGTCATTTTAAAGATTAAAATATAATCTATTTTCATAAATTGGTTTTGGATTTTTAAACTGTTTCCTGTGTTTTATTTAATTACTGTTTTGTGATATTTGAATGCTTTACACTGTCTCCTAAATTAAGGCTTGTCGCTCGATGCTAAGCTACCAAGGATTGAGCTGGGTTTAATTTACTGAGATCTAACTGGACCTAAGTGGAGGTTAGTGGCCTATTGCTAAGTGTAGGTACCTAACTGCCCTTACAAATAACCCATTTTCCAACATTTTTGGTGTGCAGTGGTGGGATCCTGTACTTGTGCTCGGTATCACATTACAGTTTAAGTAAAACAAATTAAAAATCCTTTAAATTGTCCTAGTGCAAAAAAAACAAAAACATGTATTTGGATTAATTTCAATTATTGAATTTTTGTAATTTTTCTAAATTCTTGTTTCCAATTTTTGCAAAAAGTTTTTGTTGACACAAAACTAGGGAACCATGGAGCTTGATCTGGCTAGCCTACCTACACTGACAGTAGTCCAGCTTACGGGGTTGTGTACTGCAAGGGGGTTGCCTGCAACCACTGACCTAAGGAAGCATGTCCTGATTAAATCCCTGACAGCATGGGCTGAGGCCCAAGAGGTAGGCTCAGAGGAAGCTCCAGAGGAGGAAGAAGTAGGAGAGGATGCTAGCTCCAACCACTCAGGGGAGGGAGGGCATCTGAGCCTAAGTGAAGATGTGAAAGACAGGTCCTCACTGCAAACAGTTGCTAGGGTCATACCCAAAGCTAGTTGGGGGAAGGGGGTCCCTTCAGGAGGAGAGAACCTGTCCCTCAGGGAAAGAGAGCTGGAGGCCCAGCTAGCATTTATAGCTTTGGAAGCACAGAAGCTGGCCCTAGAAGAGAAAAAGTGGGCAAAGAAAGAGAAAAGAGATGGTGGCAGCGACAGAGAAGCTGAGGTGTCCATGGGTGGGTGGGTTTGCCCCAGATTACCCAAGGGGGTGGTTCCTGCCTATGTAGAGAGGGATGACATAGACAAGTGGTTGGAAGCTTTTGAGAGGGCACTCCAAATGAGAAGTGTTAGGCCTCAATACTGGGGTTCACTTTTATGGGAGTTGGTCCCCAACTCAGGGAGGGATAGGCTTCTGACATTAAGTGGGGAGGAGGCAGATTCATACCCTAGTATGAAGAGGTGCTTAACCAAGAAGTTTGGTCTGACCCCAGAGCAGTATAGGATGAAGTTCAGGGACACCCAGAAGGTCAATACCCAGCCTTGTGTTAACTTTGTAGACACCTCACTTAAGGCACTAGAGGGCTAGATTCATGGTAACAAAGTAAATGCTTATGAGGGGTTATCCAATCTGATCATGAGAGAGCACATCTTGACCAATTGTATCCAAGAAAGGTTGCGCCAGCATCTAGTGGACTCTAAGCTGACCAACCCTAGAGAGCTGGGGGAGGCAGCTGATGAGTAGTTGAGAACCAGGGTGGTTGTCAAGTCCCAGGGGGAGACTCCAAGAAGGGGGGGCAGGTTCCCAAAAACCTAAGGAGGGAGGTGGACAGCCCACCACAGAGACTCCCTCTGTACCCCAGAACCCTAAGAAGGAGGAGAGTAAATCCCACTCCCACTCTGGCAAGCAGAGACAGGGAGACCCAGGGTTAAAAAAGCTCTTGGACAGTAAGGCTTGCTTTGACTGTCAGCAGACAGGTCACTTCAGAGGAGATGCAGCCTGTCCAAAGAAGATGGTTAGCACTGGGCTGTCCAGTGTAGCCATGGAGGAGGACTCCTCAGATGATGAAGTCCTTCTAGCATTGAGCTGGGAGACAGGACCAGATGGTAAGCTGGTGATTCCTGAGGGTGGGAGTAGGCATTTTCACCCCATTCAGGTGAATGGGATCCCTACCACTGGCCTGAGAGACACCTGTGCCAGTCACACTATAGTGAGTGACCGGTTAGTGACCCCAGACATGCATGTCCCAGGAGAGACCAGGAAAGTCAGAATAGCCACAGGGGAGGTCACTTCCAAACCTGTAGCCATAATGCCCCTAGAGAGGGAGGGTATCCTTGACTGGTTTAGGGTGGTAGTCAGTGCTGACCTCCTCCTAGATTGTATCCTGGGCAATGACCTCCCAGAGGTGAGTCTGGTCCCAGATGGGGCGGTTGCCCAGGGCGCCCCCCCAACCCAAAGTCCTGGAGAGTCAGTCCTTACAGTTAGGAGACAGGGGTCTCCAAGAAAAGGAAAGAAGAAAAGGAAGGGTGGGCCACTCTTAAAGAGAGTTCCAGGGAGCCAAAGGCCTTCTGCCCCAGTAGGGGGGGGAAGCCCAGAGTTGGCACTGGTGAGGCCTCACCTGACCCCAAGGAAGTCCTGAGTAGTCAGGCAGCTGTCCAGATGCAGGGTGTTACCCCTGCACTGACAGAAGGGAGAGTGGGAGGAGGGTGTCTGCCACAGGAGGTGGCAGCCCCCCACTCTAGACAGCAAGAGGGGTGCCAGGACCCCACAGTTGCCCCTAAAGCAGCTCAGCCACCTGTCAGTGGGGAGCTTAGGGTGTGGTTCTGGGTACTGACAGCTGTCAGTAGCCTCTGTTGGGTGCTAGCCTTCCTGGCAGCACTGTACTTGGCCTGGAAGGCAGACCGTGGGGACAAAAGCAAAGTAGGCCCCCTGACCCTGTTGTTCATGGTGGGGTTGCTCAAGTGTTGGGTGACCTCTTTGGGTAAGCTAGGTGTTGCCCTAGCAAAGTTAGGAGTAGGGGAGGTGGGCACCTCACTACCCAAGTTGGCAGAGAGAGAGGAGGAAGACCCCCCTAGAGGGAAGTTTCAGTTTGAGATGGGTCCTTTCACTGTTGGGATGGATTCACTACCCATAGGGAGTGACCATGGCAGGAGGATGTAAGGCAGAGTAGGCCCTGCAAAGGGACAGCCTGTTCTCTTCACTGTCTTCCTTGCCTGACAAGCCAGGAAGACTCCCCCAGGGTTGGGCTGAGTCTCCTGGGTGTGTGGGCTGGGGGGGGGCTTGTGTGAGAAAACAGGGCTGATTGCAAAGGCCCCCTAACTTTTTGCCCCCATTTTCCACTTTTGGCTGGTGTTTTCCTGACTCTGATGGTGCCCTGGGTACTGCTAACCAGTCCCAGGGCCTGTGCTCTGTGTAAAATCAATATGCAAATTAGGGTAATTATAATTGGCTAAGTCAACCTACCTATAAGTCCCTAGTACATGGTAGGGCATGTAGGTTTAGAGACTACAACATAGGTAGTGCACTCATTGGTGCACTGCTGAGGTGCCCAGTGTAATTTTAAAGGCAGGCCTGCCTTGCTGGCTGCTTTTAAATTAAAGTCATATGCAAATTCGACTTTAGAATTAAAAGTAGTTCCAAAGTCTTAAACTACCTTATTTCTACATATAAGTCACCCCTAAGGTGTGCCCTATGTGCCCCTAGGGCTGGGTGCCATGTAACTATAAGCAGGGACCTTATTAAAATAGTGTTATAATCCCTGGTGAGGTAAAAACAGTCAAATTCATTTTTCCCTCATTGTAGTGAATGGCCTTCATAGGCTAGAATGGGGAGACTTTATTTTAATTTTAAAAGTCCCCTTAAATGACAGATACCAAAGAGTTTGGTATCAAATTAATTGTTATAATAAATCCCACAACTTCCAGTTGTGGGATTTAATATAACTTGTTCAGATAAAGAGTTTTAAACTTTACCTGAAAAGTTGCCAGTTTCACCCCTGCATTGTTTTTTGCTACTGTGCTCTGATTGGCTACCCTCTGGCAGCCTGGCTAGGCTGCCTTGATGAGGTGTGAAGTGGCCTGGCTTCACACAAAGAGATTTGCCTGTGGGAGGGAATCTCCCCTCAGCAGATGGTGAGGCAGGAAGGGGAGGGCTGCCAAACTGGTCTTCAAAGGCAGAGAAGGACATTTGGAGCAATCCAGCAACACCCCCACATCCTGCAACCCCAGCCAACTAGGTGCCCCCTTGATTAGATTAGGAGAGGGCAGGAGAGGGGCGTGTTTATGATTTTTAGCCACACCAGTGGGTGGGCTCAGCCAGATGTAACCTCCAAAAATTATTTTCAGCCATGATGGATTTTTGAAGAATGTTGCCTCCTGGGATTGATTTTTGCCACACTTCCCAGGAAGTGGTCATCGCAGGGGGAAGGAACCTGCACCTGATTGGAGAATCAGGACCCCCCTGTTTTTCACCCAGGAGCAAGGATAAAACTGGCAGACCTGCATCCACACCTCAGTTCCCTACCACATCCCTACCAGGACGAACTACAGAAGAAGAAGACCTGCCCTGCTGGACCCCTGGCCTGCACCTGGAACCTACACTCAGAAGGACTGTACCAGCTTCACACTTGGGCTTCACCACAAGAAGGACTTTGCCTGGCTTCAATTGGTTCAAGGAGGGACTCCCTGTTTGCTACAGGTGAAAAATTGATAACCAGAGTCCCCTGCACCAACTCCTGAAGAAACCAACCAGCTGACCACTGTCCAGTGGCCAAAAAGGAGTTTGTGCCAGGTGCATTCTGGGAGTTGTAGACCACACCCCCAAGGATCATCTCAGAGCTTCTGGACCCTTGGGGTGAGCTGTGGACCCCAAAAGAACCTTAAAAGAACATCTGGAAGAAGACCCAGAAGTTTGGAGAACTTTTTAAAAAAAGCTCCATAGAGGGACCGACCCGCCAGGGCAACTCTAGCTGGCTTGCCTCAACCGCGACCCGGCCTGATTCGCAGGTTCGTCCAGGTGAAGAAAATCTCCAAAAAAGAGACTAAGGGGGTCATTCCGACCCTGGCGGTCCATGACCACCAGGGCTGGGGACCGCGGAAGCACCGCCAACAGGCTGGCGGTGCTTCCAGGGCCATTCTGACCGCGGCGGTAAAGCCGTGGTCAGAAAAGGGCAACCGGCGGTTTCCCGCCGGTTTAACCCTGGTCCAAGGAATCCGCCATGGCGGCGCTGCTTGCAGCACCGCCATGGGGATTCCGACCCCCTTCCCGCCATCCTGGTCCTGGCGGTAAATACCGCCAGGAACAGGATGGCGGGAAAGGGTGTTGTGGGGCCCATGGGGGCCCCTGCACTGCCCATGCCACTGGCATGGGCAGTGCAGGGGCCCCCTCACAGGGCCCCATAATGATTTTCAGTGTCTGCAAAGCAGACACTGAAAATCGCGATGGGTGCCACTGCACCCGTCGCACACCAGCAACTCCGCCGGCTCCATTCGGAGCCGGCTTCATCGTTGCTGGGGCTTTCCCGCTGGGCCAACGGGCGGCCTTTTGGCAGTCACCCGCCGGCCCAGCGGGAAAGCCAGAATGGTCGCTGCGGTCTTTTGACCGCGGTGCGGTCATTCGGCGGTAACCGCATGGCGGGTGGCGGTACCGCCTAAGTCTGAACGTACAAAGTTGACTGGGACCTCCCAGCCAGCGTATCCAAGGAGTGCTCCAAGGACGTCGGATCAAGATCCAGGTTTACCCCGGTTGAAGGATTTTCACCTCGAAAAAACAACTAAGTCTGAAGGTAAAAATCTCCCCCGAGGGCTCCCGCGACGCGTATCCGGAGAAGAGTTCCAAGAGGTCAGATTGGACTGGCAGGTTCGTCCCGCAGAAGAAAATCTTCAGAAAAACGACTAAGTGCGAAGGTAAACTTTTGACCGAAGCCCCCCGCGGGCTGTAGCCGAGCCAGGCTCCAACGTGGTCGGCCGTAAACTTTTACTTTGACCCGGTCGAGGTGCAACCAGATGACCCGATTGGCGCTTTTTGTTTCTAGGCTCTAAAAAAACAATAATTCTTTAAAAATTCATATCTCCGGTTCTCCTTATCCGATTTTGTTCATTTTTGTTTCATTTTAAAGATAAAAATATAATCTATGTTTATAAATTGGTTTGGGATTTTTAAACTGTTTCCTGTGTTTTATTTAATTACTCTTTTGTGATATTTGAATGCTTTACACTCTTTCTCCTAAATTAAGCCTTGTCGCTCGTTGCCAAGCTACCAAGGGTTGAACTGGGTTTAATTTACTGAGACCTAACTGGACCTAAGTGGAGGTTAGTGGCCTATTGCTAAGTGTAGGTACCTACCTGTCCTTACC
The DNA here is from genome assembly GCF_031143425.1 of Pleurodeles waltl. Classification (NCBI taxonomy): domain Eukaryota; kingdom Metazoa; phylum Chordata; class Amphibia; order Caudata; family Salamandridae; genus Pleurodeles; species Pleurodeles waltl. The sequence goes on along the minus strand of NC_090444.1, from coordinate 657,433,407 downwards.
AATAACCCATTTTCCAACAACTGTTTTATCTTTCTCTTTCTGGTTCCTTCTCTCCTTTCTGCTTTATCTTTCTTGCACTGGGCTAAAGGCTTTTGAGGAAAAACAGGTTCCGAACCCCGAAAACGTTTACAAGTGCCGACCACCTGCAACCACCTACACAAACTAAGCACTGGCGAAGCACCACCAGCCTCACTATTGCCGGGCCAACTGGTTCTAAAATTCTGATCATCAGTGCTCCACCTTTAGTGTGGGGACTTTTATTCTTCATCGGACCTCAGGGGGGAGACACGCAGAGGGATAACATGCTCTACCCTAGAGAACCGTTTTTGTGCGTGCACTCTTCTGCCCAGCCTACCACTCTGCTCTAACTGGTGCAGTAACAATGCCATCTTCATACATTAATCGGGTATATGCTAGTGATGGTATCGCCTGTGTGAATTCGTGTAAATAGTCTAACACCTCGCCCTTCCTGTTGTAATAACTCAACTGATGCTAGTCCAACTAAAGAGCGCATGCAACAGACAAGGCCTACAGGAATCCAGTCAGAAGTGGGGTTAAACGGTCCGTCCAGAGGCCTGAAGAGCAAACAGCGAGCGGGAGGGTTTACAAGCTGAAGGTAAAAAGGCTGCTCTGTGCGAACATGCGAGGGAAGCCAGCGCCCAGTACACAGGCTCCGTTTATATCCCGCATCCTGACAGGCTGCGATAAGGCTGCTGCGGAGCTAGCACCGTGATTTTCCTGGAATAGACACTGCGTCTCGGCTCTCTCTGCCAAGCACTGCCTATACCTCCAATTTATTCTCCTCAACCGTTTTGGGAGAACTAGGGAGCGCATGGGACATTATTTTTTTTGTTTGGCAATAGATCCATCGCGGCTCTGTGACGTGCCACATCTGGCAGCTGACATCAGCGAAGAAAGTTGGACACGAGGGGAGGCGGCGGCACCTCAGGGGGGGGCTGGAGAGGTCGCTGGCAGAGAGAGGGGCGAGCAGCGTTTGACACGAAGGAAGACCTGGGCTGGATGCGAGAGAGGGCACCATGGCTTTAACCTCTCTCTTGTCCCGCAGCGTCCCGCTGCTATTACTTTGGGGCTCGTTCTCCTCAGCCTCTCTGTCGGGTGAGGGGAGCGCGTTTCTGTTCTACACAGAAGGCAGCAGCGGCCACTTCCAAACTCTTGGCGGGGAGCAGCAGCAACAGCAGCCGGTGGACCCCGGAACTATCCTGCCTGTCCATCAGGTAACCGCAGATGCACTGTGGAATCTATCGAACCGTGTGATTACTGTCGAGAGAAAATCTGTTTACACGAAATCCATATTCAGTGTATGTCTTATCTGCATCTAATGCTGCCACTTTCTTCCACAACTGAGGCACTTGTAGATGGGCGAAGAAGGGTTGGGCGATTCTTCTACATGTTTTTTGCATTAGCACAAATGTAGGTTTTTCAGAAGTTGCAAGCTTCACAGCACAGCGCGCAGGCATCATCACTCCGAGTGAAGACCCTAAAACATTTCCTTCCATATGTTTGTACAAGGCACGCCTGGAAAGTATTAGATGCAGAACTTGAACTTTAAAGCGACAGTACCCCAAAAGGGACGTTAGACTGAACGCACCTCTGTCTGTTTTTATGATGCAACATTGAACCTCGGGGTCTTGTCAGCAACTTCTCAGAGCCAGTATAGTATGCATGGCAGGTGGCATCGTTGTATAGAAGTGTAATAGTGTTTTTTTTTAAGTGTAAACTAGAAAACTTTGCAAAAGATACTCGAGCAAACTATACATTCCTGCTGAAACCCATATAATCATGGTATTTTTCATATAAATCTAGTTAAGTCAAGTTATACTTGACTTATATAAATCTACCAGCCTTACTAGGGCAAGTTCCATGTGCAGTACAACACATTCCAGTTAAGAAAGTTATATTGTAATAAGCACGAAAGAAAACATGTTGTGAGACTTTAGATAGAACTAAAGGTGTTACACCAATAACAATTACATATAATGAAGCAACTGGATGCTTCAACAGTGGAAGGGCTGCAAAAATGACAATTCATATTTCTTGTTGCCCCACAAACTTTGAATGAACATTCAAGGTGTATGGGGTACCAAGTAGGTACGAATGGCGGGGTGACGTCCCTTGACGAATGTGTGACTACAGGGATAGCCGAACCCCTCTGCCTTATGAAGCCTAAAAACTGTATGTTGCAGATTAAAAAGTGGAAAAGGTTCTTTATGGTCTGTATGTTAGATGGATGATTCATGTTTGTACGCTCACTATAAATGTTATAATGTTGGTAGTGAGTGCAGGGACCAGTAAAAGCACTATTTTGGTCCTGAAGAACGTCTGCTGACCCTGAGTGGCAATTAGAAGGTTGAAACATGTGGGCCCAGTGATGTCACAGGCCACTGCACCCGATCACATCTCCTTGTTTTTAACTTTGCCAAAGAAACCAACTACCAAAACAGGTTTGGGATCCAGAAGGCAATTTTTGTTCCACTCCTTAATCTCTCCTACTTAGAGTAAGAGCTCCACTTGCAAACTGCGTTGAGCCCACCCACTCACACTGGGTGTAGCGGGAGAGGATCCAATGATGAAGCATGCAACAGGTGGTTCTTGTGGGTGACAATCCTACTAATATATGTCAGGGCCCCACTAATATACCTGTGTGTGGACACTACATGAATCTGATGGTATGTTTGGTCTCCACAAAGTCATCCCTTTCAGAGGATACCAATCGTTATGGATACAGGCTAACCCTCCTTATATGAGCTTAATTGTCTTATTTGGGAGGTTGTGGGTTCTCATTTTCTAAGCTGTCACTCCCCTTTAATTGAGATTTAGAGAGTGAGAGAGACAGAGACATGGGTAGGTGTTGCAGTGGTACTATATTTATGATCTAACAGCATTATATGTTGTTTGCCCTTAGCATACTTAGGTGTCCTCACACGTGGCCAAAATGCATAGATCGCCTGAGGACCTATGACTGATGTTGTAGATCTTCCACACAATCAATAATTGACAGTGTCAGTGATAACTGCAGTTCCTTGAGTAACTTTGTGAGGTTAATGTATCTGTCCAGGCCAAATTCTTGGAAGCTGGTGTCCAGACACACAGAAGAAAGTTGTTCAGTCTTTCAGATTCCAACGTTTTGATAGTGTAATTTGGAAAACAAATACATTATTGAACTGTAACATGAAATGTCCCCTTTCGAGTGGCATTCACTATAGATCAGAGTGAATGCCAGCAGAGCCATGTCAGAGGGCTTGTGTTTCTAATGTATTTGCTGCCCTGACTTTGGCCATTCTGACAGAGCGTTAAAAGATCATGGGAAAACGCTAAATGTGTAGGGGAGAAATGTACACATTTGCATAGCATATTTCAGCCATTGTTATGGCATAGTACCCTCTGGACTCTTTAAATGGGCATTACAGCAACAATTCTGGACGTGCTTCCGGCCCAAGTGTAGGCATACAGCACAATAATTGTACGTAGTGTACTGTGAACTCTGACTGTTGTATGGGAGTGATAGGTGGATGGCGATGTTTATTGGGACCTGCAGGTCCGTTGTGTGGCACTTTTGCATGTGTGCTAAATCCGAATTATCCAATTTTAATTTGTGTGCTTTTTAATTAGGATGGATGAATGACAAGATTACACTGACTGGGTTCTCGTTCAATGGGGGAGAGGGTTGCACACTGCCCAACAGGTTGTGTTGGGCAGAATATTTGAAAAGCATCACATCTCCACTTATTTGGCTGTTGGTCTGTCGCGAGAATGAGTGTACAGGCTCTTTGGTCAACTATGTTCTGTTGGATCTGTTAGGCATGTGTATGCTCCAGCAGTTAGTTTTGTGATTGATGTTTTTAAATAGGATTGTACTGTTAGTATACAGTTGGTGCTGTATTGCCTTTTGTGATGTGTGGGTTCCACCTTGAGGTTGTAGCATGTTGTCAACTAAATATTTTTGGTGCTGTGCTGTTTGTGTAATGGTGAGGTGTGATCTGTTCATTCTGTCAGTTCATCTTTGTTGTTGGTGCAGTTAGAAGTTCTAGAGTGGTCTTTCTCATAAGCTCTGTTCTATTTGTGAATGTTAAGTCAGTCATGTGTACCTTGGTCCCACTGGCACAGTGAGCACAGGGCTCATGTCTGGGCATACCCGTCACACATTGCACTCAAGCACACAAAAAAGTGATGGGTGGAATGCTTAAAATAATCTCAGCCACTGGTGATTATTTGGGGGTGCATCCCAGCCCATCGTTAGTTTTACACACCATGCCACCTCATTTTGGAAACAGCCATATGAAAATCAGTTTGGAAACAGCCATATGCAAATCAGTGTTGACTCTTCTCCAGTAGGAACAGTTTAGCTCGAACTGCCTTGCCAGGTCCTCCCTGAACTAGAACACAAGCAACCTAAGACTGGTTTTGCCCTGATTGGGGCTCTTCCGTCGGATGTTGCATGGTTCTAGTAGGTTAATAAATTCAAGGGATTCTTAGATTCAGTTTTAAAGTCATTTTCTAGTAGTTTAGCTGGACAGGGCTATTTGAGATTGGCGCGTAGGTTTTAGGGTCTTAGAGATTCAATGAGGGTTATTTAATAACAGTTTCTACAACATTTTTTAGTTCTGCATGGGCAACTGCATATTAAAGTCATGACAAAATATAAGGAGGCCAATGATATCAGTGTTAGTAGATTCTTAAATATGTACATATTGTGGAAATGGATTAGCTATCAACTAAGATATTTTTCTACTACTAAGTCTGTGTTGAAGTGTGAATCTGTAAACTGCTAGTTTGAATAATCAGAGGATCTCTTTTAAAGTACACAAAGTGATGTTTAGTGGACATTGTTTTGGTTTTGTGTGGTTAAGCTGGACGAGTGATCTGGAAAGGGGCAATCATGCTGTGTGTTATTTCCTGATTCAAATGTTATAGTTTCCTTATATTCTTTGTTGCTTTCTTGTGGTGCTTCATTGGATACAGAGGATGAGCTGTTCATTGATTGTGGCTTACGCATGTCCTGCAGTGTAGTGCAAGAATGGTGTAACTGGGTAAATTTGTAAGTGCAAGATAGAATAGGGTGGTATGGAGGGTGCAAAGTAATAGAAAATTGTATTAAATAGTAAGGGCAATCCTAATTGGTGGTTCACACTTGAGTGGCTTATGTGTTAATTCTCTGTTATACATTTCAAAGTAACCTTTGGGAAACTTTGCCCTCTTGCTTTTAGTGCCTGCCCACTCTACCACCTGCCCACATAAAAAGAAAGGTTGATGTCCCACGGCTCTAGCATTAGCTACTAAAAAGACATTCAAGAAAAAATCATTTAGATTACTGGATTACGTTTCATGGTGTGCAGCCTGTTTGGGTTCCTGTTCTGCAATGTTTTATTGGGCATCATGGCCCCTGAGGCTGTCCACAGTGCAGAAAAACAATATTAGTCATGTCTTTGTAGGTGTCCCACAGGTATGATGGGTAGAAGACGTGGGTATCAAAGTTAGAAGGTATCCCTGGGGAAACTCACTACTGAGTGTCACCCAACATTAACATATTTGATCAATGTTGGACAGAAATCCAGTTATTTCATTCCTTAGTGGATCTAGTTAAAATATTTTACACTCTTTAGGGTACTAGGACCTCATGTGTATCTTACAGAGTAAGATACGATACACTACAGGGTCTGATATTTTGGAATCTACCAGTTGAAAATTCGAAGCTGTTGAGCTACAGGGATAACAGTGCAGCCTTCACTCGATTCAGGAAACTAAACTCTACTCTCTCTTTTGAACTATTTGTCATAAAGGTCCAATGCGTTTTTGCTGCAAGGAGTGCTGGATATCTCCCTCTCTGTTAGAATTAAGTACCACCTGGATTTTATGAATGCCCTTAGGATGCTAAAAAGATGACATTGGCCGTAGATTCAAAGGAGCCCCCCATGGTGGCAGGGCTAGATCTTTCCACACAACAAATTGCAATCAGACCCAGATGAGCCAAACATCCACTGAAAGATTGTCCCAGTCAATGATTGGTGGGCTCAAGATGTTGGGGCTGGTTAGTTGTAAGGCATATGCACAGTCTATCCAAATCAGGAGGGACCTCAAGTTTGGCTTTCAGACACTGTTTTGGCATTGAGATCCAAGAATAGTGCTTATGCCATGCCACCAGATGGAGACAAGGAGATGCCAGTGTGTGGCATAGAGGGGACCATGCATGCTCATCAGTTTGAGACACTAGGTTTCTGTACCAGCTAACCTGAAACGTGTCACTGATACTGCGGCTACCACCCATTTCAGGAGACTGGTCACTAGGGCTTCAAGTAGGTTTGGACAGACTTGCTGTCCCTTCCCCTGTCTTGCTTGCCCTTGGAGGGTCAAAACTGGAATGCAAACATCTCTCCACACCAAAAAATGGTAACCTTGTAATCAGTTACTGTAGGAAGCTGGTTCTCTATATAGTGCACTAAAATGAAGTACACTGTGCAGAGAGTCTAGCGGATCCCCAGCTGGTTTTGCAGAGGCAAAAGTAGATAGGACTAATGCTCTATTTTGTGGTAGTGTGAGTGAGCAGTTAGGCTTATCAGAGAGTAGTGCTAAACATCTGAGGGAGATTGAGCATGTGTGCAGAGTCTGCAGGCATCTTAGGAGAGTCCAAAATGGGTGAGACCACATTGGACTTGGTCAATAGGCAGCTGGGGACCTGCGTTGGCACCATCGGTTGGCTTAACCTCAGGACGTAGATGTCGGCTGCAGTAGTCACTTCTGGTGTTAGGTTTCTGGGGTTCCACCACCTGCAGAATCTTTTCTTTGGAGTTTCTTGTTGTAGAGCAAGTCTGCCGACCATGGGAGACTTTAGTCTTTATTGAAGGCTTGGCGAGTTGACTTCTTGTGCAGGATCCCTTGAGGTCAGCAGGCAGGCTAGAGGGGCTGGTTCCAGGTCAGCTGCTTCTTCTTTTCCTTGTCTGTGGGTACAACTCTTTTTTGTTTGGGTCTTCTTAGGTTGTCGAAATCTCAGTTCTAGGGTTCAGAGGTGCCACACAAATCCTCAATTTACGGGGCGTTACAGGGAGTCCCAGGTGGTAGCCAGGCTGACCAACCTGAGGGTGACAACACCCTTCTTATGACCACTTCCACTGGGAAGTGGGCATATCCCTAACCCTAGTGGTCTAATTCCTTCCAAGCAAGATGGAGACATTTGAAAAGTAGTGTCCACATCAGCTCATCCACCTTAGGGGTGGGACTGGCTTGAAGTGGCCCCTCCTCCTAATTTAAATTTTCCTGCCTGTGCTGCTGCCAAAAATGGGATCAGGACAGGGGGGTTGGTCATCTCCTCCACCTGGAGAGACCTGGGTTGCATTACGAAGGCAGAAAGGCCTCTAAAGCTCCATGTCCTGGAATGCCCATCCTGCCTGGAAGAGGAGGTCACACCTCTGCCCACCTCTGCCCTCAGGCTCTCGAGAGCGCTGGCTCTTACTTTGGGGGCCAGAAATGTATCTGTGGTGGATGAACTGGTTAGTACCAGTGAGTCAGCACCCTTGTGGCTGGTAGGTTTTCAGGGGGCACCTCTAAGGTGCCCCCTGTGTGCATGTTTTTAATAAATCCATCTCTGGGGTCAGTGAGGGTTTATTATTCTGAGATGTTTGATACCAAACATCCCAAGATTCAGAGAATCCATCATGTAGCTGGGTAACTCGTAGCGACCAGTGTCGAGCACATGCATTTAAAATGGCTGCCCTGTTCACTTAACATATCTCAGAATCGAAAGAGACATAGCAGGGGCATATTTAAATGCTCGTACATGTATGCTCTCACATGTGTCTGGATGCACCCTGCCTTAGGGGTCACTTACACTTGGCACATGCAGTGATAGGGGACGTGGCACACAGGGGTGTGTGTCAGGTTGTGTTTTCAATTAAGCCTGCACCAACACACACTGTCTGCAATGGCAGCACTGTATGCTTTTGGTGAGGGGTCCCTGAGGGTGCCACAATTGGTGCTGCAGCCCTCAGAGACCTTCTTTAGAACCCCAGACCCTAGATACTAGGGGTAATATTTACTAGGGACTTCCACTGGTAGCTAAAGAGTTTGCAAATTGTGAAAACCAACAGTGCAGTTTTGGGGAAAGAGGTCTGGCACTGGGGACCTGGTTAGCAGTGCACTAACAGTCAAAGTCACACCCGAAGTCAGGAGAAAAGTGTGGGCTAACCATGTCAAAAAGGGTGCTTTCCTACAGTAACTCAGTCTCAAAGAACATAAAACTGTCTTCACCCTGTATAAAAATGGGAAGATCAGATATCAACCTCCATATCTTCACCACATTGTTTAATATAGTGAAGGCCTGAAAAGCTTTTAGCAGGGCTAAAGACATTCAAAGTGATACAATTCTTCTATCTCTACCGACAGAACCACTAAGTTACCCAGTGCCATGCCCCATCATCACACACAAACACCCTCAGAAAACGAAACCAGACATTATAATATCAGCATGAATCAAAGCTGCCAGACCAGTATTCTGGAAGAATGCTACCCTACACAGACTGAAAGACAGGTAATTCATGGTTATCAAACAAACTATTCTTGCCTGCTTGGATGCAAAGAATAGTGAAATAAATAAAGTATTGAAAATAACTAAATGCCCTGTTTTTATTTTATGCTTTACACTAAAGTAAGTCTGTTTCCTCTATGACAGACCAATACACAATCAATTGTTAAATTGGGAATGTAGTATTTGAACTCTTCTCCCCAGATTTTGCAACATGCATCCCAGAAACTAGATTACATATCAGTTGAGCTGCTACACCACTTCATACCTTGGTCTCTGAAAATAAGTGTGCCCACTGTCTCCTGCTAAATACCCTACTAGTGCATTGGACCAATTTTCAACTTTAGAGGCTTATTCTTGCATGCCCTGGCTGGCTGCCACGTTTGGTTTGGCCATGGATTCAGGAACTGTGAGGGAAGCACAGTCACAGCTGGTCAGGTCAGGTTGCGCCAGGCAAGCTTACAAACAGAGGCTGCTTATAAAGGCCATGAGGTAAAAGGAGAATGGGTGCATGCAGGCTCCTGGCCATCTGAGTGAAAATGAGACCAACACCGCCTCAAATTTAAGAAATGTGTTTAGAAATAATTTTAAAGTCGTGCAACACAACTGAACTGATGCAGAATTACTGGGAGCACCCTGGCATGGGGCACAGATGAAAGAGAAGTCACTTCACATTGCCTAAAGTGTCCGCTTCATCCTCAGTCAGCTTTTCACTGTCTAAGAATGAAGTGGGTAGTAAGCATGACAACATGGGGTCCTGGCCAGCTGCTCTGCCAGCAACCACTCTGAAGGATTAGAGAGAGAAACTGCAATAGCTGCAGGTTTTCTGAAACAGCCTCCTTGTCTGCATCCCTCAGGGGGATGGCACTCCTTACACTTCACTTGACATACCTACTTCTTAAGACCTAACACACAAAGCATCTTCTTCGCACATCCCCTCTACTGCACTGGACACACCCAATACTTTCTGATCACATATATCACAACAAACACTATTACCACCATCTCCAGATCTAAATGCCTTTAACATAATCAAAGTTCAACATCCTCCCAATGCAGTGACCCATCTCCTTAAAATAACATCAAAACTGTGTTCTTGAACTGAAGACTGGGGACTCTAATAAAAAGTCTATAGTTCCCTCTTCAATGACTGTGTCCTTCATATCACTGTATTCACATAAAACAGGTTTTACTTAGCCTCCATATGGTAACGTTATGGGTGCTACCATATGTTCCTCACTAAAAATAAGTAGTATTTACCATATGTAAATGTATTCACCCTATCAAAACACTGCATTGCGATTTAGTCGCTTCTTAGGCAGGTTCTTATTTCCTAATATTTATGGCACAACAAATACAGTGATAAAAACCTATTGGTCAACAGTACAAAAATATATTTTTTTATCCTCACATCTTTTTAAAATGTATTTAGTAATATAAGTTGATGTTCTGGGACTCTTTACTTGTGAGTCTCCTTCGACAGGACATTCAGTTATGTCACCACCATTCTGAATGTGGTAAATGTGCAATATCCTAAATAAAATTGTGGAATTTCAGGTCCGAGTTTATACTTTTTGGTGCAAAACTGCGAGAACACAGTTTTGCACCAAAACGTATAGCACTGGCTTGCATCATTTAACAATGCCAGCCGGGCACCATATTAATAGTATGGCACAAGCTTGCACTAAACTTGGGCTAGCATCTTAAAAAAAGACGCTAGCTGGGTGGGGGCAACGGTAGGGAAGGAGAGGTATGTGCGCCAGCAAATGACACTAGCCTGATTAGAGACAAAAAGAAATGCCTCTAACCAGGCTAAGACTATTTCCTTGCGCACAACCACCAAAAACATGACTCCTGTCTTAGGAAAGACAGGAGTCATGCCCACCACACCAATGGCCAGCACAGGGACAAGTGACCCCTGGGCATGGCCATTGCACCCTGTGCCATGCATGGGGCCCCAAGTTAGTGCCCCCGGTGCAAAACAAATAGTTAAAAAATACTTACCTGAACTTACCTGGGATGGCGTCCCACATCCTCCGGTGTCCCTCTGGTGGGGTTTGGGGGGTTTCTGGGGCTTGGGGAGGGATTCTGTGGTCCCATTCCATGGTGTTTAACCATGGAAATGGATCCACAGTTCCCCAAACGCCTAGTCTGACCCAGGTGTTAAATAATGGTACTAAGCAATCTTAGCACCATTATTTAGCGCCTCCTCCCACCCATGCATCATTTTAGCATGTGGGGCTAAATATGGGGCTATGGGGATAGCACCATTTTTTTGGATGGGAACGCCTACCTTGCATCTCATTGATGCAAGGTAGGTTCACTCATCTAAAAAATGGTGCAAACTCCTACATTTTGACGTTAGACATGTCTAACATCAAAATATAAATATGGATTTAGGTTTACACCGAATTTGCATAAGAAAATGACGCAAATTCGGCACAAAAGGAGTATAAATATGGGCCTCAGTTTCTAGGCATCATATCAAATATGAACTGCTTTTGCCAATTTGTTCATGTCCCCTTAGTTATAATTCCTATTTATCACAACTCACAACCAGCTAAGTAAATTCTTCCCATGACTGAACATATATGGAGCCTCTGTCATCGATGGTGATCTACTTAGTCACAGGGGCAGCAGAGCAGATCATTTTATGGCACTGGAATATGAATCAATTGCATGCATTGGACAGTTTTACCAGACTGTCAACAGAAAAAAAAAAAAAAAAAAAAAAACTAATCCTTCATTCCACTAACTCGCAACTTGGATACAACACCTTCGACGTTGATAGAGGTGAAGAAATGGTAGCAACTGATTAACTCAAGAACTTCTGTTCATTACAATGCCTCAGTGTAGAGTGCACAAACACAAAACCAAAACCACTGAGGCTGGCAAAAATAGATTTTATTGATGGTTTCTTGGAATATAGTATTAATCAATTTATCTCCTTTTGCTTTGGATTTCCCTGGGAGATTTGAACCTCCACCGGGAAAAAGAAAAACATCCACACATCCCTCCTTAAATGTTTCCTATTATACAACAACCTACTATAATATTAGACCTCTTCAACCCAAAAAAAAAAGGCTGAAGCTGGAATTTGATTTTCATAAAGAAACACCACATACAACTCTCTCACCTTCTCAAATTAATGTGGGCAAACCACTTTTTTGTTCCTTTGAAATTCCTGAACATCATGCACTCTGTCTGTACTTATAGTAGATGTAAATGGTAAAATCTAGAGTCTTCAAACACATTGACAACAAGCACTGGCAAAGCCAATAGATCTGGTTGGAATGTCGTAACACTTGCAAAAAGGGTATGCACAAATGTGCATAGACTGTTTGTGCTGTGCATCTGTCTCTTTCTATGCTCCCTATGTCTGTAACTTGTTTTTCTCCTGTTCTCAGTGAAGCAGCACTAGCATAAGGAATTAGAAATAAGGCAAATACATAGGACGCACAGAAAAAGGCAAGTTGCACAGAATGTTTCTTTTGTTTGCGTGTGTTAGTCTATTAAAGCCAGACATATTGGTTTTGCCAAGGTTTAATGAGTGACACTGCATTCTTGATAAAAATGTGTATTGAGTAACTGCTTTTTTGACAACAATGCAAGTAAAACAGGAATCGGCACAAGAATAACTGTATTGTATTGATTTAGAATAATCAGCACAGATCAACAATTCAGCATTTCAAGATATGCACTAATTTCTAACAAACAAAATCAACATAACAAAATAACGGGAATATTTCAGAATGCAATTAATTATATTGCTTCTAGTAATAAAGGAAGATTATAAATTGTTCGTAAAGTGATTGGAAAAACAACATATTCCCAGATATTGGCTACATAGGACATGATTCTGAGTTGTACAGTACTGGTGGGGTGGTAAATTTGCATGCAAATTTAACATTAATGTGCAGTAAATTCGCAAAAGTATCATGCAATTACAACTTAAGCACCATGGATAAGAAATTAAGATGTGGGCCAGATTTAGAAGGTGTGAAACCACACAAAATTCTCAATCCCATGGAGTTAACAAGTGGATGAGATGGGGTGGCACAGGTGGTGTGGGTAGTTGGTGTAAGAAAAGAAAGGTAAGTTTTGGCAGTGGAGGGCATTAAAGGCACTATTTACAGACAATCTTTGTTTATTGCTACCCAACAAAATTGTGCCCACTCTATTGGTCTCAGGAGGAGGAAAGGCTAGGTAGATCCCCCTAAAAATCAAATCTCTATTGATGAACTCAATCACAGATCCCTCCAGTGCAAGCATTAGTCTACAGAGCCATCTGATTCAATCCAACCACTTCCACCACGCATCAGTGAAGGCCAAAGGTCACCATACTATAGAAAAAAGAAGAATACAAACTAAAAAGTTCAATGAAAAGCACACCAAATGGGTTAATAGTTTGACCATCCCAGATATTAAAACAAATTCATGAAGTACCTACATAGTAACTCAGAACAGCGAACAAATGTAAACTGCACACCATCTATTTCTCACGTTTTCCCCTATCATATTTCAAGTGCTACTGCCCAAGACAAGATAAGAACACCACTCTGGTTATTCACACAGGACACAAAAACGCTTCCCACCAAGGCAACTCCGCAAATTCTGCATTCTTCAAGCCAAGAACTCTATTGTGTATCATGCTACCCATCCGATAATGCGCTTTGGCACCTCCAAAGGGCTATAAAGCGCTATAAAAATGCAATTACAATTACAGCAACAACAAAAAAAACAGGAGCTTCATATAGAGGTGGATCTGTGTATAGAGAAAACCTCATCTGTGTTCATTGGAAGAGATTAGGAACTTAGTAAATAGCAGTAAGCAGTCTGACAAGACTCATACGCAATGTTCTTACAATCTGTTGCCGCTCCACCCTCGTAGCACTTGACATTTTCCCAAGCTTTCCCTGTTGGTGGGGGTTTTGTCAATAACGCCTCTGGGACGGCTAACTTCCGGCACCGTGACGCCCTGCATCAAGCTCGTACGCTGTAACAGCTGTGATATCATGGGAAAGGCCAAACAGCACGTTCAGTGCGGCTGCGTGAAATGTGACCTACGTGAGAAAGCATTCAGCCGAAACATTGCTCTTCGCCCTGTCAAGACAGGATGGAGATGGAATGCAACAGTATTCAGCCCACTTAGTGCGAGTCACTACTTTCACCCCATAATTCATATTGGTATTTCCCACACCTGTTGCAAGTCCGTTACAATCACCCAGAGAGGTTGGATTTAAATTTCACTTCCTTTCGCAAAGGGGCAGGCCTCTGCAATTATGGGGTCTAATATCCTGGCCCATCTGTCTCTAATAAATTCATCCATGGAGCTGCAGCTTATTGAAGCGCTTCAGTGCAATAAAATATTTTCAGTTTGAGAATTTCTGATTTGCAACGGGACACATGTACAGGAGTACTAGTGCACACTGAATAATTCCGACCCAGGATCTGTGTTAACACACCCAACCTTCATAGGATGGCCAGATTCTGAAAAGCAAAAACTGGGACAGGCCAAATGTAGTAGGACTGAAGGTTAACATCTATCTATCTATCTATCTATCTATCTATCTATCTATCTATCTATCTATCTATCTATCTATCTATCTATCTATCTATCTATCTATCTATCTATCTATCTATCTATCTTGCTATCCCCCCCAGAATAAATAAATGTAGGTGTGTAGGTGCCACTCTTGCTTATCAAGGGGCCAAACTTCGGAACTCTCTTCCCATTGGCGTGCGGCTGACGACCGATGAACTCAGATTTCGGAAGTCTTTAAAAACTTGGCTATTCTAGGTACAGGGTTTTTCTCTCCCATTTGTTTCGGTTCGTAGTCCTCTGGCGCTGGGAAGCCGGTTGGTAGCCATGCTCTTTAGAAATATGATAACATATCTATCTATCCCAGTGACTTTTAAACACTGAAAACATTCTAACATTCTTCTTTTAAACTCTTCATTTAGAAGGCTACATTTACATAAAATCAGCTATGGTAGGACCTCCACCATACGCCCACCACCCCCTCACCCTCCTCCCGTACGACATTGCGTCTCCCCTTTGCTGGGAGCTTGTCGCCGACCTCATGCGCTGCCAGAAAGCAAAAGACCAGAAAGCAAAAGTTCAATGGCTTTAGTTGTATCAGACTTTAAAGGCGCCCCTTGAAACAAGAAGATATTTAAATTCTGCTTTTCAGAATGACTTCACCTTTGTCCCAAAAACCGGGAAAATGTCGTTAAAATTGAAAAAGGTGTTCCAACGCCAGGGCAGTCCTGGAAAGTCTTCTGAAATCCGGTACACACCAGGGAAATCCGGGACGCGGTATCTGATCATTGTATACCTTTGTCACACAACTTTGCAATTGAACACAAATGGTGATTAAGTTTACTAGCAACCAATGTCAGGAAAACAGTTTACCAACACTTTCCATAAAAACTCTTAGAAAGCATATACCCTAACATAACCGAACATCACATAGTGCAACTTGATCTCTTTTCCAAACTTTCAGCTTGGTACTCCAGACAGAACATTGAGAAACCATCCAAGACAGCACAAATATATTGTATAGGGGGATATCACGTATCGCGTATGTAATTAAATAATGCATGCGCCTCACCCTGCAGTACATGTTATACAGAACATCTCACACACATCCAACACAGCAAATATATATTAGTATCACTTAGCATGCCTCTCCAGTCACAAGTCAAACGCACACTTCTCAGACGTACAGATGCACCAGAAAAACATGTTTTTTAAAGTTTTTTATTCACTGCTTTCCAGTTTTATTTATTTTTTTCAAGTCTGTACTGTGTAAACGATCTTTCTCTTTTTTTTTTAAAATAAATTCATGTCTTTTCTATCCTATTAGGCATGACATTGCACCTTCATTTAAAACCCTACTGACATGCCACATTGTTGGATACCACTCTCTACCAGACACTAATCTACAATACCAGACATTGATACATAATTCTTAGCATAGATTGAACGTAACCCAAATGTGCCATTAACAAAGTATTACAGCACCCAAGGGCATTCACTTAACCTAACTGTCTTACACTGATACAACTGCTGGACAATAGGCCTGCCTACAGACCCAGAAGATGCACAACCAATGCTTTCCTGACCTCTATTTCCACCCATTACACACTAAGGGACGGTTTTACTAAAATTAAATTCTTCTCTCTTCCAATGCACTGGCAACCAAACAGGCTGTCTAGTGCTGGCAAGTAAATACCATGTCCAGACTTTGCATAACTTTGGGCAGCACACAAGTATGATAAATCTACCCCAAGAACTCACATTCAGAACTCATTGCGGTTGAAACATTGACTTATCAGAGAAACATACCCAGGTACACCGGCGGTAAATAATTGTGAAAAGACGAATCAAGCTCCAGTCTTCATTGGAAACTTCAAAATCATTTGGAAAATCATGCCTCGATTATTAAAAGTCCTGGGATGCGGGCTAATGACAGATTGTGTGGTGCATGGGCGGCAGTTATAGTTAAATGACATAAGGTTATTAACATAATGTAATATAAGGCAGTGAAACATTACCTAACAAAAAATAACAAACTGATTGTTAAACTTTCTGCCTCCTTTAGCACATGCACATGCTCTGAAGAAGCAATTTTACTCACCCCACCTTTGGCTCCTTCTGATGACCCATGTGGGCTTCCATTGGCAGACTTGAGAGCAGATGTTCAAGCCACTCAAACAGTCTCTCCTCTGCAATGAATGTCATTACCCACAGACCTTGCTTCCTGCTTCTCTCAATGCCAGGACCAGTGCCAGGCAGATTTCCCTAAGCATTCTAGGACTGAATTTAAAATAGTAACGTAACCAAGCCCAGAATATTAGCGGAAACATACCTTTAAACACTACTGTGTTGTCTTTCACAGCACTGGCCTTTCCCCCAGATAAGTGCCATTGAACCATGTGTTTAAGACATTGCAGGATTTCTCTAAGAAATAAAGGGTGGGGTGGAGCATGGATTCGCCGGAGCAGAAGACGTTTTAAGCTAGAACAAAATCAAGTAGAAGTGGAACTATGATGACAATACAAATTGCCTAATGCTAAACTTTAAAACTATTTCATATGAATGGGTTGTTTCTGGTGGCAAAACAACATCCGATTTAGTGAGCTATACCCCATATTGTCATGACAGTTTTAGTATTTGAAAACTTCATACCAAAGGCGCAATTTGTGACAGTTGCCGCATACTGAGATCAGGGAAAGGAAAGAGTGGGAGAGTGCAATGAGGCATGTGTGAGGTCTTGGGCAAGATGTAGCTGTAAGTGGGTTATTGGCGTTTGCTCCAGTGTACAGGGTTCCTTTGAGTTGGATCACATAGTTGAGGGCATGCTTAAGTGATGGAGACTGACTAAAGGTAGGGATTGGTGACTGAGTTGACCTATGGCCAGCTGAGATACTCTTCCCTAAATGGGGTTTACATTAGGAAGAGTAGCTTTGCCATGTTGTGTGTTTGCCGTCCTGCCTGGACCTGGTAAAATGTAGAAAAACAAAAAAAAATTACCCACACCAAATGCCAGTCCATCATTCGGGCTAAAATGTTCCTATCCGAGCAGGGCCATTTCTGATTTGCATACAGCTGATCTCTATCTAGAGCAATGTAGAGGACAAATAATATACAGGAACGTGGCTCAAATATTTACCAGTGAAGGAAATTAATTCAAGCATTTAACCCATACCTATTTTTTCTAAGTAGTGCTGGTGAAATGAACTGCGTGAGTCAATTTATATAGAGCTCATGTACCCGTAACCAACAAGGTGGAGACAAAAGTGGCTGCCACTCTTCCTAATGTAGCTTTCACGTCATTCTGAGGGCAGGATGGGTGCACTATGCCAGTTTTCACCTGGAAGCCTCTTTGTATCTGGAGGTCATGGGAGAACCATCTCAACCTGAGCACAGCCTTTACTTCCCAGACTCCTCTCCCTACAGTTAAAGTGCCCTGTGGATTTACACCTCTCTGTCAGCTCCCTTTAGGTTAGTGTAGTTGTGAGCAATGCAGCCAAGCAGACAGGAAGGAAGGCAACAAGTGGTGAGACCATGAAGGTCAATTCACCAAGCTGCCAGGGGT
Organism: Pleurodeles waltl; assembly: GCF_031143425.1. Taxonomy (NCBI): domain Eukaryota; kingdom Metazoa; phylum Chordata; class Amphibia; order Caudata; family Salamandridae; genus Pleurodeles; species Pleurodeles waltl. Next base: position 657,415,770 of record NC_090444.1, on the reverse strand, counting down.
AGCAGAGGTGACATGAGACGCCACTTCACCTTCACTTTTTCGCACACACGCATGCTTACCCTTACATGCACACTCATTCTAACTTAAACACACTCTCCCCCGCAAGCACGCACACAACATACATTTTAAATCTTTTTTTACTTACCTCAGCTGCCACGGAGGGTCATATTTCAGCAAATTGTAATTAATTCCTTATCGCACTAATAGTGAATAAAATAATATTCACTATTGGTGTAACATAAAATTGACAGAAAAACAAAGAACGTGGAGCTGCTGTTGTGTTCTTGGCACTGATTTTGCCTCCTCTCCTCTTAGTGAAATAAGTTAGCCAGACCTACACAACAACTCTTCTGGTCGGCTTTCAATATACATACCGACTTTTCTATTTGTCAGAACAGATCCAACACTATCCAAAAAGTAGTCCTTCTGACTATTGCCAATCATTTATTTAACTCCTGTAGCTTATCCAGTATCCTGAAGCCTGTGCTCAACCTCGTCTTTGTACATGCTGTATCTGACACCTATAGAGACATAGGGGGTCATTCTGACCCCGGCGGGCGGCGGGAGCCGCCCGCCTGGAGGGAACCGCTGAATGACCGCACCGCGGTCAAAAGACCGCGGCGGCCATTCTGGCTTTCCCGCTGGGCAGGCGGGCGACCGCCAGAAGGCCGCCCGCCGGCCCAGCGGGAAACCCCCCTCAACAATGAAGCCGGCTCCGAATGGAGCCGGCGGAGTTGTAGGGGTGCGACGGGTGCAGTGGCACCCGTCGCGATTTTCAGTGTCTGCAAAGCAGACACTGAAAATCTTTATGGGGCCCTGTTAGAGGGCCCCTTCACTGCCCATGCCAGTGGCATGGGCAGTGCAGGGGCCCCCAGGGGCCCCACGACACCCGTTCCCGCCATCCTGTTCCATGGCGGGAAGGGGGTCGGAATCCCCATGGCGGCCCTGGATTCCCTGGGCCAGGGGTAAACCGGCGGGAAACCACCGGTTGCCCTTTTCTGACCGCGGCTTTACTGCCACGGTCAGAATGGCCCATGAAGCACCGCCAGCCTGTTGGCGGTGCTTCCGCGGACCTCTGCCCTGGCGGTTTCAAACCGCCAGGGTCAGAATGAGGGCCATAGTCTGCACTGTAGAAAACATCAAATAATTAAGATGCCAATTTTTTTTTTTTCATTTATCAATACTTGAGATTATATAAATTGTGAACCAAGCACCATTGGGTAAACCACTCATTATTCTTTCACAAATCAGAAATGGAATGAGGGAGATAGTATGATCTTTGGTTTCAAATGACAAACGAAAAACAGATTTTTGATGATCCTCTCATCCAACACCATACAAAATGGTAACCAAAAGCCACCTTTGGTCACAAGTCATGAGGAGACTCAAATGCAAATTCACGGGACTTCAAAAAGTTAATCATCCATGTAACAGCAACATTTTCCTCATGGTTCGCTAGAAATAGTTCCCATTATTTAATGTTTTTTATGGGAGACAAACCTCTTTCGACCAACTCTCCCAGAGATATTTGTACTTAATTATTTCCTATGCATCTTTAACAGAGATTTTGTAAAAAGTTTGCATCAAGTTGTATATAGGACCTTTTTGTGGGTGGGTAAAATGGCTGGTGAGCATTAAATAAGGTGATTACAGCTGGAACATGGCCAGTACTTCATTTGTGAAAGAAAGAGTGCTGGTGCCCAAAGCTCTGCTCAGAAGCCAGTGGCTGGTGCAATTAAACATCAGCACACTGAGTACTAAGGCTGATAATCTTTAATCCACTACCAGACCTCCTTGCCTCTTTTCTCACTCTTGTAGGTTCCTGTTTTCCCCCTTTGTGATAGTATTGCCGTCTTTATCTTCCTCCATCTTTCTGATCTGTGTGTTTTTCTCTCTTGCATTCGGTAAATATCTGGTGCTGGAAGTAAGTGACAGTCCCCAAAAATAAGTGCTGATGGCCACCTCCGGCAATCATCGGCTCAAATTAAGCACTGAACATGATACATTTTCTGTTAAGGCATATTGACAGAAATATCGACCAAGAGAAATACTGGAGGCAGCTAAAAGACATCGCAAAATCCCATCAGACCCACTGGAAGAGCTTCCTCAATTTTGTTGTCTGGCTAATCAAGAGAGTGAAGAAGTCTGACAGGTTCACTCCATCATCTGAGACCTCCTTAAGCTGCAGCTACAATAGGGGTGGAATCAGTAAAGGTATCCAGCCACAAGACCGATCTAAAAAGGACTCCTATGCCACTGGCAGAGGGGGGAAGTTGCCAAGGGTTCTAGAGGAAAAGTTACTTTCTTGAAGATAAAACCAAAAGCCCCTACTAACCTACTTAAAATTATTGTTATTTAGTGTAGTTATATAGTTCAACTCAAACACATATGTAGCACTTCTTGGTGGGGTTGTGTTGTGGGAACCTGCTTCAATCTATTTAAAACTAACAGTAATAGGCCTTTCTTAGAGTTTGGAGGCTGGTATATGACATCAAAACATGATGGATACCCTGTCCATCCTATTACAAGTTGTCATAGGCTCTAATGCTTTCGGAATTCAGCGAAGGGGGCATCTGCCATATCTATGCCCAAGTATCCCGCCTGTCAAACTATAATAAGGTTCAATATGTAATTTTCTTGTAATTTATCCTGTCTAAATACTATAGATAACAATGCTTCTATTTATTATCGCTCAGTTAACCAGCCTTGGAACAGGAGAAAAGCCGAATCTATCTTGTCATGTCCCAGACTCAGAATCTGCAGGAAGAAACAGATGGCAACCGCAAGTGTACAACCTACTGATCCCCACTGCCAGCAAACAATTGACAAATAAATATTCAGAATGCAGCGATATGAGCAAAAACAGACATGCTGCTCCGAAAACCTACTCATGATCCAAATGAAAGGATAAATACAATAATAAAACGTATGGTAAAGTGAATGCTGCAAGTCTCTGAATTTCACTGGGATGGAGCTTCTACCGGCGTTTGACAAAGTACGAATTTAGAGACAGCGTTTTCCTGCCAAGTAAAGGGAAGGGCGAGGTTTTGTGGTCACAAATCTTTCTCGAGAGCTAAACAGTGTCTACTTATTTCTTCGCCTGGTGGGTGAAAGAAAAAAACATGTTTAGCTCTGCTGCTCTCAAGGGGAGGTCTTTCTATGATAAAATATTGATTTTATGCATAAATGTATGAAGAATAACGATAGAAAGCAATTACCACTCTCGCTAGCTAGACAGTGCTTTACATAACATGAGTAGGGATTAATGCGAAATGTGTTGTTCCTCTGGCCTTTCATTCATTATAATAACAGAGGAAAACACTGCTTCGCTTGTGGCTCCGGGATGAATGGGCACCGTTTAAAGTATTCTTCACTCTTGGGCCGATGGCTAGTATTAAGCTGCTAATAATGATGTCCATTATATCACTGCACATGCCGCAAAAAGTTTCTTATGGTGCCTGCTGATTAAAAAAAAATCTCCTCATTGTACATTTTTCATCACAGTGTATTTAAAAAAAAACAAACATTTGCGATTAATTATTTTATCAAGTTTTTGTTAAATTGTATTGATGGGGAGATCACATTACACGACCTCGCCAATATGGAACAAAAACACTGCTAAAAGCAAAAATATTTTTTCGGTTTCTAGAAACATATTTCCACAGTAATCCCTGGCACTGATGGGAACTACATTGTGTGCTGATGCACTTCTTGTGAAAGAGCAGAATGTTGTCACTTAGTGAAGTTAGTCAATGACTGAAGAGGGTTGGCACATCACCCCATGCTATGTACTGAAGTGGGCGGAAACGAAATGTGAATGACAGAACAGACCTGTGAATGAGCAGGGCTGGCTGAATGCCCCTTTAAGTAAGTAAAATATACATATAATTTTCTTAAAATCAAAAGATCTTGGATAATGCCAAATCTAAAAATTAAAAGCAGGTGTCTAGACCCAGCCCTCCTTGACCATAGCAGGACCAGGCCTCTGACCGGTCAGTACCTTGCGGACCTAACATCTGCATCTGAGGCTCCTGCCTCTGTTGTGACATCTCCAGTTGAACTCCCGATTTTCAGCTCTTCTGGCAACTCTTTTGCCCATTTTCTCACTCACTTTGTGCTATCTTCTTTCACAGTGCTTGTACTGCTCTCTTTGCCCTGTTTTCTCTGTCGGTAATCTCTCTTTCACTCTTTGGTCACTTTTGTACTTTTTGACCATATTTTTTAGCTCATGCTGCTCTCTCTTTCATGCTTTGCACATATCTGCTCTATATGACCTGCTTCTCTCACTCTAGGGTCTCTTTTTAACTCCTTGCCTGTTTTGTCTTTTTTGCTTGTTTTCTTACTCATTCTGTGCCCTTTTTTTCACACCTTGAAAATTTCTGCTCTTTTTGTCTTCTTTTTCCCTCTCTTTATCTGTGATCTCGCATTCACTTGTTTCCCATTTTGTTATTTGTGCTCTTTTGGTCTTCTTTTGCTTCTTCTGATTTGTGCATTTTGCCCTCCTGCTCTGCCATCTCTTGTTGCCAATTTTTACCTCCTCCAACCTCCTGCACCTCCTCCCACCCCCTCCCACTGCTCACCTACTTTTTTGCACCATAACTCCTTTCCTGTGCTCCTGCTAACCCCTGCCCGCCACCATCTGCACACATCCCACCTGCCAGGACCTACTTAATGGTGGCCATACCATTGGCATGACAAAGACACACTGAAGGCAAACTCATCTATACCCGCCCATGCTGGACCACACCCAGTGTCATGAACCCTGGTCCTTCTGCCGCTTGTGCTACTCAGCGAGATTCCTGCGGTCACTGAACCTGGGGTCCCATCCACGCACTGCGGCCACACCATTTTATACAGAGGACGCTTTCACCTGCACCCACTGCTGCTTTGCATGCAGCACCACACCCACCATGACTAATTCACCCACACCCACACACATAACACCTCCCACCCAGTATAACACACCCACACCTCAAGACAAACTTTCATGCATGCTCCTCAACAAATGATCACTCAGAAAACATGCCATAAAATCTGGGACATCTTGGACAACAAACGCCCCAGACTTCTTCCTTATGGAAACCTGGCTGACCTCTGAATTGCCACCCTTCATTGCCTTGGCTATCCCAACAGGATACATGCTCACACGTCAAGACCACCAACATGGACCAGGAGGAGGAATTATGATAATATGCAAAGTATTCAACCATTGCAACACAACAACAGAGAACGCAACCCCTTACATGAAGCACCTACACCTCAAGCTACGAATCCCAGCATCTTCCATCCTGAGAGGAACCCTCAATTACCACCCGCCAGGACCATGAGCCATGCTCACTGAAAACATTGTTGAGTTCATTACCACCCCCCCTTACCATTGACTCCAACAAGTACATCCTTCTAAGAGACTCCAGTTTCCACCTGGAAGACTGTAACAGCACCAATGCTCTCCTTGGGAGCCTAGGGAACATGGGACTGACACAACCCGTCCGAGGACGCTCTCCTGCCACCAGACATACCCTTAACCCCGTCTTCACCATTTTCACTGGCATTGAAATCACCTTAACCACACCTTTCACCTGGACTAACCAGTCCCTCATCCAATTCTAAATCAGCATCCAACACCAAACAAAATCCACAACCACAAGTCTGGCCAGACACAGTTGAAGCAACATCTACACACCGTATGAAGAAATCAGCCAAACATTACCAATGGCCTCAACAGCTATATCAAACATTCTTGATGAGTGGATCACAATATGCGCTGACTCTCTGGCACCCCGCAAATACAACACGCAGAGGAGGACACAAAAGCAGGCTAGCTAGTGCACTGACAAACTCTGTGCAAAAAATCACACTGCAAACAATTGGAAAGAAGATGTAGAATGAGCCACCTTGAAAATGACATAGGGGCATATAAAGCAGCCATGAGACGAGACTACCAGTAAATCAAAGAAGTCAAGAAAAAGGCCCAAGCAAATGGAGGGCAATAACTGCTCCAACAGCGGCAAATACATCTTTACAATCATCAAAGACTTCACCTCACCAGCATCCACTACAAACAGCATAAAGCCCTCGCAGGATCTTTACAATAACCTCTCTGAATTTTTCAGCAAAAAAATAGAAACCATCTACAACAATTCGACCCCCAACCAAACCCACGCACCCTTACTCCTAGTGTACTAACAAACAACCTTTCAAATACCCTGACTTCCTGGAAATCACTCACCGCTGAAGAAACAGCCAACATCATAAGGACCACCCTCTCCAGGGCACCAACTGACCCTTGTCCCACCTCATCTTCAATATGGGTGCTCCCCCCATTATTGAAGTCCTCACCTGAATCCTAAACAACTCCATCAGCACCTAGAAGTTGCTAGCTATCGACAGATCTCCTTTCTACCATACCCAGACAAGGTCATGGAGAAAGCTATTATCTAGCACCTCGTTCACTACTTCAATGCACAACAGCTCTTAGACACCACACATTCATGCTATCGACCTAAACACAGCATGGGGATTGCCCTCATCGCAGCCACTGACAACATTGGACCGATCCTTGACTGTGGAGACAGCAGCCCTCATACTGCTCAGCCTCTCAGCATCCTTTGACACAGTCTCACGTCCACCCCGATCAGAAGACTAAATGAAACGTGCATCCAAGGACCTGCCCTTAACTGGAACTGCTATTTTCTTGCAGAAGGAACAAAAATAGTCAATTTGTCACCCATCTGAAGCCAAAAACCTCATATACCAAGTCCAAAAGAATCCAAGAATCATATCTCAGTCTTACGTTATTCAACATTTATATGACCCCACTGGCAGACTTCAGCAAACCACACAACATCAACATGCTCTCCTGTGCAGATGACACCCAGCTTAAACTCTCCCTGCAGGATGGGATCCCCACTACCAAAAGCAACTTTGCCCCCTGCATGGCCAGTGTAGCCACCTGGATGAAATCCAACTGCCACAAACTCAACACAGACAAAATGTAGGCTGTGATCTTCAGATGAAATGTCTCCACCAAGAAGCTCTTAAACAGGCTTCAAATCATCCAAAATGCCACAGCAAGCCTCCCCTTAACCTCTCTCATCCCACACACATCACCCAACATCTCAGAGAACTCCACTGGCTCTCCAAACACAAACACACCCAGTTCATACTGCTCACACACACACACATACAAAGCACTATCGCTGCCTACCTCAACAGCCATACACCTACCACCCAGGCACCTTAGCTCAGCCGGACTCTCACTAGCACATGTACTCCGCATCCACAAAGCCAATTTTGGAGATCATGCCTTCTCCTACTTCTCTGCCCAAAACATAGGCTAACCTGCCACGCCTCATCAAAGCCTACTCATCGCTTCTCAAATTCCGCAAGAAGTTGAAGACCTTGCATTTCGAACAACCTTACCAAGAAGACAGCTGCCTAAATCACCTGCAAAGTGCCTGGATACCCTCACAGGTGATTAGCGCGCTATTCAAATATACATAACATAAGGTAACAAAGCTCATGGCTAACATCAGATCTAAAAATTGAGTGTCGCTCTTCAACTTTGAGTGCATAACCACTACACTGCTGGAAGGAGATGTAGCTTCTTCTATGTGGGTCCTTGTGCAAGGTGCGAGAGGAGAAACATTTATCGATATTGGATGAGATGCTCCTAGATAAGTTGTGTCTTCAGTTCTGTTCGGTGCTGGAGAAGATATGGGCAAAGTGGTATGTGTGAAAAAACGTTAATTCCATATTTCAGGCATTTAGAGAAACTTTGTTTCAAGTTTTTTGCCTTTTCATTTTTTTTAAGTTCATAAACTTTGATCAAGAAATTTTCAGCTTCTCGAATTGCATTGCCCTGGAAACATTTAGGCCCATATTTATACTTTTTTAGCGCTGCATTTGCGCCACTTTGTGACGCAAAAATGGTGGAAACTTGCAAAATACAATCGTATTTTGCAAGTTTGCACCGCTTTTGCGTAAAAAAATGACGCAAGTGCGGCGCAAAAAATTTATAAATATGGGCCTCAGTGTTTCTGCCAGGTGGAGTGCTTTATTCCGGCAGTCCTCTGACGAGATGTGTCAGTGGGACAGATGCTCTTCAGTGGGATGACAGTGATATTAGGAATGGTGGCGAGCAACATGCTACCACCATACAGATGTGAACGTGCCATCTACCTTAATCCATACAGGACATTTTGTACATTTAGTAATAATAAACCCCTTAGAAAGTCAGATTCTGTCACAAGAAGTAACATTTGCCAAGGAAAATCTTGTCCGGTTTTAGTTAACCACCTTCAATGATTTCTGGCACAGTGACTCACAAATTTACTTCCTTCATGCTTACCCACATATGCAACCATTTTTTTGGTCCATTGACCCCAGAGAACACCACCGAAGTCTTTTCAGGCATAGGTTTGTTTGCGAGAGGTGAAACTCAGGTAAATTAATTTACACAAAACATATGGAAGGTTTGCCCATTCTTGCACAAAATGTTGCAAAAAAATATTTCTAGTTTAGGTTCGGCACACCACTTTTTTTGTAGATCCATCAAACTGGGTGAAAAAAGAGGAGAGAATCAAAAGAACAGCACTACCATAGAACAATTTGGTATCTGGTACAGAAAAAGAGCTAAATAGATTTAAACTAAAACTTTACTCAAAGCAGTGCCTTGATGTGAAAACCTTCCACTGTTATCTAGAACCTCCCACTGGCATCCAATTTTTTCACATTTTTCAAAGTGATTTTTGTCATTGGATTTGCAGATCTCTGACCCCGCCACACCCAGCTCATGATTGGGATCCTCGGGATTCGCAAATCTGGGCATGAATCTGCAAATTCCAAAAAACTAAATAAACAATTAAACCTATTTGACAGACCTCAGCTGTGCATGGGTAATGGCAGTACACAAAGGAGATGTGACCCACATTGCGGTTGGGAGCAGTGACTGGCCATAGCTAAGACCCTATGTCAAACCCGGCTTTGCCATTACAGCACTTTGGTTGCAGGGCTTGGTCTTGTTCAGACCTGTGGTCAATCAACTGTGAGCAGGCACAAAAGCCATGTGCAGGAGGCTCCTGCTAACTCATGATGACAACCCATGGTTCACATGGCCATGCACTCCTTGGGTTGGCTGCCCCCGGGGGTTTGGGCACCTGGCCTGGCCATCTAGATCTTGGGGTTAAACTATTTTGTGCATGACCAAAAGCCATGCTTGTCTGCCTGCAGAGGTTTGGCCAGGTCCTGGAGTCAACCCATGCATGCACTGCCACAGAGCGTGGACACCAGGGACAAGGTTGCTTTAATAGATGTTGGGTAGATAATCAAAGAGAGAAGGTATCCTTAGGGTTCATCAGTATCTCACGAACCTATGTTTTTTAAAATAGTACTTAACAGCATAATATCATCAAATGATAACACCTAATCAAACAAATATGTAATATTATACTTACAGCTGTCTCATAAATATACTTAGTGGTACTGTAATACATAACCTCACCAGGAAGAGTTTTCATGACATTGGTCACATCAAGGGTGAGGTCATAAAAATGAATTTGGTGTGCAAGTTATGAAATGCAGAGCTCTGCTTTTATGATGTCCCAAACTTCGTTATAGGAATTTAATGAAACATTATTTAAATCATAGAATTGGGTCAGTTCAGTGTAAAATTATAAAGTTGTCAATTCTAGAGTAGCTAGAATCTGGTGCAGAGAAGAAGCTAAAACTCATTCATCTAGAGGGAGCGAATCCGCCAAACCCAAAATACTTAATATTGCACAAATTATTATTTATCTGAAATAATTAATTTCTGGGAAACGTAGACAACTGATTGATAACAGGATCAACAGTAAAATTTAAATTATCGACATACTCAAAACAGCAAACATTTGAACATAAATTATTATGTGTAAACAGATACAAATAGCCCTCAATCTGAGGAGTGATACATATCAGGACTACAAATATTAGGCAGCAATCCATCCCTTGCAACTATCTACTCATTAGGGCCTGAATGACAAAGTTCTCCTCTATGAGTAGGTGTGGCTTTGTGCTCCTGTTTAGAGAAATGAGAAGGGAGCCCAAAGCAATCAAGTTAGAATCTTTACAGATAAACGTATAATACATGATAACATAACCTCAGTCGTGTATGGTATCAACAGCCTACAGAGTAAAATCTCGCTTAGGATCAGAGAGATATGTAGAGGTACTCCATTCCCAAAATCTCTTTGTCCTTTCCATCGTATAATCTATTTACCCGTTTGTTTAAAGACGAGCTCTACGAGAAGAGGTGGCAATAGAGTACTCTACAAATGTCAGTTAAAAATAACAATATAAAGCACTAAAAAAGTACAAAATAATAGAAAAGAAGAATTACAAAATAACAAAATGAGCTGCCATATATTCAACATTGGTGACACCCCTGAACCAGCACTATCTCTACATGTACGCTCGATAAAAAAGTGACCAGATTAGCTAGTGAAGACCAACCAGGCCACCATACAGGAAGTAATGCTTGCGTGCAGCCTCGGCATCCCTGTATAGAAGGACACAATGCATCACTGTGCCATCACATCAGCGTGAGAGAGCCTCTTTGTAGCTCGAGGACCCTTGGGACACAATGGAAAACAATATTGTCAAATTTGTATTTAGAGCTTGACGCTCAGGATACACCATCAAAACATGGCGGATATCCTGTTTGACGTAAATGCCATAGGCTATAATGCACATGACCGTGACACCCAACTATAAATAAGGCCTTTTAACATTCAATTCCGGCTGGAGGAACAATGCAGCACGAGACCCACACAAACATGGTTCGCTACACATTAAAACTTGTGACAAGGAGCCCATGAAAGAGATAGCAAACTGGAGCAAGAAGCCAGCGCAAACACGTGTTTAACAGCAGTCCACAGTTAGAGCACATAAACTGAACTGTCATATAGTTTGCCTTTCTCATTTAGAGATAAATCATTGCTAGCAAAACAGTGTACCAAACTTGTAACATATTTCATGAGAGAAAAGTGAGAAAGGGAGGATTTTTTCCCATGTTGGAGTAGTCCTTAAGGAACTCTAAAGCCTTATCAGTAATCTAAAAAGCCGTGTGCCTGATTGCCAAATGTTTCTTGCAATGTTGCTGGAAAGAAAACAATGTAAACTAACTCTTGCTCTCAACCCATATTTTCTAACAGACTGAAAGAGCTTTTTCATCTAATCAGGGTCTTTATGTAGATAAAAGAAAAACATAACTTGTTTATGTTTCTTGAAATCACTGTTGTCTTTTTCTTGTATGTCTGAAGTTTAATTCTTTCACGGAGTACATGGGAAAGTTCACCTCAAGAAGTCTTGTCTTCTGACCAGCTGTAGGTAGGACTGCCAATGATCTCTACACATGCTTTGTTTCTGAAACTTTGGTTTAGAACGCAATTCTAGAACGTGTTTTTGCAGGAACTGTGCTTGCTTCTCTCTTTAGAAGCCTCGGAAAAGGCTATGGCTTGCTGATTGCTTCTTCTCCGGTAACAGTCCTGCTCTGAGAAGCCTAGGAACGCTTTGCTCAGTCTCCTTGAGAGACTCGCTTGGACACGGGGCATCAACAGGTGATTGGCATTGGTATCAGGGCTTGCCCTTTTCACCCCTTGGCAATGCCCAAGCAATCCCTTTTCTGAGAAGATATGAAGGCAGGAACAGAAAGTAAACATCAGCAAATAAAATATTTTTACAGGGATAAGAGCAGGACATGAGAACAGCCCTGATGCAGCATCACTTTTCAAAGGGTTCACCCTGATACTTTTGCCACTCCTGATGTTGAGTACACATACATCCAGGCTGGGTCACCCAATATGTGTTCTAGGAGATTTTGCCCCACTGAAGTTTCAATAAATGTGCCTTACACTTATTTACTGCACTCTTCAGAACCTGTGTATGTTTGGGCAATTGGTCAAGCACCTTCATGACCGTCAATTCTTTCCTCTTAATGGTTCACAGCACCGTCCACCTCAGGGTCTGCTTTGTATATCTACATTTTCCACAAGATCCAAAGGTCTATATTCACCCTCAAAATATATAAGGTTACAACTTTGAAATAGATCATTAATCAGTGAGGATGTCAGTTCGTATGCTCAGTTCTCCTGTCTATAGGTTTTCCTGTGGTGGCTCGCAAAGCACCACTGTATTGTAGCATTGCTTAGAATTGGTGCTGAAAAAGTATAGACACAGCCGTAAAATTTCAGCTACTATAGAAGAGTTAATAGTCTTTCCATTTATTGTGAATGTAATTCCAGGGGTGGAGAGAGAGAGACAAGAGAAAAAACTATTAGAAGTAGAGAGTGTGAAAGAGCAGAAGCTGTTAGTATATTTAACCATATCAGTAGCGATTGGACACAAGCAGCATGGCTAAAATTGTAAAAGGAAAGAGCACATCCAATGGCAGTAAAAGGACAGCGCCAGAAAGTTCTATTTGAGTAACCACAAATACCTAGAGCTAAATTAGGGCCTCATTACGAGGTGTTCGGAATTTGGAGTGGAGGCGATATCGGACTGGAATTACCGATTCTGGATGGTAGCTTTACCGCTGGCCCCAGGCAGGACGAAGAAGAGTCCCTGGAATAGAGGGTAACGTGGTGGCTCGGAAACTCTGGGCTCTTTACCACATGTGGATTCCTGATTTGGGTCTTTTCCTCTAAAAGTTTACAGCTACTCTAAGCAAGTTAAAAATGTCTGCAGAACTACATGTGCTCTTACCAGGTGTGGAAATTCAGCTGGTACTGCAGGCCCCAATATTTCAGCATCCATTACATAGGGTGTAGGGACACTGTACCACTCAGAGGCGGTCAGGCTAGTAACACCATTTGGGGATATCGCTCCAGTAAAAATAATTAAAAAAAATTAAAAAAAAAAAATAATAATAAAAAATGAGGTCCAATGGTTAGTCATGTTTAAAGTGAAACATTTGTTACTGCCACCGTCACATGCTCTCTGAAGTAACACATACAATGGTGACAAAGCAGAGCAGAGGCGTGCTTCCCCCTCATCACGTTCTTTTCCCTGTTTACAGGTTCAAAGATTGTTTCCTGATAGGTGGCACCTTACTGTCAATGAGTTCATCATACGTACGGAGTTATAATGTGCTAAATGGAAAACTTACACTAGCATAGAAATGTCAAAATGTATGAACAAGCATTGGCAAAACCAATTGTTGGCTCCAAGTAAGTGCTAATGTATTGGCTTTGCCAATTCCTTTCATATTTTTTTTCGAGGGCCCAGCATCTGCTAAGTGCTGTTATTTATTAATGTATTTTACCATTCGGACTCAGCCATCATCCATATTGGAACAGTAAAGTAAACAATAATTGGCAAAGTCAATAGGTCTCACCTATCCAAGAGCTATTAACTTTGGCAATGTGTTTTAGCCATGGATGAAAGTTAGAAGTGAAGAAGAGAGTGGCTTGAAGTGTCGTAGAGTGGAATGGTAAAGATTGGAGTGGAGCTTTGTAGAGTGGAGTGACAGAGAGTGTCATGTATCGGAGTGGCATAGTGTGGAGTCGCTTAGAGTAGAATACACTGGAGTGACATAGACTAGAGTGGACCGGTATATAGTACATTGGCATGGAGTGTTGCAGAATATAGTGACGTAGAGTGCAGTGGCATTGTGTTCAGTGGCTTTAAATTCAGTGGCATACAATGCAGCGTCATAGAATGCAGTGGTGTAGATTAGAGTGGTGCATAGTACGGTGCAGTACTGCAGAGTAAAGAGGCACAGAGTACAGTGGTGCAGAGTAGAGTGGCACAGAGTAGCTTGGCACAGAATACATTGGAGGAGAGTACAGTGGCGCGGAGTGGAGTGCCACAGAGTAGAGTGGCATAGAGTAGAGTGGCATAGAGTGGTGCAGAGTCTATTAGCACAGGGTGGTGCAGAGTAGAAAATAGTGCTGTAGAGTGCAGTGGCATAGAGTGCAGTGGTGTAGAGTGGAGTAGCACAGAGTGTAGTAGTGCAGAGTAGAGTGGCATAGAGTTCAGTGGCAGAGAGTGCAGTGTTGCAAAGTAGAGTTTCAGACTGCAATGGTGTAGAGTGGAGTAGAGTGACATAGAGAGCATCAGCATAGAGTTCAGTGATGCAGAATAGAGTGCAGTGACATAGAGTGCAATGATGTATAGTGCATTTCTGTAGAGTGCATTGGCGCAGAGTGCAGTGGTTAAGAGTAGCGTTGCAGAGAGTGGTGTGACACAGAGTAAAGTGGAACTGAATTCGGTGGCATACAATGCAGCATCATAGAATGTAGTGTGTAGATTAGAGTGGTGCATAGTAGAGTGCAGTGCTGCAGAGTGGAGTGGCATAGTGGAATGGTGCAGAGTAGAGTGGCACAGAGTAGAGTGGTGCAGAGAGTGGTGCAAAGTAGAGTGGCATTGAGTAGAGTGGTGTAGAGTGGTAGAGAGTGGTGTGGTGTAGAGTTGAGTGATGCAGAGGGCTGTGGCACAGAGTAGAGTCAGGTGGCACAGTGGCATAGAGTGGTGTGGACTAGAGTAGCATGGAGTGGTGCAGAGTAGAGTATAGTGCCATAGAGGGCAGTGGCATAGAGTGCAATGGCATATGGTGGAGTAGCGCAGAGTGGAGTAGTGCAGAATACAGAGGCATATAGTTCAGTGACAGAGAGTGCAGTGTTGCAGAGTAGAGTGTCAGGGTTCAGTGGTGTAGAATGGAGTAGAGAACATAGCATAGAGTACAGTGATGCAGAATAGAGTGAAGTGGCATGGAGTGCAGTAACATAGAGTGAAGTTGTGTAGAGTGCATTGAAATAGAGTGCATTGGTTGAGAGCAGAGTGGCGTAGTGTGCAGTGGCATCGAATGAAGTGGTGCAGAGTAGAGTAAAGTGGCATAGAGTGCTGCAGTGTAGAGTAGATTTTTTCAGAGTAGAGTGATGTGGTGTGGAGTGGAGTGGTGCAGGGTAGAGTGTAATTACATAGAGTGCCATCAAGTGTAATAGCGTAAAGTGGCATAGAGTGAAGTGCCACAGAGTGCAGTGGTGCAGAGTAGATTAGAGTGGTTTACAGTGGATTGGTGTAGAGTGCAGGGACATAATGTTGAGTGTTACAGAATAAACCACATTTGCGTAGAGTGTATTGGCATAAAGTGCAGTGGCATGGAACGTAGAGTACAGTGGCGTAGACTGGCGCTGTGCAGAATAGATTGGTGTGGCCTAGACTGGAGCAGTGTAGAGTGCAGTTGGGAAGAGCGCAGTGGTGTAGAGTAGAGTGGCAAGGAGTGTACTGGCATAGAATAGAGTTGTACAGAGTAGAGTAGAGAGGCAAAGCATGAAGTGGTATACAGTGTAGTGGCATAGAGTGGAGTGGTGCAGAGTGCAGTGGCTTGGAGTAGTCTAAAGTGGTCTAAAGTGGAGTGGGGCAGAGTAGAGTGCAGTGGTGGTGTTGAGCGGTACAAAATAGAGTGGAGTGGGGTAGAGTGGAGTATGCTTGAAATAGTAGCACACTGCCATTACAGACAACACATTTTTAATTGAAATGACCATTACATTTGCACAGATATACCATTTTACTAATAAACCTATACAGTGCTCATTCAAAAATGTGTGGAAATCGCATCACTTAGTGAAATGATTTGTTTTGATCACATTAAAATATTTGTTTCCAACACACTTCAGAAATAACAAAAAATGTGCTTCATTTATGTTTCTAATTGTGATGCATATTCTGAAATACTTGCTCAGTACTTTTAAATGTTGTTGTGTGCTAAAAAAACTCTTTCGTACCCTAAAATTGTCACATAAAGCCTCCCACTGGAAGTCAGAGAAAGGAAAATAAACAAGCACCCTCAGATGTAAAGGGCTGTTTACCAAAAGCAGTTTTGTGGAAGTATACAGTAAACACTGTTTAGGCAATCGGAGGGACAAACTGAAGATGGAGAGCCCAAAGCAAATAAATCCAGCAAATAGAAATCCAGAAAATGTGAGTTACAAACCACAAAGCCAGTGGTAATCAATGGGCGGAATTCATTCTTAGGTCAACTTTCTGAAAGTTCTCCAGATGGCTTTAAGAAACCAGACAGCTGCCCTGTCTGGCAGCCTGCAGCATAAAATTGTCCCCTGCTGCATTGTGATGCATGCACTTGCATGATGGCACATGACAACCATCTTGGAACGGGTTTTAGGCATCACAGTTCATAAGATAGAGGAAACAGGTAAGAAAAAGAGAAGAGCGCAGGGCACAAGCAAGGAGTTCTTAGCCATACAGAGTGTGCAAGCCCTTCTGAAAACCAAAAATAAATAACAAGCAAGGAAGTAACACCAGTGTGTGTATGAACTACTTTTTTCATTTTCACACCTGTGAAATACCTTGGGCTGAAACTCGTGCTGATGGACAACCATGTAATCCAATGCCTAAAGCCAACTGAAGCAGAGTAGTCAGTTGCTGAAAGGGGCTGTCCAAAAGCTTCTTCCTGAAACTGTATGTATGTGTACGTTATATGTTGAGTGATGACATGAGCTGTCAGAGCCTGTATGTGAGACCCTAAATCTGAGTTATAAATAAGAATCACTGCTCACATAGCATTAGTGAAAGATCCTGGTAAGCACAACTATTTCATATTATTTACTTTTACATCAACTCTTGGTTGAAAAGCTTGAATGTATGATATGATGTCATAAATGGTGACTATTCAAGTGATTGATGCCGGGACACTTGAAACAAATAATGAAAAGCTGTAGCTGTTTTGAAATCATTTAGATGTCTAAAGACAGAAAGATGCACATCAGAATATGACAAAAAGAGTAGCTAGACCAGTGATGCAGTTTATTACAATCAGAAAATAAGATTATTGAACAAATATGGTATGGAAGCAATCAACGAAACACACATTTGAAAGTAGTAGGATAACTCTTATGCCTTTAAATGTCAACAGTTTGATGTTTCTAAATTCTAAATGCTAACTTGAACTGTATTGATTATGATTTCTAGATAACGTCATAAATCATATTAAGAATTGTAGCCTTCTAAATACAGTATATTTTGTGACTCTAAATCTTACAAATGATCAGAAAAATACAGTGCTTAATTTGTAAATAAAAAGGTGCCAGTGCTCAAAGCCCTCCTCCTAAACATGCGGCTGCTGCAATTAAATCTGCGAACACGGAATACTGAGGCAGAGTAATCCCGATGCCATCTCTGACCTCTTCAATCCATTTAAAGCCACTCCCTGCCCCTTCAGCTCACACCTGCAGCTTTCTGCTTTCTCTCATCATGACACTTTTCATTTTTCTCTTCCTCCGTCTTTCCCAAATGTGGGGGTCATTCCAAGCTTGGCGGGCGGCGGGAGCCGCCCGCCAAGCGGGAACCGCCAGAAGACCGTACCGCGGTCAAAAGACCGCGGCGGTCATTCTGGGTTTCTCACTGGGCTGGCGGGCGACCGCCAAAAGGCCGCCCGCCAGCCCAGTGGGAAACACCCTTCTACGAGGAAGCCGGCTCCGAATGGAGCCGGCGGAGTGGAAGGTGTGCGACGGGTGCATTAGCACCCGTCGCAAATTTCAGTGTCTGCTAAGCAGACACTGAAATTCAAAGTGGGGCCCTCTTACGGGGGCCCCTGCAGTGCCCATGCCATTGGCATGGGCACTGCAGGGGCCCCCAGGGGCCCCACGACACCCCTCACCGCCATCCTGTTCCTGGCGGTCGAAACCGCCAGGAACAGGATGGCGGTGAGGGGGTCGGAATCCCCCATGGCGGCGCAGCAAGCTGCGCCACCATGGGGGATTCCTCAGGGCAGCGGAAAACCGGCGGGACACCGCCGGTTTTCCGTTTCTGACCGCGGCCATACCGCCGCAGTCAGATTGCCCTTAGGAGCACCGCCAGCCTGTTGGCGGTGCTCCCGCCGACCCCAGCCCTGGCGGTCAAGGACCGCCGGGGTCGGAATCACCCCCTGTGTCTTTTGATCGCAGCAAATGCTTGAGGCAGAAGACTAAGTACCGGCCCTCAAAAATAAGTGCCGGTGCTCAGCACTGGAAACAACAAGCACAAATTAAGCAATGGAAAAAAATAGTTTTAATATCTTCCATAAATAACAAGATAATTGCATAATGTTTCATTGATGAAAGTGTATGCGAACCCAGTGTTGTACTCTACATCTGCATAACAAACTGAGCCAATAAGTCTTCTGTCAAAAATCACAGTTTTGAGCATGGTACAAATTAGTTTTGTTTATGTTTGCAGTTCTATTTAGAGGGGAGGAATTCCAGGCTGCTACATATGAATGAAAACATGGTTTATGGGTACCTCTTATACACAGCATTTTTCTTTAGCACAGTATGTTAATGAGTATTGGTAGCTGCTCAACCAGAGAAACTAAACCTGTAATGATCATGTCACTTGTAAGGAGAAACAGACTCTTTATACAGCAGGCTTTAATGCACAGATGATAATGTGTGCTAAATCTGTCATGACAGCTTACTGGTGCCACTGACAGATCCCAATTACATTTTGTAGTAAGTTGTAGCCAATATACCAGACTACAGAACAAACACTGCCAAAAGCCAAAGTTTATTCCAAAATGGCAACCACTTGTGCAGATGCAAAAGCAAGGGCTATCTTGGAATGTTTTTTCTCACATTTTCAGGAAAATCATCCTATAGTGCTGACTGTGTGGGTGGCCATCTTGTGATTTTCTAAAACGTTTTTTCTTAATTTATCATTTCAACATTCCAATATTTCAGATGGCCATCTCAGAATAGTAAATAAAAAAATATATTGGGGGTTATTACAACTTTGGAGGAGGTGTTAATCCGTCCCAAAAGTGACGGTAAAGTGACGGATATACCACCAGCCGTATTACGAGTCTATTATATCCTATGGAACTCGTAATACGGCTGGTGGTATATCTGTCACATTTGGGACGGATGAACACCTCCTCCAAAGTTGTAATAACCCCCATTGTTTAGTAAGGAGGAAGCGAGCAGTCACAAGCAGCATGCAGCTGGTAGGCACTCACAAAAACATTTAAAATAAACAAAGCATTAAAACAAGTTGAAAGTGAGGGTTCTGAAATCGGATAGATGATGGTGTGGGAGCAGGGGGCCCAACGTGAGCTGCCCAATAGCAGAGAGCAATTGCTAGGCCCTCACAAAAATAACACCAAAAAAAAGAAGAAAAAAAAAAGTAAAATGAGGTGAAGGGAGAGGTAGGGGAAAATGATGATGTGATGTGGGAGCAAGGGTCTTGAAGTGAGTGGCTTGGAAGCAGTGTTCAGCTGCCAGGCCTCCCATTCCCGCTGGAAGGGATACTCATATATGTTTTTCAAATATGCATCATGTTGCGGGATTAAGCATGGTCCAAAAGCTGTAGTTCACAATGAAACCTTGTGTCTGAGCTCCCAGAACATGGGATGACTTATATGTTGCAAAACACACATGGAGAGCGCTAAAACAATTGGAAAGGGGTGTTGAAAATGGCCTTCTCTGAAGGGTCGCCCCAAAACCTTTCACCTTTTACCCTCCATTTATTGCTGAATTCCTTTTTGTTGACATTAGGACTCACTCTGTGCACTTTACAACTGCTAACCAGTGCTAAAGTGTCTGTGCTCTCTCCCTAAAACATGTTTTGATTGGCATATTCCATTTTCTTAGAAGTTCCTAGTACAGCCCAGGGCCTGTAAATTAATTGCTACTAGTGGGTCTGCAGCACGGATTGTGCCACTCCCTCCCCCCAAGAAGCCCTTTAAGCATGTCTCAAGTCTGTTATTATGGAGCGTGTATTTGCAGTTGAAACTGCCATATCAACTTGTCACAATAACCCTTTGCAAGGCCCAAACCTTCCATTTTAAAACATGTAGGTTACTCCCAAGTTAAACCCTAGGCAGCCCCAAGGGCAGGGTGCAGTGTTTTTAAAAGTTGGATATATGCTTTTTAGTTTTAAATGTTCTGGTGTTGAAAATCTCTTAAATTAGTTTTTTCACAACTGCAAGGCCTATCTCTCCAATAGGTTAATATTGGGATTATGTTACCTTTTATAGGTGTAATTCACAATGTGGAAGAGATAAACTATTCAAGTTTGATGTCTCTAGATTCACAATTTAAAATCACAACTTATGGTGAATTTGGATTTTAAAGTACAGTTCTAAAAATGCCACATTTAGAAGTTGGCATTTTTTTACTTTAACCATTTGATGACTGCTGCCTGTATCTGATCACATGTCTGGGGTGGGTGACAGCTGGACTTTGAGTATTCCCCCTAGACAGCCACACACAATGAGAGTTTAGGTGTGACTTGATGGGCCTTGATGGGCCATTCTGGCAGAAAGGGAGGGAGGAGCTGGGCACAGCCTCACTTATACCTGGATAGGCTGTGTCCCTTCCCCATCAAGAGCGCTACATAACACCCTGTAGTGCGTCTGGAGCCAGGGCAGGAAAGACAGGACTTCTGGTTACTTCAAAGTCCCATCTTTGAAGTCTCCCCCACTTTAAATGCACCACTGAGTATAAGAACCGGAACTCAGACCCCACCACTTCAGTACATTTCTGGACCTGTATCTACCCTGCTAGGAAGAAGGGCATCTGTGCTGTGCTGATCTGCTGACTGCTGCCCTCCTTGTCTGGATGAGAAGGACTGGAGCTGCATCTCTCCAACCCAGAGCCCATAGTAACTCCAATGCTCAGTAGATTTGTCTCCTGATTTGAAGTCTCAGGGACATAAAAGTCTTTCAACCAACCACAATCTGCACCTGGAGTCTGCTGTCCCTGAGTCTGTCCTGCCAAGTGGTGCCACCCCAGTCCTGGACTCTAGGAAGTTGGCCTTAGGTGCTTTCTGCAGCTGAAACAATGCATCACTACCACTGCACGGAATAGGAACCAATGCATCCTCCCTGTTGCGTGGATCAGAACTGGTGCATCATCGCTATTGAGTGTATCAGAGTCGGCCCATTACCTCTACTTCACAGATCTACCTTAGCACATTGCCTTCGGAACCACAGCATCTCTGACCCGACACATCACTGTGGCTGCATGGAAAAAATCGACACATATACACCAGTGCATGGGAAAGATGACCCATCGCCTCTGCTGCGGGGATTGATGCTGATGGATCACTTCCTTCTGCTCTCACGCATCTTTAGCGCCAACACAACCAGGATTAAGGTGCTTTTGTTCAGTGGGCCTCACTGGGTCTATGTATCTGACCTGAGCTCCATCACAGTCAGCCTCAACTTTTGACTTTGCCCCAGTACGGCGCAACCAGATATCCCTGGTAGACGCTTCTTGCTTTTAAGAGCTATTTTACATTTTATTCTTCAAAAATTCATGCCTCAAATTCTACTTATTGGACTTATGTCATTTTGGTCCAGTTTTATTTATTGAATTAAGTTCTATTCTTCTAACCAGGTGTGGTATTTTTTGTGTGCTTTTTCCATTGTTTTACTGTCTGAAGTGTTGCACAAATACTTCACTCATTGCCTCTTAAATTAAGCCGGACTTCTCTTTGCCAAGCTACCGGGGATGGGGGGGGGGGGGAGTGAGCACAGGCTAATTTAGGGTGTGTTTGTTATCTACTCTGACTAGGATTGTGGTTCTTGCTTGATCAGGGTACATACCTCTGTCAACCAGAAACCCAATTGCTAACACGAGGCACCCCCAACAAACCATCCATTCCCTTCAGATGTAATACAACAGTTTCCATGGGTGGTGTAATGGAGATGGCTTCTTGTGGCAAATAAAATGGATCTCACCTATTTGGGAAATTGGACAATGAAAAACTAAAAAGACCTAATGGTAGCTTTATGAATCAGTAGATAAAATTCACGTCCCAGAACTCGGGGCATTTTTTTAAAATATTCCTATTTGTATTGTCCTTCATTTATGATAAAAAATATTACTCTATTTTAATGTTAGCACTCATCCCCACTTCTCCTGGCAAATATGCAATTGTCACATCTTCTCCTATCATCAGGTCTTACCCAAAAACATGTTGTGGTCTGGGATCTTTTTGTCTCCATTTGTGCATACGATATATACCATCTACATTTTTCTAACTTTGCGAATAATCAAACGTACATTTTATTTATGATCTATGTAAGAGTATTACATAAAGACCCGATATTACCGATCGGGCAACTGGCGCAAATAAGTCTATTTACAACAAAATCCAGCTTTCATATTGGGTCAGATTTGTTGAAGGGTTTTCCACGTTGTGAGTCTATCGGATAATGCTTCGGTACATATGGTCCATAGTTTCATATTGACTCTCAGGCTCCAAATGCCCAGATGCTCGTTTTCTGCTAAGTCCAGTGACTGAAGCATCAATAAACAATACAATTTTATATAGTTTATTGCAGATACCTGAGACCTATTCTTCAGAGTTTGAAGAAGCATGTCACTGGGCTCTTCAAGTCCTCATTCGCGACTTCCATATTTTGTCAGTAGTTAAGTGCAGAAATTATGCACTGTTTTGGAGGATCTTTTCCTAAACAATACATACATACAATACAAATATATGGTTAAATAAAAAGCCAGATTTAAGAAGCACCCCTTTTCTGCACAGGAAAACATCAGTTTGCAATAGTTCAAGGGTCCAAAGTAAAATCTGCCAGCCCAGCCCTAATGTGTTTGTCAGCTGTAATTGGTGATGCGCTCTGCCTGCTCTCTGATATGTTCTGTGAACTTTGTACAGGTCCGCGGAAATCCAAGCCGCAGATGTTTGAGATTTTCCCATCGCAGTTGTAATGGACGTCAGCTGCCAGCTTTCGATCAGCCGGGTTGAGAGGTGTAGCCGCAAGAAGCAGGGGTGAGCCTGACTGAATCAAATGCCGCAGGGAGAACACATACAGGATAGCATTAAAAAAATTAAAATGATGATATTTCCCATTAAACGCACAGCTGTTTTTCTCTCTCTTTTTACAAATCTCTTTTACTGTGGATTCTGTCTAGATACTTAACAATTGTACTGGTGCGAGGCAATTTGGCCAAGACATTTGCCCCAGACGGAGCAAATGTCCTGTTTTCTTAATGACCTTTTGGTGCAACGGTCCTTTTGTGCACTAGCTTGATGCGCAGATGTTGCTACAAATTTGCACTTCACTGATGCAAAATTTCTCGACACCAGTGCGCCACTGGTTAATGCAGGCTGATTAGCTAAAAGTGATATTTATTCATGCCTTTTGGTCTATCTTACTTACCCAAGATCTTTAATAACATTATATAGCTAATAACATTATATAGTTATCACATACTTCTGAGCTCCTTCAGCCAGCCTTTCAAGCACTCTGGCCCCTGTTGTAACCTCTCTGTGGGCTTTTAACCATGCCCATCAGTTTGATTGGTTCATGGGCTTGCCTTTTAAAATTCACTTGATTTCATTAGTGAAAGGCATGCATACGTCATGCCTTTTCCAGTGTTTAGCCCTCCTCGAGCGCACCGGTAAACTACTGAAAACATACGAGGCTCCATGTTTTCCAAACGGCTTCTACACTATTTCTCTTTACTTCCTACCCAGCACAATCTTGCTGGGCAGTAGTCGAGCGCATTGCATGACAATGACGATGTTACATGGATAATTCTACTTTTGCTGGTTACATGGATAATTCTAATTTTGCCGGTTACATGGATAATTGCACTTTTCCTGATACATTTCATTGTAGAACTTCTGTTCCCTTTTCTGTGTCTCCCTCACGATCATGACAACCGTTGGCTTGCATATGTGAAACTGTTTTACTTTTCTTTATCGGTTTGTGTGGCAAGAAAAGTCTGGTTAGGAATTTACATTGCTGATAGCTCTAACTCGAGCAAATGCAAGTCCCATTGCATTGCAAATGCTTGTTTTAGTGTGTCATTCACATTTTTGTCTCTGCTCACGACAGCATGGGGCACATTGGTTTACTTCTCTGTGAATGGGGGCATTCTGCTGTTACGCAATGTGCACTTACACACGAAAAGTAGACACCTTTATACAGTTTCCAAAAACATTCACAAACATTAGCAAATTCAAATGTCAGCCTCCAATGCCAGACCTATTGTCTTTGCCAATGCTTATTGGGGGATAGGTATGCTATTATACAGTATAAATAAACTGGAAGTTTTAGAAATGGGGCCTTTGGTTGACAGTCAGGTTACCTCCTGTTCAAGCAAGGACCCTCACTCTAGTCAGGGTAAAAGGAATCACCTCAGCTAACCCCTGCTTACCCCCTTGGTAGCTTGGCAGAGCAGTAGGCTTAACTTCAGAGTGCTAGGTGTAAAGTATTTGTACCAACACACACAGTAACTTAATGAAAACACTACAAAATGACACAACACCAGTTTAGAAAAATAGGACATATTCGTCTAAACAAAATAAGACCAAAATGACAAAAATCCGACATACACAAGTCAAGCTATGAATTTTTAAATAGCGCTTAGAAATACAAAATGCTTTGATGAGGTGTTAACACGGCGTCGTGACGGAGTCGTTCCTAACAAGCCGACACCAGCGGCGCCTGACATGGAGTCGTGTAGACCCCCAAGTATAGTACCTTTGGTGAAGAGTGAAAACAAGTCGATGCGCGAAGTCGGGGATCGCGGCGTCTGTGAGAAACGTTGAATCCGTGCATTTTGAGTGGCGTCGGTCATGACGTGGTGCGGCGACTTCCACGGAGTCGCAGACGTCAGCGGGACTGCAGTGGCGTCGGGCCTGAGAAGGTCGTCCCGTTCCAGCGAAGATCACGGAGTCGGTTGCAGGTGGCATCACCGCATTCAGCAGCAGCGCCGGTCCGAAGTCGTCCGAAGTCGATTTTCTTGGATTTCCACCAGCTTTCCTTTCAAGGGCCCAGGGACTGGATAGGACACCACTTGTCAGAGCAGGAGTCTCTCCAGAGACTCCAGGTGCTGGCAGAGAGAAGTCGTTGCTGTCCCTGAGACTTCAAACAACAGGAGGCAAGCTCTAAATCAAGCCCTTAGAGATTTCTTCACAAGATGGAAGGCACATAAAGTCCAGTCTTTGCCCTCTTACTCTGGCAGAAGCAGCAACTGCAGGATAGCTCCACAAAGCACAGTCACAGGCAGGGCAGCACTTCTCCTCAGCTCTTCAGCTCTTCTCCAGGCAGACTTGATGTCTTGACTTCTTGATGTCCAGAAGTGTTCTAAAGTCTGTGGTTTTGAGTGCCCTTCTTATACCCAATTTCTCCTTTGAAGTAGGCCTACTTCAAAGTAAAGTCTCTTTTGAATGCAAAATCCTGCCCTGCCCAGGCCAGGCCCCAGACACTCACCAGGGGGTCGGAGACTGCATTGTGTGAGGACAGGCACAGCCCTTTCAGGAGTAAGTGACCACTCCTCCCTCCCTCCTAGCACAGATGGCTCATCAGGAAATGCAGACTACACCCCAGCTCCTTTTGTGTCACTGTCTAGTGTGAGGTGCAACAAGCCCAACTGTCAAACTGACCCAGACAGGGAATCCACAAACAGGCAGAGTCAAAGAAATTGTATAAGCAAGAAAATGCTCACTTTCTAAAAGTGTCATTTTCAAATGCACAATCTTAAAATCATCTTTACTAAAAGATTTATTTTTAAATTGTGAGCTCAGAGACCCCAAACTCCACATGTCCATCCACTCCCAATGGGAATCTACACTCTAATCAGATTTAAAGGTAGGGCCCATGTTAACCTAAGAGAGGGACAGGCTTTGCAACAGTGAAACACAAATTTAGCAATATTTCACTGTCAGGACATATAAAACACATTACCGCCCGCCAGAGTTCCCCCGACAGAACACCGCTCCGCGGTCTGAAGACCGCCGCAGTGATTCTGTATTTCCCGCTGGGCTGGCGGGCGACCGCCAGAAGGCCGCCCGCCAGCCCAGCGGGAAACCCCTTCCCACGAGGAAGCCGGCTCCGAATGGAGCCGGCGGAGTGGGAAGGTGCGACGGGAGCAGTTGCACCCGTCGCAAATTTCAGTGTCTGCTAAGCAGACACTGAAATTCTTTGTGGGGCCCTCTTACGGGGGCCCCTGCAGTGCCCATGCCATTGGCACTGCAGGGGCCCCCAGGGGCCCCACGACACCCCATACCGCCATCCTGTTCCTGGCGGGCGAACCGCCAGGAACAGGATGGCGGTATGGGGTGTCGGAATCCCCATGGCGGCGCAGCAAGCTGCGCCGCCATGGAGGATTCCTAAGGGCAGCGGAAAACCGGCGGGAGACCGCCGGTTTTCCCTTTCTGACCGCGGCCAAACCGCCGCGGTCAGAATGCCCTTGAGAGCACCGCCAGCCTGTTGGCGGTGCTCTCGTGGTCGTTGACCCTGGCGGTCAATGACCGCCAGGGTCAGAATGACCCCCTATATGTCCTACCTTAACCATACACTGCACCCTGCCCTTGGGGCTACCTAGGGCCTACCTTAGGGGTGCCTTACATGTAAGAAAAGGGAAGGTTTAGGCCTGGCAAGTATGTACAAGTCGAGTTTACAGTTAAAAATGCACACACAGACACTGCAGTGGCAGGTCTGAGACATGATTACAGAGCTACTTATGTGGGTGGCACAACCAGTACTGCAGGCCCACTAGTAGCAATTGATGTACAGGCCCTGGGCACCGCTAGTGCACTTTACTAGGGACTTACTAGTAAATCAAATATGCCAATTATGAATAAACCAATCAACATTACAATTTACACAGAGAGCATATGCACTTTAGCACTGGTTAGCAGTGGTAAAGTGCTCGGAGTTCAAAAGCCAACAGCAATAGGTCAGAAAAAATAGGAGGCAGGAGGCAAAAAAGATTGGGGAAGTCCAACAGGAAGGTCATGCCTGTGATGGGCAGATGCTGGTATTTTAGTGTCATAGATTCATATTTCATTATATTGCTCTAAAATAGGATTGGTTTCACTGCTGTATTGAATTAAGAGTAGGGATGGCTTTAGCATTAAAAAAACAACTGTTAGATGCTCTATAGGTGCATTATGGTAAGTAGATCTTTAAGGCCGTGAGTAAAGTGTAACAATTTCAGAACTGATGTTGTCCTTATTTTGAGGTCTCCAAAAAACGATTCCTTCTATACCTGCTAAACAACTTGCATCATCATGTGGAGCAGGAATGCTGATAATTCAGGTTTGTTAATCTAAGATTTCAGCAAGAGAATGGATGTCACACACTTGGGTCACCAGAATAAGTGCATTCCTTTTGAACATAGAGTTAAAAATATGATGGTCCAGTAGTCACTCCTTTTTCTTGAACAATATCGCATGCAATCAAGTGTGACCCAAGAGTTGCAAATACTCTTAATAGAAATAACAAAATGGATGGAGGTTGTACAAAGCATGAACTTCTTCCATTAAAGGTCTCACAGGGCCTATGCATAGTGTCTGTGCATCCTAAAAAACATCATCTCAACATTCAACCTGCCCAACATATAGCAAGCATCTACAACTGGTCTGATACCTCTCTCGTTGCACAGGTGTAGACCATTGATAATGTAAGTCGGCCCCTTGAAATTTTGAAGGTGATTCGTCAATGTCTCTAGCAACCGAAATAGAAATCAACGCCTGAGATCTGCTATCTAGCAAGGAATTTTATTTAATTTGATTTTGGATTGTTCAAAGATTAGGGTTTAAAAACTGGCAAACGTAATGCTATTTTTTTTTAATAGTAGAAAACTACAGGTACTTCACATTTTCATTTTGTATGAATCTATAAAAAGCTACAAGTACTTCACATTTTTATTAATTACTGTTCTCACCAGTTTTCTAATCCATTCTTTGACGATTTGAATTACTCTTCTCGGGAGGAGCTAGCACCACAGGTGCACAAACTGTAATGCAACATCTCTGATCAATAGAATCCAGACATTACACAGGCCCTGTCCTTTTCTTGTAGATTAATCAAGCCAGGATTGTTTCCAGGTATTAGCATTCCCAGAACATTTGAAAGTATCCTATTCCATGCTCAATATTGCACGTTGCACGATACATAACATCTACAATGTCCATAAAATCCAGAGGAAAGGAAATTAAGGACCTTAGTATGGCAGTAAGAGTACTCAGTCAAAACGCGACTGATGTCCCACACGTTGTATTTAGAGTGCATTGATTATAATGCACTTGTGATACAGCAGACGGGACATTTAGGACGTGTTCGGTGGCGTACCTTGTCTGTCAAACTTTAAATAAGCTCATTAATTCAGTAAATGTTCATTATTAAATGAGTTAAAATGATTATAGTTAGGGTGGAAGAAAACCTGAAAAAATCAAATCCTTACATACCATTTATTTTTCAGAAGTCAAAAAGCAACACCAAGACACAGAACAATGTATTTAAGGAAGTTGATGGTAGTACAAAGATTTATATCATGTTAAGTTTGGTACGAAGGAGAAAAAACATTGGCGGAATAGGAGGTATCTGTACAAAACTTTCACTCTGTTCGATTCATTAATGATGACAGGGAAGCCCAAGCTATGAGGATGATGCAGTCACTTAATATATCGGCGGTATGACTTTATTCTTGTTACGATGTGTACATGTATATTTTGCCATCAGAAAAAGCAGGAAGTTCCACATGCCGAAAGAACGAGACTAATTCAAAGAGAAGAGAGGAAGGGATTCAATAGTTTGAGCTGATAGGCCGGAAATGGGCAATCACACCACCCAATAAGTCAAAGCAATCTTACATTTATTCAAAGCCAATAAATCCTACAGGTAGACGTTCATGAAAAGTTATGGTAGTGCCTACTAATCTCTTGTGATGCTCTCGTCTTCATGGTGTTTCCAGTGCAGGAACTTTGGGACAAATTGCCATTCTTTCATTCTGACAAATTTCACAATATTAAATATAATAAGATAGCCACACATTACACCTCCCTGACCTTGGCCTAACTCAGCCTCCTCCTGTTTGGGAAATCTTGCTGAGGGACAGAACCTACCCAGTGGAATAATGAGCTTGTCAAATGAGAAGGTAATGTTGAGGTTTCGGCCTGTAGTGGCAGTCAGAGGTCCGTCATACCATCATCAGGACTCAGTGTTGTTAAGTAATATCAACACATAAAAACAATTGATTAAAAATCAGTACGTGGAATCTGTTAAATCACACCATGTGTACCGCCTGTTAAACCCCAAAAAAAACCAAAACACAGGTGTGGATACTACTAAACAAATCTACCGCTAGCATCTGTCTCCATCCACATCCGCTCCGCTGTGTTGAGCTGATGATGGTCTGAGTGACCTCTGATTGCCACTATGGGCCGAAACGTCGACATTACCTTCTCATTTGCCAAGCTGAATTGAAAGTCCACGATATTGCTTGAACTGGGACTGAAAACCAGGCAATTATTGTGCAGAACTGTGTCATGAGGAGGTTTATAACCCCTTCCTGGATCTGCAGTTGGGATTCAATCTTATGATCTAGAGGGGTTATATACAGTGTTGTTGTTTATGAAATGGACATTTGTTTGAATTGTTGTACATTTGTTTAAACTTCCTGAATCCTATTAAGTAATATATTGGATTTTAACAGGACGGAGTTATCTTATTCAACAATTGAAGATTGGATAATATGTCCGCATACTACAGCTAAATAATTCCTCTAGGAGCATTTTTAAGTGAGACATTGCCTGTACCCAGTTCCTAGGGGAATACTGGGTTGCCCCCAAGTGTGTTAATTTGCAGGCCTAGTAGTAGCATTTCATTTACAGGTTCTGGGTACATATAGTACCGCTTCACTTGGGACTTACAAGTGAATTAAATGTGCCAATTGGGGAAAAGCGAATGTTACCATGTTTTAATGAGTGAGGACTTGCACTTTAGCACTGGTTAGCAGTGGTATAGCTCACATAGTACTAAAGCCCACAAAAACAAGATCAGCAAAAATGGAGGAAGAAGGCAAAAGTTTGAGAAAAGACCACCCTAAGGCTGACAGGTCTAACAAATTCCATACTTTTTCAGTCACCTTTATAACCGTTCCCAGTGCAGCCTTTGACACCCTTTCTTCCTGTCTGGGATTCCACTTCCAATATTATGTAGTTGGTACAGGGCCTTTTGAACTTCAACTTTCAAATTGGTGTCTTGGTGCCACAGTTTCAACAACAAATGATTAAGTGAAACACAAAAGAAGATGGAGGCAACATTGGTTGCAGATATTTGTACCTCAGGCGACCTTTCTTTGGGCCATGTGAGATGGGCAGTAGACCCATTTCAGTTGGTCAAGTTGAAATCTCACCAATCTCACTGATTGGTGCTGTGCTAAAACAAATCATTTTCAATCTTGCTTCACCGTGAATTACACAGACTATTTCTGCTGTTATTGGAACAGACTTATGTTATGGTAAGTCCTTAAACTTACGGCTTGCTACAAGCCTTTTCGGGATGTTGCTACTCATGCAGGAAATGGTTGATGGCTTGCCATATGGCACATGCATATACAATACCATGATGCTGAACCTTAAATCGATTTGCTGTTTTGTCATATTTGCTACGTGATCAACTTTAAAACCCTTTGAATTTCACAGAGGGCTATCTTTGAATTGAGCCTCAGCTCCCTCAGGTACAAAGACAAGCTTATGCCATATTTCCACATAGATCACTTAGGTCAACTTCTCTCTACCTGTAGTACATAGCCTTTTCAAGTGACAAAAGCCGAGTTTTTTCAAATTTTTCTCTAAAATTATTGAAAAGCCTTCTGTTGAGTATTCAGAACCATTGATTTATGAAGATCATTAACAAATAGCTCTTTCTGCACTCATATTTATGTCTTGATGACACTTACTTCAGCTATTTTGTGCTTCTTTCCACAGCCATTTAGACCACTTTGTCTCTGTGCACTGTATGAACAACTGATTGACTTAATTATCAATCACTGGAAAAGTCAATTGGTCTGTTTTTCATGTAGTAAACTATGAAACCACTGGAATGCACAAATGCTGTTTTGGCGGTAATGATGACAATCATGTTAATGGTGGTGGTATTAATTGTTGTGGTGAAGGTGATGATGGTGGTAATGGTGCTAATTGTGATTTGACCACATAGGTCGAGTCATTTTCTTCCTGCCCACAGCACACACTTTTAACATTGCCTCCTCCATGCATGTAGCTGTGTTTCAGAAGACAGTGACAGTGTGCTGCTGCTCCATATGCCTCCTATGTAAGCTGCCTCTGGGTCGGAATTCTTTCACTTCTCACTGACCAAGTCACATTGTTTCTCACCTAAATTTTCCTAGTTAAAATACTGATGGTATTTTTTTCTAACCCTCATTTTGGAAAGGTGTTTTTTTTTACCCTTACCCTGTGATTGCTCAGAGGTAAGATTCACCTTCTATTATTCACATGAAAGCATGAAAACTTTAAGCAGGCATTTTCCACTCTTGAATTTTCTCTTTGACCCACTTAGGTTTTTTTACTTTCTCATCACTCCAACTAGACCCGATTTTCTGGTAAGTAAGCCCTTGGCTTTTTTTCAGGAACCATTTCCTAAATGGCTATTACATTAGCATTACTATTTAGGGCTCTATTTGTTTTACTGTTTTATGATTGTCTTTGACTCTCTCCTGATGACAACCCTTCCTAAATCAATTCCAGGATCAAAATGCCAGTGATTCCCACCATTTGGACAGTTTCCTTAGAACCTACAAGAAGACCTTTGAGTTTTCTAATATATTCATTATTTGCCTTACGCATACTAAAGTGATAATAATTGTAGGGGTGGGCAAAAAATTCTGCTCCGCAGGTGGCATTCATGGAGTTTTGCCCATTCCGTGCTCCTCTTGGAGCACAGAGTTCTGGCAAAACTACACAAACTGCCGCTTGGCAGAGTTTTTTATTGCATGCCTCGCCAACATTAAGTTGGCGAGCACCAACTTGCATCCCCTAGCACGATTTTTAGGCGATAGAATGCCTTTCAATGAGATTTCTCAATGTGGGTGTTTGCAACTAGTCGTATCATTCGCATTGAGAAAGCTGCCACACGAATAGAAATTTGGTTCAAGTAGCAGAAAGAAGCAGCACCCTCTGGAGTGCCGTGTGGTACCCTTCACACTGAGTTTACAGTACGGAACAAGCTCCCTGTGTTGAAAATCAGCACAGCTTGCACAAATTCTGTCCACTCATGGAACTCTGCAGCATCTCACTGAGTGTTTCTATAACTCCATGGAATTCTGTGGAATTAAACTCAACAAGTCCCACCCTGACCTACTTAAACATACATGCAACAATACTTCCCTAGATACTTTTCATTAGGTCAGAAAAGTCTAATGGTTTGTTGAATGACCCCCTAAGGAAATAGTGTTTCTTTCATGAAGTGGTAAAGAGTGTGCTAGTGACAATAGTAGTAAAGATGATGGGGGTAATGACTCACACTCTACTCCTGACAAAATAATTTAAAAAGCCTACTGCAGTAAAGAAAATACACAAAAAGATTTCCCTAAACAGTATATATATATATATATATATATATATATATATTTATATATATGATAAAGAATTGAATGTCTGATAATGAAGTGTATTTTTCAGTAGTAAAATAATCATTCACATGTTGCAATGCAACCCCTCCAAATGAAACAGAATGTACACCAAGCAGCCTATAGAATAAGGTGAGAGGGTATCACTCCTTTGGGTTGAGCCAATACACCATCTACATATATTTTAATGAACTGTTATCAACACATTTGTGCAACAACTGTGCTGTCAAGCCAGACCTAAAACAGGGCTTTGTTTAGAAGATTATAGAACGTTAGTGCTTAGAATAAAGTGTTCACAGGTAAAGAAAGGACTGAAGAAAGGGAAAAGGAGTCCTAGGAGACAGGAAACCTGTGAAACGGAAGGTATGTCATCAGCTTAATTTGGAGACTACAGAAGTCTAAGAGTCAAATTTAAAGTTTGCGAGATGTATGCTCCATCACAAACGTGACAAGTAGCCCCTCTACCATAAGTGACTTATAGCCTATGGCATCTGTAATATGGTGGGCAAGATATCTGTCGGTATCCCATCTGCCAAACTCTAAATAAGGCTTTATTTCTGGGCTGACTGTGCCACTTGAACCAAGCTGCACCTGGCTGAAGAGGCCTAAACAAACTGAAACCAGTCTTGGGCTCCTTGTATTCTG
This sequence comes from Pleurodeles waltl, assembly GCF_031143425.1. Taxonomy (NCBI): domain Eukaryota; kingdom Metazoa; phylum Chordata; class Amphibia; order Caudata; family Salamandridae; genus Pleurodeles; species Pleurodeles waltl. Next base: position 657,382,738 of record NC_090444.1, on the reverse strand, counting down.
GTTCAAAGAGGTTTGGCAGTTTGGGTTGGACTGTTCCTATTAGAACAAGATCAAGGCTAATTTGTCTGTAGCTGTGTCTAATCTGAAGTGGTATGGTGTGCAAAAGAACAATGGGTTGTAATGCTACACCAAGCAATTGCCAGTGGTTAGAACAATTGCAAGCATTCCTCACATTTTCTGTTTGTTTGATGTAATGCCCCTAAGTGGCTAAGTGCATGTAGGCCCCTTGCTCACTGTGCCACTAGAACTAAGCTGCACCTGACTGAAGAGGCCTGATAATGCTGTAACCAGTCTTGGTTTGCTTGTTAGGAGATGACCTGGCTTGGCAATTCGGGCTGGACAGTTCCTATTGGAGCAGGATTAGAACTGATTTGCATATAGCTGGCTCTAATCTTTAGGGGCATGGTGGGCAAAACAATGATGAGTTGGAATGCAATTGACAGTGGTTAGACAAACCACTAGAATTCCGTGCATCACCTTTTGTGTGTCTATACCTGGACCACAAACAAATATTTTAGGGATTGTGTTTTTTGCTTGTTTGAATACGACCTCATATTTGCAGGAAAAACATTTGAAAAGTGTGGACACTATTTGCAAGTTAATTGTGAATTGCTTAAAATGGAGACTAATAGGAAGTGACAGCTTGACAAGAATAGCAGAAATAGATTAAAAGTGTCTGTACATAGTGGCAAATAAAATAAGCATATATACTGAGGGTCTTTAAGTAATGGTGTTGTGAATATGACTTTTGATTATTTTGAGAGTTCTCAAAGTGTAAACCACAGCTAAAAAATTATTTGGTGTGAATAAAACAATAAAGTATCCGCTTGATCTCAAAAGGTGGTTATTTATATGAGGGAACCAGAAATCAACAAAGGAGGGAACACGGAAACTGTGAAGGTCGGGCAGTGTGACAGGAAATGTAGTAAAATGCTGCTAAAGAGGAAGTGCAGGGAGGCTTTTTTCAAATTAGACAACAAATGTAATATTCCACTGCCACTATCCTTTAAAAAATGATTGTGTCCTTGATTCCCAGCAAATGTTTTAACCATGTTGCAGTGGCTCTGGAACTAGGGGTGGAGGAGGTAAGCTGCTGCGTTGAGTTACATTTCTTTATAAAGCCACGCAAAGCCACGCATCAGGCCTTGCATGGGTTTGTAAATCTCAAATATTTCAACCTCCGTGGTGAAATACATCCATTTGTTAGGAGGGGCCATGGTTCTCGACTGTGCAGATAAGTGTCTTTCATTTGGTGCTCCAGTGACCGACTGTGGTAGGTCTGAGTCTGTGCTTGGATCTGCCATGTTGGGATAGAGCTCCTTCTTGAAACTGTGGGTCTTCTGAAATTCCACTAAGTAAGCAAGGTCAATTTTCATCAGCAGTAAAGTAAACAATGTGAGGAAGGTGATCATATTGTCTCCTTCTTACAATTCAGGAACCCCAAAAATCCTTATATTGTTATTTGTCAGTTGGTTACTTATGTAGGTACCATACTTCATCACTCCAGTCAGGTGAACTCATGAACAGGATCCATCATATTTAGTCTTCCATTGGAGACACAGCCACGCCTTATGGGAACAAAGATCATAGTATGTGGTCTTAATTGCTCATTACTAAAGAGGATTGTTCCACCATGCTAATAGAAAGTTTTAGTGCCATGTAAACATAACATAAGTGATTCTAAGGTGACTGCAGCCACTGTTCCAGTAGATGATATTGTTTTTTATAGGTGCCTGATAAAGCTTCTGAAGTGAAATGAGGAGATGTCTTGAGGATTTATGTCCTGATATGTGCAAAAAGTCGTAACCCAACATTCAGGCATGGAATGGATTGCAGATTGTGCATCATATACACAATACTGCAGATATCGAAACATTGAAAAGAAGAAGAAGAATGTAGTTTGCAGGAAGGGTAAAGGGTGCAATCATGGAGTGTTGCACTCTGACTAGTCATAGCAGAACCGGCAGAAGATTAGGTATAGCAGTAGGAAAAGACACATGTAATGGCTGTGTCACTTGAGCACTGATGAAAGTTAGAGGTGTGAGCACTGTCTACAGAAACTGACAATACATTGGCATTTAGAATATGAAAAAGCAAGCCTCTTATTGGAAGCCTCCAACCGCACAGTATACCAAAAAGTCGAGGAGGTGGCATTCAGAGGTGGATTCCTGTGGTAATGGAAGCAGCTGCAACAATACCAGTACTTCTCATCAGCAGAAATATATCATTGATAACCAGGCACATAACCTCTGGAACAAACAAGTGAGCTCAGGGTTGTGTGCTCACACAGCTCCTGTAGAATAAGATGAAGAACTGCAATAGTGTAGGGGGAGAGATCCAGCCCTGAGGTTGTGAAATGAATCTGCTTTTCTGAGAATACATCAGTGAGGCCTGGATGGAAGTAAAGGGCCATCCATTAAATAAAACTTCTGCCCAGCATATCATTGATGGTAGACAGCTGTATTCTCCAAGCAAAGAGCAGTGTATGGCTGAGCTCAGCCTGAAGGCAGCCAACTTCTTCCTGTGCCCTAAGTGGCTAGGATATGCCCGGATGTGGGCCCCTTGCTCGCTACGCCATTTGATTCAAACTAGCTTGGCTGATGAGGGGTGATACCCGAAACTGTTCCAAGGAACTTCTTTATGGTCGAGGGAGGACCTGGATTGGCTTTACAGGCTGACTGTTCCCATGGGGAGCAGGGTCAAGACTGATTTGCATATGACCAGGTCCAAACTGGGGTGACGTGGCAAGCAAAATAAGGATGGATTAAACCCAGATCTGTGACTGGGGGTGACTGTTTGAAAAGTTTTACTTCTCTGTCCATCATTTTGTTTTGTGGTGTGGCAAAAAAAACTACCACCAAATGGCATTAACTAAATATAATGTGGGAGGAGCTAAAACAAGTAAGGGTTTATCTTTTTCTGGCGCTTACTTTCATTTATTACTTGAGCTTACACTCCCATAAATGACTGATTAGCTAAGGATGCTGCATTAAGGCACAAAAGAAACTTTAACATTCTGGTTGCACACTTAAACAAAGGAAAAGATCTGTTTAAAAAAAGACTCTTAAATTGTAATTGCATGATTTTTTCTTTTTAAATGGCAGTCACTGAAACAAAGGCAGTCACTGAAATAACAAAGAAGGAATGATTATGAGTTCTTCTGTAATAAGTCTAAGTCTCAGTTTCCCTGAAAATGAACATCATCTAAATGCTAAATTGCGTTGCCTCTAACAAACAGTGTATAGTACAATAGTATCACTTCAGTATAGATTTGGGGCCTGATTTATGAAACCTTTGCACCACCTTTTAGTCATTTTTTGATGCAAAAGTGGCTCAAACGTTCAAAACACAATTATATTTTATATTCACGTCAAACAAATGATGCGAAGGTGGCGCAAACTTTTTATAAATCAGGCCCTTGGTGTCTACATGAATCAATAAGATGCTAGCTAGATCTAAAATAGTATGAGCAACAAAAAGAAGAGTTTCATCTCGTCGGAAAAATGTGGAACAGATTACCTCTGCACCTAAAAACTCAGTCCAGTCTGACTCACATCAGGAAATCGCTCAAAAGCTGTCTGTTTTCAAATTAACAGTTCCTATAGGCTTCAATTAGGCTCAGACAGTTTGCTAGCACCAAGACGCCCGAGGGCATCCACACAATTAAAAAAAAAAGTATTTCATTCATTCACACAATAACAATGCAATTTATTTGTAAAAACTTAAACTTAACGCTCTCTTGGCGTATTCAACCAAGGTCCAGCATGCTAATTTTTTGTGCAGCTCCATGCAAGGGAAGAAAAGTTAAGGGGTGTCAGAAAGGTTGTGTTTTTCCATTTCATCTCCTGTCGGACATTTTGTACTTGCCTACTGCCCAAGCCCCTTAACAGATTTACAACACACTTGACATGAAAGCAGAACTTCACTCAGAATGTGTGATTATGTTGGTTTGGTGTAAATCTTTTCTAGTGTTTTTGAGAAACAAGCACATTAAAAAGTTACCAAACAGACTTTAAAGGGTTAACCGTTTAGTATATCTGGGCTCTTTGGGATTTGTGAATACTTTGCAAATCAGAAAAGTATAAAAAATCATAGAATCCTATTGGATTACAGAACTTTCCTCTCATCATCCCTTTCATATCTGCAATTTCAGAGTTGGTACCATGGATCTTAGTGTTCTGACTGTCTGTTGTAAGAGAAAAGTTAAATTTGACAAATTCAGATGTAGGTCCCAGTTCATCTAAGGCAACACAGGTGTTACATCCAGACCTTTTGGCCCTACTAGGGGACCCACAATGATCCACCCAAGGTAAATTCAAATAATTTAAGGAGATTTGTGGGTTCAATGGATCCTTTTCTGTATTAATGGACACTCAATACCTAAATCGGCAGCTGGGGTCCACAGTACCTGTCTCAGTACTGTTGGTCCCAGCTGTAATTTTAGGTGTCTGAGATCCATGAATCCTGTAAAGGAAGCACATTACCAAAACAAGCTTCCTATCAGAGTTTGTAAACCTAGGGTAAACTTCACTAAAACATGCAACACCTATCAAGGATTTGTGGATGTGGAGTCAGCGCCATGAACCCCCGAAAGAAAGTGCTTAGGACATTGAGGATTGTCCTAGGCTTGTCGTACATGAGCATTGATCTTTCCGTGGAGACACTGGGGGTTATTACAACTTTGGAGGAGGTGTTAATCCGTCCCAAAAGTGATGGTAAAGTGACAGATATACCACCAGCCGTATTACGAGTTCAATAGGATATAATGGACTCGTAATACGGCTGGTGGTATATCCATCACTTTACCGTCACTTTTGGGACGGATTAACACCTCCTCCAAAGTTGTAATAACCCCCACAGTGTTCAAAATGGAGCTGTCACTCCCAAACAAACACGACTTGGTCAAAGGCCAAATTGTGTGGGTCAAGCCTGGTGGGCAGTGGGGGTTGGCTGCCTGAAACAGGTGGGCATAAGATTTGGTCAGAGGCCAGACCATGCAACCAATCCATGCTGGGTTAACACCCATGAATGGCTGGCTATGAGGATTAGTTGGAGGTCAAGCCCTGTGGCCACCCCCTGCTGTGTGGGTTTATACCCATGAATTCTTGGAGTCAGGGCATGGCTGAAGGCCATGTGCAGTAGGTGTTTGCTGATCAGTACAGGATGGGCACAGGGCCTGGCTGTGCACAGCAAAAGTTAGGCTTACACATGTTAAACCACTGAAATTCACCAGCTATAGTATGTGACACACACAACTCGGACCATAATTCACTTCGTCCATCCTTCATGGAAGCAGGCCTTTGCAAAGCACACTAGAAAAATGTAGTCAAGTAAGTTAAACATGGTGTGTGTCGGCAGGTATGGTGTGAGTTGTGTGTGAGAAAAGAACATAGACAGGCTGGGATTTGTCTGCTTTGAAAGAAGGACTGAAACCATGTGAAGGCTTGTGGATTTGTCTGTGGAGAGAATTTAATTATTTATATGTGTTTTTTATATTGTAAGCTCACATCAGATGGATAGAAAAGTACTTAAAGCCCTGCCCTGAAAAGCAGTATTCATGGCTGAATGAATTAATTGGACACAGGTGAAAACCAGGTGGACTAACACAATCAGTGTGCAAATTTTCAAAAATGTTAAGGCTCATATTTCATATGGCTTTACTGGCAGCTAGTGTAGCACCGTCACGTGAGTTAAAGTGTTGCCCAAATCACCCTCCAATATCCATAGCCACCATATATTGCAAAGGTTAGTGTGGGTGATCATGTGTTTTTCAGAAGTGATAGAGCGTTCCGTACCTAATAATTTACCTGTATCTGGACGCTCTTGGGTCGATGAATCTTTTGACCAAGTGGGGCTCTCTTCACCCGAGAGTAATCAATTTAATCAAATCAATAATCAATAACGAACATAAGCAATGCCCTGATCAACATAACACTTCACAATTAATCCAGAAAACATTTCGGCGAACCATGACCTTTCGGCCATGAATAACCACACCAGTTTATTCAAAGTTAATGAATTTATTTCCCTATATTAACAAAGCTAGCACGATATAAATGTGTCTCAACACCAAATGATATATGTAAATGAACATTAATAGCTGTCCATAACGGCGAAACAGATGCAATCTATGCAGCATTTGAATAACAATACATTCGATAATAGCAACACAAACCACTAAAACTATAATCTGTAATGAGCTAATTGCATACATTAGTCAGCATAACAAGGTCTCAAATTGCATCGTGCAACAAATGAATCCTCATCTAACCTCAAATTAGCATCTGCATGTGGGATTTCATGCAAAAACAATTTAGCAACATTGATTTGGAAAACTCCTAACTAGGGCTCTTATCAAAAATCAGCAGTTGGTTAACTAAAAGAAACACAATGCAATTGTACAATTTCCTTTCATATTTACCAAATTCGATCAGCATTCAAGGAAGTCTTCGTCTCACAGGTACCGGTTTCGATCAGCATGGGACGGGGGCAAAGGGGCAGGGTGGACGGGGCAATTGCCTCACAGCGGCAAGATAAAGGACAAAACTACTACTTCATGCAAAGGGGCAAATCAAAGTTAAAGTCTCTAGGGCGAGAATTACTTAAAGTCTCTAGAAGATGGCAAAATGACGAGGTCAGCAAGATGAGCCATAATGGCTGCAATGTCCTGCAAAATGGCGGGTAATGGCTAATGGCAAATGGCCTCAATGGCTGGTAATGTCCGGGTAATGGCTGCAATGGCTAATGGCTGCTTTCTTCTTGTGCACCAGGTTTAAATAAACAACAGTTCAAATCCAGTAGTGTCTTCCATTGGAGGGTTCATAGGTTGGCTTCAAATTGTCCAATCAAAAACAACAATTCACAAGCTTCTACCTAGGCATACATTATCCTTGGAGTCGGGAACGTAAGTTGCAACATATTTTACCAATTAACTCATTTTCAGAGCGTCCATTGTCTGCACCTGCAGATTGACCTTGGAGCAAAGAAGAAGATGCCAGGCTGGCACGAAACCTTAAAGATAAGCATGTGAACCGATCTCACTGGAAAAGTACAGCTTCAAGCAAGAATACACGTTTATTAGCACATTGGAAAAACACGAGCATCTAAACCGTGAGACAAGGCAACTAGGCCGAAGCCTCCACTAAAGTTATGCTAAGTTAAAACATTTCAAACAAGCAAATCATGGCACACGTTTACGGTTATGTCAGATTAGTACAATTCTAATACATCACGTTATATAAAGCACGCTTCTAAATGTTGGCGAACTACTCTGAGGGCACATTTGTCCCCGTACAATCTTTATTAGTTCGGTTAAAGTCACACTTGATTATTGCAGCACTACGTTTATGCGCTAATAAATGTAAAACCTTCATTTCTGCGTCATCAGAAGCCTCAATTACAGGTAGGCTCAGTAGCCTTATGATGATATGACACCCCCCTGTTTGGATTTTTGAGACATTTTTTGTGATCTGAACGATTCCTATTTATAAACTCCAAACGTGTGAACCCTCAACTAATATTCCATTCTGAAGACTTTTTAATTTAAAATGACATTCACCAGGTTAAGAAAAATACGCACAATTAACGGGCATTCAGCTGACATGGTTTCATTTCTACCTGACCTTTTCAGGGGTGTTTCATCCTGGTCATTTTCTCTCTTATGTCCTTCTCCCTCATTTTCCCACCCTCTAGATTTGCTTTTTACTTTTTTTCCAGGCTACCTCTGTTCCAAGTTTCCATCATGTTTTTTGGTGTTGTTTTATATCAAAAGGGCTGATCGCTGAATCAGAGCTATGTGTGAGTCTTTAAAAAAGAGAGTCCTAAACGCAATTGCAAAATTTCCCCCAAATAATATACCATGGAAAATCCAAACAGTCCAACGTACAAATCATGAAGGTTTGTTTGTTTAAATTTAAGAATCTTTACAGAAAGTAAAAGGCATGTGGTTAGTAAATCAATTCATAATATTCATAATGCAAATGTTTGGAAAATGTCACTGCAGTAAAAGCTGAACCATAACAAATCAATAAGCCAAGTCTGAATATGGTCTAGCTTGAAGCAAATAACGAGTCAAAGACCATTCAGCATAATGACTGCTCAAATAAAACAGGAGAGAAGAAGGGGACATATTCTAAGTACAGTTTGATGAACAGACTAGCATAGAATCTGCTCTCTAAGGGCAAATGGACAAATGGAGAGTTTGTATACACATTTAGGAAGAGGATATGCACACTCACTGTAACAAGTTGCAAACGTTACATTACGCTACCTAATAGTAAAACAGAACACATTTCGCATGGTGTCATGACTTTTCCTCTACATCCATTGAATAACACTGTACTGTGCCCTACCACAGAAAACAAAACCACATTCAAAACATCACCTACGTTCAGCCAATGGAAACGGCCTTCAATTGAATACAGTTAACTTTCACTCCTTCAAACACATCATGATCGATCGTATAATAAGAAACATTTAATTGATACAATTCAGTCAGGACTGTTATGTTTCTTGAATTTCGTACAATTTATAAAATACTGAAGGTCACATTTGAGGCTCCTTGTTGCACAGCCACAGAATGAAAAAACTTGATAGCATTTGTTTCTTCACCTCAAACACATTTGAAGGTTCAATTAAAAACACGACTAGGCCCACTCATTTCAACTAATAATACTTTGTTATATTAAACACAGTGCAAGCGTTACACGTATGTCTCTCTCATATTAATTAAAGTGTAAAATTATTCGTTTTGTTTATTTCTGTCTCTTTTTCTATTTCTAACCACTCTCTCTCCTTACTCCTTCTCTCTGCATGCCTCCCTACTTCTGTTTTTGTTACACGGTTTCATTATGGCGCACCACTTTGTCATATTCTCAAACTCATACACTTCTATCCACCACCCAACTATGCTTTAAATACCTGCTCATTTCTCAAACAATTCTTCCTCTACTTTGTCTCCTTCACTCTTCTGCCACGTGTCCTCCTTTGTCTTGCTGCTCCAGTTGCAGTAATAGAAATAAAATAGAGACTACGGCGATTATTCCTCATATATATTCCCCCATTTTATTTCAAAATTGTTTTTATATTTTTGGAATTGTGGGAAGCTGTAGACCCTTGTGTACCCTTTTTTCATCACAGTCTTCAGACGAAGTACTACGTCTCAAGATATCTCTAGATGAAGTGCATGAGACTTGCATCAATATGACTTTTCACTGTATTGGACATTCACCAAATTAGATATTCACAAGTCTTGTGTTGTCAGACTGGTATTCTCCAATTTACGTTTCACCACCAAAAAGGTAGGGACACTCATTTGGTCTGCTCTTAAAAAACATTTGAGTTGGAAATAATATTTCCCTTTCTATTATTAATGAAATAGATAATCTGTCTACATGTTGATAAGCTTAAGAAACCAAGAAAATGTAAAACAGTAACCTTCCATAATAAACCCTGTTGTAGTATCACTATGGAACAACAGAGAAGCAGGAGTACACACACACACACACACACCTAAGACTAACTTAACTACACAAGTAAATATTTTGTATTCTAAATTGAAGATTCTGCTTTACTGGATAAGGTAAAGTGTAGTTTAAGAACTGTAGAGTGCTAATAGCAGAAAGTATATGGATTTGCAGACTTGACTGCCACTATAATTTAAGCTTACAGTTAAGAAGAGTTACTGTGCTGGCAGGTGGACACTTAAAATGTATAGAACGTCTCAAAGCTCGAACATTTGCGTGTTTTCATGCCCCTTTCCATGCTAGAAATTCTAGTAGCCTTACTATGAAATAAAGATTAGAGTACCTCATTATCCAGATATGAATGACAAGAGAGCACCCTGAAATATCATGGAGTTGTTAGACAAAAGGCTATTCAAATGTATTTTTCTTTGCTTCTGTGGATCAAAAAAGTTACAAAATAGCCAGTACATATTTCTGTCTGAGTTGCATAAATGTTGGCCAATAGGAGTACACCTAAAAGCTTGGACAGTTGTAGAATTTAGAAGAATACTTGGATGCTCATGAAATCGAAAAAGGTCAATAACGTATTCTAAAAGTTGGTGGAAACAAGGGCTTTGTGAATAAGGAACAGAATTATAACTAAACATAGTTTATATAAGATTCCTCTCTAGAGTTCTAAAATGTTATAGTGATGCTTGCCAATTTTTGAAACAGTTACCATTTGTTTCAAAAGGTTTTATTAACAATAACAAATGTGTGAACCAGCCCGTACCCTTCGCTCATGGTTACGTTGAATGCGCACTCTGCAAATGTGCACGATTGTTTAGGTTCTACTTACTCTGGGATTGAAACAATCAAAATCTGAATCAAATTAGGTACTTGAAAAATCTATACTGCCGCAAAAGTAATGAGCAACAGTATTTTATATCATTTACTCAAGTGAAAGCTAAGGAACCTAGAACCTCTTTAGAACTCTGAAAAATAATAAAGATTTAAAATGTTTACCTCAACTGATATCTCAGCCTTAAAGATCAATAGATGTACAACTGTCGTTTCCATAACCCTTTCAGTGCCAGAAGGGTTTAGATGCACAAGATCAGGAATTAAATCCCATTATGTACTTCAATTATATTTACCTCATTGTTTCTCCAGTAAATTCACACAAAGTACATGTTGTATTGTTTTGACAAGCATAATTAGTTTAATTCCCACTTACGAATTTAGTCATATGACAAAGACATGAAAAGACATATGAATATTTTGCAATTAATTTAACAACATGCACCGAGTCTTTTTTGTTGTTCTCACACAGGCACAACATACCCCGTAAATTAACTCAGCAATATAACTCTCAGAATATCCCAAATCTTGTAATATGAACTACAAAGAACTGAAATTCTACATCCCCTTCACCGAAAATAAACAACCTGCAGAGACAGGTTGTATTTTTCCTCATTATGCAATAATACCATTTAGAAGGCGGATTAACAAAGCAATTCCCTCTCCAAATGGACAGCTGAAACAAGTGGATGCTTTACTCACTGTCATACAATTTCCACATAGTTGTTGGGCTGACGTATCTCTGATTGGTGGAAGTGGGCTGGGCTGTGAGTGTCTCTTGTCACTGCTCTCTGGTCCTGTTCATTTTTTGTTGGAAGGCAATATGGTTATCTCTGCCGGAGAAAGTTTCTGTATCTCAATTCTGATGTTTGGTAATGAGTGGTCCATTTGGTTTATTGCAGGGCCACCTATCATTGGGAGGAAGCTACTACTCACTGGCAAACATGGGCCTCAGTCTCTACATGATTTAATATAGAAACAACAATTGCCTACAAACTATAGTCAAAACATGAATGTGGTGCAGGGCTTCTTTGGCAAAGTAGGTTGTCAGAACAAGTTATATGGGGCCATGGGCGCAATGGGACTACTGGGCCCAACAGAGGGGTTTGAGGCCTTTTACTCCCGATGTCCCGGGGCCTGGCCTCTATGCGCCCTGAGCAACTGGGCCAAGTACAACTTCTGCACTTGACTCTCAGTGGTAGCTGTGGTCGAGCAGTCAAGGCTCCCTCCAGGGGGATGTAGATACTGGTCAGTGAATGTGACTCTTAACTCAAAATGCAAGCAGTGTGCATGATAAATGAATGTCCAGTCCAATACTTGCTTTTCTAAAAATAGGAAGTTTTTTAATTTCTAACTCTACACATGCAAAGGTATATGATATTGAAAAGCAATAACACTATCCTCCTCTGAGGTGGGGGCACTAGTAGTTATCAGGCCAATCCCTGTCTCACCCTTCTTCGTGTAACATGTTTGGGGTTATTCCCAAATAAACTGGTGACTACATCCAGAAAATGCAAACTATCTGGCCATACTCGGGAGTCCTCCCTTTGATTCAATAGAAATTAATCAAATGGTCTATATTGCCGCTGCACCGCTAGCAGCAAGTCTCTCAGGGCTCAAAAGGCCTGGTTTCAGTCTTACTCACTCCAACCGTATGGCAGTGTTCAGTGGTGCAAAGAGTGATCTCTTCTCAGGCGCTCACAAGTCAGGATCCTGTACTTCGAAGTTGGGCCACTCTTGATGGATGCAGTAGCATCCAGAAGCAATGGCTCTTCCTTTTGAGCTGCACTGCCAGTCAGTGTCCAGTGATTAGAACTGCTCAGCTTCCACATAAGGTAAGTTGCTCTTTCCCCTAGCAGAGGGGGGTAAGTGTTTTGGGGTGATTCTCCAGCTCTTGGCTGGAGCTCCAAGGGTGCGATGTCCTAGATGGCATCTCAGTGAACCTTGGGGACTTTGTCAGGTGCAGAACACAGCATGTAGCCTCGACTCGCTGATCACAGTTGTTCTCCTTCGGACCAGGCAACAATATGAATCTTAGGCAAAAGTGATATCAGAAGCCCGTCCTGGCATATGGTGTCACTGATCTCGGGAGTCACAGTTCCTGTGCACCTGGCTCAAACTCAGTACATCGGTGACCCCCTTGTGTGTGGTGCAGCTTGGTGCTTCCCACCCAGCACTTCCGATACAGCTCAGAACAAAACAACCTAATCCTGGGATATGAGTTTTGCAGAGCTGATACTGCACACAGGCAACAATAATTGCACAACCTCGCACCTTGCTCATGGAATTGTCATGCTGGGCTTCCTACTGGACCTTGCTACCTCCAATACTTGCCTTTTCCTCACAAGGTGCACTGGTCTTGGCAAGCAGGCAGGCGATGGTGACCAGGTTCCTAGGCAGATGATCTTGGTGTCCTGGGTGATGTCGCCTCACCCAGCAGGCAGACTAGCAAACATTTCCTCCCAGTCCTGGTCAAAGGTAAGAGTCTTGCAGATCTTCCCCTTCTCACACAGCCTCTCTGGCTACTAGGCATGGACACATTTTTTGGGACTTAACCTCTCCATCTTATAGTCCTTTTCTAGACACCACATGTTATTTACGTTCTGAGTGTTTGAGGTTTTATGTCAGGGTTCTGCTTCGTTTGAAGTGGACACTTCTCTCTTTCTTCTTTTCTCATGAAAGATGTCTGTCACAGCAGGCATGATGCAGAAGCTGATTTGCCCGCAACACAATTCATAGGAGTGACCAGAGCTCACACCTGGATGTCAGCCACAGTGATATAGGCATCTAAAGGTTAATCCCAGGAACCCTGTCCTACTCTTTATGATTCCCTTATTATCATCATCTCTCTTCCTGAGATGTGTCCAGGTCCCTTCTTTGTTATCTATCACTGAATCAAAAAGCAACCTCTTGAAGTGCAAAGGAAGTCTCTTCCTTTCCTCCATTGTGTGTCCCTTCCATCTCACAGGAACGTAGCAATCAACAAATCTGTCTGGTGGATTCCTCTCACCCTCATGTCTTCACCAGGCAGTCCCGGGCTTCCTGAAATGGAACCCAGTGTCCTGCATATACCCAACCCATTTACTCAGTGTACAATACAGGACACTTACTTTCAGCACTAGTAGCACTGTACCCTTGCATGTACACATGCATTCAGCATGCACAGTCGGTCTGCCAGCATTGTTCAGTGCTTAACTTTTCCTATATTCAACAAGGGTGTGCTTATTTTAAAACACACACACCCTGCCTGAGCACCCTTACAAAATGCATGCTGCACAACAGTTCACCCTTCATTTATTCTACTTCACGCAAGCACACATACACCCAGCACATGCTTTACCTGCGCACGCCATACACAGCACTATAGCTCTAATGTAATGTATTCCACCTCGGCCCACATAAACCTAATGGATGTTCTAAGCACACAAGCACTCCACAGTATTGGCCCATCCCTATACTGTACCCTTTCCAGGCACTCATACAGCCATCACAGAGGCACTACAGGTGTGTTGAGCAGCACTCCACATCTACCTGGTGTAGGCCAAAGGTGAGTTAAGCAGCAGAACCTTTTAAAGGTTAATGAGCCTGTAGACATCTATGAGGGTAGCACTTTGGGATCCCCTCCCAGTCCAACAATGTCAAAATCCATGAGACAGGCCCATAAAAAAACGTCAGGATTAGGGATCCAGAGAACAGTACAATAGAGCACTCAGGGCAAGGGTGCACATCATTACCATACAGAGGAATTTTCCATTCCAACACAGGTAAATAGATTTAAATAGAAACATCAGGTTGTTCCCCCTAAATTAACCACATTGTGGAAAATTTGGAAAAGACACACTAGAAGCCATATGATGGAAAAAAAACTATTTATGTAATATATGAAGAATTATAAAAAATAAAATAAAAAAAAGCTTGGCAAGGAAGTGAAGACAACAAAGTGCTCAGTGCTCAACACGGGTGCAAAAGAACACGAAACAAAACAATGCCAAACATGCCAAAACAAACACGGGAAACTCTTTTTGTTGGGAATCTCACAAGCCTTGCCAACCTCACCATTCAATGGGGTTCCACCTTTGCTGACTATACCCATGCTTGCCTCAATTCAAGGAGAGCTCTGACTGCAACCACTACTTGAGATCTTATACTTTTTTGGAAGTGACCAGAGCTGACACCCTCAGGATAATGGTGCTGAAGCTCCAGAGTCCAAGTGATGCCACACTAAACTGTGACATGTAAAACCATGGTTTCCTGTATTAAATGCTGCAGGCTAGGTCATGACAATGCACATTTCATGGTTTTCCCACGTTTCTGTTGATTTTAGTAGTTTGCCAAAATGCTGAGCCCAACCAGATGCCCAAAGCCCGCTCATTAGACATGGCGCCCTGCTCTTAAAACAGCTTAGTTGACTACTGATAAAAGCAAAAGCACGAAGCCACAGCAAGATTATTTTTTGTAGCTCACCGGGCTATTCATGGAACCAGATCTCCTCTTTTTGAGGGGCCTTGGATCAAACTCTGAGCGCCTTCGTTGTACTCCAGATATTCTCAGGAGGATTTGGCAGCAGAATCATTGTTGTTATGGTACTGAAGTTTGTACAAACATTTGTTTTAGTTCTTCCTGTCAAACTACAGTTGCTTACTTTCAGGGGGAACGAAAAAAATACTAGTTTATAACCATGTAATGTATGTTTATGTTTGTCATTTTCTCTACCACTAGTAAATCTGTAGTACTGCTATTTTCTATAAAACAATTCACATAAAATTACACATAAAAACATAACATAACAACATATTACATAACATATATAAAAACATATCACACTGTTATATCAAATAACGTTCTTGGCCCTGAGATGTATCACTTGTGTGGGAAGCAGATTATTCTCATCTAATGCTGTTGTTCCTGATTTTGTTCAATCATTTTCAGAAAATCATATCGTATTTCTTTCCTCACTCTCTCACTCCAGAATGTATCACTGGTGCAGTTGGGTCACAATTGTATACTCATGGTTGCTTTAATCTAGGTTTGGTAGAAGGATATAGATTTTCAGTGGTTTATGTCTGATCTGACACTGAAGATTTTTTTTAAAGAATTTATCAAAGAAAAATACATGGGATCCTCCAATTCCTGTATAAAACCCTGTTTATTATTTCCTTGTGCCGGCGACTGCTGACACACCTAATCTCTTGTAATAAAAACACGATTTCGTTTCTCAAATGTAATCACTTATTACAGTTAAGCTTTGAGGGCACAGTGCCTGCTGCCAGAGCTAGTAAACAAAGGGAAAAGCAGGGAACGGAGCACAATAAAAGCTGCAGTTTAAAAATATGTACACAAACTGTAGTTTTGTCTTCTACTCCGCTGTTTTTGCCAAATGAACAGTCATAAGCGGAAAGGAGCTATGTATAGCAACGTGTTTATTTTTTGCATTCCTTAAGTAATTATAGAAAAGGTTAGACTCTCTCTGCCTTTTTCTACACATTCTGATATATAGGGTTTTGTTTTAAAACATGACTTACATCAAACTGAATTTGATATATTTTGCAACAAACATTTAACTACATGTTTTGATGTGTTTAATTTTGCACTAGAGATTTTACTTTTATTCTCCATATTTGCGAGCATGCAGTCTCGTTCATATGAAAGAGTGCTGCACCAAGGATTTAAGAGGTTTGTCAGCAAGGTGATGGTGTGACCTTGATATCATAAGGAATAAAGTACCCCTTCCATACAATGTGATGGCATTGCAAGTCACCTTGGAGTTCCATGACCATATAAAGGAACTCAGGGCCAGATGCACAAAAAATTGCGGTCACAAAACAATCATGCATGGCATCCGGACTCGCAATTAGGAAGGGATGCACTTGGAACGCCCCTTCCTAATTGCAAGTCGCAAGGGATGGTACATTAGAAAGGGCCATTTTGCGGTTGCAAAAGGAGAAATTTACCTTTGCAACCGCACAATCGTGGTGTACATCTGGCCCGAAGCCTTTCGCCTTGATCCCTTATCTGCACATTGAACACCTTGGTGACTTCCAATATTCTTCTATCCTTATAACCTATGTAGTGGGTATTTTATCCCATAACTAAATGACACAGTGAACCTACGGAACAATGGAAAAGTATACATATGTGCACGTGTGTTTCATGCATTTGAGTGGTTCACACAACATTGAAAGAGATTATATGATATATATATATGTTAAGTAAGTTATTAATCTCCATCATTCAATTTAACAAGTTGTATCTTATTTTTCTGCTTGGAAATCGCAACTAGTTGTTCAACCATGGGCACATTAGAAGTGACTATGTCACATTCTCTATATGTTTATTGCTGTGATTATTTCTGAAATCAAAGGGGCTGGCATTGTTTGTTACGTCACTTTATAAACAAGGCCTGCACTTGGGGGCTGTGATTGGCTATAATTAGAAGTGCTAGAGCAAGAAAGCCTGGGCAGTACAGCTACTGGCTGTGGCAGCTGCAAAAAGGCTGGTGTGGCAGTGCCTGCAGCCAGTATGACCTCAAAATACAAGGACATCTTCCTGCCTGTTTCTGAATCCTGGCTACTATACTTGACTGTGATAGCTGGCAGCAGAACTGACAAGTGTGTTGAGGTTTGCTGGGTGTTGTTTTTGTAGAGAGAGATCTATGATCAGCTTCGTTCACAACCAGTGCTTAATTTGTAAATAAAAACGTGCCGGTGCCCAAAGCCCTCCTCTTAAACACACAGCTGCTGCATTTAAATGTGCGAGCACAGAATAATGAGGCAGTGAAATCCTGAAGCCGTCTCGGGCCTCTTCCATCCATTTAAAGCCACTCTGTGCTCCTTCAGCTCACTCTGGCAGCTTTCTGCTTTCTCCCTTTGTGACGCTTTTTCGTTTTTCTCTTCCTCCGTCATTCCTATATGTGTCTTTTGCTCACAGCAAATGCTTGAGGCAGAAGAATAAGCCCCGGCCCTCAAAAATAAGTGCTAGTGCTCAGCACCGGAAACAGCAAGCACAAATTAAGCACTGTTCACAACCTTCCTGTCTATCAGTAGGGAAGTAAAACCTTTGTTTGCGGTTAACAAAATCTGTTACAAAAACTGTTTCATCATTGATATTGCTACAATAACAGGATTTTCATTCTGGCTTACACATAGAAACTAAACAAAATGAGTTAAAAAGTGGGATAAAATCAGTTTTAAACCTTTAACAAACTTAAGTGGGTTTTTAGAGGTTGGTGGATGAGAGATATCTGTCAAAATTTGCCCAACCTATTTAGAGTGTATGTAAGGCATGCATTTTAAACAGGTAAGACGAGACATCTGCTAATTTACATCTGCGAATATATGGTGGATGTCCAGTTTGGTCGACTCAGAGAGCATATATGACCAGGCACAAGCAGGCCAGATAGGATCACTGCCGATTTGTGGTGGACACCCACATCTACAGAATTCTAAATAATCTCCATAGTTGTTAACATTCAAATGCTATCTCACTATCCTAACTCTAGCTCTAGACCTTTGTGCATAACAATAATGGATAGTTAGTACTAAACAGCCATTATTAAAAACATAGCAATATAAACCCTAATTCAACATATTGCAACTGTGCAAAAAGGTGTCTAAAAACATCCATGAACTTCATAAATTGGGTGAGCAGTTATGGATTTTCCCTGCATGCAGCACACAATATCACTATTACATGTTTGCCAGCCCATTCTATAAAAAGATACTTTTAGCCACCTAATATTTTCTCAGCTAGGGCATGTGTGGCCACAGGAAAAAACACCTTTTTTCATAGGTGCATAATTTCTGCCAGACTTCAAATCTCTCAAGGAAATTTGGAGTGAATGCATGCAGGGAGGACTGCATCTGACCTCCCTCACCTATGAGAACTAAGCACAAGCCAATAGTGTTTTTGTGGCTATGAATGACGATTGCTCTTCAGTGGAGCATATCCTCAGTCTATTGTACACCCACACTTTGAAGCAGGAATAGGTCTGAACACTCTTGAGTTCTGTTGTAATTTTAAAAACTAAAGTACAACTTTGAGATAACTTGCCCAGGGAATTTCTAGGAGTCGCTAATGTATCTAGTTCTGAACATAATAAGATTTTCCAAGACCATTCTAGGCATGCCAGATTCTATGCCACAGTTTAGGGAAATGAGCATCAAGGACACAGGCTACCATCCGCAAGCAGAATTCCAGTTTATTTTGCATCATGGCAAGAGAAAGGCAGAACATAGCCTGATGGTCCCACATTTCATTAGGTTTAATCATTTGGCAAGCCTTCAATAATATGCATTGATGCCATTTAACACTGGCGGAATTAGCTTTTATTCCATTACAACTACAACTGATTTAAGTGTACAACTAACTGGAAAAAGCAAAGTTCAGTGTGGCTATTTAGGGTCGTGTGCGATTCAATGGATAACTGCCTCTCTCCTCAAAGCTGACACCTACATAATTATAAATATGGGGTTTCTCTTCTCCCACCAGAAGACACGTCACTTTTCTTGCTTCTGGACCCTCTTTCTGAAGATAACCACCTTGGTCTTGTTGTAACTGTCAATTTATTGCTAACATAGAAGGATCTTAGGGCTGCGTTGAATCCTTATGCTTCTTCATGTATGACCATGCCATCACATAGTGCACCCAAGGTCCTAATTTTGGTAGAAAGGCATTAACAGAGCCGCATTCTTACTCCTAATCAGCTGTGTGAAAAATGAATACAAGTTTAAAGCACACACCTTTGTTGCAAACCTTGATTTGTTGACAGATAGACTCTAGTATTGCTCAATTTAAACCTGACCTACGTATTATGATAGAGGATCTGAATTGCATTTATTTAAAATACTGTGAGAATTTTCCAAGCCACAGCATGTGCTTCTTAGGGTAATTTACTTAGTAATACATTCCTACAGGTTTTGAAATTAGTGCTTCACATCTCATTTGGATGAGGCCTCAAACGACTCTTATCCTCTAACACAAGATCATGTGGTACTAAATCAGACATGCTATATTAGCCATTAGCGACATAAAAGGTGTGACGAAATATATGTAATTATAGTCAAGTCATCAAACAATATGGGTATAAAACAAGATTTAACAAGATTGCTTGTTTTAGGCCTTCTTCAGCCTCCAAACTTACTCAAGTTAGATAACATCATTGGTGAATTTGCCAGTCTTTTAAGCTCTCTGTGCATAAAGCACTTGTAATCTCTCAGGCACATTAAATACCATGTACAATGTGCAACTTTGCCATTTTTAAACATTTTCAGGGAGAAGATGAGATGGAAGTGTGCTCAACACTCCTGATGAAAATCAGTGCACTTGACCTTCAAGCATGGAATCTTTCATCTGCTCTGACATCTTCCAATTCTCTTATCCAAAGGAGGACTTAGCATATCAGTTCATTCTTCTCTTTCTCTTAATCCTCAAAATGACTCCAAGTAGTATAAACAGTGGGTCTGGGGCGTCACATAGTTTAATAACAATACTTAAGGACTGTGGTCACTTTCATGTCAGCAGGTAATGCCAAATTCAAGCATACTTGAAAACAATGACGAAAATAATCAAGCACATTGTTACGCACAGATGCAGTATGAGTTTATCAAATACAGTAATTACTGGAGAGGTTCAATTAAGGCTCTCAATTGAAAACTATGGGGTAGATTTAAGGAAAGTGGCACTGCACCAAGGCAAGTGCGTCAAAATTGTTGATGCTATGGATGTACTGTTCAGGGTTAGCGCAAACATTTTGACGCTAACCCTGAACAGTACATAGGGGCCCATTGTAAACAATGGCGTGCCCTCTTTTAACGGCTGTTCTGAGCAGGCATTCAAAGTGCAAAAAAAATGATACAAAGATTTCTTTGTGCCATTTTTTCACCCCCTTAACGGGGGAACGCCCCCATTTGCATACATTGTGCCTGGCACAGGCATAATGTTGCGCAAATGGTTCAGAGTGGCCAAATGCATGCATTGCCCCACTTTGTAAATATGGCACGGGGAAAAGGCCACCTTAGCGCTGCCATAGCATAAAAGAAATGACACTAAGGCGGTGCTAAAGTGGCGCTAGGCCCTTTTAAATCTGGGCCTATGTATATTGTCTGTCTATTAATCTTCAAACATGCCCTATTTTCGCAGGGTTTGTGGAAGATGACTGATGTTAAGGCTCCAGTGGGTATTCAGATGGTCCTGTCCTGCTGGCTGATTCTTTTACATGAATGGCCAAGTACACTAGACAGGGCTCGGTCTGCCTGGCCTTTATGGACCTCTTGTTCATTGTCAGGTCCAAACTGTGGAAGATTCTTCTAGATCTGGTGTTGGAGGCAGAGTTGGCCCAGTTCCTAAGAACTCTGCATTTTGATTTGTTAGCATCTGTGAGGTACAACCCACTTGGGGAAAGGACAGACCGCTTTAAGCTGGGGTGTGGGATTAGGCAGGGCTGTGTATTGGCACCTATATTGTTTCTTCTGGATAATAATGGTATAGGGGCAGTTTTATGTGGTGCTACCCGGTTGTCCCTATAATTGGCAGGAAAAAAGTTCCAGTTTTACTATATGCAGATGATGTGGTTTTATTAGCCAGAACCTCTAATGGTCTACATATCCTATTTCAGGAATTTGTATCCTTCATGAAATAATTAAGCTTGGCAACTAACCAAACAAAAACCTTCATTATGGGTTGCAATCAGAAGAGCAATAGGATGCGGGGTGTTGAATTGAATGGCCAGCCTGTTGCTCAGGTTTCTGAGTTTTCATGTGTTGGTATTGTTATGGATACCAGCTCCAGCTGGGGGCCATGTATCACTAAGGTGAGGAGTAAACTTGTCATTGCAGTGGGCTGTGTTTTTAACCTGGCAAAGGATATTGGCAAGAAACCCACGGCCCCTCTTCTAGAAGTGTATAAAAAGAAATGTCTTCCCATCCTTAAATATGGGGCTGAGGTTTGAGGGCATGTGAAAACTAGTGCTCTCCAGGTGGAGCACAACAGGGTTCTGGGGAGACACCTGGTAGTTCCACCCATGTGCTCCTCTTTCATTGCCCATCAGAAGCTTGGACTGAAGTAGGACGCTATTCAGCTTGCTCCTCTACTTCTCCGGTTTTCCATCTGGGCTAATAGTCATGCCGCATTAAATAAAGAGATTATCTCCGATTGCCTGGGGTGCGATGAGGGCATGATAATCCTGTGGCTAGGTGATATTGCGACTGAACTAGATAAGTTTGGCAGGCCATCCCTTTTTACAAATCCGTTTTCTAGACAGAAGGCTGAGTTATTGTGGGTCAAACGTGTGTTCATGAACAGGTCTAGGCTTTTGAGGGAGTGCCATGAATTTGATAAGCTGTCCATAAGGGACTATGCAGATATCCACCTCTCTCCCTCTATAGAGCCTTATCTTGTGTGGATGGATAATTTCTGGGATAGGTGTCTGCTCACTTGATTTAGGCTGGGCTTTGTGAGGTGGAATCTGGGGTTTCTCTTAGGCCAATTCAACTAAACTAGGGTACTTTTATTCCCATGTTATGAAACCTCCCCACAAAGTTGCTGCACTTTAGCTTTTTTGTAAATATATTAAAGAGCTTTCTATACAGTTTCTAGTCCCCATTATCCATAAAAATGGGATTAGATCTACAGCTGCAGCTCTTGCGTTTCTACTACATCTGCCCCCTCTCCCCCACCAACTGTCTTAATATATATATATTTTTTTAAATGTGCACTCAGTAGGAGAAAAATCCCCCTTGCAGCGCCGCCATGGAGGATTCCTTTGGCCAGGGGAAAACCGGCGGGAAACCGCCGGTTTCCCTTTTCTGACCGCGGCTTTACCGCCGCGGTCAGAATTGGCCAGGAAGCACCGCCAGCCTGTTGGCGCTGCTTCCGTGGTCGTTGGCCTTGGCGGTCAATGACCGCCAGGTTCAGAATGACCCCCTAAGTCTGCTTAGTGCCATTATTTAACACCTGGGTCAGAGCAGGCATTAGGGGACCTGTGGACCCATTTCCATGGTCAAACACCATGGGAAGGGCCCACAGGTGTCCGTTCCAATCCCCAGGAACAACCTCACCCACACCAGAGGATGGGGGACCCATCCCAGGTAAGTAGGGTAAGTATTGGTAAGTATTTTTTTTAAAATAATTTAAGTGCCATTGGGGGTCCTGAAATGGGTCCCCCTGCATGGCACTGGGTGCAATGGCCATGCCCAGGTGACACTGGTCCCCTGTGCTGGCCACTGGGGTGGTGGGCATAACCTCCTGTCTTTTACAAGACAGGAGTCACGTTCCCCACGGAATGTGATGCATATTCTGTTTATTGTAGAATGCCTCTTGTGTACATAATTTGTGTATAATAAATAAGAGTGATTTCTTTTAACGTCTTTCTCTTTCTTTATCACAAGCAGTTTTTTCATACACAATTTTGTATCCAAAGACAAGAAATAAATTGTATATTTCTATATGAATCAGCATAGGAATATTATTTGATACGATAAATGCTAGTATGTTGCAATTTATATGTGGGTAAAACTCTTTTTTTGAATAAATTTCCGTTTGGACCATTGTAGTTGTGAATTATATTACAAGTGCCTGGCATCCTATAGCAAGGGGAAGAGAGCAGCACTTTTTCTACTGCATTTGCTCTAATTTGCTTGAAGAGGGAGAGGGTTTGTGTACCTTGGACTAGAAATAACTGTGACCTCATTGAAATATCAATAATCTCCTCTTAAACTTTTGAATCTCAGGTGGTAGCGAGGGTAAACAATCACGCTTTAATTCTAGTGGATAATGTAGACATCAGTGTAAACTGAATGCGCTCACGAAAGGATACAGTCGTGTTTTTAGACCGTGCACTGTGTGGATTAGCATGGTGACTGGTCTGAGTTCAGAAAGTTTTACTGGTATTCAAGTTTTTTTTCAGATTAGCAGCTCTCTCACCACATGCTGCCTCGGCTATCTCTATGGCAGATGTGGATGGTTTTTAGGGATGCAGATCACGCAAGTGCATCTCTTGTTGCTTGGAATATAGCCACCCAGCATACTGAGGCACTGACAAACCTTCGCAGGCCATATTGA
This sequence comes from Pleurodeles waltl, assembly GCF_031143425.1. Classification (NCBI taxonomy): domain Eukaryota; kingdom Metazoa; phylum Chordata; class Amphibia; order Caudata; family Salamandridae; genus Pleurodeles; species Pleurodeles waltl. The sequence goes on along the minus strand of NC_090444.1, from coordinate 657,359,378 downwards.
CACAGCTGTGAGTATGTGGTCTTAAAGGAGCCTCCATTGTCAAGGCAACAGTACAGTCACACAGCAGGTGTATGTGAAGAGAGCTGCACACACTCAGTTTCAAAGACTGTGCAGAATGAAAATCAGGGACAAGAGAGAAGAAGAGCACTTTTGAGATACCCTCAAAACTCATCCCTTGCACTGCGTGGCTTGACACAACCTTGATCACTTATTTCCCCCGAAGTAAGGAGAGGATGATGAGAACCTCTCTCTCATCAGTGTTGTTTTTAAGCTAAGGTGAGTTGTGGAGCACTGCTGTAGTCTCTGGCAAACTTCTTTTTAAGACATCAGTCCTCTCGACAACAATCACAGCAGCTGTACCTCATAATCTTGAGCTGATTAACCCTGGTTCTCGGCAAACAGAGACGTCTACATTCTCCTTCAGGTCATCCCAGTCTTTGTCTTCAATCTTCAGGGCAGGTCCTAGCTATAAGTGTAACGCAATCTTGTCTCCACTCCAGTCTGTTCATTTTAGCATGAACCCAGAGCTTCTGCCCCAAATCAAAGGTGAATTCACCTTTTAGTTGGCTTAAAGAGCAAGATTGCATTCACCAACAGCGATATTTGGCATCATACCCTACAGTCACTTACAAATCGTGCATCACTAACAACTGTGGTGGGGCAATCAAGTTTATGTGTATTTTGTAGCATACAGAACGTAATATTCCCAGTGCCTGCGGTGATGGCAGGCATCCCATAGCACTGCTTAGGAAGATGTATTTCTCTGAGACAGTTGTGAGCAAGTCCAGGAGTGCTGCTGGGCTAGAGCTCTCCTTACCAACGCAGACCATAAAGGGTAGACATGAGCAGGCAGAACATCCCTTTTGCTCAAGTGAATGAAGTGGTTATGCCATAGGTCACAGCCTTTGTGACGGTCTTGCTTCTTCCAGGCTATAGGCTGATTATCTAGACTGGTCTCATCCATTCAGGTGAGCACAAGAGGTTCTTCCCTATTTCATTGGTGGTTGCAGTGGTGTATGGGATAGCGAGAATGAGAAGTCCAGGAACAAGTGGGAGTAGAGGGACGACAGCCACATAACAGAGCCTTCACTGCCTAATGTGTGAAACCCCCTGCTTGGGGCTACATATACACCAAGCAGCTCTTAGCAAATGTTACCCAATGTTTGATGTAAACCACATCTTCACAGATGTACACACACATATCTCACACTCTGGCAAAAGCGAAGGGCCCCATAAGTACAAGCTCCAGAGATTTACTATGGAGAACAAGTAGGTACCTTCCCCAATCTGAGGTAAGTGAAGCAGGTCTATAGCCCACGACTGTCAATAACCTGCCACCAACCATTACTCATATCTTGAACTTTGTGTGAACCCCATGCATTTTGCTGGTGAACGACTTATTCCAAAAACATGCACAACATCTGCCACTGTACTGGAGAAATTAGCTTATAGAGCCGGAAAACATGTCAGATCTGTCAGTTAACATGATAAACGGGGGAAAATATCTACAGAGATTTCAAGTGAGATAGAAACAGTAATTAATTTGTGCTTGTTGTTTCCGGGGCGGAGCACCAGTACTTATTTTTGATGGCCGGAGCTTAGTTTTCTGCATCAGGCATTTACTGCCAGCAAAAGACACATATGGGAAAGGTGGAGGAAGAGAAAATGCGAAAAAGCGTTCCAATGGAGAGAAAGCAGAAGGCTGCAAGAGTGAGCTGAAAAGGCAGCGAGTCGCTGTGGATGGATCAAGGAGGCCCGAGAAGGCTTTAGGATTACGCTGCCTTGATGTTCTGTGGCCCATGTTTATACTCTGTTTGCTCCGGATTTGCGTCATTTATTTTGGCGCAAATTCAGAGCAAACTTAACTCCATATTTATACTTTGGCGCTAGACCCGTCTAGCGCAAAGGTATGGAGTGTGCGACATTTTTTGTACGTGAAAACCTACTTTGCGCTAATGACATGCAAGGTAGGCGTTCCAATGCAAAAAATGACTCTAAGGCATGGGCGCCTTATTTATCCTCTGGCGTCAAAATGACGCACAGGAGGAGGCGGGCCTTAAAACATGGCACCAAGCCAGATTTGTGCCGTTTTTTAATGCCTGGGTCAGGGCAGGCGTTAGGGGACCTGTGGGCTCATTTCCATGGTGGGAGACCATGGAAGCAGTCCACAGGTGCCCTTCCCTTCACCCAGGGACACCCCCTGCCACCCTTGCCCACACCTGGAGGACACCCATGGATGGGGGGACCCATCTACGGGAGTACAGGTAAGTGAAGGTGAGTATTTTTTTAAAGATGCATAGGGGGGCCTAACTTGGGCCTCCCTACATGCCACTGTGCCCAATGGCCATGCCCAGGGGACAGACGTCCCCTGGGCATGGCCATTGGGCAGGGGGGCATGACTCCTGTCTTTACTAAGACAGGAGTCATTTAGATGGGGAATGGCGCTAGTCAGGTTAGAGCCAATATTTTTTATTCTAACCTGACTTGCACCATTCTTTGGCGCACAACCCCCAGTCTTCCCTTCGCCTCCGCTGCCCGGTTACCGTCATTTATTTTGACACTAACCAGGCTGCAGCACCGGCTACCGGTAGCCATAAAAAAGAAGCCCAGCTGGCGCGTTGGAATGGCGTTAGATTTGCGTCAAAAAGTATAAATATGGGCCTGTGTTTTCATATTTAATTGCAGCAGCCCCGTGTTTCACAGGAGAGCTTTGGGCACCGGCACGTTTTTATTTACAACTTAAGCACTGGATATAAACAGAGCAAGAGAGAGTGTGGGTGTCTTTCTGGTGAGGCAGGGTCTATGTTTCAATGTATGTGTTTGTGTCTGTGCGTGCGTGTGTGTGATTGGGTGTGTGTGTATACAAGTTCAAGTGTGTGTTGGAGCACATACAGGGAGTGCAGAATTATTAGGCAAGTTGTATTTTTGAGGATTAATTTTATTATTGAACAACAACCATGTTCTCAATGAACCCAAAAAACTCATTAATATCAAAGCTGAATATTTTTGGAAGTAGTTTTTAGTTTGTTTTTAGTTTTAGCTATGTTAGGGGGATATCTGTGTGTGCAGGTGACTATTACTGTGCATAATTATTAGGCAACTTAACAAAAAGAAATATATACCCATTTCAATTATTTATTATTACCAGTGAAACCAATATAACATCTCAACATTCACAAATATACATTTCTGACATTCAAAAACAAAACAAAAACAAATCAGTGACCAATATAGCCACCTTTCTTTGCAAGGACACTCAAAAGCCTGCCATCCATGGATTCTGTCAGTGTTTTGATCTGTTCACCATCAACATTGCGTGCAGCAGCAACCACAGCCTCCCAGACACTGTTCAGAGAGGTGTACTGTTTTCCCTCCTTGTAAATCTCACATTTGATGATGGACCACAGGTTCTCAATGGGGTTCAGATCAGGTGAACAAGGAGGCCATGTCATTAGATTTCCTTCTTTTATACCCTTTCTTGCCAGCCACGCTGTGGAGTACTTGGACGCGTGTGATGGAGCATTGTCCTGCATGAAAATCATGTTTTTCTTGAAGGATGCAGACTTCTTCCTGTACCACTGCTTGAAGAAGGTGTCTTCCAGGAACTGGCAGTAGGACTGGGAGTTGAGCTTGACTCCATCCTCAACCCGAAAAGGCCCCACAAGCTCATCTTTGATGATACCAGCCCAAACCAGTACTCCACCTCCACCTTGCTGGCGTCTGAGTCGGACTGGAGCTCTCTGCCCTTTACCAATCCAGCCACGGGCCCATCCATCTGGCCCATCAAGACTCACTCTCATTTCATCAGTCCATAAAACCTTATAAAAATCAGTCTTGAGATATTTCTTGGCCCAGTCTTGACGTTTCAGCTTGTGTGTCTTGTTCAGTGGTGGTCGTCTTTCAGCCTTTCTTACCTTGGCCATGTCTCTGAGTATTGCACACCTTGTGCTTTTGGGCACTCCAGTGATGTTGCAGCTCTGAAATATGGCCAAACTGGTGGAAAGTGGCATCGTGGCAGCTGCACGCTTGACTTTTCTCAGTTCATGGGCAGTTATTTTGCGCCTTGGTTTTTCCACACGCTTCTTGCGACCCTGTTGACTATTTTGAATGAAACGCTTGATTGTTCGATGATCACGCTTCAGAAGCTTTGCAATTTTAAGAGTGCTGCATCCCTCTGCAAGATATCTCACTATTTTTGACTTTTCTGAGCCTTTCAAGTCCTTCTTTTGACCCATTTTGCCAAAGGAAAGGAAGTTGCCTAATAATTATGCACACCTGATATAGGGTGTTGATGTCATTAGACCACACCCCTTCTCATTACAGAGATGCACATCACCTAATATGCTTAATTGGTAGTAGGCTTTCGAGCCTATACAGCTTGGAGTAAGACAACATGCATAAAGAGGATGATGTGGTCAAAATACTCATTTGCCTAATAATTCTGCACTCCCTGTAGTGATGCACTTTATTAAAGTGCGATTGATGAAACTTTATTTTCTAATGCATTTATTTGCAAAACCAAGTACAACATTTTGTCACAAACCACAAAAAAATCTGTTACTTAATGGAACGCATTATATAACTCAGTTCGGACTCCTTTATCAAATAATCTCATCCAAGATGGTTGAGCACTTCAATTCCAGCATGTGCCTTTTTAAAAACGTTCTTTATGTTTTTGCCAGACAGGGTCGATAGTGAGTAATGAATGAGGACATTGTAGAGATGGGTGGATGGGCAAAAAAATGTAATTAAGCGTGTGGCTTTTTGGTTATTTCGTATTCTCACACAAGAGCAAATTAATTATAGTTCAACAGTTATTACCTTTGATGTGGAGTATTTGAAAGAAGAACAGAAAGTACAATAACTGACTGCTGTATTGTTTTTAAAGAGCACGTCTTTGAAGTGGTGTTCTTATTTCCTCCATTGACTTATATTTTAAGTTCTTATACTAGCATAGTGTTCAACCATTTTAAAATATGTTCTGAAAACATTAGCCGGCAACTCAATGAAGCCCTAAAGCACAGAAAGGGCTCCGGAAAATCAAAACACCATACTCGCCATTCTCACTACGTGAAATAAATATACCCGAATGTGTCCAAATGCGTACATGCATATTCATTGAAAATAGTTTTTTACTGGAATTTACATTTGGTTCTCAATTCAGAAAATAAACGCTGAAAAAAGAAACTGTGAAATTCCCCTAAAAACTCTGAATACAAGCATTGCTATGGTGGCAGCCCAAAACCTAAAACTACAGAAATGTAACAATTAGAGTGAGTTATATAGCCCTAACTCCATCCCAGTGGATTGCGAATGACCTCACTCATAACGTCACAGCTAAATTCATAAATCACAGCATTGATTAAGTTACTATCGATATCACACCCTGCTTTCCCATTGACATTATTGATGATACTTTTGAATCTCCGTCGTTTAAAAGGTCATTTACTGAATGATGTCACAATATGTGGCAAACCCGAAGCAGACATCATTAAAGTAAAAAATAGTGACCAATGACCTTATTTAGAATTTGGTGAATCCGAAATGTTAACCTAAAAGTGGCAGATGTCTAGACTACATTATTAAGAGTGCACGTATGTCAGTAACACTGTAAATAAGGCCCCAAATCTGAAGGAATACTTCCTACTATGGATATTTAAAGTTAAAAGTCGCTTTATTCGAGCATTACATAATCATAAAAGCAGATACATTTGAAATTACACATGCAATTAAAAAATAAAAACCAGTGCTTAATTTGAGGCAGTGGTTTCCAGTGCGGAGCACCAGCACTTATTTTTGAGGGCTGGGAATTATTTTTGCTGCCTCGAGCATTTACTACAAGCAAAAGACACATATGGGAAAGATGGAGGAAGAGAAAAAGGAAAAAGCGTCATCGAGACATAAACACCTTCTCCATAGTGTAAAAGGCCAGTTATTAGGATAGGCTTGCTATCATAACATAAACATTAACATAACTGTAACTTAATTGAACACTTCAAACTTTTCACTTTGAACTCCCCCTGTCTTCCAATCTCACTTCCTTCCCCACTTCTCTGTTCACCCAGCATCCAATTCCATTCCGACACGCATCACCCTTTGCATTCATCCCCTGCCTGAAAAGAAGCATTCCACTCTGTTACCCTTGACCTGCTTCTTTTTCCCCGGTGGAAGGGTGGCCAGTCCCACATCTGACCCTCCACATCTACTGCCACCCAGCATAAACCCTCTAGGCGCTTTGCTGCCCCACTAGCAAAACCACTGCAACGTGAAATCAAACAGGCTCACTCCTCCATAGCTTCTCCCCCCCAAGTTAGTCAGCAAAAAATGCAATTCCATCATGTAATGCGCATTCCCCATGTTCGACAAATGGACTCCATCATCTCTGAAAAGTCTCTGTTCACTCTCTTTAATCCCTTCGCACTTTGATGTCCTGCGTACCAATGAACACCCGCATAGCCCAATTGAGTTTTCTCCTTGCTGCTCAATTGCCCCATGCTTCAAAGCTCCTCTCCACTCCCTTCTGGGCACAAACTCTGTCCATACAAAACAAGTCCCACGCATATTGTGCTTTAGTAGTGCCAGATCCCTCTGCATTTGTTGCAGTAGGGTGAGCCCTGATAATCGAACCAAGTCATTTTCCCCTGGGTGCAATACTAGAACATCCGGACAACCCCATGTCGGCAACATTGCGGTTATAAAAGGAAGCAAATTGCCCCACCTCATTCCGCTCTTCCCCCACCACAACACCTCATGTCTGCTACTCGGAAGTCCCAGTGATCGACCATAAACTTGCTTCTCAGCATATTTTGCTGCCCAGTGAATAAACAAAGGTCCAACCAGCCATGTCACTAATTTTGCTTTCTCCGGGCCGTACACACAACCTAGAAAAATAAATAAATATCAATATATGACAAAGATCCCCCCCCCACCCCTGCTCTGCAAAATTGTCTTTTTCCTGGACAATACCCCCTCTCAAGCCCTGACATATCTCTCGTAACACTTTTACCTCCATCTGCCAATGCACCTGATTCTTTCCCAATCCCAGCCTAAACGAGCCGCCTCAGTAGCAGCACCAATCTGGAAAGAATGAGTGCCAAAATTACCTGGCTGTCTTCCAACCCTCCTCAAACCCATTCTTATCACAGCCAACAACTGGAATGCCGTAAGCTTCCTCCCCTTCATGTGACAAAAAACATCCCTTGCCTGTTCAGAAACGTGTGTCTGAAAAGAGTCACATTCCTGCACCAGACATGCATCCACCTCCCCCCCTTTATCCAACTATATCCACTTTCCCCTCCCCAACTGGTCCTTCTTTGAGCGTTTCAACCAAATGCCCAAACGTGCTCCCTCTCGTGGCACATCCTCCTTCCGAATCCCACCATCCTTACCCACTCCCAGCAATTCAGACACTCGGAATGCTCCGAAGAACATCCATATCATACACAACTGAAAAATTGCTACTCCATATGCATCCACACAACAAGCAGGCAACACATGTAACAATTGAACCAATAGCTCGAACGCAACAGCCTCACGCATTATACTTCCTGACCCTGATCTTGCTTTGCCCCACCCTTTCAACATTTTTGGCAAAATGTCATCCTTTGCGGGGTCCCTGCCAAAAAACAACTTCCCATAGAAAGACACACCCTCCAGCTTACCCCAAACTGTGACTGGTGACAAACCCTTGTGAATCAGATATAACACAAAACTCACCACACGTGCTTCAAGGACACCCCTCCCTTGGCACCAGAAACGGTCTCCATTTGCCTCAAAATCCTGAAATTCCAACATGCCAAACAGTAATTCATCAGCGTGGATTCAGCCAGCGACATCTCCACCAGTTTCATGACCATCACTCCCCCCACTCCCAAATGTCTGCTGGAACCGCAGTCTTGTGCTCCTCTGCGCCCTGTGCCAATGCACAGAAATGCTGCCACTGTGAACGAAACAGGGAATCTGCAATAGAATTGTTGACCCCAGGAATGTGTGCAGCCTTAAATACGACAAGCAGCGCAGCATGAATCTTCGCAAAAGGCACAACACCCGAAGATCCTTTGCCCTCTGTCCGTTCACCAATTCAACCACTGTCAAAATGTCCACATGAGACATTACAGTCCTGTTCGCCAGCTCTTCACCCCACACCGCCAAAGCCAGCAACAGTGGGAAGAGTTACAAAAATGCAATGCTCCTGCCCTGGTTTAACCAGTGTGCTGGCCAAGGTTCCGCGCACCACCGTCCATCCCAAAAAAGGCCAAAACCAGAAGCTCCTGCCGTGTCCGAAAAGATTTGCACCTGCCACACTGTGTCCTCTTCCCGAAAAGCCATGTAAACCCCATTAAACTGCATCAGAAAAAGCTCCCATACCTTGATGTCTTCCCTCAAACCTACCGTCAGCCGAATCCTCTGGTAAGAAAGGGATGCACCAGACATCGCCAGCCACGTGCGTCTACAAAATGTCCTGCCTCCCCGTACCACCCAACATGAAAAATTAAGGTAGCCCAGGAGCTGTTGTGCCACATGCAGTTCAATGTTCTGTCTCAATCTGACCTGCCGCAGAAATTGCAAAATTTCTGCAACCATATCCGCCGGCAAACGCGCCATGAATGCCACTGTGTCCAGCTCAATGCCCAAAAATGACCACATGTCATCTCCGGTGCCAGAGGCACCCCAAACTCCTTCGCCAAGTTCTCGAAACATCGCAATGCCTTCCCGCTCCCGAATGTGGCGCCCCCACAAAAAGAAAATCATCCAAATAGTGTGACACCGTCCGATGCCAACTCAGTTGCACAAATACCCACTGCAAGACAGTACTGAAGGTTTCAAACAATGCACAAGAAATTGCGCACCCCATAGGTAGCACCCTGTCCACGTAAATCGCCTCTCCCAGCTGCATCCCCAGTAAAGAGAAACCCTCAGGGTGGATGGGAAGCAGACGGAAAGCTGCCTTGATGTCACACTTGGCCAACTCTGCACCTTTACCGTATTCCCTTATGAGTCGTATAGCGTCATCTACCGAGGTATATACCACCCTGGTATCTTCAGGTGAAATAAAATCGTTGACTGAGGCCCTTTCTGGCCATGACAAATGGTGTATCAAATGAAACTCTCCCTTTGCCTTCTTGGGGACCACGTCCAAAGGTGAGACCATAAGATCCTCTATGGGCCACCCATAAAAGGGGCCCACAATTCTGCCCTCTGTCACCTCCTTGCCAGTTTTGTCATTACCACGTCAGGCATGGCCAACGCTGACTGCAAATTCTCCGCCCATCTCCTCAGTCGTGGACCCTGGAACCTACTCGAAAACCCTGTCTAAAACTCCATTCTTATTTGCGTGCCATGTCCGTATCTGGGTACATGCGCAACCAGGGCAGTAACCTATCCAATTTAATTGGAGTAAGCGCCCTTTGGCCCAGGAGCGCCTTGGCCTCCTCTGCCCCTGGAAGATCTCCACTGCACCGCTGGACTAGCCAATGAAAAACATTGTGTGACTCAATGTCTCACCCCACATTTGGAACATTATGATTGAATTGGTAAGGGTGCCTAGAGCAAAACCCCTTGTTGAAATTCCAACACGCTCCTGAGTTAGGTAATGGTGCTCTGACGCTGCCAAAGGGCCTATAGACCACAGGAAGACCACTAGCTGTATGAGTGCAGCAGACTGTGAAGAAGCCATCCACTGCATCCATAGCTCTGGGTCCACATCCCCCCACGGTTTGTCAGGGTTAATGTTCACTCTAGCCCGAAACTCCTCATCATAGCTCAACCATGCAAAACCACCAAAATGCATTTGAATAATATCCATGTATTTAAACATGGCAATGGCTCTGACCGCGTATTTTTCACAGTAAATGCCAGCATATATTAGTAATGCAGAGGTCCAATTATCCATGGTGATAGGCACCCTAGGCCTGCACGCCAGTTCCCACTCTTCCTCTTTTGAACCTTCCTTAGCCTGAATGTCTCCATGCAAGAGCTGAAATAAATCCCCATACTCATGCTTCCATATCCAGGCCTTTGTCTTCTCCGCCACGTGGAACCCCAGTGGCATCGCTAAACCCATGTAGGGTAGCTGTTTCTTATTGCTATCCCCATCTTTAGTGTCACTTTCCTTGTCCCCGGTCACCACTGCATCCCCCTTTTCGCCCTGCGGTGTTGCGGCCTTCTCAGCCTCTTGCTCTTTCCCACTCACTGATACCGCACTGGTATCCAATGTGCCATGTACTGAATCATCCCCCACTCCAATAGACTTATATTGGGCCGCACCACCCTTGCAACTCCACTCACCCCAGGGGGACCATCAGTCTCCATTACCTTGTACTCAGTGAGCCCGAGTACACTCCTCCAACAAGGCCTTGGGCCTGCCGTCTCCAGTGCGCGATGCCTCTCGCATTCCAGCGTCATTCTTTGATGTCTACAAAACAGGAAAAGAAGAGGGGGTTTGCGGCGCTCCTGCACACCGCTCCCCTCCCTTGCTCCCCACTCACCTCCTTGTCCCGTGTCTACCCATCTTCCCATTTATTCAATCCCTCGTCAAAATCCAAATCATCCATGTCTTCTTCGTCCGTACCCCATTCATCATTGTCACCCTCTGCATCCACTGCATCACGTGCGACGAACATCCTATTGCCCCCATGGCGTTTGCCACCTGCTCCTTTCATTTGGTCCCGCAGCACAGAGAAGGCTGCGAAGACCACTTTATTGCTTCAAGCCAACATCCCCAGGCCGTAATGCGCCCCACTGGCTTCGCCACCTTTCTGCCAACCTCTGCTGCTGGCATTGAATCCCCGCGCCACACATAACCGTGTGCTTGTCTCGCTGCATACACCACAGGCCGCATCAGCCTCCTGTTCCCTACCTTGCTCCTCATCAGTGACCCACACCCAATTTACGTGCCCCAAGCTATGCTCCCTGGGTACCTCACTGGACCCCCCCAATTTTCTCTTGGCCTGCCTGGCCCGACCCTCTGCCTCACCCCTTTCTTTACAGAGGTGCGCCCACCGCTCCTCTGTCTCCGCCACTAGTTTCCTCTGCTCCTGTATCCTAGCGCAATGTCCACTGCTGACCAGTCAGTGGTGGGCTGTTGCTGGTACACCTCCCCAGTGGACCCTCTCCATTTGACTCCCCCAGCTCCATAGCGGGCACCATACCTGTTACCCCCACCCTACTGTCACTAACAGCCACCTGGGCCCTGCTCTCTGCCACCTGGGCTTTCTTGACTCTGGCTTTTCCCTTATCCCCCCCATGCCACCCTGCCAAGCCTTTCCTGCCAGCCGTGCCAGACTGGCTGCCCACAGACAAATCCAGGGGCATCTCCATGCACTCATGCCCACCAGGCCTCAACTTCCCACTGGTGCTATCCAACCCTGCAATCAGGCCCTGGGCACTGAGCCCAGGCTCCTCGTCAGCTGCCTCATGTGTCTGCCCCTCCCCCACCTTTATTCTCTGCACTTCAGGCTCCCCCCACTGCCCCACTCTCTCTTTTGTGCCTTGGGGGGCAGACTTATAACATCCTCGCCCCACCTTTCCTTTTTTTATTGCCCTTATTAATCGGCGTGCGGAAGGCGGCAACTGCCCCCGCCACGCCATGAGTAGCAGCGCCCTTAGAATGCTGCATACCTACCCAGGCCTGGTCTAACACACCAGGCCTGAGCAAATCACTGCAGCTGGCTTCGCCCAACACTTGAAGCACGGCCCGCACAGCCGCCACTTCATGCACTGAGGCCATTCAATCTAAATTACACCTACCGGCGGGGATCTGCTCCAATCCTGTCAGCAGTGCGACAAGCTGCGAAGAGGCCAATCCCTGACCCCGCCCCTTCCTTTATACTAACTCTCTCCCCTTCCTCCCCTCAGCCTATCCTGCCTCAGGCTGTCTCTTTCCGGCCTGAAGCTTCCCGTGGAGAGATTGGACTGCGTCATCTCTCCACGGGGCCCTGCACAAAAGGAAAAAGCAAAAAGCTCAAGAGTGAGTTGAAGGAGTGGCTGTAAATAGATTAAAGAGGCCGGAGATGGTTTCTGGATTACTCTGCCTCAGTAGTCTGTGCTCGCACTTTTAATTGCAGCAGCTGCGTGTTTCGGATCAGGACTTTCGGCACCGCTATGTTTTTATTTACAAATTAAACACCAATAAAATCTATACGCTAAAAACCTTAAAAGCCTGGGGGCCATATCATATTCGATTCAGAAAGCCATATGATTTCTAACACGAAGAGCATTTTTTATAAAAGAGCAAACAAAAAAATCATTGGTGAGCTCAGTGTCAGCAGATACATCAATGATTGATCATTCAGAACTGGAACTTAAAAATCATCTACTAAAACATGAATACAATCTACAGAGAGAAAACAAAGAGCACAGACTATGGAGAGCTGTCATCACACAGGCAAACAAGGATGGAAGGAGAATCATAATGCCTAAGTGTAAAACATAGCTGCCATCTAACATACCTGAGCCTAAACTTAGTTAAAAGAGTCCTGTCCTGTGAGCTAATTACAGGCTCTGGATATGGCTCCAGCAATGGGCTAGTTTGGAATAATACATAGTCCTTATTCTTGCTTCCCTTTCTCTCTGTCCCAGGGACAGGAATGATTTTTTCAGCCACAAACTGGATGCCTTACACAACCCACGAGTGGTGTAACAAAACGTAAGAAGGCTCCCTGCAAAATACCTGTAAGGACACTCCTCCCCCTGGATCCAGTCAAGGGCCTTCTGCCCGTGCACAGTGCATTGTGCTGAGGGCCCCCTTAGAGCTTGTGCCCCCTTCATATTGTGGGCTGTGAGGGCCTTTCATATGCCACTGAACCCACCCTGACTTAGGAAAATGTTTGGTCTAACCAGCGTGCTACACATACACTTGACGTGAACCATCCAAAAGATTGGAAGACCCAGGTAGCAAGACAGTCTTCAATGGCCTCTCTGGCAAACGAGAAAGGAGGAATGCTGCAAACAGAGCACCACGGCAACAGGGGGGCCAGAATAAAATAATCTTCAACGTTTTCCCAACCAAGCTCCTGGGGCAATATAAACTTTGGACTACTTGGCAGGAGGCCTAAATGTTTTCTGCACACTCTATTTTCTTTAACCTGAAGACTAGTCATTTTTTTACAGCTCCAAAATGATGATACATAAGGGCCATTGTATTCAATGGCATGCCTCCTTTCAACGCCTGCTTTTAGCAGGCGTTAAAAGTCCCCAAAAACAGCACAAAGATCTCTTAGATTCCCTTGCACCATGTTTTCAGCCCCCTTAATGGGGGAATGTCCCCCTTGCATATTTTATGCCTGGCACAGGCATAATGTGGCGCAAGGGTTTACAAAGTGGTGTAACGCATTGTGAGAAGGTAGCCTCTTTCTAGCCTTGTTACCCCCACTTTTGGCCTGTTTGTGAGTGTATGTCAGGGTGTTTGTCACTGTTTTCACTGGGATCCTGATAGCCAGGCCTCAGTGCTCATAGTGAAAACACTATGGTTTCAGTATGTTTGTTATGTGTCACTGGGATCCTGCTGGTCAGGACCCCAGTGCTCATAGGTTTGTGGCCTATATGTATGTGTCACTGGGACCCTGTCACACAGGGCCCCAGTGCTCATAGGTGTGCATGTATATGTTCCCTGTGTGGTGCCTAACTGTCTCACTGAGGCTCTGCTAACCAGAACCTCAGTGGTTATGCTCTCTCATTACTTTCAAATTGTCACTAACAGGCTAGTGACCATTTTTACCAATTTACATTGGCTTACTGGAACACCCTTATAATTCCCTAGTATATGGTACTGAGGTACCCAGGGTATTGGGGTTCCAGGAGATCCCTATGGGCTGCAGCATTTCTTTTGCCACCCATAGGGAGCTCTGACAATTCTTACACAGGCCTGCCACTGCAGCCTGAGTGAAATAACGTCCACGTTATTTCACAGCCATTTTACACTGCTCTTAAGTAACTTATAAGTCACCTATATGTCTAACCTTTACCTGGTAAAGGTTAGGTGCAAAGTTACTTAGTGTGAGGGCACCCTGGCACTAGCCAAGGTGCCCCCACATTGTTCAGAGCCAATTCCCTGAACTTTGTGAGTGCGGGGACACCATTACACGCGTGCACTACACATAGGTCACTACCTATATGTAGCTTCACCATGGTAACTCCGAATATGGCCATGTAACATGTCTATGATCATGGAATTGCCCCCTCTATGCCATCCTGGCATTGTTGGTACAATTCCATGATCCCAGTGGTCTGTAGCACAGACCCTGGTACTGCCAGACTGCCCTTCCTGGGGTTTCACTGCAGCTGCTGCTGCTGCCAACCCCTCAGACAGGCAGCTGCCCTCCTGGGGTCCAGCCAGGCCTGGCCCAGGATGGCAGAACAAAGAACTTCCTCTGAGAGAGGGTGTGACACCCTCTCCCTTTGGAAAATGGTGTGAAGGCAGGGGAGGAGTAGCCTCCCCCAGCCTCTGGAAATGCTTTGTTGGGCACAGATGTGCCCAATTCTGCATAAGCCAGTCTACACCGGTTCAGGGACCCCTTAGCCCCTGCTCTGGCACGAAACTGGACAAAGGAAAGGGGAGTGACCACTCCCCTGACCTGCACCTCCCTTGGAGGTGTCCAGAGCTCCTCCAGTGTGCTCCAGACCTCTGCCATCTTGGAAACAGAGGTGCTGCTGGCACACTGGACTGCTCTGAGTGGCCAGTGCCACCAGGTGACGTCAGAGACTCCTGCTGATAGGCTCCTTCAGGTGTTAGTAGCCTTTCCTCTCTCCTAGGTAGCCAAACCCTCTTTTCTGGCTATTTAGGGTCTCTGTCTCTGGGGAAACTTTAGATAACGAATGCATGAGCTCAGCCGAGTTCCTCTGCATCTCCCTCTTCACCTTCTGATAAGGAATCGACCGCTGACCGCGCTGGAAGCCTGCAAACCTGCAACATAGTAGCAAAGACGACTACTGCAACTCTGTAACGCTGATCCTGCCGCCTTCTCGACTGTTTTCCTGCTTGTGCATGCTGTGGGGGTAGTCTGCCTCCTCTCTGCACCAGAAGCTCCGAAGAAATCTCCCGTGGGTCGACGGAATCTTCCCCCTGCAACCGCAGGCACCAAAAAGCTGCATCTCCGGTCCCTTGGGTCTCCTCTCAGCACGACGAGCGAGGTCCCTCGAATCCAGCGACACCGTCCAAGTGACCCCCACAGTCCAGTGACTCTTCAGCCCAAGTTTGGTGGAGGTAAGTCCTTGCCTCACCTCGCTGGGCTGCATTGCTGGGAACCGCGACTTTGCAAGCTTCTCCGGCCCCTGTGCACTTCCGGCGGAAATCCTGTGTGCACAGCCAAGCCTGGGTCCACGGCACTCTAACCTGCATTGCACGACTTTCTAAGTTGGTCTCCGGCGACGTGGGACTCCTTTGTGCAACTTCGGCGAGCACCGTTTCACGCATCCTCGTAGTGCCTGTTTCTGGCACTTCTCCGGGTGCTACCTGCTTCAGTGAGGGCTCTTTGTCTTGCTCGACGTCCCCTCTCTCTGCAGGTCCAATTTGCGACCTCCTGGTCCCTCCTGGGCCCCAGCAGCGTCCAAAAACGCCAAACGCACGATTTGCGTGTAGCAAGGCTTGTTGGTGTCCATCCGGCGGGAAAACACTTCTGCACGACTCTCCAAGGCGTGGGGGATCCATCCTCCAAAGGGGAAGTCTCTAGCCCTTGTCGTTCCTGCAGTATTCACAGTTCTTCAGCCTAGTAAGAGCTTCTTTGCACCAACCGCTGGCATTTCTTGGGCATCTGCCCATCTCCGAGCTGCTTGTGACTTTTGGACTTGGTCCCCTTGCTCCACAGGTACCTTCAGACAGGAATCCATCGTTGTTGCATTGCTGATTTGTGTTTTCCTTGCATTCTCCCTCTAACACGACTATTTTGTCCTTAGGGGAACTTTGGTGCACTTTGCACTCACTTTTCAGGGTCTTGGGGTGGGTTATTTTGCTAACTCTCACTATTTTCTAATAGTCCCAGCGACCCTCTACAAGGTCACATAGGTTTGGGGTCCATTCGTGGTTCGCATTCCACTTCTGGAGTATATGGTTTGTGTTGCCCCTATCCCTATGTTTCCCCATTGCATCCTATTGTAACTATACATTGTTTGCACTGTTTTCTAAGACTATACTGCATATTTTTGCTATTGTGTATATATATCTTGTGTATATTTCCTATCCTCTCACTGAGGGTACACTCTAAGATACTTTGGCATATTGTCATAAAAATAAAGTACCTTTATTTTTAGTATAACTGTGTATTGTGTTTTCTTATGATATTGTGCATATGACACTAAGTGGTACTGTAGTAGCTTCACACGTCTCCTAGTTCAGCCTGAGCTGCTTTGCTAAGCTACCATTATCTATCAGCCTAAGCTGCTAGACACCCTATACACTAATAAGGGATAACTGGGCCTGGTGCAAGGTGCAAGTACCCCTTGGTACTCACTACAAGCCAGTCCAGCCTCCTACATTGGTTGTGCAGTGGTGGGATAAGTGCTTGAGACTACTTACCACTCTTGTCATTGTACTTTTCATAAGAGAAAAATATACAAAACAAGGTCAGTGTATATACACATAGCCAAAAAGTTTTGCATTTCCTCTTTTCACTCTTTTCTAAGTGCTGAAAAGTACTTCTAAACTTTCTAAAAAGTTCTAAAAAGTTTAAAAAGTTTTTTTCTCTGTCTTTTTAAAAGCTCTGACAAACTTTTTATCTTTTACTATCACTTTAACTCTCTCTAAAAATGTCTGGCACAGGAAAAAATGTTGAACTGTCCAAACTTGCATATGATCACCTTAGCTGGAAAGGAGCAAGGAGTCTCTGCATAGAGAGAGGTTTGAGTGTAGGGAAGAATCCTTCTTTAGAACTGTTAATTAATATGCTTAGAGTACAGGATAAGGCCATAAGTGCCCAATCTGTAGAAAACGTAGCTAATGGTTCTCAATCTGATCCAGGGACTCCCCCAGGAAAAGGTTCAGGAAAGAAACTTCTCATCCTGCCCATTACTAGACAGTCTAGCATAGTTGGTACAGAGGTTGAATCACACCATACTAATGGTGTGCTCTCACATTATACTGGTAGCCAAGCTGTTAGGGTGCCCTCTGTAAGGGACAGGTCTCCTTCTGTTCATTCCCATCATACCTCTGTATCTAGAAATGTCCCTCCCACCCACCCTGATGACAGATTGTTAGAAAGGGAGCTCAATAGATTGAGAGTGGAACAAACCAGACTGAAGCTCAAGAAGCAACAGCTGGATTTGGATAGACAGTCTTTAGAAATAGAGAGGGAAAGACAGAAGTTGGGTTTAGATACCCATGGTGGCAGCAGCAGTATTCCCCATAGTCATCCTGCAAAAGAGCATGATTCCAGGAATCTGCACAAGATAGTTCCCCCTTATAAGGAGGGGGATGACATTAACAAGTGGTTTGCTGCACTTGAGAGGGCCTGTGCTGTACAGGATGTCCCTCAAAAGCAGTGGGCTGCTATCCTATGGCTATCATTTAGTGGAAAGGGTAGGGATAGACTCCTTACTGTGAAAGAAAGTGATGCCAATAATTTTACAGTTCTTAAGAATGCACTCCTGGATGGTTATGGCTTAACCACTGAACAGTACAGGATAAAGTTCAGAGAGACCAAAAAGGAGTCTTCACAAGACTGGGTTGATTTCATTGACCATTCAGTGAAGGCCTTGGAGGGGTGGTTACATGGCAGTAAAGTTACTGATTATGAAAGCCTGTATAACACAATCCTGAGAGAGCATATACTTAATAATTGTGTGTCTGATTTGTTGCACCAGTACCTGGTAGACTCTGATCTGACCTCTCCCCAAGAATTGGGAAAGAAGGCAGACAAATGGGTCAGAACAAGGGTGAACAGAAAAGTTCATACAGGGGGTGACAAAGATGGCAATAAGAAGAAAGATGGTGAAAAATCTCAAGATAAGCATGGGGATAAGGGTAAAACCAAAGATCCCACTTCAAATCTTAAACACTCTTCAGAGGGTGGGGATAAAACAAATTCTCCCTCTTCTTCCCAACCTGCACACATTAAAAAGCCTTGGTGCTTTGTGTGTAAAAACAGAGGCCATAGGCCAGGGGATAAGTCCTGTCCAGGTAAACCCCCGGAGCCTACCACCACTAATACATCAAGCTCTAGTGCCCCTAGCAGTAGTGGTACTAGTGGTGGGACTGCTGGCAACAGTCAAGCAAAGGGTGTAGTTGGGTTCACTTATGGGTCCATAGTGAAAACTGATGTCATCAGTCCCAAGACAGTTTCTGTCACACCTAGTGGCATTGGCCTTGCCACACTGGCTGCTTGTCCCCTTACAATGGATAAGTACAGGCAGACAGTTACAATAAATGGTGTTGAGGCCTTGGCCTACAGGGACACAGGTGCCAGTTTCACTTTGGTGACTGAAAACTTAGTGCCTCCTGAACAACACATCATTGGACAACAGTATAAGATTATTGATGTCCATAACTCCACTAAGTTTCTTCCCTTAGCTATAATTCAGTTTAGTTGGGGTGGAGTTACTGGCCCTAAGCAGGTGGTGGTATCACCTAGCTTACCTGTAGACTGTCTCTTAGGTAATGACCTAGAGGCCTCAGGTTGGGCTGATGTAGAGTTTTATGCCCATGCAGCCATGCTGGGCATCCCTGAGGAATTGTTCCCTCTCATTTCAAGTGAAATGAAAAAGCAAAGGAGAGAAGGCCTGAAAACTCAGGATCCCTCTCCATCAACAGGTAAAAAGGGTATCACAGTATCCCCTAACCACCCTACCATTCAGGATACTATTCCTGTGGTGGGAGAAACCTCTCCTGGGGTGGCACCTGTTCCAAGGGAATCATCAGCTGGCAAAGCTGGACTCCCTGAGGTGGAAGTACCTCTCTGTGGGATAACTAACATTGGTGAGAAAAAGAGCACCATTTTAGTTAACATGGAGCATCCCTCCAACCCTCCCAGAGAAACTTTAGTGCAGAAACTCTGCACTGCCTCACAACACTTAGGACAGCATCCCTGCCCTAGTGTGGAGCTGATAGGACAGCATCCCTGCCCTGCTCCAACCCAAGAGAAACAGCATCCCTGTTCTCTCTTCCAGCCATATGGACAAAGTTTTTGCCCAGCTATGGCTTTTCTGAGACAGCATCCCTGTCTGGCATTTCCTTCACTACAAATAGGTTCAGTGGACAATTCCCACTGCTCTAAACTAAAACTTACTGATAGAAACTCTGAAAATACATCTTCACATTGTTGCTTAGCTAAAAAACTTCAAACAGGGTGTTTTACATCCCCACAGGGAAGTAACCGTATAGTGGATGATAAAGGGAGTAACCAGTCTATTGCAGAGCTACTCTCTACTTATCACCACTTAGACAATAAAGTCTCAACTGGCCAAGGTTAGCCTTATTGTCCTTCGTTTGGGGGGGGGTTGTGTGAGAAGGTAGCCTCTTTCTAGCCTTGTTACCCCCACTTTTGGCCTGTTTGTGAGTGTATGTCAGGGTGTTTGTCACTGTTTTCACTGGGATCCTGATAGCCAGGCCTCAGTGCTCATAGTGAAAACACTATGGTTTCAGTATGTTTGTTATGTGTCACTGGGATCCTGCTGGTCAGGACCCCAGTGCTCATAGGTTTGTGGCCTATATGTATGTGTCACTGGGACCCTGTCACACAGGGCCCCAGTGCTCATAGGTGTGCATGTATATGTTCCCTGTGTGGTGCCTAACTGTCTCACTGAGGCTCTGCTAACCAGAACCTCAGTGGTTATGCTCTCTCATTACTTTCAAATTGTCACTAACAGGCTAGTGACCATTTTTACCAATTTACATTGGCTTACTGGAACACCCTTATAATTCCCTAGTATATGGTACTGAGGTACCCAGGGTATTGGGGTTCCAGGAGATCCCTATGGGCTGCAGCATTTCTTTTGCCACCCATAGGGAGCTCTGACAATTCTTACACAGGCCTGCCACTGCAGCCTGAGTGAAATAACGTCCACGTTATTTCACAGCCATTTTACACTGCTCTTAAGTAACTTATAAGTCACCTATATGTCTAACCTTTACCTGGTAAAGGTTAGGTGCAAAGTTACTTAGTGTGAGGGCACCCTGGCACTAGCCAAGGTGCCCCCACATTGTTCAGAGCCAATTCCCTGAACTTTGTGAGTGCGGGGACACCATTACACGCGTGCACTACACATAGGTCACTACCTATATGTAGCTTCACCATGGTAACTCCGAATATGGCCATGTAACATGTCTATGATCATGGAATTGCCCCCTCTATGCCATCCTGGCATTGTTGGTACAATTCCATGATCCCAGTGGTCTGTAGCACAGACCCTGGTACTGCCAGACTGCCCTTCCTGGGGTTTCACTGCAGCTGCTGCTGCTGCCAACCCCTCAGACAGGCAGCTGCCCTCCTGGGGTCCAGCCAGGCCTGGCCCAGGATGGCAGAACAAAGAACTTCCTCTGAGAGAGGGTGTGACACCCTCTCCCTTTGGAAAATGGTGTGAAGGCAGGGGAGGAGTAGCCTCCCCCAGCCTCTGGAAATGCTTTGTTGGGCACAGATGTGCCCAATTCTGCATAAGCCAGTCTACACCGGTTCAGGGACCCCTTAGCCCCTGCTCTGGCACGAAACTGGACAAAGGAAAGGGGAGTGACCACTCCCCTGACCTGCACCTCCCCTGGGAGGTGTCCAGAGCTCCTCCAGTGTGCTCCAGACCTCTGCCATCTTGGAAACAGAGGTGCTGCTGGCACACTGGACTGCTCTGAGTGGCCAGTGCCACCAGGTGACGTCAGAGACTCCTGCTGATAGGCTCCTTCAGGTGTTAGTAGCCTTTCCTCTCTCCTAGGTAGCCAAACCCTCTTTTCTGGCTATTTAGGGTCTCTGTCTCTGGGGAAACTTTAGATAACGAATGCATGAGCTCAGCCGAGTTCCTCTGCATCTCCCTCTTCACCTTCTGATAAGGAATCGACCGCTGACCGCGCTGGAAGCCTGCAAACCTGCAACATAGTAGCAAAGACGACTACTGCAACTCTGTAACGCTGATCCTGCCGCCTTCTCGACTGTTTTCCTGCTTGTGCATGCTGTGGGGGTAGTCTGCCTCCTCTCTGCACCAGAAGCTCCGAAGAAATCTCCCGTGGGTCGACGGAATCTTCCCCCTGCAACCGCAGGCACCAAAAAGCTGCATCTCCGGTCCCTTGGGTCTCCTCTCAGCACGACGAGCGAGGTCCCTCGAATCCAGCGACACCGTCCAAGTGACCCCCACAGTCCAGTGACTCTTCAGCCCAAGTTTGGTGGAGGTAAGTCCTTGCCTCACCTCGCTGGGCTGCATTGCTGGGAACCGCGACTTTGCAAGCTTCTCCGGCCCCTGTGCACTTCCGGCGGAAATCCTGTGTGCACAGCCAAGCCTGGGTCCACGGCACTCTAACCTGCATTGCACGACTTTCTAAGTTGGTCTCCGGCGACGTGGGACTCCTTTGTGCAACTTCGGCGAGCACCGTTTCACGCATCCTCGTAGTGCCTGTTTCTGGCACTTCTCCGGGTGCTACCTGCTTCAGTGAGGGCTCTTTGTCTTGCTCGACGTCCCCTCTCTCTGCAGGTCCAATTTGCGACCTCCTGGTCCCTCCTGGGCCCCAGCAGCGTCCAAAAACGCCAAACGCACGATTTGCGTGTAGCAAGGCTTGTTGGCGTCCATCCGGCGGGAAAACACTTCTGCACGACTCTCCAAGGCGTGGGGGATCCATCCTCCAAAGGGGAAGTCTCTAGCCCTTGTCGTTCCTGCAGTATTCACAGTTCTTCAGCCTAGTAAGAGCTTCTTTGCACCAACCGCTGGCATTTCTTGGGCATCTGCCCATCTCCGAGCTGCTTGTGACTTTTGGACTTGGTCCCCTTGCTCCACAGGTACCTTCAGACAGGAATCCATCGTTGTTGCATTGCTGATTTGTGTTTTCCTTGCATTCTCCCTCTAACACGACTATTTTGTCCTTAGGGGAACTTTGGTGCACTTTGCACTCACTTTTCAGGGTCTTGGGGTGGGTTATTTTGCTAACTCTCACTATTTTCTAATAGTCCCAGCGACCCTCTACAAGGTCACATAGGTTTGGGGTCCATTCGTGGTTCGCATTCCACTTCTGGAGTATATGGTTTGTGTTGCCCCTATCCCTATGTTTCCCCATTGCATCCTATTGTAACTATACATTGTTTGCACTGTTTTCTAAGACTATACTGCATATTTTTGCTATTGTGTATATATATCTTGTGTATATTTCCTATCCTCTCACTGAGGGTACACTCTAAGATACTTTGGCATATTGTCATAAAAATAAAGTACCTTTATTTTTAGTATAACTGTGTATTGTGTTTTCTTATGATATTGTGCATATGACACTAAGTGGTACTGTAGTAGCTTCACACGTCTCCTAGTTCAGCCTGAGCTGCTTTGCTAAGCTACCATTATCTATCAGCCTAAGCTGCTAGACACCCTATACACTAATAAGGGATAACTGGGCCTGGTGCAAGGTGCAAGTACCCCTTGGTACTCACTACAAGCCAGTCCAGCCTCCTACACGCATGCATTGCACCACTTTGTAAATATGGCACGTGTAAAAAAACATTTTAGCGCCACCTTAGGGTCACAAAAATTATGCTATGGTGGCGCTAAGATGGCACTAGGGCCTCTTAAATTAGGCCCTATGTTTTTTTAGGTCTGGCTTAACAGTGCAGCGGTTACATACCTTATGTTATCAACAGAAAAAGAGCTTTAAAAAACATCACTAGGAGAGGAGCTATGGCTCCACCCAGATTTTGAAATCCTTAATTACAGATTTTGATTGGGCTGAAGGTATGTTTCTTTACAGAAAAAGAGTGTTTCTATTGCAATTTTTTGCATTGTGGGAAAGCTTATTTTCAACATAGCAGCACTGATTTTGCTACGGAGACAAGCCAATGATTACAAAAAGATATGGCAAACACAGTAGGCCTGATTGTTTATTGTGAAAATCATATGTTAAAATCAATGGATCTTTAAGGTAAATATGTTATTACACCGCGTTAAAGCCTGTAGATAGATATTTGTTTCCTTGATTTGCACAGATTATTATAGGAGGCAAGTGTTTTAGTGCTGTTTTTTTCTGCTCCAATTCCACCCTTTGACAAACTCTGTGCATAGAAGATTTGTACTTTTTGCTAATCTTGTTAGGAGGTGTTAAAATTGTTTTTTCAACTGTACTTTTGTGCATATTTATAGTTTTCTAACTGTATGATTGATGGTTGCTTCTGCAGTATTTAGAAGGCCACAGCCAGTTATGGTGGCAAGCCAATCATAAATGTTATATTACTGATTGGTTCTTTAGGAAAAAAGTATATCAGGTAGCATAGGTCTGATATGTTTTGTTGAACTTGGCCATTTCTGCAGGGTCATTGTCAAACATTTTTCCTTCCTCCTCTTACTTTTGTTGAATTGGTTTTTGTTGACCTTAGTACTCTGTGCACTTTACCACTGCTAACCAGTGCTAAAGTGCATATGCTCTTCCCTCTAAACATGGTAACATTGACTTATACCCAATTTGCATATTGAATCTACTTTTAGGTCCAAGATAAAGTGGAAATACATGCGCCTACAGCCTGTAAATTAAATGCCACTAGTGATTTTGCTACCCACTTAAGTAGACCCTTAAACATGTCTCAGAACTGCCATTGCAGAGTCTTTGTGTGGATTTTAAAACTGCAATTTCGACCTGTAAAAATAAATATTTTGCCAAGTCCAAACCTTCCATTTGAATACATATAAGTCGCCCGTAGGGTAGACCCTGGACAAGTGCTTTTACCTTTTAAATGTTCTGGTGGTGAAAAACTCTTACATTTGTTTTTCATAACTGTAAGGCCTATCTCTCCTATAAGATAAGTTTGGAGTTGCCTTATTACATTTTATAAGAGTCATTTCCAAAAGGGAAGGGATGACCAGTTCATGTTTGGTGTCTCTTGAGTCATAATTTAAAATCTTAGTCGGATTTTAAATTGGAATTCTGAAAATGGCACTTTTAGAAAGTTGGCATTTTCTTGCCTTAGTCATTTGGTGCCTGCAGCCTGTCCTTGGGTCATATGACTGGGTGTTGGTTGGCATTTGAGATTTTTGGATTCCTTGTAGACAGCCACACACAATAAGGAGCTTATGTGTTACTGGATGGTCCATCACAGGAAGGATGGAAGGGACGAGCTGAGCACAGCCCCACTTACACTAGAATAGGCTGTGTTCTGCCTCCACACAAAGGGCTGCATACCCCTTGTAGTTAGTCTGGTTCCAGGACCAGAAAGACAGGGCATCTGTAAACTTTAAAGGCGTGCCTCTACAAGCTTCTCGCCACTTCAGGGCACAACGTGTATAAAAGAAGGACCTCAGACACCAATTCTTCAGGACACTTCTAGACCACTGGATACTCTGTCAGGGAAAAGGACTACTGTGCTACTACGAGGACTGCCACTCTGCTGGACTGCTGCTCTAAAGTAACCGTTGCATTGCTGTGATGACCTGCTGCCCTCTTGCTTGGGAAGAAGAACTGGACCTGCAACTTCATCTTAAACCCAGGACCCCAGGGTGACTCCAAGGGCTAGTTTGGTGGCCTCTGGGACATAAAAGGCTCCCCAACCTACTCTTGGGTCCAGTTGCTGTGTGTTTCTGACCCCCAGGGGGTACCCCTGAGGTCTTGGTTCCTTGGAGAGGTTCAGTCAAGCTTTTGGGTGCTTTTGGATGGCAAACAGGCCCTTTCTCACCGAGACCAGACAGCTCGCATCGAAAATCAGCACGGAGCAACACCAGCCCCTATATTCGTACTGCAGCATTGACCACTCACAAGGGGACTGCCAACTCAAAGCTCCAGCCTGACCGTCTGTGACACTTGACCTGCTCTTGCATCACACTGACAGCCTCCCATGATGCTCTCCTTGATCCTTGAAGCCCTCTCCAACGTGAACGGGACTCCTGGCACAAAACTAGAGAAGGTAAAACTTAAGTTGGACTAATCTGGGAATGTATCCAACCTGCGCATCACAGTAGTAGCCCTGAATTTTTTCCTTTGTCCCGTTCCATTGTGACCAGATAGCCACGGTTGACACTTTGTGCTTTTAGGTACTATTTCACACTCTATTCTTTAAGAATTCATAACTCCAGTGCTACTGATTGGATTTTTTGGTCCTGTTTCATTTATTCAATTTTGCTCTATGTTTCTAACCTGGTATGAGATCTTTTGTGTGGTGTTTTCACAGTTTTACGGTTTGAAGTGTTCCATAAATACTTTATAAATTGGATGTAGGTTAAGCATGACCCCTCTGTGCCAAGCTATCAGGGAGTTGAGCACTAGTAATAATTTGGGGTTCGCTTGTGCCTTACCCTGACAAGGATTGTGGCTGCTGCATGACCAGGTCTCACACCCTAGTCAACCAATAATCCAATGTCTTACATTCTTGCTATGAAAGGTTATGACCAAGGCAGAAAGCCTGAACAATTTATTGTGAGAAGCTTTCCTTAACATCAATAGGCGTTTAAGGGTTAATGGTTGTTACTCTGGGTTAAAGGATATTAGATGGATATTTTGTAGGTAAATGTATTTCTTGTTAGACTTTTTTCAGAAGGGCTGTATATTGTCTTTCCTCCTGTATTTTTGTCTGAACTTGAAATTTTATGGCTGTGTCTCTGATGGTTGCCAGCCTATGTGCTTTAAAGGAGGCCTTAGTCGGTCAGGGCGACAAGCCAATGTTGACGACTATAGGCTTGATTGTTATATTATGTGTATTTGTAAAGTGCAATATCACCCGCATGTATCCTGGCATTGAGTAGGTGTGTATGCCTAGTCCAGCCTATGATAGGTTGGTTAACTGAAAAGCTAGGTCTTCAGCTCCTTAACAATTTCAAGAAAAGAGGAGAGGGCTCTGATGTGTAGTGTGAGGCCTTTCCTTGCTTTAGAAGCAATGTAAAAAAACACCCATTCTCCTTATCTGGTTCTGTGTAGTTGTGAGATTTGTGTGAGTAGGAGTCATGCGGACCGGAGATGTCTGGGTGGTTGGTGGAAGGAGATGCAACTGTTCAGGAGACTGGGGCCTAAGTTGTGTAGCGTGTATGAGAAGTTTGAAATGAACACATTTGTCTATGAAAGCAATTGGAGCTCAATGAGGTGTGGTGTCATGTGTGTTCTATGTAGTAGGTTGAGGATGAGTCTGGCTGCTGAGTTCTGGATGGTCTGTAGTCTTCTAGCTGTTTGGTGATCCTGTCTTGGATGGTGTTCCTGTAGTCCAACTTGCTAGTGACTAGGGCATGGGTGACAGTTTTTTAACTGTTGGGAGCCATTTGAAGATCTTCCTCAGTATCTCCAGTGTGTAGAAGGAGGATGTAATGACAGTGATGACTTGTGTGGTAATGTGCAGTTTGTTGTTGATGAATATTCCAGCGGTCCTGGCGTGAGTGCTGGATGTGGGTCGAGTTCAGCGGTCCACCAGTTTGAGTCCCATGGTGAGGTTTTCTTTGCGAAGATCACTACTTCTGTCATGTTGGTGTTGTGCTTGGGAGAGGTGGCTTTCATCCAGTTAGCGACTTTGGTCATGCAGGCAGTGTATTTGCTGCTTGTGTTGGAGGTGTTGTCTGAGAGAGAGAGAAAGTGAGAGTATGAGTTGTTCGTCCTCAACATAAGATGGCATTCTCTAGAGGAATCATGTATGTTTTGAAGAGGGTGGAGTTAAGCGATGAACCTTGAGGTACTATGCTGATGAGTTTGTGGGCTTCTGAGGAATAAGGTGGCAGTCTGACAGCTTGTATTCTGTCTTTTAAGAAGGAGCATATCCAGCTGAGCGTGTGTTCAGAATGATTGGACCATGGGGACAGGTTATGTCGGATGCCATAAGTATAATGTGTCAATTATGAAAAGGCACAACAAAGGTAGTAGCCCTGACTTGCTTATTGTGAAAAATCACACATTGAAACCAATATGGTTTCACAGGATAGTTAATATTACACTGTATTAATGCCTGAAGACAGATAGTATGTTACATAGGATGCCATTGATTACTGTAGTAAGTAATGATTTTGCTGTTGCTTACTTCCTTGAACAATCCCCGGGCGTAGATAATTTAAACTGCGAATATCCTTGCTAGGCTCTCTTAGGTGGCCTGACAGTTGCTGTTGTCTGCCGGGACCTTTAAGTAAATTAAATATAAAAACTCTACATAATTACACATACACAAGGGATTTCGAACACAGTCTTATTCTGTCTGATTCTCATTCACATTCTGCTTCTTCCAATAACAGCAATCTGTATGTGGCAATAAGTTAGTACCTTTCTGCCACTGTCTATTTTCCTTAGGGTAATGGCATTTCACTTGATCCCATGTGCACATCCTCCTGAAAGTGAAGGTACATTAATGTCTTGTCTGGCAGGAAGTACTAAAATGTCACACGAAATATTAAGCCACAGACAGCCTGTGATATAGATGGGCATATTGTAAACTATATAAAGTCTATTCATAGTGACAGTCAGTTGGTGGCAATCTCAAGTTGAGTCAGATAAAAAAGCTTTAGATATAACAATCACAGCAATCAAGATGGCACCGTGAGTTAGATGCTTGCTGCTGACATCGTCTGTAATCTGCAGGTCACAAACCACAAACTCACATCTCTGCCAGGTCAACTCAACCTTCCTTCCTTCTGAGGTTGGTATATCGGTTACCATTAAAATGTGTGAGAAGAACGTTTGTTATTTACAGTGCTTAGAAGTGTAGTATGACGTGGCAGATTACAAATATATTAATTAATATCACACCATAGGATATTTATGTTCATTTTCAAGTAGGAAAAGGGTCAATTTGAATCCCATTCGTTCGCTTTCTAACCCTCAAGCATTGTATATTCCATTTACAGTTTGTTAAAGACCACTGGGAATACTGTTTACTCCAATGCAATTTGGCTCCCTGAGTCTCTGCTTCGAGTTAGCGGTGCGCATTTTTAGAAGCAACTTAAAGATGGATTAGCATCTCTCAGTCCAACCATCTGTTGCAGAGTATTTCCTCTTCTCACAGAGTACCTGATCTTGTCAAGAAGTAGGGGCTTTCCTGACCTCTGTATAACAAAAGACAATGGGTCTTATTCAGAGTTTTGAAGAGCTGGACTCTCACTGTAAATAGAGTGGGATAGGCTGGACTCATGCTCCACTCAACATGTTTGCTGCATCAATATATAGACAGGTGAAGCATAGATTTTCTGACAGCAGACCGAGTCACAGGGCCATCAGGTCACAGTGTTGGTTGCTCCATTGGAGCAACCATCGTTGCATTTCCCTGTCCTCGAACACCAAACAACGCATGGTGATTATTAGGAAAGGAACTCCATCAGTGGCCCCCATATTCGAGGAAACACCTTTCTGCGCACCATGACCGATGATTTTTTTGTTTTAAAAAATAACACCAGTTTGGTGAAATTATTCTCGGAAAATGAAAATGTTTGCTGAATGGGCACAACAAACATTGCCTTCAGGGCCACATTGCTGCTCTCCTTCACATCTTAGAGATCATTGGCAGGAAGCCAGGGATCGACAAATAGAGAAACCGATCTTCTGCAATGGGATTGGAAGACATTGCCTTCACGGACTAGGCCGTAAGCTTGTCAAAGTCTGAACCACAGCCTATTTTATACCTACCAGTTATTTTCTGGCACTGAGGCCCTGTGCAGCAGATCATTACAACGATTATGACGTCACTTGATCAGATATATACCTGAGCCAGAAACTACCTAATAAAAGATATATTGATAAGTAGTTTCACCCTCTACTCCTGACACCATTCAAGCTAGCGCTTGGTTTTTCTTCAGGCAACCCGATTCATATCCTAAACAGTTCCACAAGTCACAGAAGAACCTGCAACACAGGAACAGGAGGCCATTATCTCCTCTTAATTATATATGAATTCATTTAAGCCTGGCAAAAATGTGACACATTTAATTCCTAAGCCAGACCGTCCTCTGACAAGTTTGTCAGATATAATAGGATCATGTATATAGAAAACATAGCTTAGATGAGGCTGTAGACACAAAAAGAAGACGTTGCCATGCAATGTTGCTGGAATTGGGTGAAACAGTGATTACATATTTTCAATTAAACCTGTGTTTGCTAAATGACATATGAACTTTTCAGATAATTCACAGCCTATTCCAGGAGGGCATGAGATACACCAAGAGGATATTAGCTTTCCCATGTTGTTCCATTAAAGAAATCTCTATATTCTCATATCTTATACCTCACCTACATGGGCATTCATTGCATACTTTATTGATTATTTGTTGGGATCATTGTAAATTTCATATGCAACTGAAAGAATGTAAAATATGAAAAGTATGCAAATACATTGAGTGCTTCATAATTTGTAGAATCCTGTCATTCCGTTTACTGTAAATACTGTCCATTATTGTGAGCTGTTCACCCCCTCTCAATAGAGATATTAACTTGGTGCATTAAGAGTTCATTAACTGATAATATTTTCAGAAATAATCAAAGGATCTTACATCTCAAATATGGATTCTTTGTATTCTTAATAATATTTCATTGCCCTGCCCTCATGTCTATGAAAGACCAATGTTGCAAACTAAACATCAAACAGCTGTCAAAACCATCCATCTATCCAACAAACTCTTTATAATAAATTGCATGTGAGACAAAAAGGCTTTCATCTAAAATTTCTTATGCATTTATACTCCTAATCAATTGCTTCCGCAATATTGATACTTTCCAAGTCCTACAGCTCTCCTCCTGTTGTAACCAGCACTAATAAGCTAAATATGTTCTGAGTTCTTCATCCACATTATGCCAGTTGGATGTTCATTTTCTAAAATAAATTATGTATTCTTCTAGTTTTTGTAACTTGGCTTTAGCGTCCCCTCTTTTAATTTCTGGCCTTATAATATCTGTACCATAAAACACCAGTAAGTTAAGGTCACCTCTCTGTTCTTGTTGAAAGTGCTCTTCCACAGCATAAGTAAAGTCAATATTTGTTTACACCATGTTTATCTTCTAAGATCCTCTTTTTTTCACAACCAAGATCATACTGCCTACATATTTCTGCTTCCACCAGCCTCTATCACACAAATGATTAATATCTTATGGTACATATAAATGATTTGATTGGAGTATTCTTCTTCTGATAAGGATTAATATACATGCTTCTGTTAGTACTGTTATTACAAGCTTCACATTTTATTTCATGTCACAAAGTCACTCCGTTTCGACAGGCAATCTTGCTGAGCGATATAACTCAGATGACTATGCATAAATGTATCTCTTTTTAAGCATACTTTCCTACATGTACTCTTAGAACTATTGCCTATTTTGTCTTTTAATACATCACCTGAACATAATATTCTCAAGTGTTCATTAAGCACTCATCTAATCCATTTTGATTCCATGCTCTAATCCATAATCAGGGGTATATGATTTGATTCCACCAACTTTTACTTGGTTCCCTTATCAATAATACTCTCTTTTTTTGGAGTCCACCTTTATACTTTCTGCTTGTATCCCCCCTCTCCCTAAACCGATCTAGTGCAGCTTCCATCTATCCTGCATACTCCTCCACTGTCCTATAGTTGCACTTGATTCAAATCAACTCACCCACATGACATGCAATTTCAGAAATTTGGTTGGGAACTTAGGGTGCATAACACAGTGTTTCCTATTGTTTCCCTCCAAACAATAGTGGTTTGATCGAATGTTCTCTAAATGCAAGTCTGTTAAATTCAAGTCTAAAAACAGGGCACTTTCTTTGTTAGGAAGACTTGTAAATCAGAGATTCACATCATTCTCATTTAAGACTTTAATAAATTATTTGTTAATG
This sequence comes from Pleurodeles waltl, assembly GCF_031143425.1. Taxonomy (NCBI): domain Eukaryota; kingdom Metazoa; phylum Chordata; class Amphibia; order Caudata; family Salamandridae; genus Pleurodeles; species Pleurodeles waltl. Next base: position 657,328,518 of record NC_090444.1, on the reverse strand, counting down.
ATTTGCTTCTACATCAGCAGATAAACAAATCGTTTATCATTATTATTATTATTATTATTATGGTGTTTTATTAAATGCACGCCTGCTCAACGGAGTGTCCTGGCGCCCGAGTACAGGCCCACGGTCAGAAAAAGATAGACATTAGAAAGCCTGCTGAAATAACCAGGGGCCATATGTACGAACACATTTTCCCATAGACACAGAATGGGCAAAACTGCTTGCTACAACTGGCCCCAGAGGTATTTAAACCCCGTTTAAAGGGGCCTTCATCTTTAATGGCACTAAATATCAGGGAAGAGCATGCCAACTGGAAGAGGCCAGGGCAGAAAAAGAGGAGAAGCTCCATTTCTTCTGCTTATTTTTTGTCTGTACAGCCAAAAGTGCATTATGATGAGTGCAGAACTCTTGTGAGGGTACAGTGGCTTAATCTGTTGATCAAATAAGTAGGTCCCACTTTACAGAATGCTCAATGAGTCAACTCCAGACTTTTAAAACGGACCCTTTGATGGATCGGCAACCAGTGCAAATCCCTGAGATGTATTTGGATGTGGTCATGTTTTTTAGGATTTAGCAGTAGGCAGGCCACAGCATTCTGTCCCAACTGAAGTCTCATGAGTTGATACAGAGGAAGGCTCCAATACAGTGTATTTGCATAGAAAGGCCTTGAGATGATAGCCACCATTTCTGGCACCATGCCAAACGCAAGTATATAATTTTTTTTTAAATTCTCAAGATGACGTAACAAACTCTTATCACACTGTCCACCTGTATCCTGAAGGAGAGTTAATTGCTAAATTTTATGCCCAAGTTATAGATCACCATAACCAGGGAAGGAATGGAGGGAGGAGAGCTGGGCCAAAAATTGCCACCCCAAGTGAGAGAAGGAGAGCCAATGACTAGAACTTTGGTCTTACTCGTGTTACATCAGAGATTACTCTGACCCATCCACTGAAAAACATCTGAAAGACAGACCACAAAAATACTCTGAACATTGGGAGAATTCCTATCCAAAGTAAGGATGATTTGTGTGTCATTGGTATAGGCTACCACCTGTACCCCCAATGACTCCGCTAGTCCTGCCAGAGGGCTCATGCAAATACTGTAGGGCTCAAAGCTGAGCTGTACAGGACTCGAAATCTAAGAGTTTGTGGGTCAGAGGCAAAGGGTGGCATCCAAGCTGGCTGGCTTCTATTTGATAGAAATGATTCAAATCATGCCAGAGCGGCCCCACCAATCCCAATGTTACTCAGTCAGTGAAGCAGGATAGGATGGGAAACCATATTAAATGCAGAAAATAGGTCTAAGAGTAAGAGTGCTGCCTGCTTTTCCTGGTTCACGGCTAGCCTGATGGTGTTGGATACTTCAACCAGAGGGGTTTCTGTGCTGCATCCTGGGCGAGAGCCCGACTGAGACGCATGCAACAGTTGGTTAGTGCCCATTAAAGTTTACCAGAACTGGTGGAAGAGAGTATTCTGAAACAAAAAGATTTTTTGTTCAAACAGAATCTCAACATGGCCAATAGCTTTCTGATATTTACTCTGTATTGGATAGATCTTTTCCTAAAATAAAATAATTGAATGCCATTATTGCACCTGGGTACCTGATACTAGTGTGGAGTGCAGAGACATCCAAAATAATAATAAAATATTCACCAGCCAAGGGATGCCTTACATTTTCAAAAGAGAGATTTGTATTCTCCTTTGTATATGATATCAGACATTGTACATGTGTTTGCATAAATGTAAAGATTTCACATGAGCCGCAATTTTAAGGCACAATGTTTACATGTATGCATGTGACATTGAAAAGGGACTTGGTCAGGGTTTATGAACAACGTTCCACAGTTTACTAAAATACATTACACATGATTCTGAGATGGGCACAATGGATATAACTTTAGATATATATGTTACACATTTGTGGCTCCCATGGACATATACACTAAATTTTTCTCAAAGACAGTATAGCAAGCTAAGGTCTGTGCAGTTCCATTGTTCTGGTGTCTGGTGGTATCGGGTCTGGTGGCTTAGTGGACTAATGCGTCCACTATAGGGGCCTGTGTTCGACCTCATGGTCACAGGTTCAAATCCCGGCAGGTTCACTCAGCCTTTCATCCAAAATTCTGAGGTCGATAAAATGAGTACCATTGAGTTGGGTAACAATAAAACATCTGTTATTCAGCGCCAAGATGCCTGCGGGTGAACGTGCGCTTTACAAATACTTATGTTATGTTACACATGTTATTGTTGAGCCCGGTTTACCGGGCACCAAGGCACTCAGGGCTTACTATGCTCCAATCGCATCAACTGGAGTGTTCCCCGCTGGTGTCCTGGGGCCTCAGTACTAGTGGACCCAAAATTGAACAACCAAGTACTCCTCTCCAGCACTTGACCCTCTCAGGGTAGTGAGATAGAACAGTCCAAGGCTTCCTCGAGGAGGTGAGGTGGGTTTAGACATTCAGAATACAGTGCACACCGTACTACCAGCTAAGAACATCAATGTCCAGTCAGTGCTTTACTTTTTAAAAACAAAAGTACTTTAATACCCAAAAGCGAAATATACATCACCTAAAACTAAGATAAACAGTGAAAACCAGACATCTCTACATCTCTCTGGGCAAGAGTTATGCCCCAAACAGTACAGTAACATACCAATCATTGTATTGCAATTATGTAGTTTAAGCATATGATGTGAAGTCAAATGTTCAGATCAGCCCCAGAGCCCACCACCCAAAAAACAGGAGTACCCTCCAATCCTTAGTTAGGACACCCCTGTAGTAGCATCAGAGATCTGATCACAGTTGCAAATACTGTCGAAAATTGTGTTCATCTCAGCAGCAAATATCTCTGTACAGACTTACACCAAACTTAGCATGAAATAAGAGTTTAAGTAGAAAGCCATGCTTTTGTTAATTTGGTGTAAATCTGTTTGGTAATTTTCAAGATGGCCCAGTGGATCATCCCAGTAAGCTTTAAGGGTTTACCACTTTTGAATATCTCTGTTGATTCAGTGATTTGTAACTCCTGTCAATTACATTTGATTTTTTTTTAATGTGATTAGCTGACGAAGGGTTAGAATTTTTGTTCGCCATCTTCAAAGTCTTGCATCGATTAATATTCACTACTTTGAGGCAGTGGAAACATATTTTCAATTGGAATACGAGTATCATGATAAGTTTCAAATTCCAGGCGAATGAAGGGGGCTGGCTACATGTAAAACCTAAGTATCAAAGCCGGGAAAAAACTGAAAAAACTGTGTTTGATTTGAGAATCAAAATGCAGTGAGGCAAGCCACCATTTCAAGTAGTGGATTTTTTTGAAAATATTTCAACTTTTCCTAAGGTCTAATTAAAGTGAGAAAGACATCGAGGCAGAGACAGGCTGAAAGAGGAGGCCTAGATAAAATCACTGCGCATTGTAGCGCGGAGGTCAGGTTTCTGGCTCAGGTTTGCAAAACTATTGAAATTTGCCAGTGATGGTATGCAACCTACAGAAGGAACATCATAACTCAGGTTGCCCGCCATGCACAAACCACCCGTTTGCAAAGGGCCTTGGAAAAAAATGTAATCAAGTAAGAGTTCATCTTTTCTGGCGACCTGAATTATGGCTTTGGTTGTGCAGATTGCATAATACAACATCAAGGGTGAGAGTGGGCAGGCCTGTCTCATCCCACTGCGGACATGAAAGAGATCTGATAAAAAGCCTCCGCAGTGAGTCTGTGGCATTGAGAGGGTCATCAACACGATTGCACTCCTTCGCAGCATCCAAGAAAAGTGCCAAAATATCATCATGAAGGTGCAATGGGCTATGAGGAGTTTGCAGGCCTTTAGTGTCACGGTGCACTAGACTATAAGGCTAGTGGAAGTAACGCCACATGATCTTTGATACGTGTCATCACTAATTTCTAATCAATAATTATTGTATTTTTTAAACATGTTTTATTTAAAACTGCGTTTCCACCAAAACAGCTAGAAAAGCAAAGGCGTGCCTACTTTTAAAACCGCTGCTGTGGCACTGGTTACATCACAAGGACTGCAATGTACCAGCAGATTGGTACACCCAGATGCCCCAGGCACGACTAAAGGTGCGCTCCACGTTCTGCACAAGCTGCAGCTTCCTTACCATGCCGCCTGAAAGGTTCTTACAGAAATGTTGTGAGACTGAAGTGTGAAGTAATGGGTTAAAAAGAAGAGGGGACAACCTCTTAGCTTTCATGCGCAAACATCCTTATTCGTACTGATGCATGCGCCTGAGTGGCTATGTGTATGATGCAGTTGGCTGGCATTCACCCATTTAATATTTTCACACTCTTAGCGGCGGATTTATGAAAAGTAGCGCCCCCTTAACACTAACATATGTGCGGCGCACCATGGTGGTAGTTAGGGAACTAGAGTCAGAATTTTTTACGCTGGTTCGGAGCTTTGCAGGATTAGTGTAAAAAATGTTGATGATAATACTGCAAAGCCCATTGAGGCCCATGTAAACAATGGTGTGCCCTGTTTTAACGCCTGCTCTGAGCAGGAACGCCCCCTTTGCATACATTATGACTGGCGCAGGCATAGTGTATCGCAATGGCTTACAAAATGGCGCAATGCATGCATTGCACCACTTTGTAAATCTGATGTTTCGATTTTGGTCTTCTTGGGCCATATTAGCATTAAAAAAAAAAAACGCTAATGTGACACAAGGAGGTGCTAGGAGCTCTTAAATCTGCCTCTTAACATTTTATTAGCAGAACTTGTGAAACTTCATGGACGAAGCTAAGGTGTCCATCATTCCTTACCAGAAAAGCTTCTTGAATCAATTTAAATTGTGATTGCGTTGGAAAACCATATATAAAAACCTGTCTCTCGTCCAAATGTATACAAACGTCATTACTGGATGAGTATCCACAGTACAATTATGGCTTTACTAAAAATATCACCAATGCAAGCGATGTACAGTATTTATAAATGAAGCCATACGGAATGGAGCTATGCAGCATGGCATTTCAGTGTAACTTTTCATGATTGACTCTACTTTTTAACTGTTAATAGCTTTGATATTCTCTTTTGTCAGATGCATTTTTATCAAAGGTAGTTAATCTTTCAGGGGCCATTGATTCTGGCTTCTGTAGTTAACTATTGTTGTTTGTGTGTTTATAAACAAATGCATTTTTTTCTTGATTTCCAGTATAAACGCACACAATATATGTAAGGAGAATGTAAACATTAGACATGTGTGAAATCTTTGTTATGTTAGTAAAATTTGCGAGGTTTTGACAAATGTCTTGTAAAAATAGAGAATACCTTAAAAGGGACCTCATGTATCCCTTACATGTCAGTATCTACTTCGACCTTTGAACCGGAGGTGAGCTGGTACATTCAATTATGCCAGATCGCACAATGTTTTGCAGTTCTTGTCAATACAACCAAGTTGGGGCGGTTCCTCCTAAAGAGCGGAGGAGCGTCTTCCTACCTGCTGCAAGCGCAGCAGGCAAACACAAATAAATAAAATGCCATAATAATGCCATTTTATTTTGCCACCAGCTCGTGCTGTGTACGGCGCGAGAATGAGGGCAGGGGGCGGGCTGAATCCCGCGATTGCAGTACTGCTGCCCCTTTCAGTGCACATGTGGGGTTGGCCAGCTGTCTTGCTACGGCCAGCCTCACATGTGCACTGTAGAACAGGCAATGCCAGGCTGTCAAACAGTCGGGGGGATTACTGGCACAGGCCCCCAACCTCAAAATGAGCACTGGGTTAGCCTGCTCCCACCAATCCTGGAGGTGCTCTCATGCTGAAAACAGCATGAAAGCAGCTCCAGGATTGGTTGGATTTACGGTCCACTGAGCAGGAAGGAAGTCCTTCTATTCCTGCTCGTGGACGCCAGGGGAGAAGTGCCACACAGGGGGGAGCCGCAAATATGGTGAACTTGGCGCCATCGCGCCCCATCATATTTTAGTCCCGCAGGCCACCACTGGAACACAGAAGAGTCACACAGAGCCTTTTCTAATAAGATATAGGGGGTTATTACAACTTTGGAGGAAGTGTTAATCCGTCCCAAAAGTGACTGTAAAGTGACGGATATACCACCAGCCGTATTACGAGTCCATTATATCCTATGGAACTCGTAATACGGCTGGTGGTATATCCGTCACATTTGGGACGGATTAACACCTCCTCCAAAGTTGTAATAACCCCCATAATGTTTCTGCTATCTTCCTCAGCGCTAGCATACAAGCAGGTTGCCTAGTGCCACTCACATATCTGAAGGTGCAGAGGTGTGTGTATGTTGTCTAGCAAAGGTTTTGAAATACAATGCCTAGACAAACTTTTAAACTTTTCACACATTGGTTGTGTGCTGTACAGTGGAGCACATATGCAATGCAGGATCAATCAGGATTTACTGCCTGCTTCAAGGAGGTATTTATTGGGTGCTGAGTCATGTTTAAAATGTTATAACCATGGTTGATATCATTGAATGCCCATGTAAAAACCATGGGACACCTCCTTGACATAAAGTAGCACCAAGCAGCGCGAAGTGCTATTTTCGCTAATTTAAGGGCTAGTTTCTAGTGCAAATACTTTACCAACACTTTGCACGTCTTTTCATAAATCTGTCCTGAAATTTCTCAGTTTCACACAGGGGCTTACATACCTCAAGCTATTTAAGACAAAAGAGTTAACATATTATACTGAAAACATTTTAATAATTTGAAAGAAGGGCAAGTGCCGACAAGCAGGTTGGATGTGCAATTATTTTTTAGAATATTTCAAACTGTATTTGTCTTAAAAAACGCTAGTTTTGAAATGCAACCCTTCTTGAGAAATATAGTCACAGTATAACCCTTGATCTGGCTCGAAGTGTATTCATTGTGATCCACCCTCTTACAGAAATGCGGCAGAGGCCTGTACCGGGCCTTCTCTGGCGTATGTCTACCCTGCAGCTGCAACGACAATTCGAAGACGTGCCTGGATGGGTCTGGAGCCTGTGTGGTAAGTCCCTTCTCTGCCTCGTCTCCTTGGCAGACGGCTCTGGCGCGTGCTTGCTGTTGATTTCCTCGTATGCTACACTAAACCTCATGATAAGTGCTCGGCATTCCTTTCTTTCATCCCGATAAGGCATGTCAGGCAAAGTGCTTCTCAGTGTGAGTGACTGTACTGAAACGACAACCATATGCTCTAGCATCAGCGAGTCTCCTTTCCAATGAATATGGACGGCCCTTCAGGTTTTTATGTGAAGGCTGAAACATTAATCCGACGAAAGAGTAAACGTCCGCAGTAACCTTATAGTCTGCCATCTGTTTTGAGTCATCCTCAGTTGCATTGACTAATTAAGGGCAGTGCTTAATTTGTAAATAAAAACGTGCCGGTGCCCAAAGCTCTCATCTGAAACATGCAGCTGCTGCAATTAATTGTGCGAGCATGGAATACTGAGGCAGCGTAATCCTGAAGCAATCTCGGGCCTCTTTAATACATTTAGAGCCACTCCCCCCCCCCCCCCCCCCATTAGCTCACTCTTGTAGCTTTCTGCTTTCTTCCTTTGTGACCAGTTTTCATTTTTCTCTTCCTCTGTCTTTCCCATATGTGTCTTTTGCTCGCAGTAAATGCTTGAGGCAGAAAATAAGTGCCGGCCCTCAAAAATAAGTGCCGGCCCTCAAAAATAAGTGCCGGTGCCCCGCACCGGAAACCACCGGCGCAAATTAAGCACTATTTAAGGGGCTTTATAATGGACAACACTAATTTAAATGAATATGTAACAATTGAATGCGTTTCATCAGGTTTCAGCCCAAATCTTATTTACATCACAAGTGTTTCAAGAAAAGGTATTTTCAAGAAAAAGTGTGCTTAATACCACAATGACTCCTAATACAGTCATCTATGTATATGTATCATTCTCAAGAAAGAGAAGCAAATGGAAGATACTAGAGCTGATAATTACAGCCACAAGGATGGACAAACATATGCGAAAATATTTCAGTAGTGGAGATAGAGATCTGTGTCTCTCCTTTGTTTAAATACTCCACTCTACCAAGAATTCACCAGTCCAGACGGTTAAGTATATAATTGATTCAGCTGGCTATGAAATGTTATATCTTTTTAGTATATATCGGGTTATTTTTTCTAATTTTGGTGATATTTGGTTGTAAAGTGAAAATTAATCAGAGAGAGCCACTCGTGAGGTCAATAGCTAAGTCTTCCTGAAATGATGGACTTTTTCAGTACACACAGATAGCAAAGCATACAAAACGTAATCAGTGATTCTGGTCACAAAATCTAGCAGAATTAATTGATGGACAATATCTCGTGTCAAGTTGTTTCACACATTACACAATAGCAATGGCTTGTTAGCAGCCAGCAAAAATCTCGGACAGTAACTCTGAATCTTCTATGTGCCTGGGTCACATATATCCATCAATGCATGTGCAGTTTTACAGCAACATTTCTAATCAAGCAGCTTGCACTAAATCTAGTGCAATTTTGTACCAGCATGTCTTGATTAAATAGATGAGACTGGTACAGTACAACTTTGTGCAGTATGTCGGCTAGACTAAAAGACTGAGGTAATTTTCGACCTGGTAATTCTGCGCAAATATCAGTTTCACACTTGTCAGGCAATGCAAACGTCAATGACAAACTGAACCGACACTAGTGCAAACTATAAAATGTGCAAAATTGCACCAGGGCCAATGCCAGATGAGGTAAGGCCCATATCAAAATGGCGTCGGGGCCCAGATCATGTCCGGTGTGAAGCACAAACAAACAGCATGATTCCATTAACTTTGACTTCATTTTTCGTTGTGCTAATTATAATGGCAGTTTCAGAGTCATTTTCAAATCCCCAAAACCATCTCTTCTTTGTGACTTAATGTTGGAAATGTCGCTGTATCGACAGGAAAATCTCAAGGATTTTGGGGGCCCTAGGCTAAACGCATGTTGAGAACCCCTAATCGGAATAGCTTTGAATTTATGATCCAGTTTCAGCTCTTTCATGCCCTCTTTGGCCAGGTCACTGACAATGACAGGCCCATTCATCCAAATTCTATATGTGTTTATATCTAATATTCAGGGATAGTGAGGTATGTTTTCAATAAGGTAACTCAGCAGCAACTCACAAATGTTAGTGCAAATAATCTCTGTGCACCCTCCCATTTGTCATATGAGAGGTCCTGTTTTGATCTAAAAGAAACTTTTTTAAAGCTGTTGCATGCAACTTAAACACAGCATTTCTCTGCAAAATGTCTGTAAAATACTCTCACAGATCTTGGCACATTAAAAATAAATGAAAGGAAAATGGGATTTAAAAGAAAACTGTGTTTAATAATTATTCAAGGTCATAAGGACAAGACTCTTCAGAACAGATCTGGCTTCATCAGCACTTTGCCCATGCCTTAAAACCTCTCTGTGTATTGGTCGTATGTGCGAATGACTAACGATAGGATTTGAAGAGGCAAACACTACCTAGAAAAGTTCTGACCCTGACTGTATTGTGCAACAACTCAGCAACCCTCTGCCTGCGTTAATGGAGAAGACCTGGCAGTCACTGCAGTGAGGTGGCGACAGTCTAACAGAGATAATCCAAATGGAGAGAAAATGGAGGTAGGCTTATTCGGACCTTGAAGGAAGATGGCTGGTGGAGCCTGGAGATGGCAGATTTGTTGCTGCTCGGTTTACGTGACAGACAATATCAGCGTGATATAGTTTAAGTAGTCAGTGAGACAGAGTGAGACTCAGAGCTTCCTGGTAAGCAACTTCACTTTGTGCTTTAAGGAGCCTGCCCTCCTTAAGTTCACTGCATGCCCTTCAACACTTTAACATCAGGATGAAAATAGGATTAATTGGACCTCTGGCTCACAAGTGCAGCATCAAGCTGTAATCACACTTAAGCACCACTGAAACTATACAGAATTAGCAGAGCACACAATATACCTACACACAATTGCTGCATATGTGATCCTGCATACATAATATGGCAGTCTGTCATGCAGTTTCAATTCCGTGTGGCCCTAGCAGGCTGTTTGACCCATTTCAGTTGAAAAGATAAAATACCTTGACAGGAACAATCAATGTCTTATTTTTCCTAGTGCACCTCTAGAGAGAAGGCCCAAAATATGTGGAAATGTGGAGATCAGCAAAATGAGGCAGAGAAAATCAGTCATCTTCATATATCCTTTCCATTGTCTGTGCAAGCTCCATGGAGGAGTTGCAGGTTCCACAGTCAAAAAAGTAAAGCAGAAGTGGTCAGGACAGCTGGCTATCACAGCCTTTTACATCTGTTACGCTCCCTCAATACCTCCGGTAAAAGTGGTTGAGAGGGCACCATCTCCTTTGGATCCTGAGAGATCTGAGCAGGGGTGGCTCCTCCGCAGTGGCAGAGGTGCATCACCCCTTCTGGCTGAGCCAGCAGATAAAAAATAAAATAATAGCTTGCTACAATTTTATTTTTCATAATTTTTCACATCTGCTTGCTCAGCCAGCAGAGTGTACAGGGATGGCCGGGGCTGGGCCATGGGACGTGGCAGGGGGGAGGAGGGGAGTGTGCACTAAGTGCGCCTGTGTGTTTGGTTGGCCGTCTGAGGCAGGCCAAAAACACCTGCACACTTAGGTTTCTCCAACCCGACTGTATCTGCTGTATACACAGCCGGGCAGGAGACACAGCACAGACCCCAGGGTTGTGTCTGAGTGGCAGTCCGAGCCTCTCAGATTAATCTTGATGCTGCTTTCATGCTATGTTTAGCATGTAAGCAGCACCAGGATTGCTGGGGAGCCTGTGCTAGTGAATGCTGGGACACCATAAGAGGAGCGAGGCAGCTGGAGGTGGCGGGAGAAGGGTGTCGCAAAAGAAATGGTAAGTGTTTTTTTTTTTTTTTTAAATTGTTTCCCCCGTCATCCTATCCACCCGCTTGACATATGCAGCGGCCACCGCTGGATCTGAGACAAATGGTCAGTTGCTGCTAACACTGGTATCCATGACTAGAGGTAGCAACAACAGGTCTTTTCCTTCCCTTGCAACAACAAATTGGTGGAAAAAGACATCCATTACCCATTGGTGTGACATGTGGGCAGTGAAGGGAATGTCTGCTAGCCACTGCTTGTGTATGATAATGTTCATCATACTACGTAGACATATATGATTTGACCAGACACATCTGTATCTGAAGTCATTGCAGTTTACAAAAATACTAATGAAAAATATTTAGACAAAAAATTGAATGCACTTGAAAATGAGAAACACGGAATAGAGAACCTGTGTGGAAATTTTGCGACAGAGTGTACAAGAAAGAGGGCAATGAAAAGGTGAAAGGTATCACTGACGAACTGACCAGGGGCAGCTCCTCTTGCCCCCCCCAACAGCAGCTGCTGCTAACCTTTTCCCAAAAAACAACAATAAACTGTGGGGCATGTTTATAGGCCCCTAGCGCCACAGGAGCATCACTTTTCGTGACACCCCTGTGGCGCTAAGTACTGCGATGTATTTACAAGGTGACGTTAAGCCACTTTTTATGGCTTAACGTCACCTTGTAAATACGGCCTCTTCCCACGCAGCACTGTGCGTGGAAGGGGTGTGCAATGGGTGTTGCTGTGGACATGCCACAGTAACACCCATTGCATTTTGACACTGCCTCAGATTTATTAAATTTCGAAAATCTGAGGCAGCGCCACAATCTAACACTACCCCCAGGGGTGGAATTAGCAGGGTGCAACGAGGAGGAATACTTTTATTCCTCCTTGTTTTTTGCTTTTTCATTGCGTGCTGCATTCTGCAGCACACATAGAAAGATGAAAATGCCAGAAATGATTGTTTATGTGCGGTAAGGTGCCCCTCCTGCACATAAACAATCATTTGAAAATGAAGCTGTGGCACTTCTGTGTGTGCTGCATTGTGCAGCAACACAGAAGTGTGAAAGCGCCATTAGTGATTGTTTATGTGCAGGAAGGGGCTCCTTTCCGCACATAAACAATCACACCCCTCAATGCAGACATTCTTGCACAATGGTGCAAGGATGCCTGCATTGGTGCTGGCAGCTAAATATGGCGCCAGTGCAGGGGACAACACAGGGATGCGCCGTATTCACTTAAATACGGCGCATCCCAGTGTTTCTAATGTGATGCAGCACGGGGTGGCGCTGCCAATTTTGGTGCAGCGCCGCGCTGCACCACTTTTCCATAAATCTGGCCCTGTGTTTATTAATGTTTTTTGGGAAAAGCGGTGTGGCCTCAAAGGTGACGAGCAGTGAGGGGGAGTGCACAGTACTCCCCCTCAAAGTGCATGTGTGTTTGGCCGGCCATCTCGGGCCGGTCAAACACACGTGCTCAATGGGCTCTCTCCAGCCCAGCAACACAGTTGCCGCGATGGAGAGAGCCTGCAGAGGCTCCCAGTCTGCCTGGGAGAGCCCTGGCTGGGTGCTCCCAGCCAATCCTAACGCTGTCTAAGCAGGCTGGTAGACTGTACCTGCAGCCAGCAGAGGTGCGGATGGAGCAGTGCGGGGGCGGCGGCAAGTGTTTTTTAATAAACAAATGTAATTTAATCCGCCATGCGCCGCCCGCCCCTTTTGTATCTGGCGATCTGCAACTGGTACTGACTGCTTTTAAAGGACATGATCAATAGCCTGAAATATGTTTAGAAATTCTGCCCACTCCCCTAACTCACAACACCCATTCAGCCTGATCTTCATCTCGTAAATAAACTCACATTTGCTAGTTGCAAAGGTGGTATCTTAAACAAACTTATTTTTTCAGCTTACAGGCAATTGTCTGTGAAGTACCTACTAAGAGTCACTAGTTGTTAAGTTAGCTTGAATGATGTAGTGATTGCCTGGGAGAGCTGCAGAGTAGGAATGCCCATCGTCTTGGAATGAATGTGAGTGTATATGGTATTTCTATAGCACCAAAAGACCAATGGAGTCCTATACATGGCCAAAGACGAGTAAAAGTCAACAAGGTAGCTGAGTTCTGGACTGCTAATGCATTATGAAGATGTGTTCTTTTAAGAATTGAATGGCACATAAAACAAAAGGTCTTGCTGCACAGCAAGTCACCTTGCTGCGCAGTGTGACAGGGATATGGCACATTCCTGCCTTTTCCCAGCACTGGTGGACAATGTACTACCTAACGCCAATCCAGGCACTCTTGCACTATGGTGCAAAGGTGCCTGCGCTGTATGCTGGATTGTTCTTTGTGCAGAAAGGGGCAGCAAAAAGCAGAATACATAGAAAGAAGAAAAAAATAAGAGAAATAAACATATTTCTCCTTGTTGTGCTTCACCTGGGGAGGTGTAGCAGTTTTGGAGCATTCCTGGAGCATTTATTCTAAATCTGAAAATGCATCAAAATTCATGGGTGTAGCATGGGATACCCACACACCACCCATGGAATGCCTCTTTAGGGCAGAGTAACATAATGCAGCAATTTGCACTGCGTTGCATTACTCTGGCTTTATCTAGCCCCTCAAGGCCATGCACTGTTGCCTAATGTGGATTGATAAATAGCATTTAAGGCTCGTATTGCACTTGCACCCCATGGCATGGGGCAAAAGTGATGCAACACTTTGTTAAACTGCACCTGAGTTTGCAACCCTTTACTGTTGGGCAGTGCTCATGACTCCAGGGATATTGTTCCAGATCCTAGCTGCATAGATCTGACTCAACATGTTTGAAATATTCCAAGTAGTGTGGATTGGAACTTCAAAAGAGGATAATTTAGGACTATGTTTGTTTGCGGAGGGGCTGTGGTATGTGCATCACACAAGAGCTAAAATAATTCTACATGCAACATGTGGGTGGATGCTTGGAAGGGGAACATATATAACCAGCACTTCACATACCAAGACAGGGAAGTTTTGTCAAATTGTGCCGGGTAATTACGAAATGTGTGCCCTCTGCCTTTGAACTACCTTAGGTAGTCACATCAAGGGGAAACCATTCACATTTTATTAATTTACTGTTATAAATGAAACTCTCCCTTAAGAGGATTTTGATTTCACCAGAGAGTGAAGTAGATGCCATGTCATATGCTGTTGTGTATCCAACAGAGCCAGCCACTGACAGACAAGGAAGACAGTATCTATTTGACAAACATGTTCTACTCATTATCCCCACTCTGTTGCTGCATAATGGACCATCTATTAGTAAAGGTTTTCCTCTCTGGAGGTATGCAAGTAATCCAAACTGCTAACCCATGTTTTGCTAGGAGGCTGGGGGTTACTAATTTAGCTGTATACCAGATTAACACATGCCTGATGCAGATGTAGGCACCCCAAACTTGGGGCCAGAGGGCATCTCAGAAGGCTGTAATGTACAGTAGAATCCCCTAGGGTCTCAGCTGTCATCTTTAAGTTTATGGAAGAAATTCCACAATTGCAAATTAGAAATAATGGCTAGGAGGTGGAAGTTCCAGGACAAACCTACCTGCAAAGGTTACTGAATAACAAGAAAAGCCTATAGGTATTCTTATTCCCTTAGAGGCAGGTCCCCATCTTGGAAGTGTTCCTAAATGTACTTTCGAGAGCAGGAGAAAGTGTTATTTTATCCAACGAGGAGAAACGCCCACTACATTTAAAGTGGGTGTACTGGAAGAGTTTCTCCACTGGAAAAATATTTTTCAAATTGTCATATGTAGGCTATTCTTGATTTCTTTGAGAATTACATAAAAGTATTTATTTTCCTGTGAAGGTAAGCATAAAGAAGAAATCTTCTGACTTTTTTTGCTTACCTTTTGTTCGTTGGTCTAGCTGCTGGTAAAAGAAAATTGAGATGCACCAATGAGGATTTTAAGAAAACCTGCATTGAACCCTATGTTTACTCACTGTGAGTTTGTTCACTGTGTCACTGGGTTCAAGCTAGCCTGGCTGATGAGGGATGATACCCCGAAACTGGTCTCAGGATGCTTGTTTCCAGTCCTGGGAGGACCTGGCCTTGCAGCTCAGGCTGAACTGTTCCCATGAGGAGCAGGGTCAAAACTAATTTGCATTTGGCTGGGTCCAAACTAGGGTGGCGTAGTGAGAGGAAAAAAACAGTGAATTAAACCCAAATCTGTGACTGGGTGTGAATGTTTGATCTGTTCAGCATTCCATCCATTATCTTTTTTTTTTTTTTTTTTTGCCCTAAGTGGGAAGGGTATTCCCAGATATGGGTCCCATGTTCAAGATGACTCTTGATTCAAGTTAGCCTGTCTGATGAGGGGTGATATCATGAAAGTGGTCCTAAGATGCTTTTGGCTGTCCAGTAAGGACCTGGCTTGGCAGGTTGGGTTAGTCTATTCCCATGGAAGTATTTTCAAGACTGATTTGCATATGGCTGGATCCAAACTCAGGGGGATGTGAGGAGCAAAAAAACAATGGATTAAACCCAAATTAGTGACTGGGGGTAAATGCTTGATTAGTTCAGCATTCTGTCCATCATCTGCTCTTTTTGCTTTTGTTGCCTTTGGTGGGAAGGGTATGCAGAGACGTGGGACCCATGCTCACTGTGCCACAGGGTTAAAGCTAGCCTGTCTGATGAGGGGTGATATCCAAAACCAGTACCAGGATGCTTGTTTCCAATACAGGAAGGACCTGGCCTGGCAGTTTGGGCTGGACTGTTCCCATGGGGAGCAGGGTCAAGACTGATTTGCATATGGGTGGGTCCAGACTGGGGTGGCATGGTCAGCAAGAAAAGATGAACTAAAATCCAGATCATTGACTAAGGGGTGAATGTTTGTTTTTTTCAGCATTCTGTCCATCATCTGGTCTTTTTGCTTTTGTCACCCTAAGTGGGAAGGGTATGCCAAGAAGTGGGTCCTGGCCTCACTGTTCCACTGGATTCAACTTAGCCTGGCCGATGAGGGGTGATACCCCAAAATTAGTCCCAGGATGCTTTTTTCTGGTCCTGGTAGGACCTGGTCCCGTAGTTTGAGATGGACTGCTTCGATCGGGAAAAAGGACAAGACTGATTTGCATATGGGTGGGTGCAAACTGGGGTGGGTGGTGATTAAAAACACATGGATTAAACCTAGATCTGTGACTGGGGGTGAATGTTTGATTTGGTCAGCATTCTGTCCATCATCTGTTCTTTTAGCTTTGTTACCCTAAGTGGAAAGGGTATACCCGGAGGAGGGCCCCGTGTTCACTATGCCACTAGATCCAAGTTAGCCTTGCCAATGAGAGATGATACTCCAAAACCAGTCCAAGAATGCTTGTTTCTCGTCCAGGGAAGATCTGACCTGGCTGTCTGAACTGGACTGTTCTCAGAGGGAGAAGGGTCAATACTGATTTGTAAATGGCTGGGTCCAAACTGGTTTGGCGTGGTAAGTAAAAAAAAAAGAATGTTACTGGGGATGTATGTTTGATTTATTCAGCATTCCATCCGTCATCTGTTTTTTTTGCTTCTTTCACCCTAAGTGGGAAGGGTATGGCCAGATGTGGATCCTGTGCTCAAGGTGTCAGTGGATTCAAGCTAGTTTGGCTAATGAGGGGGCATACCCCCAAACCATACCCAGCATGCTTGTAATGGTCCAGCGACACCTGGTCTGGCAGTTCAGACTGGACTGTTCTTATGGAAAGAAGGGTCAAGATTGATTTGCATATGGCTGGGTCACGGGTTGTAGGAGGCTGGCCTGGCTTGTAGTGGGTACCAAGGGGTACTTACACTCTGTACCAGGACCAGTTATCCCTTATTAGTGTAGAAGAGGTGTTTCTAGCAGCTTAGGCTGATAGAAGGTAGCTATGGAGAGCAGCTTAGGCTGAACTAGGAGACATGCAAAGCTCCTACTATACCACTGGTGTCATATGTACAATATCATAAGAAAACACAATACACAGATATACTAAAAATAAAGGTACTTTATTTTTATGACAATATGCCAAAAGTATCTCAGTGAGTACCCTCAGTATGAGGATAGCAAATATACACAAGATATATGTACACAATAGCAAAAATATGCAGTAATAGCAAAAGGAAGTAATGCAAGCAATGTACAGTCACAATAGATTGCAATGAGAGCACATAGGTATAGGGGCAACACAAACCATATACTCCAAAAGTGGAATGCGATCCACGAATGGACCCCAAACCTATGTGAGCTTGTAGAGGGTCGCTGGGACTGTAAGAAAACAGTGAGGGTTAGAAAAATAGCCCACCCCAAGACCCTGAAAAGTAGGTGTAAAGTGCACCTATGTTCCCCAGAGAGCACAGAAGTCGTGATAGGGGAATTCTGCAAGGAAGACCAACACCAGCAATGCAACAAAGGTGGATTTCCTGACGAGAGTACCTGTGGAACAAGGGGACCAAATCCAAGAGTCGCGACAAAGTCGAGATTGGGCAGATGCCCAGGAAATGCCAGCTGAGGGTGCAAAGAAGCTGCCACCAGATGGTAGAAGCTGTGGATTCTGCAAGGACGAAGAGGGCTAGAAACTTCCCCTTTGAGGATGCATGTCACACGTCGTGAAGAAGCTTGCAGAGGTGTTCCCACGCAAAAAGACCGCAAACAAGCCTTGCTAGCTGCAAGGGTCACGGTTAGGGTTTTTGGATGCTGCTCTGGCCCAGGAGGGACCAGGATGTCGTCAATTGCGTGAGGAGATAGAGGGGGCGCTCAGCAAGATAGGGAGCCCTCACAGAAGTAGGCAGCACCCGCAGAAGTGCAGGAACAGGCACTACGAAGAGGAGTGAACCGGAGCTCACCCGAAGTCACAAAAGGAGATCCCACGACGCCGGAGGACAACTCAGGAGGTTGTGCACTGCAGGTTAGAGTGTCGGGGACCCAGGCTTGGCTGTGCACAAAGGAAATCCTGGAAGAGTGCACAGGAGCCGGAACAGCTGCAAATCACACGGTACCCAGCAATGCAGTCTAGCGTGGGGAGGCAAGGACTTACCTCCACCCAACTTGGACTGAAAAGTCACTGGACTGTGGGAGTCACTTGGACAGAGTTGCTGAGTTCCAGGGGCCACGCTCGTCGTGCTGAGAGGGGACCCAGAGGACCGGTGATGCAGTTCTTTTGGTGCCTGTGGTTGCAGGGGGAGGATTCCGTTGTCCCACGGGAGACTTCTTCGGAGCTTCTAGTGCAGAGAGGAGGCAGACTACCCCCACAGCATGCACCACCAGCAAAACAGTCGAGAAGGCGGCAGGATCAGCGATACAAGGTTGCAGTAGTTGTCTTTACTACTTTGTTGCGGTTTTGCAGGCTTCCTGAGCAGTCAGCGGTCGATTCCCTGGCAGAAGGTGAAGAGAGATATGCAGAGGAACTCTGATGTGCTCTTGCATTCGTTATCTAAAGAATTCCCCAAAGCAGAGACCCTAAATAGCCAGAAAAGGAGGTTTGGCTACTTAGGAAGGAGGATAGGCTAGCAACACAGGTAAGAGCCTATCAGAAGGGGTCTCTGATGTCACCTGCTGGCACTGGCCACTCAGAGCTGTCCAGTGTGCCAGCAGCACCTCTGTTTCCAAGATGGCAGAGGTCTGGAGCACACTAGAGGAGCTCTGGGCACCTCCCCTGGGAGGTGCAGGTCAGGGGAGTGGTCACTCCCCTTTCCTTTGTCCAGTTTCGAGCCAGAGCAGGGCTGGGGGATCCCTGAACCTGTGTAGACTGGCTTATGCAGAGATGGGCACCATCTGTGCCCATCAAAGCATTTCCAGAGGCTGGGGGAGGCTACTCCTCCCCAGCCCTGACACCTTTTTCCAAAGGGAGAGGGTGTAACACCCTCTCTCTGAGGAAGTCCTTTGTTCTGCCTTCCTGGGCCAAGCCTGGCTGGACCCCAGGAGAACAGAAACCTGTCTGAGGGGTTGGCAGCAGCAGCAGCTGCAGTGAAACCCCAGGAAAGGTAGTTTGGCAGTACCCGGGTCTGGGCTAAAGACTCGGGGGATCATGGAATTGTCTCCCCAATGCCAGAATGGCATTGGGGTGACAATTCCATGATCTTAGACATGTTACATGGCCATGTTCGGAGTTACCATTGTGACGCTATACATAGGTAGTGACCTATGTATAGTGCACGCATGTAATGGTGTCCCCGCACTCACAAAGTCCGGGGAATTTGCCCTGAACGATGTGGGGGCACCTTGGCTAGTGCCAGGGTGCCCACACACTAAGTAACTTAGCACCCAACCTTTACCAGGTAAAGGTTAGACATATAGGTGACTTATAAGTTACTTAAGTGCAGTGGTAAATGGCTGTGAAATAACGTGGACGTTATTTCACTCAGGCTGCAGTGGCAGGCCTGTGTAAGAATTGTCAGAGCTCCCTATGGGTGGCAAAAGAAATGCTGCAGCCAATAGGGATCTCCTGGAACCCCAATACCCTGGGTACCTTAGTACCATATACTGGGGAATTATAAGGGTGTTCCAGTATGCCAATGTGAATTGGTGAAATTGGTCACTAGCCTGTTAGTGACAATTTGAAAAGCAAAGAGAGAGCATAACCACTGAGGTTCTGGTTAGCAGAGCCTCAGTAAGACAGTTAGTCATCACACAGGGAAGACATACAGGGCACACTTATGAACACTGGGGCCCTGGCTGGCAGGGTCCCAGTGACACATACACTAAAACAACATATATACAGTGAGATATGGGGGTAACATGCCAGGCAAGATGGTACTTTCCTACACAACCCCCCCCAAACGAAGGACAATAAGACTAGCCATGACCTGATTAGTCTTCATTGTCTAAGTGGAAATATCTGGAGAGTCCATCAGTATTGGAGTGGGTACTCCCAAGTCAATGTTCCACTGTATAGTCCATTCCCTGTAGGGATATGGACCACCTCAGCAATTTAGGGTTTTCACCTTTCATTTGTTTTAGCCAAAGTAGAGGTTTGTGGTCTGTCTGAACAATGAAGTGAGTGCCAAACAGGTATGGCCTCAACTTCTTCAGTGCCCAGACCACAGCAAAGGCCTCCCTCTCTATGGCAGACCAACGCTTTTCTCTAGGGGTCAACCTCCTGCTGATAAAAGCAACAGGTTGATCCTGGCCCTCAGAATTGAGTTGTGATAAGACTGCCCCTACCCCTAATTCAGATGCATCAGTTTGAACAATGAATTTCTTGGAATAAGATGGGCTTTTTAGGACAGGTGCAGAGCACATGGCCTGTTTCAGCTCCTCAAAAGCTTTCTGACAGATAGCTGCCCACAATACCTTTTGGGGCATTTTCTTAGAAGTGAGGTCATTAAGATGGGCTGCTATGGAGCCATAGTTCTTTATGAACCTCCTGTAATACCCAGTGAGGCCTAAGAAGGTTCTCACCTGGGTCTGAGTTGTAGGGAGAACCCAATCTATGATAGTTTGGATTTTCCCCTGAAGTGATGCAATCTGTTCTCCACCTACCAGGTGTCCCAGATAAACCACTTTTCCCTGCCCTATCTGGCACTTTGAAGCCTTGATAGTGAGGCCTGCCTTTTGCAGGGCCTCCAAAACTTTCCACAGGTGGACCAGGTGATCATCCCAGGCGGAGCTAAAGACAGCTATATCATCTAGATATGCTGCACTAAAAGCCTCCAACCCTTGCGGGACTGTATTCACAAACCTCTGAAAAGTGGCAGGTGCATTTTTCAAACCAAAGGGCATTACTGTGAATTGGTAGTGCCCTCCAATAGTCGAAAATGCAGTTTTTGCTTTAGCATCCTCTGATAACTTGATCTGCCAATACCCTGCAGTCAAATCAAAGGTGCTTAGATACTTGGGAGATGCCAGTGTATCTATTAGCTCATCTGCCCTGGGTATAGGGTGAGCATCAGTTTTAGTTACCTGGTTGAGACCTCTGTAATCCACACAGAATCTCATTTCCCTTTTTCCATCTTTGGAATGAGGTTTTGGTACAAGTACCACAGGAGAGGCCCATGGACTTTCAGAGTGCTCAACCACTCCCAGTTCAAGCATTTTCTGAACCTCTTGTTCTATGCAGTCTCTGACATGGTCAGGCTGCCTATAGATCTTACTTTTGACAGGCATGCTGTCTCCAGTATCTATAGTGTGCTCACACCAAGAAGTGGTGCCTGGCACAGTAGAAAAGAGTTAATAAAACTGACCTAGGAGATTTATGCAGTGGTCTTTCTGCTCAGCAGTAAGACAATCTGCTAAAACTACACCTTCCACTAGAGCATCTTGTTCTGTGGAAGAGAAGAGATCAGGGAGAGGGTCACTCTCTTCTTCCTGTCCTTCATCTGTTTCCATGAGCAGGGTGAGATCAGCCCTGTCATAGTAAGGTTTTAGGCGATTGTCATGGAGCACCCTAAGGGGACTCCTGGCAGTGCCCAAGTCAACCAAGTAGGTGACTTCTCCCTTCTTTTCAACAATAATATTGGGGACCACTCCATTTGTCTTGAAGTGCTCTTGGGGCCACAGGCTCCAGGACCCACACTTTCTGCCCTGGTTGGTACTGAATCAGAACAGCCTTCTGGTCATGCCATTGCTTTTGGAGCTCTTGGCTGGCCTGAAGGTTTTTGCTGACCTTTTTCATATACTCAGCCATTCTGGATCTTAGGCCCAGTACATAGTCCACTATGTCTTGCTTAGGAGCTTTTAAAGGTTGTTCCCAACCCTCCTTTACCAGTGTTAGAGGACCTCTTACAGGGTGTACAAATAGGAGTTCAAAGGGGCTGAAGCCCACTCCTTTCTGGGGTACCTTTCTGTAATCAAAAAGGAGGCAAGGTAACAGGACATCCCATCTCCTCCTGAGTTTTTCAGGGAGTCCCATTATCATTCCTTTGAGAGTTTTGTTAAACCTCTCAACCAGTCCATTTGTTTGTGGATGATAAGGTGTGGTGAATTTGTATGTTACACCACATTCCTTCCACATGGCCTTCAAGTATGCAGACATAAAGTTGCTACCCCTGTCTGATACCACCTCTTTTGGGAACCCCACCCTGGAAAAGATTCCTTGGAGGGCTTTTGCCACTGCAGGAGCTGTAGTGGTCCTTAGAGGAATTGCTTCACGATACCTTGTGGCATGGTCCACTACCACTAAGATAAACCTATTGCCTGAAGCAGTAGGAGGGTCAAGGGGGGCAACTATGTCAACCCCTACCCTTTCAAAGGGAACCCCAAACACAGGCTTTGGAATAAGGGGAGCCTTTGGGGTGCCACCTGTTTTGCCACTGGCTTGACAGGTGACACAGGACTTACAAAATTCTTTTGTGTCCTCTGACATTCTAGGCCAATGAAACAGGGGGACAAGCCTATCCCATGTTTTCATCTGCCCCAAATGTCCATCCAAGGGAATGTCGTGGGCTAGAGTTAGGAGGAACTCTCTGTATTGCAGGGGAATAACCAATCTCCTGGCAGCTCCAGGTTTTGGGTCCCTTGCCTCTGTATACAAGAGGTTGTCCTCCCAGTAAACTCTGTGTGAGGCACTGACATCCCCATTTTGCTGTTTGACAACTTGCTGTCTTAGACCCTCTAATGTGGGACAGGTCTGCTGTGCTGCACTCAGCTCCTCCCTGGCAGGCCCCCCTCCACCCAAAAGCTCAGCAGTGTCTGCTTCCAGCTCCTCTGGTGAAGGTTCTGCACAGGGGGGAAATTCTTCTTCCTCAGAAGTTGAATCATCTGTAGAGGGAGGGATAGTAGGTAGTGATTTACCTTTACTAACCCTAGCTTTAGGGAGCACTTGGTCCATTGTTCCAGGATCCAAGTCACCCTGTCCTTTTTGCCTTTTGGCCTGAGCCCTGGTCAAAGCAAAAATATGCCCAGAAATGCCCAGCAGTGCTGCATGAGCCTCCAACTCCACTTCTGCCCAAGCTGATGTCTCTAAATAGTTCCCTAGTAGACAGTCTACAGGTAAATCTGAGGCAACCACAACTTTCTTTGGACCAGTAACCCCCCCCCAGTTGAGATTCACAACAGCCATGGGGTGGCTAAGAGTGTTGTTATGAGCATCAGTCACTTGGTACTGGTGACCAAGTAGGTGTTGTTCAGGGTGTACCAGTTTCTCTATTACCATGGTAACACTGGCACCTGTGTCCCTGTAGGCCTGAACCTCAACACCATTTATTAGGGGAAGTTGCGTGTACTTATCCATATTAAGGGGACAAGCAACTAAGGTGGCCAAATCAATGGCACCTTCAGAGACTAACACAGCCTCTGTGGTCTCCCTAACAAGACCAACCCCAACTAAATTACCAAAAGTGAGCCCAGCTACTCCCTTGGATTGGCTATTTGTAGGTTTGCTCCCACCACCACGGCTATTACTAGGGACACTAGGTGTAGCAGTAGGGGTTGTGGTAGTGGGAGGCTTGGTGCTTTTCTTTGGACAACTGGCATCAGTTGTCCAATGGCCTTTTACTTTACATAAATAGCACCATGGTTTCTTTACTTGATTAGAAGAGGATTTGGACCCACCACCCCCACCAGAGTGTTTTTGTGGGCCTGATGAAGACTCATTTTTAGATTTGTACCCACCCTTGTCTGAAGACTTACCATCCTTCTTCTTGCCATCCTTGTCACCCCCTG
The DNA here is from genome assembly GCF_031143425.1 of Pleurodeles waltl. NCBI lineage: Eukaryota > Metazoa > Chordata > Amphibia > Caudata > Salamandridae > Pleurodeles > Pleurodeles waltl. The sequence goes on along the minus strand of NC_090444.1, from coordinate 657,305,129 downwards.
TATGAACTTTTCTGTTCACTCTTGTTCTGACCCATTTGTGTGCCTTCTTTCCCAATTCTTGGGGAGTGGTCAGATCTGAGTCCACTAGATATTGGTGTAACAAGTCAGACACACAGTTATTCAGAATATGCTCTCTCAGGATCAGATTATACAGGCTTTCATAGTCAGAAACTTTACTGCCATGTAACCACCCCTCCAAGGCCTTCACTGAATGGTCAACAAAGTCTACCCAGTCTTGTGAAGACTCTTTTTTGGTTTCTCTGAACTTAATCCTGTATTGTTCAGTGGTTAAACCATATCCATCCAAGAGTGCATTCTTTAAAACTGTAAAATTATTGGCATCACTTTCCTTCACAGTAAGGAGCCTATCCCTACCCTTTCCACTGAAAGATAGCCATAGGATAGTAGCCCACTGCCTTTGAGGGACCCCCTATACAACACAGGCCCTCTCAAGTGCAGCAAACCACTTGTTAATGTCATCCCCCTCCTTGTAAGGGGGAACTATCTTATGCAGATTCCTAGAATCATGCTCTTTCACAGGATTACTATCTGTAATACTGCTGCTGCCACCATGGGGTCCTAACCCCAACCTCTGTCTTTCTTTTTCTAAGTCTAAAGTTTCCCTGTCTAGAGCCAGCTGTTGCTGTTTAAGCTTCAGCCTGGACTCTTCCACTCTCAATCTATTGAGCTCCCTTTCTAACATTCTGTCATCAGGGTGGGTGGGTTGGGCATGCTTAGACACAGACGAATGGTGTGAATGAACAGAGGGAGAAATGTCCCTAACAGTTGGCACTCTAACAACTTGACCTGCAGGAATGACATTCCTACTGTGATGAGAACTCACATTAGTACCAGTTATGCTAGGTGGTCTGCTAAGGGGCAAGTTGGAAAGAATACCATCTAACATTCTTGCTGGGGCTGCCCCAGAATCAGAGTGTGAACCATCTCCTAACTTCTCAACAGATGTGCCAGCTAAGGCCTTATCATTTTCAATGAGCATGTTAATCAACAATTCTCTAGAGGGATTCTTCCCTACCCCTACAATGCAGAGACCCCTTACACCTTTCCAGCTAAGGTGGTCATAAGCAGAGCTGACCAGATCAAGGGTAGGACCTGTACCAGACATGATAGAAAAAGGTTTAAGGGACAGAAAAAGAAAGAAAAAGTTTCAGAACTTTTTAAGGAAACAGAAAAAAAACTTTTTCAACTTTTTAGAAACTTTTTTGAAAGTTTAGAGGTACTTTTCAGCACTTAGCAATAGAGTAAGAGAAGAAAAGCAAAACTTTTTGGTTAGGTGTACATACACTGAACTTGTTTTGTATATTTTTCTCTTATGAAAAGTACAAAATGACAAAGTGGTAAGTAGTTACAAGTACTTATCCCACCGCTGCACAACCAATGTAGGAGGCTGGCCTGGCTTGTAGTGGGTACAGAGGGGTACTTACACTCTGTACCAGGACCAGTTATCCCTTATTAGTGTAGAAGAGGTGTTTCTAGCAGCTTAGGCTGATAGAAGGTAGCTATGGAGAGCAGCTTAGGCTGAACTAGGAGACATGCAAAGCTCCTACTATACTACTGGTGTCATATGCACAATATCATAAGAAAACACAATACACAGATATACTAAAAATAAAGTTACTTTATTTTTATGACAAAATGCCAAAAGTATCTCAGTGAGTACCCTCAGTATGAGGATAGCAAATATACACAAGATATATGTACACAATACCAAAAATATGCAGTAATAGCAAAAGTAAGTAATGCAAGCAATGTACAGTCACAATAGATTGCAATGAGAGCACATAGGTGTAGGGGCAACACAAACCATATACTCCAAAAGTGGAATTCGAACCACGAATGGACCCCAAACCTATGTGAGCTTGAAAAGGGTCGCTGGGACTGTAAGAAAACAGTGAGGGTTAGAAAAATAGCCCACCCCAAGACCCTGAAAAGTAGGTGTAAAGTGCACCTATGTTCCCCAGAGAGCACAGAAGTCGTGATAGGGGAATTCTGCAAGGAAGACCAACACCAGCAATGCAACAAAGGTAGATTTCCAGACGAGAGTACCTGTGGAACAAGGGGACCAAGTCCAAGAGTCGTAACAAAGTCGAGATTGGGCAGATGCCCAGGAAATGCCAGCTGAGGGTGCAAAGAAGCTGCCACTGGATGGTGGAAGCTGTGGATTCTGAAAGAACGAAGAGGGCTAGAAACTTCCCCTTTGGGGGATGGATGTCCCACGTTGTGAAGAAGCTTGTAGAGGTATTCCCATGCAGAAAGACCGCAAACAAGCCTTGCCAGCTGCAAGGGTCACGGTTAGGGTTTTTGGATGCTGCTGTGGCCCAGGAGGGACCAGGATGTTGCCAATTGCGTGAGGAGACACAGGGGGTGCCCAGCAAAATATGGAGCCCTCACAGAAGCAGGCAGCACCCACAGAAGTGCCGGAACAGGCACTACGAAGAGGAGTAAACCGGAGCTCACCTGAAGTCACAAAAGGAGATCCCACAACGCCGGAGGACAACTCAGGAGGTTGTGCACTGCAGGTTAGAGTGTGGGGGACCTAGGCTTGGCTGTGCACAAAGGAAATCCTGGAAGAGTGCACAGGAGCCGGAACAGCTGCAAATCACGTGGTACCCAGCAATGCAGTCTAGCGTGGGGAGGCAAGGACTTACCTCCACCAAACTTGGACTGAAGAGTCGCTGGACTGTGGGAGTCACTTGGACAGAGTTGCTGAGTTCCAGGGGCCACGCTCGTCGTGCTGAGAGGGGACCCAGAGGACCGGTGATGCAGTTCTTTTGGTGCCTGCGGTTGCAGGGGGAGGATTCCGTCGTCCCACGGGAGATTTCTTCGGAGCTTCTAGTGCAGTGAGGAGGCAGACTACCCCCACAGCATGCACCACCAGGAAAACAGTCGAGAAGGCGGCAGGATCAGCGATACAAGGTTGCAGTAGTCATCTTTGCTACTTTGTTGCGGTTTTGCAGGCTTCCTGAGCAGTCAGCGGTCGATTTCTTGGCAGAAGGTGAAGAGAGAGATGCAGAGGAACTCTGATGAGCTCTTGCATTCGTTATCTAAAGAATTCCCCAAAGCAGAGACCCTAAATAGCCAGAAAAGGAGGTTTTGCTACTTAGGAAGGAGGATAGGCTAGCAACACAGGTAAGAGCCTATCAGAAGGGGTCTCTGACATCACCTGCTGGCACTGGCCACTCAGAGCAGTCCAGTGTGCCAGCAGCACCTCTGTTTCCAAGATGGCAGAGGTCTGGAGCACACTGGAGGAGCTCTGGGCACCTACCCTGGGAGGTCAGGGGAGTGGTCACTCCTCTTTCCTTTGTCCAGTTACGTGCCAGAGCAGGGCTGGGGGATCCCTGAACCGGTGTAGACTGGCTTATGCAGAGATGGGCACCATCTGTGCCCATCAAAGCATTTCTAGAGGCTGGGGGAGGTTACTCCTCCCCAGCCCTGACACCTTTTTCCAAAGGGAGAGGGTGTCCTTTGTTCTGCCTTCCTGGGCCAAGCCTGGCTGGACCCCAGGAGGGCAGAAACCTGTCGGAGGGGTTGGCAGCAGCAGCAGCTGCAGTGAAACCCCGGGAAAGGTAGTTTGGCAGTACCCGGGTCTGGGCTAGAGACTCGGGGGATCATGGAATTGTCTCCCCAATGCCAGAATGGCATTGGGGTGACAATTCCATGATCTTAGACATGTTACATGGCCATGTTCGGAGTTACCATTGTGACACTATACATAGGTAGTGACCTATGTATAGTGCACGCATGTAATGGTGTCCCCGCACTCACAAAGTCTGGGGAATTTGCCCTGAACGATGTGGGGGCACCTTGGCTAGTGCCAGGGTGCCCACACACTAAGTAACTTAGCACCCAACCTTTACCAGGTAAAGGTTAGACATATAGGTGACTTATAAGTTACTTAAGTGCAGTGGTAAATGGCTGTGAAATAACGTGGACGTTATTTCACTCAGGCTGCAGTGGCAGGCCTGTGTAAGAATTGTCAGAGCTCCCTATTGGTGGCAAAAGAAATGCTGCAGACCATAGGGATCTCCTGGAATCTCAATACCCTGGGTACCTTAGTACCATATACCAGGGAATTATAAGGGTGTTCCAGTATGCCAATGTGAATTGGTGAAATTGGTCACTAGCCTGTTAGTGACAATTTGAAAAGCAAAGAGAGAGCATAACCACTGAGGTTCTGGTTAGCAGAGCCTCAGTGAGACAGTTAGTCATCACACAGGGAGCACATACAGGGCACACTTATGAGCACTGGGGCCCTGGCTGGCAGGGTCCCAGTGACACATACACTAAAACAACATATATACAGTGAAATATGTGGGTAACATGCCAGGCAAGATGGTACTTTCCTACACGGGTGGCACAGTAAGTAAAAAGCAGTGGATTAAACACAGATCTGTGACTGGGGGTGAATGTTTGATTTGTGCAGCATTCCGTCCATCATCTGTACTTTTTGATAATATGTGCCTGGCACCCCTAAGGTAGCCTGCTCAGCCCAGGAGTCAGGGTGCATTATACTAAAGGTTTGCACATATAAATGCAAGCCTAAATGTCCCTATAGTGGGGTCCCCCTTTGGAAACTACTAGAAGTGTTAGCGGTCCATAGGCTCATGTGCTGCCACCTGGGCACCTTCAAGTCAGGTCAGCTCCATTATGGTACTGCTAAATATGTCATGTTTGGTATCAAACAGTATGCCTTCTCACCCCTGACACAAATCATGTGCCCTGGGTGACAAGGCACTTATCCTGATGGCGACCTTATAGGTTGCTCACCTGGGGGCATATTTAAACTCTGTTTGCCCCTAATTAGCATCATTTTGTTTTACTCTAATTCGGTGCAAAACTAACTCCATATTTATACTTTGGTGCTAGACCCGCCTAGTACCAAATTTATGTAGTTAAAGTCATTTTTTGGAAGTGGAAACCTACTTTGCCTTAATGAGATGTAAGGTAGGCGTTCCCGTGCAAAAAATGAATCTATGGCCTTCACGCCATATATATACCCCGGTGCAAAAATGGTACATTGGAGGGGGGAGGGGTAAAAAAATGGTGCAAAGCTTGCTTTGCCCTGTTTTTTAACTCCTGGGTCAGGGCAGGCATTAGGGGACCTGTGGGTATATTTCCATGGTGGACCACCATGGAATAAACCCACAGGTGTCCTCCCCAGGCCCTAAGGGCACCCCACCCACACCAGAGAAACTGCGGAGGATAGGGGACCCCAACCCAGGTAAGTACAGATAAGTACAGATAAGTATTGCATTTTATTTTTTAAAGTGACATGGGGGGCCTGTAATGGGCCCCCATACATGGCAGAGGGTGCCATGGCCATGCCCAGAGGACCCTTGTCCCCTGTGCTGCCCATTGGGGTGGTTGACATGACTCCTGCCTTTTCTAAGGCCGGAGTCATGTGGCATGGTAGGTTTAGCACCATAAAATGATGTTAATCTTGTTAGTCATTTCTTTTTACTGTAACCTGCCTAAAGTCATTTTTTGGTGATAAACCCCCTTCTTCTATACCGCCAGCCACACCCGACTAAAGTCATTTTTTTTCCTCTAGCCTACCCTTTGCACCAGCTTGCACCATTCCATAAATCTGGTGCCCAGCTGGTGCACAGAAATGGTGCAAGCCAGTGCTAAACGTTTTGGTGCATAACTGCTTTAGTGCAGTTTAGCACCAAATAGTATAAATAAGGGCCCTGGTAACCCCAGCTTCATAGTGCTCTGGTTGACCAGCCTGCTTTTTCCCACACCTGCTGCCACCAACACGTGATTCTGACCTCCTGCGAGGCAGTGTGAAGACTCCCAGGAGTCAGGAAAAAAGGCTTGGGCAGGAAGGAGGAAACACCTCCCTCCTCCCAAGCAGGTGGGTGAATGGGAACATAAAGGTGGTGATCTTCAAATGCTGCACCACCTCTGAATGCATCAGGGGTGACTCGCAGTGGAGAAAACAGCCCTCCTCCCATCCCAAACACATCTGCTCTCAGACAGGTGAGAGATTAGCTAGGCAAGGTGGTGTACACTTCTAGAAGGCTGACCACACCTCGAGGGTGAACAGCCTGCTCTGTACACTAAATTTAGTTGTGTGCCATCTTTAGGAGTGGCAGAATAGATGGGTCCTGGTAGAAAAAGTGACCCACCCCAACATATGTGGTCACCTCCAGGGAGGATTAGCTACAGGAGCTAGCTGCTCATTGGCTACTAGTCATCACACCTCTAAATCTCGGATTTAAGGGACATCTCTGACACCAGAACCTCACATCTGAACAACTAACTTCAAAGAAGGATTAGGAGAAGACCTGTGTGTTGCCGACAACAGGAGTTTGGCGACAGCACCAAAACAAAAGTGGGATAATCTGTCTCTGTGGCAACAGACTTGGAACAGCATGAACAAGCCTCATCCTTGGCTCAAACTCTCAAACTTGGCACTCCTAATCAGAGGGACCCCTTTGGAAGCCAGAAAAACCCTCAGCCTCCCCTGGACTAGAGGCACTAGTTCCCTTGCAAACTGCAGGTAAAAACTCACATGGGATCCAAAGAATCACTGGCCATTGGGTCCTTTATGGGATAGCCCAAATCCAGGTTGTCCAGTGCATTGTGGTAGTTGTAGTCTCACCTGCCCCAAAGTTTCAGGCTGCTGTGCCCCTACCCCTAGCACAGTGAAGTTCCTGAAGCTTTTCATGCTGCTTATCGCTGTCAGTACTTGTTGGTCACCAGCCTCGTAATCATCCCCCACACTCAACTCTGCAACTACAGGGTACACCTTGCAACCATCCTCCGCAACCAGGTCTCTGCTTTGGTTTTGCATCTTGTTTCGTGAAGCACCATGTAAGCGCTCCACCCGCGGTTCCCGTTCAGCACCATGAACACTAGTGTTTTTTTCCTGTTGACCCCAAAATTATATTTTTCATGTATTATTTTGCATTGATTTATCATGGCTCCTAAAATCTATAACTCTGGTTATATTTTCACCAAGAAGAGTTGTCCTGAACGAAAGCGTACCCACAACAGGTCATTATGGAATGTAGCAAAGTCAGCAACTTACAGAGAATTCTTTAGCATTTTCATTATTTCAGACCTTATGTTTTCAAGCATCTCTGGACATGTGTTTCTGGGTTCATCCCTTCATCAGCAGGGAACAAACATTTCCTTCCTTTTTCAAAGGCCAACTGCCTGGCTGCTTGGCAGATTTAATTGCAGGCACTTGATATCAGTTGAGTACCAATCAAGTGAGCATCCAGAGATGCTTGAAAACATAAGGCCTGAAATAATGAAAATGCCAAAGAACTCTCTGTAAGTTGCTGACTTTGCTACATTCCATACTGACCTGTTGTGAGTGCGCTTTCGTTCAGGACAACTCTTTTCGGGACAACTCTGGTTATATTTATGCTATTTGGTTAATTGTTGTGCCACTTACTGATCAGCCATGTTGGTACTCTGCAATGCTTAACACATGTTCCTCTAGTAAAGCCTGACTGCTCTTTGCCACTCTACCAGGACTGAGTTAAGGGTTTATTTGTGTGAAGCCAAGGATCATCTTCAGGGTATTGTGATAATATTACATAGTAAGGCTACCCAGCCATACCAGATGATATTGCACTTTTCTACAATGGATAAAGTAGCTACACTATTCAAGCCTCTAAAGTCATATGAATTCAGACAAGTATACACACATTCTTATTTGTGCACACTGATTATTATTTATATGATGTTTTTTGTCAGAAGAGCAATGCAATGGCCTGACATGTGTGTGTTCATGAGAAAAACAAATCAAATAAAATAAATGTATTTCCCATTCATAGCACATTGGTTTTGTTGTGACCCATGGGAAAAACAAGCACTGGCAATCTGTGTTGCTTGGTTCTACAGGAAAGGAATGACTTGGGAATATGCTAGAGATTTTTTCCTTTTTTATCATTAATAGTGTGTATATTATTTTACAGTTTATAAACCAAACCACCCCACACCTTTACATACACATGAGAAGCGTTGACATTGACAATGCTTGTTATTCATGCAGCCTACTCAAAATAAACCTGATGTAATTTGGGTAAAAAAGTTTGCATTCCTGTTTGCAGCCTTAACAATTCCTCATTTGTTCCTTATGTAATCAGTCAAAAGGAGTATTTAACAATCTATTTGTAAAAGCTGTCAATAATATAGTAAAGCATACTGGCAGTTAGAATACAAATAATTTGCATAGCTCAAAAAAGAGCGGGAGAATAATAAGACTTTAATCCTTGAATGCCACTGGAAACATGTAAGTAAACTTAACTTCACTAATTATATATATTTTTTAAGACTTGTGTCTTTCTAATTTTGATAACTTATGCAAGTGACGTATTAGAAGATTATCCTTGGACTCACAGCACCTACACATAATGAGGAACGGTTTGTGCTGCCATGTTTGTTAACACCTATTGCTAATTGAATTCACTTGTCTTCAGGTGGGCTTCATTACAGATTAGCTTTTTGGATTTATGTAATTATTCGTATTTAAATTGCCAGAAAGCTTTGTTAAGTCATTTTATATTTTCAACAACTCCTATATGTATAGTTGTTAAATATTCCCTCTCGACTTCGTTCATATGCAACAAATTAGGTACTATTAAGGCTGCAACCAGTAAGGTGTGCTTTTTAGGGTCTAGTGCAAGCACTCTGGCCTGTTGTAATCTTTCCATGGGCTGTTAACCATGTCTACTCCTGCTATTCATTCTTTGTTGCGCTAGTCTCAAATTCTTCATTTTTATTGGTGCATTTTGTGAAATATCCCTCTTTTGTGTGCTGATTTCCCTCCCAGGCAATTTCACCAAGGGAACATGTTTGTTGGCCATCACACTACCTCACACTACCTCATGTTAGAGCATGTGAGGGCCCCTCCTCCAGTTTCAGTTTGCCTTTCAGCCGAGCCACAATCCTTTCTAGACATTCACGTAGGGAGCCAATAACTCTTGCACTCACTCTCATGGGGGCGGTGGCGCTTTGAAATGACTTGGTTCTGTCAACTGTTTTACTAATCATTTTTAATTTATGTGGCAAGAAAAGTCCAGTTAGGAATTTATAACGCTAATAGCTCTTACTAGGGGAACGCAAGACCCATTACATTGCAAATGCTTGTTTGACATTGTGGGTGCTGTATCAAGAAGTTGGCCAATTGGAGAGAGAGGAAGAGAGGGAAAGTGGAAGGAAGGAGATAGACAAGACAGAAGGGTGGCTCTGTTTGGGGGAGAAGGACAAGTGCAGTGCAAGGTGAAATGGGAAGTTGATAGTTGAGGTAGTGGAGGTGGAGGAAGCAAGGACGTGTGAGCATGAAAGCAGGCATATATTTGTGATCTTGCCTCATTGTCAGTAGTGATTTCACAGTTTCTGTTTGTCCAATGTTTGCTTTTCTCCAAGAAATGTCTATTATTCTAATAACGTGAACAGGCAGGATACTAGTATTGGGAATGTTGGGACATTTCATAACAGTACCTTGCTTTGTTCAGAGATTATGATACAATGATTAAAAAACAATGCTTTGAATTTTAAAAAAACACATTGCTTTAATACTATCGAGCTCATTGCTTCAGGCAATGTAGCTCAAGAACCCAGATTGTACCCAAAAGTAGGTTCTTTGGATGCCACTTAAGACACTAAGGCCCATATTTATACTTTTTTAGCACCGCATTTGCGTCATTTTTTTACGCAAAAGCAGCGCAAACTTACACACTACAATTGTATTTTGTAAGTTTGCGCTGTTTTTGCGTCAAAAAACGACGCAAATTCAGCGCTAAAAAGGTATAAATATGGGCCTAAAGCCCTGATTTATACTTTTTGGGCGCTGCATTACCGCCATTTGTTTACAAAAAAGCGGCGCAAACTTACAAAATACAATTGTATTTTGTCAGTTTGCGCCGATTTTGCGTCAATAAATGACGGCAATGTGGTGCAAAAAAAGTATAAATCAGGGCCTAAGACATTAAAAGGCATTTTAAATGAAATTAATGTACTACCCTAACCATGATTCAGTGTCGTTATGGTAGTAATAGATACTGCCAAATTCATCATGAAATCTTCACAAAGGCACATTTTGAGAAAATAAACATATGGACAGTAAAGATGTGACAGTGCATGCAATCTGAAGGCTCTCATTTTTCCACCCAATATTGATTTAATTTGTTATCCATTAGGAGTGCCAGAGGAACACAACTGGGAAGCGCTGTGAGCGATGCCTCGATGGTTACATTTCTGATGTCGTAAGAGGAGTGCCCACGTCCTGCACACCATGTCCCTGCCCCTTGCCAGTCGGATCAAACAAGTATGTCAACATTTAGTTTAGAAAAATGACCTAATTTTTACGAATTTGTGTTTCTGATTTTGAAAATGCACCCATGTATGGAATAAGAGAGAGAATTCAGAGTGACATTTATTGTCAAATGAGATGTTCTTGTTATTAAGGTCCTGTTTCTGAGTGGGCCACATGGGAGTAAGATTTCTATACATCCAATACATTCCGTTAACATGGGTTGTGGTATTTATTTAAACAGTGAAGTAAACTACTTCAGTTTCGATTTTTCTTAGTGGAAATTTAGGTATTGGCTGTAAAATGTGATCCTTTCCAAACAAATGTCTGCATCTGTAGGAAATCTCTCTACTTTTTACCTGGTAAATTTCAGTGGGTGTGACTTGGGGAAATTTGCCCAATACTGCCCAATTCACAGTTCGGTTTCATGTACAATCAAGGGTGTATAGCGAATATAATTTGACTGTCTACTCGGAATCATGTCCTGCGTGTTGTCTATTCATATCTGTAATGTGTTCTATGGAAGGTGGTGCCCTAAGTAGTTGTGGCTGGTGTTGGGGCAAGTTGGCGGGGTGGGGGGAGGGGACAGGGGGAACACGGGGGACACTGGAACAGGAGAAACAACACAAAAATGAAAATAAAAAATAAACGTACCTGCTGCATTGCCGCAATGCCAGTCTTCAAGCTCCACTGAAGGCACAGGCTCACAGTCTGCCATGCGACCAATCCTAATGCTACTCCCATATTTCTGGCAGCATGAGAGAAGCCTTAGGGTTGGCCTGAGCGTCCTGGCTTTGCACTCCTAGGCAGACTGGAAGTCTGTGCCTGCTGTCTCCAACCAGCAACACAGCTCGGGTTGGAGAGAGCTCAGTGTGCATGTCGGCTTGGCTGTCCTGAGATGGCTGACCAAACACGTGCGCACTGAGGGGAGTGCACACTACTTCCCCTCCCTGCATGTCATCCCCCATGGCCCTGCCCCCTTGAAAAATAAAACAATAATAAGCATGGGCCCATATTTATGGAAACTTAGTGTCGCCTTAACGCCATTTATTTTGGTGCTAAAGCGACACTAATATAACTTCATATTTATATTTTGACACTAGATCCATCTAGCGTCCAAATATTGGAGTTATTGCCATTTCTAGGATTCACGAATCCACCTTGCATCAATGAGATGCAAGGTAGGCGTTCCCATCCTAAAAATGACGCTAGCCCCCCAGCACCATATTTAACTCCAGGCGCAGAAACAAGGCACATGTGGGAGGCGGTCTAATGGCCTTAAGCCCGCTTAGCGCCATTATTTAACACCTGCGACAGACCAGGCATTAGAGTGCAGGTAGGCCCACTTCCATGGCTAAACACCATGGAATGGATACAAAGATGCCCACCCCAAACCCCAGCAGCACCACCACCCGCACCACAGGGACCCTAGAGGAGGAGGGAGCCCATCCCAGGTAAGTTGCACGCATGTTTTAATGTATGTGTGCAGTGTGCCACTGGGGGGCCCTTACATGGGGCCCCCTGCCTGGCACTGAATATGTAGGGCTTGCCCAGGGCACACCGGTCCCCAGTGGTGTGCATTTGGGTTGTGGACATGACTCCTGTCTATACTTAGAGAGGAGTCATGTTTTTGGCTGCTTGTGCTTCAAAAAATGAGGCTAGGCTGATTAGCAGCAGAAATGTTGTCGCTAACCAGCCTAACGTCATTTATGACCTATTAGTGCCTTCCCCCCAATGCAATTCCCCCGGCTAGCTTCTTTTTTTTTATGCTAGCCATTCCTTAGCACCATTGTGCATCATTTCATAAATATGGCGCACGGATGGCTTTGAGGAATGGCGTAAGCCAGCCTTAAAAAAATGACACACAACTGCGTTAGCGCAACTGTGGGCCATTTTTCATAAATATGGGCCATGGTTTATTATTGTTTTATTTTTCAAGTTTTGCAGGTGCTGCTGCGGGTGGGAGTGGGGGTCCCGCTGGCCAAAATATCTCATTTTGTGCCTATATTATACAATAATATTGTATCAAAACATATTAACTTGAGGTAGAAGTTCTTTATTTTTTATTATGTCCCACATGCACATTGTGGACGTAGGTTTTTGAGAATAGAATAATTGCCCAGCACTAGAGGTGCTCTATCTACAATTGAAGACAAGAGAGAGTTTGCCACAGTGGATCGTGAATAAATAATCTGAGCTCGCCACATAATTGGGTTTTCTAATGGAATAATTTGTTTTGAAAAGTAGACGTTTTCTAAATAGAGCACTGGAATTCTACTCAGCATATATAGTGATGGAAACCTCTACAAGCCCTGAGAAAGAAACTCTTTGGCTGTACTGTTATGAATTATGGAATGTACAAGGGGCAATTTGAAAAATAATTAAATAAACATGTTGTTTATTCAATTCTATATATTGGTGGCGCTTCCATTTAAGGCTTTGTTAATATAGTTCCATTGGCAAGCAAAAAATGTAGTTTAGGAAAAAAAGAAGCAATGAGTGAAAATCTAAAAAAATAAATAATGGGGTAGTGGAAGGCATAAAGCGTGCTAATGACAAGCACAATTAATGCTACCAAACCCTACTTTTTCTGTTGTATTTTCATTTTTTCCTCTGTCAGTTACTTGAGAGACAACTTGTGGGTTGAAGGGTTGAAACTGTCTTAGCGTAGACATGGGCAACACTGCAAGCAAGGACATGGGACCCCCGTTTTGGTGTTTGATGTTTGAATTATAAAATAGAGTAAGAAACAGGTTTCAGTGGGTTGCTCAGGCCTCTGGGCCTGGTGCCACTGTGCCTGCTGCACAAGTGGAAGCTTGAACGTGTTAAAAATTAAGAAGCATATTTACCAAAATTTCACGCAACGCAGGCCAGTAAGCAAAGTTGCTGCGCTATGTTGCCTGAAAGGGAGAGGGCAGAAGTGCTCAATAATTGCAAAGATATGGAGCATTTCTGCTCTCTCCTTCCACTGCCGCACTTCAGGCAGCCAACACAGGAACCCTTGCACCATGGTGCAGGGGTGCCTGCATTGCAAGGAGAATTGTTTTGTGCAGCAAGGCATACCTTCTTGCACAAAAACAATCTGTTGAGGCATTTCCCTCCTTCTTTGTGTGCTGCCTACTGCACCACACATTGACAAGCATTTGCAACGCAATTGGTCTCGCGTTTGCTTGAGTAAGAGCTATTTGCATTGTAAATTCCTAACTGAACTTTTCTTGCCACATAAATTGAAAATAAAAAGTAAAACAGAAGTTCACTCACCGTCAAACATATCAGCAGAAATGCAAGTATCCATGTAACAGGGTCGATGTCATGAAAAGTGCTCGACTACTGTCCAGCGAGATCATGCTGCACAGGAAATAAATAGAAAAAAGTAGTCCATAAACCATACTGAAAACATGGAGCCTCTTATGTTTTCAGTAGTGTACCGGTGCTGTCGAGGATGGCTAAAGGCCAGAAAAGGCATGATGTATGCATGCCTTCCACTAAAGAAATCAAGCACATTTTAAAAGACAAGCCCACAAACAAACCAAACTCATGGGCATGCAGTGTGCCTGGTTAAAAGCCCACAGAGTGATTACAACAGGGGCTAGAGCGCTTGTGCGTGCTCAACCCTTAAAAAGGAATTTACACTGGGCCATCCTCTGGGAGGTGCAGCGATTTCACACAATTTCAGGTTTCCAAACCTTTGTAAATCTGGGATTGCGTGAAATCAATGGGCACATGCAATGAAACGCCTGCGTTCTACCCATGGAACGCCCCCAGAATGAAATGTAATGCAATGCAGCGCAAGCCTCTGCAGTGCGTTAATTTTTTTTTTTTTACAAAACCACGCAAGGAGATGCAATTCGCCCCTTGCAGGGCTTTGTAGATAGCTACTAGCATTTTGCGTCATGAATACGCCACAAAAGTGGTGCAACCATGACGCAAAATGTTAGTAAATATGGCCTTAAATTGCCAGTGTTGTGGCAGAGCTATTATGCTGAATGAGGAGAACACGGGGAAGTTTGCATAACCCCAATAAGTTACTTGAGCTGAAATATTTTCAGATTGAGAGCATGCCTTACAGGGTCGGTGAGATTAGTCTAGATAACTGCAGTGAGTTTTTATGAATGAGTTTTCAGTAGCACCTTGTTCAATTCAATTCAATTCAATTTATTATCATATTATGGAACTCCTGAGAGGTCCACATGAGTACAGATACAAGATCATTAAAAAAAGAAACAAAATTCCATATAAAAGTAATACTCATTTCTTAAAAGGGAAAAATAGATAAATACATACAACAATAGTTCCTTATTTAATATACATAATTCAGAATATCTGCAAAAATGATTGGAAAAATTTAAAAATCCTGTAACAAAATCTTTCATTATGGGGGGTATAACATAAATCTAGCGCTTCTCTGTGAGATCTAATATTAAGCTGTAAAAAAAAGGGGTTTCAGCCAAAATTTCCTTGTAGCAGCGAGAGCCGGACAGACAAATAAGACATGAGTAAGAGATTGTACTCCTCCTTGACACAGATCACAAGCACTAGAAGAGCCATCCCACCGTGAGGTGAGATCTTTCAATGTCAATCTACTTAGTCTAAGCAGGATACACAGTTGCCTCACCCCATGGTTTAAATTCCAGGTCAGATAGGGTGCACCCTTTTCATAGTTACCTAGGTAGTTAACTTCTCTAGACCTCTTCTTTTACGACACACCTCCATATCCATCAAAAAACCCTTGGACCAAGACGCTTCCTTCAGATTGTTTTTAAATAATACATAAGGACTTGAAGGACAAAGCCCCAAGTCTAGCTCTAGAAGTTGAATAGTTTTAATGTAGTTTTTAAAGAAAACAGATTTTTCTCTCAGATTATTGAAGATCTCACCATAGGCCAGTAGCACCTTGTTGCGATAGGAGCTGGTTGAGGTTTGTATTAGGGTTTGTCATTCTGCATATGCATACCTTTTTATTGGCTTATATCATCACTGTCAAGTGCCCCTTGGTCAATACGTAGCTCTCAGAAATTACCAGTATATTGGACAACAGCACAATGAGGTTATGTTGGCAGTATAATAACAGTTAAACAAGTCTGTGGTATAAGAGGAGGAGAGAAAATAAACTAGCAAAGCCTATCTGGCTGTTACAGTCCCATGTTGGCATTGTAAGCAGCTCTACTACCCTGCAAGCAACAAACATCAATGAATGGGTGGCATAAGCCTGTTTTAAAAATGCTCAGGAAGTAACACATTCATGAAGTTCTTCTCTTCACGCCTGAATGTTTACAGCGTATTGTACTTCAAAAGCCTACTCAGTTGATGTTGCCTTTTAAATTAGAAGATGATTCAATGACAACAAATGCACAATGTAGGCCAAGATTGGCGTTTTAGGCCCTGATTCCAAGTTTGCCAGAATAGAGATGCTATTTATCGCCCTTGAGGAATAATGATACCCTGGGGTACATTATATCTTGATTCAATAAATACTGACTATTCTGAATTTTTGGGGAATAACATATGGCTGTTGGTGCTTAACGCACCAAAAACTGCATGGTATGGTAAATACAGTATACTTTTCCTCTGTTAAACCTCGGCAGGTTTGACCTGTCAAATGTAAAGAAAGGTGAGGTATTCCAGAATACATACCCCTGTGAAAATGGGTCGGAAAACACTGACCCACCGGTAATCACGGGCTAAGTCTTTTTAATCATGTTGCTTGCAGAAGAACAAGATGGTACACCTTACCAGTGACATTTTTAGTTGCGCTGGGTATTTATAGACAATTGGAAATTTGCGTACACAAATGTGATTATAATTGGTTGATTCATTAAAGGTCATTATAGGGGCCAATAACGACTGCCTGACACCCACTTGTCTCAGAATTAAGTACTGTCTATGATTGTATATTAATAGACTCACCCATAAAACATATTTATTTAAATGTTCGACTACAGTAGATTTAGCCATACAATCAGGTATATCACGTGTAAACAACTAATACTGCCTTTACAAATACTTTACCCTGCTCATTCATTTGGTCCATTTCCAATTCCCTACACGGTAGGAATAGTACTGTCTTTGCTATTTTTGATTATGACAGTTACCTACTTTGTATATCCATCAAACATGGCTGTGCAGACTCATTAAGCTACTAATAATATTCTGAATTTAAATATTTTAGCTTTGCTGTCTCATGCAATCGAAAAAGTGGAACTGTGCGCTGCATTTGCAAAGGAAACTACGCTGGACCTAACTGTGAAAGGTAAGTGGATTTAATTTAGTAGAAACATCAATTTAATCAAATTTATTATTTTATGTAATGATACGTTAGCTAGTTCAATATTACCAAAGATAGTCAGTAACAAGTGAATTGATTTAATGAAATTACTCTAGAAAACTTAGAAAATCCATGAAAAAGGAGATTCTCCAATAAGATGAAGCGGAAAAGCAAAAATATGTTTTTCTTTCTATAATAACATTTTGACTACATGCTTCCATAATGTATGAGATCAGATCAATTTACTCGTTTGTACATCCATTGTTGCTTTTACATTTTTTCTACTTCATCTACATGTCTTGCATTTTGGTCACTTTAGAAATAAAAACAATAGATAAAATGGACATCTCATGTGGTACCGAGAGTGGTTGGCATGCTCTTTATATATGCTGAAAATACCGTACAGTCAATCCAATATTCACAGATCAAGTTGTCATCAAGCTGTCCTGGGTGAATTTCTACAGTACCTGATGTACTTGATGCAGGATAGCTTTCGAAGCAAATGTAAGGAGCATGCATGAGTAAGAAACATTTGGGATATGGTTTTTATCCAGTCAGCATGTGTGGAGGAGCAGGAACAGAGTTCCAAAAAGTCTGAAAAGGAGACTGTTTGTAAACCATTGGAGAAATAACCCCCCAAAATCTAAGGGCCTGATTTAGAGATTGGCAGAAACGTTACTCCATCACAAAGGTGATAGATGTCGTATCAGCCTTAAGTGAAAGAGCCATAGGGTATAATGTACTTTGAAATACGGATGATGGGTTATTATCTGTCACATTTATGATAGAGTAACCTGTCCTGCAAACCCCTAATCAGGTCATAACTCTGTAAAACCTCACAAACCTTTCTTAAAATACCTATAAACTTTGCACTCTCAAAAACATCAAATGCAAACACCATATTCAAAGAAATCACTAAGAAATCTACATACATCTCAAAATGTATCTCTTGAGACACCAGACGAATCTAAAAATCTAGTGTAATAGAAGTCCCCTAGACACTTCATATTAGTTATTTACAGTGGGTTCTGAATAATTTGCGAATGGCCCAATATAGTAGATCTTAAAAACACCCCCTCCTTAAGAAAGCCCATCTGTAAAACTTGCACATAGCAAAACAACATGTTGCTGTTGTTGCTTACTAACAGTGGTGGTAGTTACTGCAGTGAAATATAGCTATAGGTACGGAAGCATCTGCCCAGAAGGTACATTTCCATTTGTCCTTCTTCTGAAAGTATAATATGTTTTTTATTATCACGTTCTCCAACCATGTGCCATTTAGAAGACACTTCCGGTCTTTGCAGGTCTTTCCTTTTCAATCCATTGCTTAAGAAAGGTGCTGCATTGTCCAGACATCTGTCTCTTCCAATTTAAGCCATGCTGCTGTGGAGAACCAACCTATTGTTTATGACAAGCAGATCGCGTAGTTACAAACATGTTGTACCTGTACAAGCAACTACTTTGCCTGAAAGAATTAGTCCCAATTCATGAAATACTCATAAAAGCAATAATAGCCCCTGTTCAATTGCTATTTTATTCCTATACTTTAAGAATTATGAAATGTGGCACATGTACACGTCGCTATGCATCTTCTTGCATTTAATATATATATATATATACAGGGAGTGCAGAATTATTAGGCAAATGAGTATTTTGACCACATCATCCTCTTTATGCATGTTGTCTTACTCCAAGCTGTATAGGCTCGAAAGCCTACTACCAATTAAGCATATTAGGTGATGTGCATCTCTGTAATGAGAAGGGGTGTGGTCTAATGACATCAACACCCTATATCAGGTGTGCATAATTATTAGGCAACTTCCTTTCCTTTGGCAAAATGGGTCAAAAGAAGGACTTGACAGGCTCCGAAAAGTCAAAAATAGTGAGATATCTTGCAGAGGGATGCAGCACTCTTAAAATTGCAAAGCTTCTGAAGCGTGATCATCGAACAATCAAGCATTTCATTCAAAATAGTCAACAGGGTCGCAAGAAGCGTGTGGAAAAACCAAGGCGCAAAATAACTGCCCATGAACTGAGAAAAGTCAAGCGTGCAGCTGCCACGATGCCACTTGCCACCAGTTTGGCCATATTTCAGAGCTGCAACATCACTGGAGTGCCCAAAAGCACAAGGTATCCAATACTCAGAGACATGGCCAAGGTAAGAAAGGCTGAAAGACGACCACCACTGAACAAGACACACAAGCTGAAACATCAAGACTGGGCCAATAAATATCTCAAGACTGATTTTTCAAAGGTTTTATGGACTGATGAAATGAGAGTGAGTCTTGATGGGCCAGATGGATGGGCCCGTGGCTGGATTGGTAAAAGGCAGAGAGCTCCAGTCCGACTCAGACGCCAGCAAGGTGGAGGTGGAGTACTGGTTTGGGCTGGTATCATCAAAGATGAGCTTGTGGGGCCTTTTCGGGTTGAGGATGGAGTCAAGCTCAACTCCCAGTCCTACTGCCAGTTCCTGGAAGACACCTTCTTCAAGCAGTGGTACAGGAAGAAGTCTGCATCCTTCAAGAAAAACATGATTTTCATGCAGGACAATGCTCCATCACACGCGTCCAAGTACTCCACAGCGTGGCTGGCAAGAAAGGGTATAAAAGAAGGAAATCTAATGACATGGCCTCCTTGTTCACCTGATCTGAACCCCATTGAGAACCTGTGGTCCATCATCAAATGTGAGATTTACAAGGAGGGAAAACAGTACACCTCTCTGAACAGTGTCTGGGAGGCTGTGGTTGCTGCTGCACGCAATGTTGATGGTGAACAGATCAAAACACTGACAGAATCCATGGATGGCAGGCTTTTGAGTGTCCTTGCAAAGAAAGGTGGCTATATTGGTCACTGATTTCTTTTTGTTTTGTTTTTGAATGTCAGAAATGTATATTTGTGAATGTTGAGATGTTATATTGGTTTCACTGGTAATAATAAATAATTGAAATGGGTATATATTTTTTTTTTGTTAAGTTGCCTAATAATTATGCACAGTAATAGTCACCTGCACACACAGATATCCCCCTAACATAGCTAAAACTAAAAATAAACTAAAATCTACTTCCAAAAATATTCAGCTTTGATATTAATGAGTTTTTTGGGTTCATTGAGAACATGGTTGTTGTTCAATAATAAAATTAATCCTCAAAAATACAACTTGCCTAATAATTCTGCACTCCCTGTATATATCACGGAGCAACATAGGACCACAATAAAGTAGCCAGTCAGACAGCTGTTTTGGGAGTGTTTGCTGTGTTCCCATTATGTTTAATTAGGTTTTTACCCACTTTTTATTGTAGTCAAGGACATGGCAGCTATGACAGTGAATGTTTATAGGCCAGTACTGTTTGTGATATCCGTTGGCGACTCCTAAGCACCACCAGACTGTTGTATGCCTGGATATTGATAGAAAAAAGTGGTGATCTGCTGGTGTATGTGAAAGGTGTTAGAAGAAACTAAAGAAGTGTCTGTGGTATGTGTTTGGGGGTGTGCACGTATGTGTGTGTCTGTGTGTGTATAAGAGAGTGAAAGAGAATAGGGGTACACACAGAAATTCTGTCAATCCAGTTTGTTCCAGTTTTGTATACGTGAAAGGGAGAGTTCTTATAGGCAGTACTATTCCTTATTTTTCTCAAAGACTTGTAAATGTCATGTCCCAGTTTTGGATACAGGGCATCTGTGTCATCCCCCTCTGCAAATCAGTAGTGGGTTGAGATATGTTAAGGACTAGTTGGTTGAGACGAGTTTCACTGTTTTGACCTCTCTTCTGATGAAGTCTATCCAGTGGTGTCCAACATCTACAAAGTCTGCCCATTAGTGATTCTACTCAAACCTCATTGTCCCTGAAGGGTTTGGGTAAAATGGCATTTGTGAAGAAGATAGGTAGTTGCATTTTTATCCTCTAATGAACCAGGTTGGAATCTATATTATAATGATAAGCATATTATGTAATCAATTAATCTGTGTGATGCTTCTTCAAGTCACTGGTGAGTTCCCTTGTTTTCTGACCACTTAATTGTAAAGAGGCGGATGTCTGAATTTGTTTTCCTGACAGTTTCTTCAGAATCCCCACTCATGGGATGACTTTAGGATGCATCCTAAACACAATACCAAAGTTTAAGGACCACCACCCCCCCACACATTTTACAGTAAGAGATTCTTGTTCCCTCTCTTTTTTCAGTGCCACAGTATAATAAGGATGAGCCACCTGAAGTAAAGTTGGTACAGCCAAAACCAGTGGTGGCTGATGACTGAAAGCAGTGGTGGGGCACAAATACAAGATAGAATTGCACCTTGTGAGTGAGCCTCACTACCCACTTATTTCCATTCACCTACTCACCCACTGCCTTTGGTCGCCTACCCATTCACTCATCCACATTGTCATCCACTGCCATTCACACAACTCTTATACCCAGACACCCACATTTTCTCAGCCACTCAGTCAAGCCCTGCAAACACTTACTCAAACAAACACACATCGCCTCACCCATTTAGTATCCAGCAGTTTCAGTGATAAAAGCTACACTTTTATTTGAGCTGCATATTACATGTTTAATATGACATATCACATCATTAGTCTGCAGAAGAAATAGAACGAGCATAACTAGCCATGCTAAATTACTGGAACCATTACTGCCTTTGGGAGGCGAAACCAACTACAGAGGCAGTGAAGGGAAGGGAGAGGAGAGCTGAGAGAACAGATTTTTTTCTTATTGTCTGTAAAAAAGATAGAGCTCCAACCTACTTGTGTGCAGGGTTGTCTTTTGCATATTTATGACTTGATGTCTTCAGGTCACACTCCTGTCTCCCAGAGAGCCCTGGATGAAGTTATTTATTGTATTTATTCAATTTCTCTGCCACAGACTCCTTGTAATGCAGGAAAAGGGGATTTCTTTTGTGCAATGCCACATTCTCTTTTTAAAATGTGACCTCTGGTAACTTGCTTCTCAACCGACCCTTAACCATTGCGTCATGTGGGGCGTGGTCAGTAAGGCCTTCTGATCACACCCCACAATTTGAGTATATAGGAAAGGGTGGAGCAATAATATCAATATCAGAGTGGGATAAAGTTTTTAGAAACCCGGGCTGAACAGAAAAACGCTCCAGGCTGTTTACTATCAGGGCTCCTGGTGGAGGAGGAGATAAACCAGGGACGTCACTGCATTCTGAGAAAATGTAGGGGCTTTGCGTGGGCAAGCTCTGTCAGCCCTACTGTACAGCTTTCGGCCACATACTCATGCATACACAGTGGGGCTTTTGAAAGTGCACAACTTTCACTCCAAAATGTTGTGCAGAAAATGTTTTACTTTCATCATGTATTTAAATATATGCTTCACTAGAGAGGCCAGAAAAGGCTAGGGACAGTGGGGCTTTTGAAAGTGCACAACTTTCACTCGGAAAATGTTGTGCAGAGAATGTTTTACTTTCATCATGTATTTAAATATATGCTTCACTAGAGAGGCCAGAAAAGGCTAGGGGTGCAACCCCTTAGCCCTTGAACACCAGCCGACCCTGGCCCAAACATCAAACTACAATAATAAGACATTAATTTTGTGAAATGTTATAAACTACATTATAGTTGGTGAAGGTGTCTGACTGAATGACTATCAAACTGAGAAAGCCATTAACTCAACAGAGTAAGGTGGTAGTGTGACAGGTCGGGTGTTGAGATGACGTGCTGGACCTGAAGTTGGCTAAGTAAGGAATTATGCTGGATGGAAGGGAAGTATAGTCTTATAGTCTCGTATAGACGTGGTAAGTGAGCAGATGTGGATTATGTTGAACTAAAGGACAACTGTAGGACATTGTACTAGAGTGGCAGAGGTAGAGGTGATGATACAAATCGATGATACAAGATTTATAGAAAGGAAGGAATCGCAAAGCAAAGGGCACAGGGCAGTGCATGCTTCAATATTAGAGCTAGGAAAGAATAACTGTGAGGTTTAGCTCAGTCCTTTAAAATGTGATAAAGATGGGGAGGATCCAGCACAGGAACGTTTGTTTATTCGGTGCAAATGAAATTTTGTAGTTGTTTTCATTCGTAGCATATAGCTTGCACAGTTGATATGTAGAGCCAATGGTGTACCCATGGATAGTGGCTATTTGTGTGAAAGGCGATTGGCAAGTCTCAGAGATATTCTGATTAAAGGGAATCGTAGCTATCCTAACAATGCTAATGGAAATCCTTTGATAATTCTGCTAGATTTTTGTACATGTATTTTATGAGTGGTACGGGTGGTTCAGAATGTATTCAAAGATGAATTCAATAATTCACTTAACTCTTTGCTAAATCTTCGTTTTCTCCGCTTCCAATCAAAGAATCCCTGGATGAGTTTGAAGGTATCTATCAAAACTGCTACTTTGTGTGTATAACTTTCCTACTTTGAAGACGTTTCTGCACTGACAACTTCAGCATGCAAGGAAGACAATTATATATTCAGATTTCATGTGTAGAATAGTTGAACTTTATTTCGAGTCTGATGCTAAGACTTTTCAAGTTCTTTAGAGGTGAGAAGGTGCCACCTGCCTAATCTCTAGAACCTGGGATCTTTGACAAACACGGACTCACCTACCACACCATATTGAGCTACTTGAAGTGACTTATGATGATTCACAAAGGAAAAACTAACATGAGTGTGTTGCTCACAGGATCGCAAACGTCCGCATGTCTAGCATGTCTTACAGATCTCATAATAATATACTAGCACATTCTGAAACTATGCTTAAACCATTTTTAAACATTTGCACCAGCGTAGGGGTTCAGTAGTACACAGACATGTGTATGCCAATATGTACAGTGTGTGCTGCTGAGCTTTGATATCTTTGCTAATGGTTAAAAACATGCTTTAAAGATTGTTTTTTCTAATGACATATATATTTTAGAATAGAGTCGCGCTGAATGTGAGACTTTCGAATTTTGAACAATTCATTCATTTGTAAGCTATATTTATCTCGTGTGAATAAGTGCCATTCAGTTCTGTAGGCCACAGGCTTCAGTGATTCATCTAAATGTGACTTGAGTACTCCTAACTTAGCTTAGGCATTGAAGGCCTGATCTCTACCTGTAAAAGAGATTAAATTCCAGATTTCGGAGTGACATAGTATTTGCAGTGTTTATCTCTGGAAGAGTGACAAAGACAGAGAATGTGTTGTTTCTTGTTGGGTTTGAGCTGTGAAGAAACGTCATTGAAAAACAGAAGCAGATTATTGCACTCCAATGAGACCGTTCACTTAAAATTAATTCAACAGGCTTTTTTCATTGTTCGATTTAAACAGTGCGTTGTGCTTCATGTGAAACGACTTGATCTTGAAGTCAGCTTTTACAGAGTCCAGAGCTGAAAAGTCTTAGAGTTGTCAAAATGACAAGGAATGAAATGCGTTTACTGTCATTTTCGTCTACTTAGTGAAGTTAGACAGTGTTTCTCCTTTTATCAAGTTTATGTGAGAAGAGTGGGGTACTTTTTGCATGTTCATAGAAAGGAGAAAATGTTTTTAGAATGCCAATGAAGAATAAAATGTGTTATGTGTGCTGTTTTCAAATAACTGTAAGAGGCATTTAGGTTTACAGTTGAACAGAAAGTCTAATAACATTTGCTACACAATTCTATTTAAACTTCAGGAAACAAACTCGGTAGCACAAACTATGCCTCTTAGAATATATTGACATGTATTCGAAGTTGTAAGTAATTGATTTTATTTATATAATATTTTCAAGCATAGTTTTATGGGTAAAACATAACTATTTAGGGTTCAGTTTGTTTCTTGTGGCTTTAGTTAGAGATTTATGGTACCACTAATGCAGTGACTGCTATCATGACTGAGGTTAAGATGATCTTAGTAATTTGAAAAAGTCTTAAGGACATGATCTTGTCATTCGCTGTAACCACTTTTACTTAGATGGAGGTTTTTTTCTGGAGCGCACAACTGAAGATGAGCCCATTGAGCGTGTAAATGCATTTGGCAACCAGAGTGGACACTGGGACCTGGCCAGACAATCAGAATTCTCCCTTTGCTGGCTATATTTGACGTTATAAACCAGAAAAGGAAGCATTCAGTGGCTGGTCAGGGCCTAATAATTCGCTAGGTTTTTTGTGGCCAAATAGAGAATGCTGCATAAGCATAAGCAGCTGCTCACCTGAATGTTTGGGTGAAAAAAATGGATCTAGCCTCCTGCAGCGCTCCAACAATCGCTTTTCTGCTGGTCCACACATGGCTGTCTGGACTCCTCCCCTTGCTTTCAACAAGTGCGAAGCCACATCAGCAAAAAAGCAGTAGAAAACATAAACACATCTTTTCTATATTTCTGATTATTTTCATCTAGGTTACAGAACCACGGGGACAGCAATCACGAGCTGTTAGAGCTCGATAGTGCAGGCAATACCAATTTATTAGATGTCTTGCTCTGAGGTGATTTAGATGCAATTTAACATTTAATTCTTTTAATTTCCTTTTTTCTTTTACTAGAGAAGAACATCTAATTTGTGAGATTTTTCCTATTTTTCATGAATTACTTATTTGCTGGTTTGCTGTCAGTGTAAGCATTATTTGTCTTTAACATGAGAGTTCACCCCCTTATTGGGCCATCCCAAACCTATCTTCCTTGGGGATCTTTAATACTTTTTTGTTGGGGAGAAACATAACTAGTCCTCCTTACTCTTTGGGTGGTTATTGTCAAATTCATGTTCAGATCGATCCACTCAGAAATCACAATTTACTTTAATTCTCCCTCAGAAGAGACAGGGTGAACACTGAGCCTATATCTTTCAGTAGTTGCGGCCTTTAATATGTATACAAATGCTATTTGTGTAGTGTTGCCTGTGGATTTAGATGATATCCTGTTTCTGTGAAGGTTTTTTTTTTTTTACGTTCTCTGTCGATAAAGTTTTTGAACTAATGTTCCATGAGTTTAATTTGAGAACATTAATATTGGTGACTAATAGTTAAAAAAATTATCGGTATCTATTGTTTGCCACCCTGCACATGCCTGTTTACAATAGCAGAGTCATCTGTGCCAAATGTGAAACCATCATGCTAACCCTGAGGGTGGTGTTGAAGGCAAGGAAGGAAAGTGGCCTCAGAGTAATTCCCATTGTTTCTCACTGGAGTGGTAGTGGTAGTCTGTAGTGGTAAAAATAAACTAACTGTACTACTAAATGAAAAGTAATATTGAGCACACCGACATAGTGAGCACTGACTAACAGAGCGCCTGCAGGTCCTCTATACAAGGTACTGACCAATTTACAAGCAAAACTATGACAAGAAAAATAAATAGATGCCTCTTTATTAGCAAGGTGTGGTGAGCTAATTCAGCACTAAGAACAATATCAACACTTGAAAACATAATACTGAAACAAACATACATATTGGTGCTCGTACAAAATATTTAGGAGTCTATTCATAAATTAATGTTGCCATGGAAGGAGGAGTACTCCAGTATACTCTCGTGTCCTCTCACATATCTATGTGAATTGACTGCAAAGTATCTACTATGGGAAGAAATGAGAATCACTGAGGAATAGTCATTTGGATTTATTACAAATAGAAAGGACTGTGCCCGCCTTGCATTTTTACCAACACGAAAATGGACATGTGAGAGTATGTAAACAAAGACTCCTGTAATACTACTCCCTGTACTCATAAATATTTTTTAAATCAACGCCTAAGTGATCAAATGACAAAACAAAAATATAACCATATTCCTTAAAGCTTAAATGTCATGAAAGTTGCCTGTAAAAGAGTAAAGAAAATGCCTACATGCAACGGCCAAAGAGCAGAAAAGATAGAAGGAGAGCGTTGAAGAACCAATTACAAAAGGTAAGTAAATGTACACAGTCCAGGGAATTCTGCAGACTGGAGCATCCCTGTCTGCAACGCATGTGACTGTACTACAAGGTCTTGAGCCGTAACTGAATAAAATGCAGACCAATCAGAAAAAAACATTCAGTCACCAAATACGCTGTTATCATCAGCTCGTTGGATTCTCAATATAGGTATCCTGGGACCCTGCTCGTCTGCTCCATCACATTCTCACCCACCTCTAGTCACGTATGGTGTAATCATGGATGCTGATTACTGTTCCCTACATGTTATTGTCTTTTTTTAAAAAATTGTTTATGTCTCAGTGCTTCACTAGTCATCATGTTAAAACATTTAAGAGCTAAAGTATAACAAATAAAATGACCCCCAAAACCTAGAATGGCAGAGTAGGAGGCATTGTTTGAGGAATAAACCTTGCATTAAAATCTTAAAATACCGAATGTCTCTGAAAGTATGTTTATCAAACCACATATTTTGCCAGTGCAATGCCGTCAGAATAAAAAGCAGCCTTTTTACATCAAACTCATTTCAGCCTCTTCTATGGTTCTTTTGCATGCACTCAAACTTGGAAGCTTAACATGAGGAGCTACATTTCAAAGAATACTGCAAATGAAGCACATCAGCAGAAACAAGGCATGTGAAATGTGCGTGTACTGCTATTCACTGATCCAGGCAGTGGATACAAATTATATTTAAAAACAAAAGCGCTCTGCGGGTGGTGGGAGAGTTAAACGAGGCTCAACCTGTTTATTTTGAGGCAGAAAGTTGACATCCTGTTATTCTTCAAGAATGTCAGGCTCATAAACACTAGCAATTGGAGACAGTTAAAAGGCTGTGGAGATTGGCAGCGTCTGTGGAAATGTCATATTAATTGTAACTTCATATGCTGAACAGCTGTCATTTTCCCCATACAAAGCAGAATCGCGTTTGATCATGTGTATAGACTTGTTAGCAAAGCCCTGTTTTGTGCTGTATCCTTTTAAGAAAAATAATGGAATTAGAGACAAATTAAACTGTGGCTAGTATCAGAAACACTAACCTTCAATAATGAGTGGCTCAGTTCATTTTCGCTTGTTTCTCCCTGAGGTCCCCGATTTAACCCAAGTGAAGAGATTATGGTTCTCCATATACCTCGTGGCTATCCTTTGAACTCAAACATAGTTTGCAGCCGACAGCAACTTGTGACAGCGGTTGCCACATGAAGTACCCACACAAGGCACAAGTGGATAAGTGTGGCACAATGGTTAGAGCGGCAGACCCTGATGTAGCGCTCTGGCCCAGGACCAGGGTTAAATTCCCAACTTAGTGGGTCTTGGGCACAATTCCCTTGGACCAGATAATTCTCGCCTCAGTATCTAATTAATGGGTCCTACTCTATAACTCAGGGCAATAGCTTGCTTAATCTCCACAACAGCCCTGACAGCACTTGGATGCCTGGGGTTTCCCAGGAGTGGGTGTCTCACAGGGAAAAGCCAGGAGGGGTTCCACAGCGGTATGCATACAGTGCCTTGAGACCCTAACGGGTGAGAAGTGTGAAGTCTTACAAGACCACAATAAGCAAGCCATCGAGATGGTAGAGTATTTCCAGAGTATTACTAGTTGTTAGTGGCATTTACCCTGTTCGATTGCCCTCGTTGCATGAGCTATAACTCCATGATTACACTTAAAGTCGGGCTGTCCTCAGACTTCAGTCATACAGAGAAACTGCAAGCACAGATCTGCTGATATTTACCCAACAAGAAAGGCAAGTCTCTCTTCACACCATTATGTTATGGGACATCATACGCAAGTCAAAAGGAAAATAGCTTACACAGAATGTAGCCTCAATTGAACCAAGCATTGGTCAGCAGTGGCAAAGCCAATAGGTCGCGCCTATGTGCTAGATATTTCTTTGGCAATTAGGTGGTGGTGGGTAATGGAAGGGTGGCTGAAGCTGAGTAACAGAGGGTGAGGATGGAGGTGGATAACAGGATCATTTAAAAAAGCGCTATGAATCAAAGATGGGGAGGGTGGGAGAAGAAACAGGGACGGAAGGATGGAGGAAGAAGAAACAGGGATGGAGGCTAGGTGGGAGATTAAGAAGAAAGAGGGACATGGTTGTGAGTAGGTAAAAAAAAGTTCTATGCCACAGCCAGCATTCACTGCATGATAGAGCTCTTTTCAGAAGAAAAAAATACTTGAATCACAGTTTGAGCAGCTCATGTCCAGCAGTGGGCATTAATCAATCATAATTAATATGTGCCTCGTCCATGAGCCATGGAAAGAAAAGGAAGTGGCTCATTGAAATCGCTGCCCAAATAGGAGGCAGCAAAGAAGACAGACTATGATGCCACAGAATGGCAAACAATGAGTGTGTTCCAAGCCCATTACTAAACACAAGAGTCTTGCAAGCGAGGGCGCTTGTGTTAGGACATGCTTACGCAGGCAAGACCTGAAAAAACAATAATGCCAGGAGGGGTCAAAATCACACAAGCCACAAAAAATTGTTGCGATGTATTTGAGTTAATGCACATGCATATGAGCGGATGATGGTGAATCGCAAGTTGTAAAGTGTAAGCCGTGGGCTAAAATATTGAAGTGTCAGTGTGATAGTGTTCAGTCAGCGCTGCACCAACAAAGCAATGCAGTTGATGCTATAAAATACCGCGAGAACAATCGTGCCAAAGAAGAACAGCAAGCCCCTTCATGCAGCCAGCATGGGCAAACATCAAAAACATTCCAATAGTGCTCAAACAATTAAAGGCATGGGAAATAAGCAATGCCTCTGGAGTTAGGCTGCATGACAGAGTCATTTTTTCCAAGGCGGTAGAATAATTATGTAAGGAATGTCTGGCTGCATAAATGAAAATATTGAAACCTCGAGACGAACCAATGTTTATTTTTTGTCATAGTTGTTTAATATTTAGAAGCTTTAAATTGATACATTTCATATTCAAAATATTGTTCTGCCTGAAACGTGCATGCACGAGGATACAACTTTGAAACTCTATCCTGTTTTTGAAAAGTCAAATCTTTAATGAGATAAGGGTATCGTTGGACATTACTACCTCATTGATTTTGGTTTAGTTTGTTTAGCTTCTGTTAAACTGTGCAAATGGGAGAGATAAATATATACATATTTGCGGCAAGAGCTATGTCATTTAGTGGTAGGGACTTTGCAGACTTGAAGTATGGGCCGTGCTCCATGCACTGGAAGTCGAAGAGACCACGTATTCCCATACAGTTTGAGAGAAAAGAAATTAATACTATTTCAAACTTTCAATTAAACCTTTCTGGCAGTGTGAAGGACAAAATGAATGTTTTGCTGCAAGTATGAGATTGACAAAAGCCTATTACTAACTAAGCCAGATGGAATGGAAGCCAGGACGGGAAACACAAATGTAATTGTCAGAGTTCCTTTGTTTTCTGTTCGGAGACATAATTAATTTTATGTGGAGACGACAGTCTGATACATGTAAGTTACCTTTGATGTATTTGGAAACGTAGCCTTCATCCTTGGGCACAATTGTGGCCTTCTTGTAAAATCAAGCGTTAAGAGTTGGCTGGTTGATGCAGTTTTGTCCTTGTCACACTGGCAGTTATTCTTTGAAACGAATGTGAACTCCATAATGAAACGTTCAGTTGTTTCCGCACTGATGGTGCTTCAGTTCGTTTTGCCGATAGTTGCTTCCGGCCAAGAACAATTCTTAAGTTCTTTGTATTGCAGTACACGTTGCCTTCTGGATGGAGCAGAATTGGCTGACATTAAATTCTGGCAACCTGAAAGGTAAACTTATAGCATCTGAAACCATCCGATGTTCAATGATGGCTGTTGGGTAATAATGGTGTTTAGTTGATCCAAGGTCGCCATTCGCTTAAACAGGTGCCCCTAGACTATGAGTCTGGTTCACCTGTGTGTTGTCTGGAGGTTACAACTACTCTTGTAAGGTTATCATCTAGAATTATTGTTGATTATCTGTGCTTGATGGGCTTAAATTGGAAGACGAGCCTACATATTGGAACATGTTCCT
Organism: Pleurodeles waltl; assembly: GCF_031143425.1. NCBI lineage: Eukaryota > Metazoa > Chordata > Amphibia > Caudata > Salamandridae > Pleurodeles > Pleurodeles waltl. Next base: position 657,274,744 of record NC_090444.1, on the reverse strand, counting down.
CTTTTTGAGTCAAGTACTGCTAGTTTCCAAAGCCAGCACTGAAATCTAAGAAGCGTCTGTCTTTAGATCAGGTTGCTGTCATAATGTATGTATCCCACAGACTCCCTGATCAAAGGACCGTTACTTTGAGAGAGGAGGCATATATATTGCAGTTGGACAAGTGAAATTCTTCTAAGCACTTCCTTCCTAATGGATAATTGCACAAGGGTTGGAATAAGCGAGTTTTCGAATCCCTTTTGTAAAGGACAAGTGATATGTCTCAGTACAGATGTCTGATGAACAAAAGCCCCTGGCCGGATAAACAGTAATGCGTTTCTAGTTACATTAAGTTCTGGGGAGGTGAGAAAGTTTGGTTAAGCAGTGAAGAAGGCTTCAAGGATAGTGTATATTTCCACAGAGGCTTTTAGAGATTTTCCTATTGCTGCATTTGGAGGAGGGTTCAGAAGCTTTGAATGCAAATGACTGATAAGATAGTTCTGCGGTTCTATATCCATTTCTCATTTAGTCCAACAAAGTCACCCGATGTACGAGTAAATCTACAAGTCCACCCCTTGACCTCCATTCTGGTGCTGCATCTTCCAGTATTCACAGGCTACAGATCTTCATCTGCATCACTCAGATCATGATACCCTCTCTGGATCAGTTCAACCCATGCACTCTGTCCCTCACTGTCTCACCCCTAATTGCATCCCTCACACTGGGCAGCCCACATTATTAATACTTCACCGCACCGCATGACAATTAAGATGCACACATGAATTCAAGCCATTTTTTATTCCACCTATCTATGCATGTGCCAAACAGCCAAACTTTGTTTTCCTACTGATGATAATGCATATCTCCATGCAAAGATACTATAGACCACCACCTGACAAACTTATTGAGCACCTCGAGTGAAAATAATTGGTCTCTCCATGTGGCATATTTCTTGGACACTGAGAATACCATAATCAATGTTCTTACACTTCATTACTGAACTTCATAGATTAAATGACCTATCACAAATCTAATCGATCCTTTCTCATGAGATCAACCTCTTTGACATTACTATGACAAATACTGACACTGCATTGTAGAAATCACAGTAATAGTGGGCTAGTCATAACAGTTTCTGATCCCTTTGCATTAAACTTGCAACGCATTCAGTAAATAGATATGGCAAAAGCCTTAAGGGTTTAGAAAGGTCGAGCATCTGAAATCATGTACTCTGCTGTCCCCATTCAGATTACCCATCAGAAGACAAAAAATTCCTTAGCCAGGAATTATACTAGTGACGTGCAAAAACAGATGACCTCATCTCAGCATTTATATTCAAAATTTACCAGTGCTCCTTATTTCACTAAAAACCAAGCCAGTGAAAAGCAGAGGTTAGATTTTTAAAAGTGGCAAACTAATGCTGAAACATCATACTCGCTCACAGACTGATATGTCAGTCCTACCTTATCCTTGCCAAAAAATCGAACTTTCACACAACGTTTTCAGTTGAAAAATGAGCTGAGGAAATCTTTGTAAAAAACAATCTACATCATTGATTTTGATTGCAGACATGCATCAGAGCTTAGACAAAAGTAGCTGAAAGCTCAATTAACCTCATACATGACTCCAATTCCCTTTGTTCAAAACTTGGCTGTCAGAGGGCATTTTTTTTCTCAACCTAAAAAATACAACATAGCACGCACACACATTGTAACCTAAATCAGTTTTCTCTAAGTAACTATCAACCCATCTGTTAGAAATGGGGTCTTTGGTTGACAGTCAGGTTACCCCCTGTTCAAGCAAGGACCCTCACTCTAGTTAGGATAAAAGAGAATCACCCTCAGCTAACCCCTGCTTACCCCCTTGGTAGCTTGGCAGAGCAGTAGGCTTAACCTCAGAGTGCTGGGCGTAAAGTATTTGTACCAACACACACAGTAACTTAATGAAAACACTACAAAATGACACAACACCAGTTTAGAAAAATAGGAAATATTTATCTAGACAAAACAAGACCAAAACGACAAAAATCCAACATACACAAGTCAAGTTATGATTTTTTAAAGGTTTAAAATAAAAAGAGTCTTTAGGTAGTTGTAACAACACACTAGCGCTGCTAGCGTGTAAATGTACCTGGTTTGCGTCAAAAATAACCCCGCACGGGCGGTGTGCGTCGAAAGTAACCCTGCACGGCTGTGTGCGTCGAAAACAACTCGGCACGGCGGTGCGCGTTGAAAAAGCCAGCCACACGACGATCCGAAAGTCCCGCGGCGCAGGGTGCGATCTCTCAGCCTCCGTCAGCGATGCTGCGCGTCGTTTCTCCTGCTCCGGGCGTCGGTTTTTCGGTCGCGTTTCCTGCGGCGTCGTTTCTCAGCTGCGGAACCGGCGTCGCGTCGTTTTCTCAGCCGCGATCGGATTCGCGTCGATCTTTTCTCCGCACGGGGCTCGGTGCGTGTATTTTTGTCCTTAGGCTGCTAGCCTCTCCTTTCAGGGTCCCAGGAACTGGAAGGGCACCACAGAGCAGAGTAGGGGTCTCTCCAGAGACTCCAGGTGCTGGCAGGAAGAAGTCTTTGCTATCCCTGAGACTTCAACAACAGGAGGCAAGCTCTACATCAAGCCCTTGGAGATTTCTTCTTCAAGATGGAAGGCACACAAAGTCCAGTCTTTGCCCTCTTACTCTGGCAGAAGCAGCACTGCAGGAAAGCTCCACAAAGCACAGTCACAGGCAGGGCAGCACTTGTTCCTCAGCGATCAGCTCCTCTCCAGGCAGAGGTTCCCCTTGATTCCAGAAGTGTTTCTAAAGTTTGTAAGTTTGGGTGCCCTTCTTATACCCATTTTAGTCTTTGAAGTCACCTTTCTTCAAAGGGGACTCACACCTGCTTGTGAAATCCTGCCTTGCCCAGGCAAGGCCTCAGACACACACCAGGGGGTTGGAGACAGCATTGTCAGAGGCAGGCACAGTCCTTTCAGATGAGAGTGACCACTCCACCCCTCCCTCCTAGCAGAGATGGCTAATCAGGAAATGCAGATTACACCCCAGCTCCCTTTGTGTCACTGTCTGGTGTGAGGTGAAAAACAACCCAACTGTCAAACTGACCCAGACAGGGAATCCACAAACAAGGCAGAGTCACAGAATGGTTTAAGCAAGAAAATGCTCACTTTCTAAAAGTGGCATTTCCAAACTCACAATCTTAAAATCAACTTTACTAAAAGATGTATTTTTAAATTGTGAGTTCAGGGATCCCAAACTCCACATGTCCATCTACTCTCTAGGGGAATCTACACTTTAATCATATTTAAAGGTAGCCCCCATATTATCCTATGAGAGAGAGACAGACCTTGCAACAGTGAAAACGAAATTGGCAGTATTTCACTGTCAGGACATATAAACCACATTACTATATGTCCTACCTTATCCATACACTGCACCCTGCCCTTGGGGCTACCTAGGGCCTACCTTAGGGGTGCCTTACATGTAGGGAAAGGGAAGGTTTAGACCTGGCAAGTGGGTACACTTGCCAAGTCGAATTTACAGTGTAAAATTACACATACAGACACTGCAGTGGCAGGTCTGAGACATGATTACAGAGCTACTTATGTGGGTGGCACAACCAGTGCTGCAGGCCCACTAGTAGCATTTGATTTACAGGCCCTGGCACCTCTAGTGCACCTTACTAGGGACTTACTAGTAAATCAAATATGCCAATCATGGATAAACCACTTACATACAATTTAAACAGGAGAGCATATGCACTTTAGCACTGGTTAGCAGTGGTAAAGTGCTCAGAGTTGAAAAGCCAACAGCAACATGTCAGAAAAAATTAGGAGGCAGGAGGCAAAAAAGACTGGGGATGACCCTGCATAAGCAAAAGTCCAACACGACCCCCTACCAGCCTAAAGCCAGGGGAGAACAATCAATACCTTGATGTACTTCCCTGATTGGGGCGATAGAACAGGGACCCAGGCCCACAACAGCAGGGGCATGTTCCAGTTCTACGCCTTCCTGACTCCAGTTGGATCCCTCTGTCCATACTCTCAGGGCCCACTAAGCTAACCCATGGGGAACCCTTCTCCACATCTACAGACACCATCTGTGCAACACCTAACTTTACTTTGCTCACAGATGTATTGCAATGGGCAGATAGTACCACCAGGGCCAACACGGTGGTGTTGCCCACTCCACCCCCGGGGTGTGACTCTCGTCCTCCCCCCCCCAGGGGCAACTCTGTCCACCAGGACAGCAAGCCACAGTGGCCCCAGACAACTGTCAGGGATGAGAGCCCGACCTCAGGCCTCTCTAACCACTGTGACTGTGGAGAGTGGGGGGTGGTAGCCCCAGGTGCCTGGCACCCTTTGACCACTCTCTCTTCCACCAGGTCAGGGATGTTAACCTGACCCTGGTCCTCCCCTCTGGGGCTCTGTACCCTCCCTGCAGAAGCGGCACCCCCAGAGTCAAAAACTGTCAGGGTGCTTGTAGAAGCAGTCCTGCACAATTCTTCCATCAGTGCAGGGATGTTAACCTGCAACTGATCCTCCAACCTGGGGTCTGTACCTTCAGGTTGGACCAGGGCCAGGGGTGAGGCTTCCCTCCCCCTGCCCTCTCTTCTGGGGTCCTGAACCACCCAACTAGGAGTGGCCCCCCCAGAAGACAACATGGTAGGGGCACTGTTAGCAGTAGCCCCTTCCTCCAGGTCAGGGGGGACACCCTTAACCTGGCCTCCCAATCCAGGGTCTGTACCCACAGACTGGATCACTGCCTGGCAAACCAGGACTTCCTGGGGGGCATACCTACCCCCTACCAGGTCAGAGTTTACCCTCTGAACCTGGTCATCCAACCCAGGGTCACCACCCGGCGGTTGAACCACTGCCTGGCACACCAGGACTTCCTTGGGAGCACACTTACCCCCCATCAGGTCAGAGTTTACCCCCTGAACCTGATCATTCAACCCAGAGTCACCACCCTGCGGTTGAACCATTGCCTGGCACACCAGGACTTCCAGGGGGGCACACTTACCCCCCTCAAGGGACACACTGTCCCGAAGGGCCACACAAGAGTCTGGCTGGCGCAGGTCTCCTGACCTCTGCCCATGTGACAGAGTCTGGATTCCCCCCAGCCCAGAAATGGTCTCACCAAGGTCATTCATGGGGGGCTCTGCTCTCAGAGCTGACCCCTGACCCTCCAGGTTCTCCACTGGGGTCCGCAACCCCCTCTCAACCCTCTGTCTGGACTTCTGCACCCCCTCACTAGGAGTGGTACTGCCAGACACCAGAACTGGTGGGACGCTGGCTACAGCCGCCCCCCCAAGTTCTCCTGACACTGTGGGGTCTCCCTCAACAGATGGCCCTATGGTACAGGCTAGGCTCCCCTCCTGGTGTTCCCGCAGGGAACCCTCCAGGACCTGGGACCGGATCTCGGGCACCTTGGGCCTCAACCCATCCCCATTCCCTCTCCTCTGAGACTGGACATGGGGTCCCTCACCCATCCCACTACACTGGGACCTACCTGGGACACTACAATCCTTCCCTACCTCACCTGGTTGGGAACTACCTAGACCACTCCTCTCAGGAGCACCCCCAAATGCCTCTTCAGACTCTGTGGTACTCACCCAGAAGTCTGCCTCCATTGTAAGCTCCCTGGGGTCAGAGAACTCACACTCCACCTGGTGTTGGCATAGCTCTGGAAAATAAGGACTAGACATATGCTCTCCAGCAATTACATCACTCAGCCCCTCACATGAATTAACCAAAGTACCCTTCACCCAACCATCCAGTGACTCTGCTTTGAAAAAGCACCCCACATCACCCTCCTGAGACTGGTGGGACAGTACCTGACTGTCCCTGACACTCAACCCACACTCTTCTGGGATGTCTTCACACTCCATAACCAGGACTTCTACCTGGGGGGAACCCCTCTCCCTGTCACTCTCACCTAGAGTCAGTAGAGTGTCCCTCCCACCGGTAGGAATATGACTCCCCATGCCAGTTCCCCAATCCACCTCAGGGACCCTGTGCATCACTGGAGCTACCTCATACCCCTGAACCTCCTGGCGTGTGTTAACTCCCTCCTTCAAGTAGGGCACCACCTCTCTGGGCATGTGCACTTCTGCAGCATCACTGGATATACAATTGTTGCTGCCACCATTCCAGCTGGACTCAGCCCTCATGACTTCCAGCTCTTTCAATTTAAGCTCGTAAGCATAAATCATTTTTTTAATCTCTAAGTTCCTCCTCCTTTCTTCCAACTTTTCCCACCTGTCATACTCCCTTTGTATCCTCAACTTTTCTGCCTCCAACCGGCGAACCCTTTCTGCCTGTCTGTCCTGTAACTCTTCAGGAGTCAGACCCTTGGGTGACACCCTGCCATCCCTCCTGGGGACCCTCCCCCCAGGCGTAACAGGTTCTTCCACTACACCACTGTGTATCCTCTGCACTTCCCCACCCACATTCTCCTCCTCTGTGTGCCCTCCAGCCTTCTTGATTGTCACCCCGGCCCTCTGTGCCTTTTGCAGCTCCCCCTCCCTGGTGGAGCTCTTAGTGGGACAGTCAAGATCTTTAAGGAACTGTTTCAATTGAGCAACTGAGTACTCCTTCAGTTTCTCCATTTCAAACACAGCTCCAGCTGTTGCATCTCCAGATTGAGACATGATGGTCACAAGTGCAAAGTTCCAAAGGCAGAAAATAAGTTCCCAATGAAGTAAAAAGAATCAGTCAAGGGATCAGCAAAATCATGGAAGTAGAACAAAAAGAGTCCTTAAGAGAAAAATCAAAAGATCACCAAACAAGTAGTATGTGGTCACGTAGTGGTCTGAGATCAAAACAGTAGTGTACACTTAATTACTGTATGTCAAGTACAAATACAAGTCCAATCCCGACCGCTGGTCACCAATGTTAGAAATGGGGTCTTTGGTTGACAGTCAGGTTACCCCCTGTTCAAGCAAGGACCCTCACTCTAGTTAGGATAAAAGAGAATCACCCTCAGCTAACCCCTGCTTACCCCCTTGGTAGCTTGGCAGAGCAGTAGGCTTAACCTCAGAGTGCTGGGCGTAAAGTATTTGTACCAACACACACAGTAACTTAATGAAAACACTACAAAATGACACAACACCAGTTTAGAAAAATAGGAAATATTTATCTAGACAAAACAAGACCAAAACGACAAAAATCCAACATACACAAGTCAAGTTATGATTTTTTAAAGGTTTAAAATAAAAAGAGTCTTTAGGTAGTTGTAACAACACACTAGCGCTGCTAGCGTGTAAATGTACCTGGTTTGCGTCAAAAATAACCCCGCACGGGCGGTGTGCGTCGAAAGTAACCCTGCACGGCTGTGTGCGTCGAAAACAACTCGGCACGGCGGTGCGCGTTGAAAAAGCCAGCCACACGACGATCCGAAAGTCCCGCGGCGCAGGGTGCGATCTCTCAGCCTCCGTCAGCGATGCTGCGCGTCGTTTCTCCTGCTCCGGGCGTCGGTTTTTCGGTCGCGTTTCCTGCGGCGTCGTTTCTCAGCTGCGGAACCGGCGTCGCGTCGTTTTCTCAGCCGCGATCGGATTCGCGTCGATCTTTTCTCCGCACGGGGCTCGGTGCGTGTATTTTTGTCCTTAGGCTGCTAGCCTCTCCTTTCAGGGTCCCAGGAACTGGAAGGGCACCACAGAGCAGAGTAGGGGTCTCTCCAGAGACTCCAGGTGCTGGCAGGAAGAAGTCTTTGCTATCCCTGAGACTTCAACAACAGGAGGCAAGCTCTACATCAAGCCCTTGGAGATTTCTTCTTCAAGATGGAAGGCACACAAAGTCCAGTCTTTGCCCTCTTACTCTGGCAGAAGCAGCACTGCAGGAAAGCTCCACAAAGCACAGTCACAGGCAGGGCAGCACTTGTTCCTCAGCGATCAGCTCCTCTCCAGGCAGAGGTTCCCCTTGATTCCAGAAGTGTTTCTAAAGTTTGTAAGTTTGGGTGCCCTTCTTATACCCATTTTAGTCTTTGAAGTCACCTTTCTTCAAAGGGGACTCACACCTGCTTGTGAAATCCTGCCTTGCCCAGGCAAGGCCTCAGACACACACCAGGGGGTTGGAGACAGCATTGTCAGAGGCAGGCACAGTCCTTTCAGATGAGAGTGACCACTCCACCCCTCCCTCCTAGCAGAGATGGCTAATCAGGAAATGCAGATTACACCCCAGCTCCCTTTGTGTCACTGTCTGGTGTGAGGTGAAAAACAACCCAACTGTCAAACTGACCCAGACAGGGAATCCACAAACAAGGCAGAGTCACAGAATGGTTTAAGCAAGAAAATGCTCACTTTCTAAAAGTGGCATTTCCAAACTCACAATCTTAAAATCAACTTTACTAAAAGATGTATTTTTAAATTGTGAGTTCAGGGATCCCAAACTCCACATGTCCATCTACTCTCTAGGGGAATCTACACTTTAATCATATTTAAAGGTAGCCCCCATATTATCCTATGAGAGAGAGACAGACCTTGCAACAGTGAAAACGAAATTGGCAGTATTTCACTGTCAGGACATATAAACCACATTACTATATGTCCTACCTTATCCATACACTGCACCCTGCCCTTGGGGCTACCTAGGGCCTACCTTAGGGGTGCCTTACATGTAGGGAAAGGGAAGGTTTAGACCTGGCAAGTGGGTACACTTGCCAAGTCGAATTTACAGTGTAAAATTACACATACAGACACTGCAGTGGCAGGTCTGAGACATGATTACAGAGCTACTTATGTGGGTGGCACAACCAGTGCTGCAGGCCCACTAGTAGCATTTGATTTACAGGCCCTGGCACCTCTAGTGCACCTTACTAGGGACTTACTAGTAAATCAAATATGCCAATCATGGATAAACCACTTACATACAATTTAAACAGGAGAGCATATGCACTTTAGCACTGGTTAGCAGTGGTAAAGTGCTCAGAGTTGAAAAGCCAACAGCAACATGTCAGAAAAAATTAGGAGGCAGGAGGCAAAAAAGACTGGGGATGACCCTGCATAAGCAAAAGTCCAACACCATCACAAAACAATTATTCCCTGGCAGGGACTTGGAGTGTTGCTTCACAACTCTCTTTTTCACATTTCAGAAAGTAATTATGATCTGTTCATCGGTAGAACCTCTACTTGCAAATTCATGTACTTACTAGCACCTTAAGATCAGTATTTAAAAACTAATTAGAAAAGAAATTGTTAGAAATGGGGTCTTTGGTTGACAGTCAGGTTACCCCCTGTTCAAGCAAGGACCCTCACTCTAGTCAGGGTAAAAGAGAATCACCCTCAGCTAACCCCTGCTTACCCCCTTGGTAGCTTGGCAGAGCAGTAGGCTTAACCTCAGAGTGCTAGGTGTAAAGTATTTGTACCAACACACACAGTAACTTAATGAAAAACACTACAAAATGACACAACACCAGATTAGAAAAATAGGAAATATTTATCTAAACAAAACAAGACAAAAACGACAAAAATCCAACATACACAAGTCAAGTTATGAATTTTTAGAGATTAAACTCAAAAATAGCGCTTAGAAACAAAAATGCTTCGATGAGATGTCAACACGGCGCCATGACAGAGTCGTTCCCAACAAGCTGACACCAGCGGTGCCGGACACGGAGTCGTGTAGGCCCCCAAGTACAGTACCTTTGGTGAAGAGTGAAAACAAACTGATGCGCGAAGTCGGGGATCGCGGCGTCTGTGCGAAACGTTGAATCCGTGCACTTCGAGCGGCGTCGGTCACGACGTGGTGTGGCGACCTCCACGGAGTCGCGGACTTCAGCGGGGCTGCAGCGGCGTCGGGCCTGCGAAGACCGTCGCGTTCCAGTGAAGGTCACGGCGTCGGGTGCAGGCGGCGTCACCGGATTCAGCAGCGGCGTCAGTCCGGAGTCGTCCAAAGTCGATTTCCTTGGATTTCCACCAGCTTTCCTTTCAAGGGCCCAGGGACTGGATAGGGCACCACTTGTCAGAGCAGGAGTCTCTCCAGAGACTCCAGGTGCTGGCAGAGAGAAGTCTTTGCTGTCCCTGAGACTTCAAACAACAGGAGGGAAGCTCTAAATCAAGCCCTTGGAGATTTCTTCACAAGATGGAAGGCACACAAAGTCCAGTCTTTGCCCTCTTACTCTGGCAGAAGCAGCACTGCAAGAAAGCTCCACAAAGCACAGTCACAGGCAGGGCAGCACTTCTTCCTCAGCTATCAGCTCTTCTCCAGGCAGAGGTTCCTCTTGGTTCCAGAAGTGTTTCTAAAGTTTGTAGATTTGGGTGCCCTTCTTATACCCATTTTAGTCTTTGAAGTCACCTTTCTTCAAAGGGGACTCACACCTACTTGTGAAATCCTGCTTTGCCCAGGCAAGGCCTCAGACACACACCAGGGGGTTGGAGTCTGCATTGTCAGAGGCAGGCACAGTCCTTTCAGATGAGAGTGACCACTCCACCCCTCCCTCCTAGCAGAGATGGCTAATTAGGAAATGCAGGCTACATCCCAGCTCCCTTTGTGTCACTGTCTAGTGTGAGGTGAAAAACAACCCAACTGTCAAACTGACCCGGACAGGGAATCCACAAACAAGGCAGAGTCACAGAATGGTTTAAGCAAGAAAATGCTCACTTTCTAACAGTGTCATTTTCAAACACACAATCTCAAAACCAACTTTACTAAAAGATGTATTTTTAAATTGTGAGTTCAGGGACCCCAGACTCCACATGTCCATCTACTCTCTAGGGGAATCTACACTTTAAGCATATTTAAAGGTAGCCCCCATATTATCCTATGAGAGAGACAGGCCTTGCAACAGTGAAAACGACATTGGCAGTATTTCACTGTCAGGACATATAAACCACATTACTATATGTCCTACCTTATCCATACACTGCACCCTGCCCTTGGGGCTACCTAGGGCCTACCTTAGGGGTGCCTTACATGTAAGAAAAGGGAAGGTTTAGTCCTGGCAAGTGGGTACACTTGCCAAGTCGAATTTACAGTGTAAAAATACACACACAGACACTGCAGTGGCAGGTCTGAGACATGATTACAGGGTTACTTGTGTGGGTGGCACAACCAGTGCTGCAGGCCCACTAGTAACATTTGATTTACAGTCCCTGGGCACCTCTGGTGCACTTTACTAGGGACTTGACAGTAAAACAAATATGCCAATCATGGAGAACCAATTACATACACATTTTAAACAGGAGCACTTGCACTTTAGCACTGGTTAGCAGTGGTAAAGTGCCCAGAGTAATAAAAACAGCAAAATCAGAGTCCAGCACACATCAATAACCTGGGGAACAGAGGCAAAAAGTTAAGGGAGACCACGCCATGGATGAAAAGTCTAACACGTGTCCCCCCCATCTAAAAGTGGGGAGCAACTACCCAACCTCATGGGAGTTCTCATCACTAAGGCGGAAGAACCTGGACAGACCATCAGCATTGGCGTTCTCTGTACCAGGACGGTGTTCCACCGTAAAGTCCATCCCCTGTAGGGAAATGGACCATCTCAACAGTTTTGGATTCTCACCCTCATCTGCATTAACCATCTGAGGGGCCTGTGGTCGGTCTGAACTCGGAAGTGAGTCCCAAACAAGTAGGGTCTTAGCTTCTTCAGTGCCCAGACCACAGCAAACGCTTCGCGTTCTATGGCACTCCACCTACGTTCCCTGGGTAGTAACCTCCTGCTAATGAAGGCTACGGGTTGATCTAGGCCCTCTTCATTAAGCTGTGAGAGTACTGCTCCAATACCATGCTCTGAGGCGTCTGTTTGCACAACAAACTCCTTGGAGTAGTCAGGTGCCTTCAGCACAGGTGGTGTGCACATGGCAGCCTTCAGGGCATCAAAAGCGTTCTGGCAAGCCTCTGTCCAGATCACTTTCTTGGGTTGCTTCTTAGAAGTCAACTCAGTTAAGGGGGTAACAATGGTACCATATCCCTTAACAAACCTCCTGTAATATCCTGTGAGACCTAAAAAGGCTCTCACTTCAGTCTGGGTCTTGGGAGGCTCCCAAGCCAGAATTGTGTCAATCTTAGGCTGTAGGGGTGCCACCTGGCCACTCCCCACCTGGTGTCCTAAGTACACCACAGAACCCTGCCCTATTTGGCACTTGCTCGCCTTAATAGTGAGGCCTGCCTTCTGCAGGGCCTCTAACACTCTCCAGAGGTGTTGCAGGTGTTCCTCCCATGTGGAACTAAACACAGCAATGTCATCCAGGTAGGCGGCACTGAACTCATCCAGTTCTGCCAACACCTGGTTGACCAACCTCTGAAAGGTGGCAGGGGCATTCTTCATCCCAAAGGGCATCACGTTGAAGTGGAAGTGCCCATCGGGGTAGAGAATGCTGACCTCTCCTTTGCCCCCTCAGTTAAGGCAATTTGCCAGTGCCCAGATGTTAAATCAAACGTACTGAGGTACTTGGCAAATCCTAACCGATCAATGAGCTCATCAGCTCGGGGGATGGGGTGTGCGTCAGTCTTGCTGACCACATTGAGACCCCGGTAGTCCACACGGAACCTAAGTTTCGGAGTGGCACCAGGAGCAGCAGCCTTTGGGACCAATGCCACTGGGCTGGCCCAAGGACTGCTGGAGTGCTCAATAACCCCTAGGGTTAACATTTTGGAGACTTCCTCCTTAATGCAAGCCCTGACCCTGTCAGTCACCCTGTAAACCTTATTTTTAACAGGTGTACTGTCCCCAGTGTCCACATCATGTGTGCTCAGATGTGTGACTCCTGGGATCAGGGAAAACAGCGAGGCGAACTGTCCCAACACGTGGCAACAGTCCCTCTGCTGTTCCTCAGTCAGGGAGGGGGAGAGGATCACTCCCTCCACAGACCCATCTTTCTCTCCTGCAGACAGGAGGTCAGGAAGAGGCTCACTCTCTTCCTCCACCCCGTCATCTGTCGCTAGGAGCATGGATAGCTCAGTTCGCCCAAAGTGTGGTTTGAGGCGGTTGACATGTAGGACCCTCAAAGAGTTCCTGGGGGATTGCAAGTCTACCAGCTAGTTGACCTCGCTCTTTCTTTCCATCACCTCAAAAGGCCCAGTCCACTTATCTTAAAGAGCCCTAGGCTCCACTGGTGCCATGACCCACACTTTTTGTCCAGGCTGAAACTCAACCAGAGTGGCATTCTGGTCGTACCACCGTTTCATATCCTCCTGGCTTGCTTCCAGGTTCTCCTGAGCGAGACTCCTGAATCGGGCAGTCTGGTTTCTTAGTGCCAGCATGTAGCTAAATACATCCTGGGGTGGTTTACTAGGAGCTTTCTCCAAAGCCTCCTTCACCAGACTGAGTGGTCCCCTCACAGGGTGGCCATAGATGAGCTCAAAGGGGCTAAAGCCAAGTCCCTTTTGAGGCACCTCCCTGTAAGCGAACAGAAGGCATGGCAAGAGGACTCTGACAGGCCCTGAATCATGCCTTTCAAGGTGCGGTTGAATCTCTCAACCAGACCATTACTTTGGGGGTGGTAAGGTGTGGTGAACTTGTAGGTTACCCCACACACCTTCCACAGAGACTTCATATAAGTGGATATGAAGTTTGTACCTCTATCAGATACCACTTCCTTGGGGAACCGCATGCGAGTAAAAACTCCCATCAAGGCACATCCCACCACGGGGGCAGTGACCGTCTTTAGAGGAATGGCTTCTTGGTACCGTGTGGCATGGTCCACCAAGACCAGGATGAACATGTTGCCCATGGCTGTCTTGGGGTCCAGAGGCCCCACAATGTCAATTCCTACCCGTTCAAAGGGGGTACTGACTATAGGTAAAGGTTGGAGGGGAGCTTTGCATTTCCCCCCACTCTTGCCACTTGCCTGACAAGTCTGACAAGACCTACAATAAGCAGCTGACTGCTTGTGCATCAAGGGCCAGTAAAAGTGGGAGACAAGCCTCTTATAGGTCTTGTCCTGCCCCAGATGTCCTGCCAAAGGCACATCATGAGCCAAACCCAGTAGGAAGGCCCTAAAGCACTGGGGTACCACCAGCATACGAGCTGACCCAGGCTCAGGAACCTTAGGTTCACTATACAGGAGGCCATCCTCCCAATATATCAGGAGAGTACCTGGTGCCTCGCCAGCTGCCTGGGCTGCAGCCTGCTGCCGCAGCCCCTCAAGAGTAGGACACTCCATCTGCACTGTGCAGAATGCATACCTGGTGGGTCCCCCTTCCTGCTGCCACTGTGACAGCTCAGGGACCTCCCCCAGTTCAGCCACCTGCTCCCCTGTAGGTTCCAGGGCGTCACCCTCAGGCTCTGCCTCCTCCCAGACCGTGGGAACCTCAGGGGCCGGTTTCCCACGCCCCCTGCCCTTCCTCTTCTTGGCGGTCCCCTGGGCCACTGTTTCAGGCTCCAGGGGCTCTTGACTACCCTGATTGGCTGCCATAGACCGGGTGGATACGCATACCCACCCAGGCAAACCCAACATCTCCAAGTGAGACCTGTGTTCCACCTCCTTCCAAGGGGAATCCTCCAGGTCGTTACCTAGCAAACAATCAACAGGCATGGTTGGACTCACAGCTACTTTCCAGGAACCTGAGACCCCCCCCCATTCAAAGGGAACCTGCGCCACTCTGCAGAGGCGCTCAGAGTTGTCTACCGCAACTACTTGGTGAAGTACTCGGGGATCAATCTGCTCTTCAGACACCAGGTGACTCCTCACTGTAGTCACACTGGCTCCTGTGTCTCTCAGAGCCTTCACCCTCTGTCCATTGATGGTCACCCATTGCCTGTACTTCTTAGTGTTATCAGGCACTAGGTTTCTCTGGACCATCTCACTGTCCCCTAGTGAGACAAGGGCCATGTCTGCTGGTTCCCACCCACCTGAAACCAACTCCTCCCCAAGCGCTACACTGGCCAAACCCTGGGACGGTGCACCAGTGGGTGCCGGTGTACATTTGGGGCATTTGGGGTCCCCCCTCACATGACCCACCTGGTCACATGCATAGCACTTACGTGGGGGACCACCTGCCACTGGCTTCCCTTTGGACAACCATGGCTTCTTTTCACTGGGGGATTGGGAATCCTTACCCTGGGAATCAGTTTGGGGCCCTTTAGAGAACTCCCCCTGTTTGCCCTTACCCCCCCCCCCTTTCTTCTGAAAGGGACCCTGCCCATCCCTGGCATGGTCTCCCCCATACCTCTTTTGGACCCTGGTGCTCTCCCAGCGGTCCGCTTCCTATGCAAGCTTCCTGGGGTCAGTCAGCTTGCTGTCAATGAGGTGCTTGCGCAGCTCTGGAAAACATAAACTGTACAAGTGCTCCCAAGCAATTAAATTGTAAAGCCCCTCATACGTGTTTACCTTACTGCCCTTCACCCAAGCATCCAGTGACCTGCAAAAAGAATCAACACATTCCAACCATGTTTGGGATTCCTTTCTCTTGTAAGATCTAAACTTCTCCTTGTACTGCTCAGGGGTGAGACCATACCTGGTGAGTAAGGCCTCCTTCATGACAGGGTAGGTGAGATCCTGAGCATCCCCTAAGGCTGTCAGTGTGTCCCTCCCCTCTGCCTCAAAATGCTTCCACAGGGCTGCCCCCCAATGAGCTTCAGGGACCAGGTTCATGTGGTGAGCTGACTCATAACCCTTGAACCACAAGTAGATATCATCCTCCCTCTTATAATCCCTCACAAGGTCTTTTGGGATGTGTACCCTTCTCTCAGGCTGCACTGTAGGATTGCTGCCACCATCCCTACTGGGCTCACTCCTCTGATCTATCTCTTTTAAACTGACCTCATGAGCCATTGCTAACTTCCTTTCCTCAATGGCCAGCCTTCTCTGTTCCATCTCTAGACTGAGCTTTTTCAGTTCCAATTGGTACTCCCTTTCTGCCTGTCTGTCCTGTAACTCTTCAGTTGGCAGACCCTTGGAGGATACACTGCTACTTGCCCTAGAGACTCTTTCCCTGGGAATAACAGGTCCCCCCACTATACCATTATGTACTGATTGCTCTCCCTCCTCATCCTCATCCTCATCCTCATCCTCCTCCTCATCCTCAGTGTGCCCTCCAGTGCTTCTGGTTGTCACCCAGGCCCTCAGCGCCTTTTTCAGCTCATCCTTCTTGGAAGAGCTCTTAATGGGACAACCAAAATGTTTACAAAACTGCTTTAGCTGAGCCTTGTTATAACTATCCAATTGCTTCAGGTCAAAAACAGCTTCAACTGATGCATCTCCAAGTAGAGACATGATAAAAGGTTAAAAGATTGCAAAAGTTCCAAATGCAGAAAAGCAAGTTCTCAAATGAAGTTCCAGAAAAGTCAATCACCGGATCAGCGAAAAAAGAAACTGAATGCAGAGCAAAAACAGTCCAAATAGAAAAAAAACAAAAATCACAAGACTAGTAGTATGTGGTCACGTAGTGGTCTGAACTCAAACAGTAGTGTACACTTATTTACTGTATGTCAAGCACAAATACAAGTCCAAATCCCAACCACTGATCACCAATGTTAGAAATGGGGTCTTTGCTTGGCAGTCAGGTTACCCTCTGTCCAAGCAAGGACCCTCACTCTAGTCAGGGTAAAAGAGAATTACCCTCAGCTAACCTCTCCTTACCCCCTTGGTAGCTTGGCACGAGCAGTAGGCTTAACTTCAGAGTTCTAGGTGTAAAGTATTTGTACCAACACACAAGGTAATCTAATGAAAACACTACAAAATGACACAACAGAGATTTAGAAAAATAGAAAATATTTATCTAAACAAAACAAGACCAAAATGACAAAAATCCACAATTCACAAGTCAAGTTATCACTAAAAATGCAAAAAGAGTCTTCATGTAATTTTAAACACAACGCTAAGGCTGTTAGCGTGAAAATGTTTCTTGGGTGCGTCAAAAATAAAGTGTGCGTCAAAAAGGGCTTGCGATGTGTCGATTTCACTCACGAGCGAGACTTTGCATCGTTTCTCCCTTAGTCGGGTTGGCGTGCGTCGTTTCTTCTCTCCGCAGGAGAGCGACGCGTCGATCCAGTCAGCACTCCCGGGTCCGGGCAGGCCTTGTATCATTTTTACACGCCCAGCTGTGTTTGCATCAGCAATTCAGCCGCACAATGGTCCGAAAACCATGCAGCGTGGGTTGTGATCTCACCAGTCTCCGTCAGCAATGCTGTGCGTCGTTTTGTCCAGCCGCAGGCGTCGATCTTTCGGTCGCAGTGCAGGTGAGCGTCGATTTTCAGCCGCAAAGCCGGGGGCGCAATGATTTTTCAGCTGCAGATCAGAGTCACGTCGATCTTTTCCCCGTACGGCGGTCTGTGCGTGGATTTCTCACTCTTGGGCTGCCAGCTTCTCTTCTCCAGGTCCTTGGAACTGGATTGCCACCACTTGGCAAAGTAGGAGTCTCTCCAGAGGCTCCAGGTGCTGGCAGAGAGAAGTCTTTGCTGTCCCTGAGACTTCAAATAACAGGAGGCAAGCTCTAAATCAAGCCCTTGTTGATCTTCACAAGAAGGAAGGCAACACAAAGTCCAGTCTTCGTCCTCTAGCACAGGCAGAAGCAGCAACTGCAGGATAGCTCCACAAAGCACAGTCACAGGCAGGGCAGCTCTTCTTCCTCAGCTCTTCAGCTCTTCTCCAGGCAGAGGTTCCTCTTGGTTTCCAGAAGTGTTGTAAAGTCTGTGGTTTTGGGTACCCTTCTTATACCCATTTTGCCCTTTGAAGTAGGCTTACTTCAAAGGAAAGTCTCTCTTGTTTGTGAAATCCTGCCTTGCCACGACCAGGCCCCAGCCACCCACCAGGGGGTTGGAGATTGCATTGTGTGAGGGCAGGCATAGCCCTTTCAGGTGTGAGTGACTACTTCTCTCCTCCCTCCTAGCTCAGATGGCTCATCAGGAAATTTAGACTACACCCCAGCTCCATTTGTGTCACTGTCTAGTGACAGGTGCAACCAGCCCAACTGTCAAACTGACCCAGACAGGAAATCCACAAACAGGGAGTCACAGAAATGGTTTAAGCAAGAAAATGCTAACTTTCTAAAAGTGGCATTTTCAAACACACAATCTTAAAATCAACTTTACTAAAAGATGTGTTTTTAAATTGTGAGCTCAGAGACCCCAAACTCCCATTGTATATCTGCTCCCAAAGAGAATCTAAACTTTAATCATATTTAAAGGTATCCCCCATGTTAACCTATGAGAGGGACAGGCCTTGCAACAGTGAAAAACGAATTTAGCAGTATTTCACTGTCAGGACATATAACACACATTACTAAATGTCCTACCTTAAACATACACTGCACTCTGCCTTGGGGCTACCTAGGGCCTACCTTAGGGGTGTCTTACATGTAAGAAAAGGGAAGGTTTAGACCTGGCAAGTGGGTACACTTGCCAAGTCAAATTTACAGTTAAAACTGCACACACAGACACTGCAGTGGTAGGTCTGAGACATGATTACAGGGCTATTAAGGTGGGTGGCACAACCAGTGCTGCAGGCCCATTAGTAGTATTCGGTTTACAGGCCCTGGGCACCTCTAGTGCACTTTATTAGGGACTTACTAGTAAATCAAATACACCATTCATGGATAAACCAATTAACCATAGAATTTACACAGAGAGTGTTAGAAATGGGATTTTTGGTTGGCACCAGGTTCCCTTTCAGTTCAATCCTGTCTGCCAGGGTCCCAGTAGGGGGTGTGGCAGTCCTTTGTGTGAGGGCAGGCCCTCCACCCTCCCAGCCCAGGAAGACCCATTCAAAATGCAGATGTATGCAAGTGAGGCTGAGAACCCTGTGTTTGGTGTGTGTCTGAGTGAATGCACAAGGAGCTGTCAACTAAGCCTAGCCAGACGTGGATTGAAGGGCACAGAAAGATTTAAGTGCAAAGAAATGCTCACTTTCTAAAAGTGGCATTTCTAGAATAGTAATATTAAATCCGACTTCACCAGTCAGCAGGATTTTGTATTACCATTCAGGCCATACTAAATATGACCTTCCTGCTCCTTTCAGATCAGCAGCTGCCACTTCAACAATGTATGAGGGCAGCCCCAATGTTAGCCTATGAAGGGAGCAGGCCTCACAGTAGTGTAAAAACGAATTTAGGAGTTTTACACTACCAGGACATATAACTACACAGGTACATGTCCTGCCTTTTACCCACATAGCACCCTGCTCCAGGGGTTACCTAGGGCACACATTAGGGGTGAGTTATATGTAGAAAAAGGGGAGTTTTAGGCTTGGCAAGTACTTTTAAATGCCAAGTCGAAGTGGCAGTGAAACTGCACACACAGGCCTTGCAATGACAGGCCTGAGACATGGTTAAGGGGCTACTGAAGTGGGTGGCACAACCAGTGCTGCAGGCCCACTAGTAGCATTTAATCTACAGGCCCTAGGCACATATAGTGCACTCTACTAGGGACTTATAAGTAAATTAAATAGCCAATCATGGATAAACCAATCAATAGTACAATTTACACAGAGAGCATATGCACTTTAGCACTGGTTAGCAGTGGTAAAGTGCCCAGAGGTCAAAAGCCAACAACAACAGGTCAAAAAAAATAGGAGGAAGGAGGCAAAAAGTTTGGGGATGACCCTGTCAAAAAGCCAGGTCCAACAGAGAGTATATGACCTTTGGCACAGGTTAGCAGTGGTAAAGTGCTCAGAGTTCAAAAGACAACAGCAACAGGTCAGAACAAATAGGAGGCAGGAGGCAAAAAGATTGGGGATGACCCTGCATAAGCAAAAAATTCCAACAGCACCACTCTACACCACTCTACTCTATGCCACTGCAATCTATGCCAATGCACTCGGCGCCACTCTACTCTGTGCCACTCTATTCAGTGTCACTCCACTCTGCATCACTGTATTCTACCATGCACCACTCTATTCTATACCACTGCATTCTATGATGCTGCACTGTAGACCACTGAATTCAATGCCACTTCACCTAATGCTACTACACTCTAAGCCACTATACTCAGCAACACTCTACACCAGTCCAACCTACTCTACGCCACTCCAGTGTGTGCCACTCAACATGACTCCACTCTATGCCACTCCAATATATGACACTCTGCCACTCCACTCTACAACACTCTACTCCACTCTTTGCCATTCCACTCTACAACACTCCTTGCCACTATCCTCTACGCCACTGACATTTAGCCATGCTGAACAGCAGCCATACTGGCGTACAACATGGCTAAAACACATTGGCAAAGCCAATAGTTCTTGCATATGCAATGCCTATTGGTTTTGTCGATGCTTGTCATTACCTGCTTCTTGTTGGAGTGTTTTCACGTACTGGCTAATCTGCCAAGAGGAGGCTTAGAGTGCAATAATGGGTTCTACAGCCAGTGATCTGTGTCGTGAAGAATGTTACTCTGGAGCACCCTTAAGACAGGCATTGTGAGAAGGAACTCGCGCATGAATAGCAGCGATGAGAAGAGAAAGCGTTCATGCACCATGTCAGTGTTTACAGGAAAGCATCAGCGGTTTCTTCATGAGGGCGGGGAGCATCGCCGTCCCAGTTCGCTGCTAGCCGTGCTAAGTGTTAAAAATAAAATGGCAATGAAATGATTTAATTGCCATTGTAATTTTAACCAAGGTGCTCCGCAGCTGCCAGACTGCCCCGAGCCCCGAGGGCGTGTCCTCTGCTGCTAATTGGCACCCTGGAGGACTGGAGTAGTCATGGCCAGACACTTCAAAGTGTGTATGTCACTTTGGCCAGCTGTCTTGCGTGGGTCAAAGTGACATGCGCACTTTGAAGTTTTCCACCCAGCTGTCTTAGATAGCTGGTTGGAGAGCAAGCACAGGCCTCTAGGGCCTGAAGGAGCGTAAGGCCAACCTCGTCCATCCAATTCTGGTGCTGCTCTCATAACACTTGGCATCATGAGAGCAGCATCTGGATTGATTAGTGGGGTTCTTCATTCCAGACTCTTTGGAAGAACAGTGAGGAGGATGCGGAGCCTGTGGGTAAGTACAATTTTATTTTATTTAATTAATTTAAAATGTGTTATGCATGTACTTTAGTTTATGTTTGTTTTATTTTGGAGGGTGGGGTCATTTTAATTTGGACATTTGAGTGAGGATTTGTTTTTTAATGTGGGCTTTTGAAGAGAGGGAAAATTTGTGTTTGTTTTTTTGGAAGTGATGGGACACTTCACTCGCCCCACTACTTTGGAAGTTCACCAGCCGCACCTGGAGAAAGGCCTGGTTCGAACAGGTCAGTTCCAAATTCTCTAATTGATATGTCTTGACTAAATTGCAAAAATTCAGACAAAGATCAACTTGTGGCTAGCTCTGTTTAAATTGGTGAATTTCTTAAAACTTTGAAAATAAGAACTCTTAGACGGTAAGCCACCTGGTATCACAGAAAGAGTTGTTAAACTAAATTTCAAGAACAAATCATTGTGCATAAATAAAATTAAATATTTAGAGAATGCCACAGAGAAATTGCAAAATGTTGTACGAAAATACCCTCTTACTTGGCATGGTTACCCCCTTTTTCTGCCTGATGTCAGTGTGTTTGACTGTGTTCACTGGGATCCTGCTAACCAGGACCCAGTCATTATCTTCTCTCTCCCAAAAGACTGTATTTCATCCCACAATTTGCATACTGGTGCCCCCATGTAAGCCCCTAGTATATGGTACCCAGGGCATTGGGGTTCTAGGGGAACTCTATGGGCTGCAGCAGTTATTCTGCAACCCATAGGGAGCCCATGCAAAGGGTTCTGCAGGACTGCCATTGCAGACTGCACGAACCTGGTGCATGCACCTGTTTTCACTATAGGTCACTATACCAGGTCACTATAAGTCACGCCTATGGTAGGCCCTCTCAGCCCAGAGGGCAGGGTGCAGGTACCTGTGTGCGAGTGCACCCCTACATTAGTAGATGTACCCCTACAAACTCCAGACCCACTTTCCTGGACTTTGTGAGTGCGGGGACGCCATTTTAAGTGTGTACTGGGCATATGTCACTACCCATGTCCAGCTACATAATGGTTACTCTGAACCTAGGCATGTTTGGTATCAAACATGTTAGAATCATACCCCAATACTTTTGCAAGTATTGGTTGTGTGATTCCATGCACTCTGGGGGCCCCTTCCAGGCAGCCCAAACTGCTGCCACCTCACAGACAGGTTTCTGCCCTCCTGTTGCTTGAGCATCACAAGCCCACAAAGGCAGAACAAAGGATTTAATTTGGGAGAGGGGTGTTACACCCTCTCCCTTTGGAAATAGGTGTTACATGGCTTTGGAGGGGTAGCCTCCCCAAGCCACTGGTATGCTTTGAAGGGTGCATTTGGAGCCCTCCATGCATAAACCTGGTCTACACCAGTCCAGGGACCTCCAGTCCCTGCCTTGGCACGAAACTGGACAATGGAAAGGGGAGTGACCACTCCCCTGTCCATCACCACCCCAGGAGTGGTGCCCAGAGCTCCTCCAGGGGGTCCCTAGGTTCTGTCATCTTGAATCCAAGGTTGCCAGGCAACTCTGAGAGCATATGGGTGGCCAGGGCAGGCAGGTGACGTCAGAGCCCCATCCTGATAGGTGGTTACCCAGCTAGGTGACCAATCCCCCTTTCAGGACTACTTAGGGTCTCTCTCTTTTGGCTGGTTCTTCAGATTTTGGTTTGCAAGATTCCAGCAGGATTCCTATGCATCCCTTACTTCGACTTCTGACCAAATAAACTGCATCTAGATGCTCCAGGACCCGACAATCTGCAACAAAGACACAGATTTCACCTGCAACATTGTTTCCACGGCTCCTTCCAGCTTCTGCAACATTCCCCTGGTCGTGCATCCTCTGAGGACAGCCCATCTTCACTCTGCAAAAGAAAGAAGAAGTAATTTCCCTTGGAGTGAAGGAGTCACTCCCCTGCATCAGCAGGCACCAACAGCAACGATGATCGGCTGCGTGGGTTCCCTCTCTTGCTGAACTGATTGGATGCTGCAACACAGGGGGTGGTCAGAGGTGATCCAGGTAGTCCTCTCTACCAGCTGTCCAACTTGGGTGGAGATAAGCCCTTGCCTTTCCACACAGGACAGTACCCCATGCACTGCCTCATTTGTAGCTGCCAAGGCATGTTGGCACTTCTTCCAAGGGGTCTTCAGTCTTTGTGTAGCTCCAGCCCCCAGCACTCCTTAATGCGAAGCATAGCTCTCTGAGTGACTCTCCTGTGACATGGGACTCCTTTCCATAGTGCTGCATGGGCTCCTTTTGCAACTTCTGTGACTCCATCCTGTGGGACTCCTGTGTGTGCTGCCTGTGCTTCTGTGGGCTCTCTGCAATGCCGAGGGCCCCCACTAACTTCCCCTCCAGGATTGAATCCTCCTGGGCCTTGCTGGTCCCTGGCAGCACCACTTTTTGCCAACTGTGAGTTTTTCCGGTGGCAATGCTTGTTGGTGGAATCCGGACAGGCAAGCCTAACTACAATCTTCCTTCTGGTGTGCGACATCACCGGCATCCTCCAGGAACTCGACTCTAACTCCAGGGCTGCATTACTGACTCTTCTTCCTCACCGTCGCCCAATTCCTGCAATCCTCAGCTTGGTGGTAGGGGCTCCTGCCCTTACTGGACTCTGCTGTGTCCTCTTGACTTGGTCCCCTCTTTCCACAGGTCTTCCTGTCCAGGAATCCACCACTGGGTTCTTGCAGTCATCTCTGGATTTTGCAATTCTCTTCTCTTCTTCTAAGTGGGTATTCTAGGGAAATTCTAGTAATTTACTCCTGCTTTCCTGGTTGCTGGGGGGTGTTGTGGTACTTACCTTTGTACTTTCCTGGTACCCTCACCGACCCTCTACACACTCCACTTACCTGGGTGGAGGTGACAGTCTCACATTTTCCAATTTTTTTAGTATATGGTTTATGCCCCCCCTAGGTCCACTATTCTCTAATGTGTTTTACACTACTTATACTGTGTTATAACTATTCTTATGCTATTTCTGGCAACTAGTGTATATATCTTGTGTTTTACTTACCTCCTAAAGGAGTATTACCTCTATTGTATTTTGGTGTTGTACTGCCATAAATAAAGTACCTTTATTTTTGTGACACTGAGGGGGTTATTCTAACTTTGGAGGAGTGTTAATCCGTCCCAAAAGTGACGGTAAAGTGACGGATATACCACCAGCCGTATTACGAGTTCCATAGGATATAATGGACTCGTAATACGGCTGGTGGTAAATCCGTCACTTTTCCGTCACTTTTGGGACGGATTAACACCTCCTCCAAAGTTAGAATAACCCCCTGAGTGTATTCTTTCATGTGTGTAAGTGCTGAGTGACTACAGTAGTATTGCATGAGCTTTGCATGTCTCCTAGATAGGCCTTGGCTTCTCAACCATATCTACTTCTAGAGAGCCTGGCTTCTAGAAACTGCCTACTCCACACGAACAGGGGACACCTGGACCTGGTACAAGGTGTAAGTACCTTATGTACCCACCACAAACCAGGCTTGCTTCCTACAAAAGTAACCTGAAACAAATTCTTCACCTCTTTGACACTTTTCTTACTATTCATCAACTTATACTGAGGATTATGCATTATGACCAGAATTAAGTTATTTAAGACGCCAGACAAACTATCAAAAGAAAGAAAGGACAAAATTCAACTTGTCAGCCTGGCCTACGAGAGATTGAAACTTATTTGCTTTTGATCACTTTAGACAAGAAAATTCTAAGAAAGGTACTCATCTTTTTATTTAGTTTTCCCCAAGAAATTCTCTGATGTTTGGAATCTTGATACTTGGGGCCATATTTACAAGCCCCTACCACCTCTTTGCGCCACCCTAGCGTAATTTTGTTTTAGGCTAAGGCGGCGTCAAGGAGGCCTTTTCCCTGCGCCAGATTTACAAAGTGGTGCAATGCAAGCATTGCGCTAATTTGTAACCTCTTGAGCCACATTATGCCTGCGCCAGGCATAATGTGTGCAAGAGGGGTGTTCCCCCAGTAGGAGTCCTCGAAAAATTAAGCAGTGAAATTTATGAGATTTCACTGCACAATTTTTCCTGTCAGTTTTAACACCTGCCAAAGGCAGGCGTTAAGGTGATGCTCCCATTTTTTCCAATGGGCCGCCCCACACATTGCTGAACTAGCGCCATCATTTTTGGCCTTAGTCTACCAATGCGCCACAATAGCATCAAAAATGTTGATGCTATTGTGCTAACATGTGCCATGGTGCACCATATTGTAAATACAGATCTACCATGGTGAAGTTAGGGGGTGCAAGAAAACTATCTGATGCGCCACTTCCTTGTAAAAATGACCCTTGGTATTTTAAATTCTGAGCACAGTACCGAACTATACATGCTTTCTACAGCAAGGATATTTTGTTTGCATTTAAAATTGCATATTTTACCTTTTTTGCTGCTCAAGTGTAATGTATTCACAGATGATGATTTCTGCAGAAAAGTAAAAAACCCCAATGAGACTTCAGAAAAAAACATTCTCCGCAACCAGTGGAAACAAAGCGTACACAATGAAATTAAACAAGCCCTAGGTTCAAACTAAACATGTACTTACAAAAGAAGTCAGTTTTTCAGTTTGAAATGGCAGATTTGTTACTTTGCAAACCAGCTGTAAAGAGGCATTGAACATGTATGCAATGCAAAAGGTTGTAAAGAAATATGTTAGTGATATTTGCAGGTTAATATCTAACAACAGTTTAGAGCCATGCCTATGCAAGCAGCTGCAGCGTTTTTAAACTTAGATTGTGAAATTACATCTGTTGCTACTAACTTATTTTTTAAAATAGATGGAAATGTTATACATGCAGTGTTTCGGCAATTATAGAAAAACAGGGGAGACTGGATTTGTATTACGTATGTTGCCCGAATAACTTTTGAAAAGTTAAAGTTATCACAGTAACTACCTAGAGGTTTGAGGAGTCAGAACTGGTAGCCTAATCTCTTCTTTTTATTTGATCATGCTGATGCTGAAAGGTAATTACTCTTTCTCACGATTCTCTTTCTCTGAAAGGAATTGGACAACTAACCAAATCCAAAAGGCTTCCTGTCAGTCCTGCACATTTGCAAATAGGATTGCATGTCAATAGGTTCTGTGACACTTCCTTCCGTTCAGACCGTTCGCAATAACAGGCCGGGAGCAGCCTTTGGCTGAAATTTGTGCGAAAAGATGCGCAGAGAGCGATGTTTTTCATTGATCCTCGGGGGGTCAGAGTGGTCTGGATCGAGAGGAGTTCGGAGTGGGAGGGAGGATTCTAGGCACATCTTAGATCTGGTAATTCGTAAAACTGTAGCCCATGGCAACGGGGATGTTTTTATGGAGCAGGGCACTTTGTTAGGAACTGGGTCACAGTGAAAGATACACTTGGAGATTTTCATCAATCACTGCAGTAAAAAGCTACTGCCATCTCACGTATGGGAAAGAGCTGAACAGGACCGAGGAGGAATGGAGAGAAATAAATCAACCCTCTGGTTGCAAATCCGTCTGTAGAGGGCATGGCCTCATCTGCATGGAGGAGCGGCCAAAGCAAACTGAGCGTATCTTTCACCTACACACCCGCACCATACTACAGATGCGGGGCGGAGCCAAAAAGGACATCAGGAGGCACACCGACAGTGCTTCAAATAGAGGTGGATTTCAGTTAGTGAGCCCCGACCAAGGGATGCTCCTTGTGAGAGGGGGGCGGGTCCCGGGATCCCACCAAGCATCCCCTTAAAGGAAAACACAGATACTCACTGTACCCACCCGCAGGGAAATCTCTGACCTCCTTTGCAACGGAGACCACTTCACCACCCCGAGTGAAAGGTAGACAGGCAGCTTGAAGACACTGGACCACCTTACACTGATGAGCTATTCTCAGTGCAATCAGGAGTACGCACTGGGGACAGCACATTTGTTCGGGTGGTCAACTCCTTCCAAGTCATTACGGATACTATTAGCAGTCCCGACCTTTTACGTGCTAGCCTCTGAACTAATTAAACTAACACACATGTAAAACGTTCAAGACAAGATAGAGCGTCTCTAATGACCTGGAGTTAGGTGGTCATCTTAGGGTTAGAGTCCTGGTCTGTGCCCACATTACCCCATTGGAGGTATGCCACCATGGAGACTGAGGAATTGCTGCTGTTATACTGCTGATTGCGACCACACTGTTATTATTCAGAGAGGCCTTGAGTTTTTCTCTATGCGCAGCCCCTTGCACTATTAATGATTAGTAAATCAGTTGTCATGTGAAGTGAGGCTGTTCACAAGATAAAGCATTAAACAGAGAGCAGCTTCAGACTCAATATGCCATGGTTGTTGCTGTTGTGACCTTTGATGGATGACGGATTTCTTTTGAATGTTTTCCTCGCTCTCTATGGAAAGCGTATACACGCCGAAGTTACCTACAAAGGAAACCATTGCTCTAAATTTCCTTCGGCAAAACAGGGCTGTACTGTGATGTCATCATGTGGCCATTCTTCAGATTTATCCAACAAAAATACTGAAGAAATAATTCCCAAAAAACAGGTAGTGATATGGATGACTAAATGACTGAGGATAAAAAACGTCTGTTGAACATGGCTTAAAAATCATCTACAAATATGGAAGAGGGCACGGAATTTTACCATGGAAATATGATTGCATTAGTTAAAGGCACTCCTAGTTTGAGTTTTTATCCTCCCTCTGACCTCATCTGTTTGACTTATTGCCAACCAGAGCCCAGATGTTTCCTCAACGACTTGGATGCGAGCCTTATATGTGCAGGCAGCCCATGCAATGCCAGGGGCAGAGGAAGCACTGAAAGGGAAGCTGTACGCCTCTGTGTAGGAATGCGTAATTCTGGAGTTTACGACCAAACATACATAGTTGTTTAAATGCTCGTCTTGCCTGAAAACCTCGAGGTTTCCTCTGGACAGTTGCAGGGATGCAGTACTCGGATAGAACGCAAGCAACCCTAACATCAAATAATGGAATATACCCCCTGTCGGGAAAACTCAGGACGGCTGTATTCATATGATTGAAAGATAACGTCCAAAACCACTCTATATTAGCCAGAGAATGCACGATAAAAATAATGAAGCTGTTTTGGAACAGCACAAAAGACCTCGCTGCAAAAACATTCATGGAAATCTCACACAAATCCTAGAGATTTTTACAAATAGGGAGTTGTTGCTACTTTGCTATGGATGTAAATGCTTGGAGACGTGTATGTCTGGTTTGTCCTGTGTGTACAGAAAGGGGATGATGTACGTACATGATGGTCTTTGTATGCAGGGGCACTGTGGGCATGCTGCAGAATGTTGCCTGTGAATGCTGTGAGAATTGATGATAGTTGCACAGTCCATGTGCTGGGTGAAGCATGGGAGTGGATTACTGTGGATTTAGAATGGAGCCCTAACACGACTGACCCGCTGTTACTGTAACCTAATACCTTAACATGGAATAAAGACCTTGTCTCCTACCCTAATGGTCCCTGACTCTATGAAGAGCCTGTCCTCAAACTAAATGACACAGTGAAAGAGCTCTAAAGCAATCATTGATATGCACGAAGAAAAGCTAAACGCAGGGAGATTAATCTCAAAGGATGTTATAGATACATAACTAACGAAAGGATGAAAGGGTTGCTGAAGCTTTTAAAGATCGGAATGAAAAATAGCACTGAGAAGGAGGGACTTAGAAAATGGTAAAAGTGTAATATTACTGGAATTTAAAGACTGGAGGCACATAACAATGTATAGGGAGTTTATGCAGTAGACTTCAAAATGACGTTTGCCCTTGTCTCCTAGCTCTGCGGCTTTCTTCTCTATTCTTCCCTTATCTTCCTAACAGAATTATGACCACCACCTCATGCCCTCAAGCATTTTTCCTGTGTAGAATATATTGATACATGATGTTACTATGTTTCCTGTAAGCAGTTATTCCGGTACGATGAAAATGGTGAGGGGCTTCTTAAAGGGATGTGGTCGAAGAGGGAGGTGTGGCTTATGCAACTAAGGTTGTGACCTCTTACATGTGAGCTAGAATTCTGTGCCTGATAAATCCATACAGTGTCCTCCTACTCAAAGAATAGCTGAATCTAGCAACAAACAAGAAATGTACTGGTGGCCACTCTAGGCAATGTGCCTGCAGATGTAGACTTGTGGCTAGATTTCTACAGACAGCGTCCCTACTGAGTTGGACAGGCGACCAGACTCTACTAGACAATATCCATACAGACGTAGAGAGAAAACCAATATCCTAAGGTATTGTCCATGCTATCCAACATATCTGGCGCGAAGGTATAAGAAAACAGCAACTGTAGATATTTTTAAGATTGAGCCTGCAAGAGCATGCGCAAGCGAAAGCGCTCTCACTTGCAAGACATTTGTATGCAGTAATGGGCTTGGAACCTGCCCATAGCTTACCATTTATTGCCACCATTGCCGCTCTTCTATGCTGCGTTCTCATTGGGATGCCACGCATCACCTCCTTTGCATTCTGTGGCACAGGGACCAAGTACAGATTAATTAGCTTTAATAAGTGTCCCTCCCCTGGCCATCTGACACTTGCGCTGTTGTTCAGGTACTATTTGCACTATGACACAGTCACAATGCTTGTCGCGTCATAGGTTGCTTGTTTTTTAAACTTGTTCCCACCACTTCCCTGTTTCTTCTCCCCGTGTAGGCTTGGAACCCAGCTGCAAAAGTTGCTGAATAGCAGCATGACCCACTCTTCATGTTTTAAACTCATCCCCATCCCCACTGTGTTTCTTTTCACCAAGTGTAGCAGGACCCACTGTGGGAGCTACCTGTACATGAAACCATCAGTGGATAGGAAATGCCATACATTCCATGACCTATGCGCTCTCCTCGGGCACTGAAACACCATTGCGTCCCGGACTCTTAACTTTTGCAATTTTTTGGAGAAGGTGGAAGTTAGGGCTATTATTACCATTGATTGACGCATAAAGAGATCGTTTCTGGTTCCTTTGTCTTTTTCTACTTGCATAGCTTCAGTTATCTGTGAAGACAAGTTCTAATCCCTAGGTCCACACTTCAAGAAAATCAGTCACTTTATCCTCATGTGTCACAGTTGCCTCGTCTGCCAAAGTTGTGAGTGCTTTGATGCCGCCTAGTTCGATCCCAAGGGCCTGATTTATACTTTTTAGCGCCACATTTGCATCATTTTTTGACCCAAGAATGGCTCAAACGTACAAAATTCAATTTAGGCCCATATTTAGACTTTTTGACCCAAGCCAGTGGGTTTGCGTAATTTTTTTTACCGCCGGCTAATGCCATTCCTAAGCGCCATGCGGGCACCTTATTTAAGGATTGACGTTAGACGGCTGGTCAGAGTAAAAAAAATGACTCAAACCAGGCAGTGCCGGCATAGGGGAAAATGGGGGTTGTGCGCCAAAAAATGATGCAAGTCAGGTTTGAGTCAAAATCATGGCTCAAACCGGACTTGCGCCATTTCTTTACGCACAACCCCCATTGAAATGACCCCGGTCTTAGCAAAGACAGGAGTCATGCCCCCTTGCCCAATGGCCATGCCCAGGGAACGTCTGTCCCCTGGGCATGGCCATTGGGCACAGTGGCATGTAGCGGGGCCCAAATTAGGCCCCTTTATGCCACTTTAAAAAATAAAAAAATAATACTTACCTCAACTTACCTGTATTTACCTGGGATGGGTCCCCCCATCCATGGGTGTCCTCCTGGGGTGGGCGAGGGTAGCAGGGGGTGTCCCTGGGGGCAGGGAAGGGCACCTCTGGACTGCTTCCATGGTGTGAGACCATGGATGTAAGCCCACAGGTCCCTTAACGCCTGCCCTCACCCAGGCGTTACAAAACGGCGCACAGCCTGATGATTTTTTAAGGCCCGCCGTCTCCTGTGCGTCAAAATAACGCAGGAGTATAAATAAGGCGCACTGGCCTTAAAGTAATTTTTTGGACGGGAACGCCTACCTTGCATGTCATTAACGCAAGGCGGTTTCCTGCATCCAAAAAATGGCGCACACTGAGGTTTTTTGACGTCCGCGGGGTCGGGCTTCATAGTTTAAATATGGGCCACGGTTTGCGCCAAATATCCGTCAAAAGTTTTGACGCACATTCAGCGCAAACAGAGTATAAATATGCCCATAAATTTTGTACGCCGGTGCTAAAAACATATAAATCAGGCCCCAAATGCTATAAAAAAAAAAATCCACCTTTCAAAGCCACCGACCTGTTGACATCGGGCTGCCGGGGAAGCTCCTGATATCCCTGCAGGCCAGCTTTAAGTGTTGTTTTGTTGCTGAGTGTTCTGTTTTTCCGGTCTCCAATTTGGAAATAGATGTTTTGAGAGACACATGCATTATAGGTCTCTTTTTGTGATTTGTTTTGCTGGCTTTAAAATGTGATTACAGTTTGCCCAGCTAGGCAAGAAAACCTCTCTCTCCTGTCTCTCTCTCTCTGGTAATTAACAAGCGTAAGCTACAAGTCGGCCATTTATACTGCGTCTGTCTGCACCACGTCTGCTGGTGAGTTATCCATGCATTCCCAAACTGTTCTCAGGAAACACACTGCCCTATGTTCTCACCGAGCCTCTAGGCGCTCCCCTACAGAACCATCATGCGCCTAGTTCTAGCATAATATGATGCAGTTTACTGTACTGAGTTTACTTTCGTTATCCATTAGAATTATGTATTATGTTAACATGGCAGGTTAAGCAGCAACATAAGTGTCAAGGCATTGATGCACAAATGGTCTTTCCGCACAGTATGGAAATTCCTTTTGCACATGATAACTGTTGCTGAAAGCAGTGAGGAATAGCATACCGAAATGGTTTGCGTACCAGATTTGTGGCCCCATACTGTCCTTTCCAAACAGGTTTCATGTGTAGTTTCTAACTCACGAGCAAAAATCAGGAGTGTGAAGTACTTGCGTTTAACTCGTAAAATGGTGCAAAGTGAAAATCTGGGGCAAAATCCTTTGGTGCCTGAATTTTAGGTCGAGCACGTGCTCTCGCTTGTGAGAGTCTTGTGTTCAATAATGGACTTGGAACCCGCCCATAGCTTACTATTTGTTGGCATCATAGTCACTTTTCTCTGCTGTCTTCTCATTGAGCAGCACTTGCCATGCATCACTTCCATTTCTGTCAGGGGCGTAGGTTGGTCAGTATGACTTGGGGGGGGGGGGGGGGGGGGGGTGGGTGAGCTATAGATTTCCCAGTGTTAAAATACATTACACAATAAGCAAGGTGAAGGAGAGGGGCTTACCAGGCACTGGAAAGGTAGAGGAACGCGATGGATAGATGCACTAAGTAAGAGAAAGAGCATTATTTTGTGAAATAACTACATTTTTTAACTCTTTATGAACAGAGAAAGGGAGAGAGTGCATGTCTGTGTGTGTAAAAACTCCTAGTGAAATTGGCAGACACCTCCCCATACCCGACTGAAAACACCTACATCCAACTATTTATCACTAAATACATTTATTAGGGGAGTGTAACACCCCACACCTGCCCCCCTGAAACTATGCCCCTGATTTCCATGGCACAGGGACCAGGTACAGTGTAATTAGCTTTAATTAGTGTCCCTCTGCTGGTAGACTGAAGCTTGTGTTGTGATTCAGGTACTATTTGTGCTATGACATGGTCACAACACTGACCGTGTTATAGCTCTTTTTTTAAACTTATCCCCACATTCTTGCTTGTTAAAGCTTTTTTCACCATCCTATTATCTACTCTACCCACTCTTCCATTCACTACCACCTCCCCCTAGTTGCCAAAGCCCATAGGTGAGACCTATTGGCTTTGCCAATACTTATTTCATCTGGCGTGTGGGGCGTTTTTATTGCTGGTGAGCGAAGAACAGAAATATGGGCCCACTTGTATGTCTGGCATAATAGCAGAACTGTCACCAGACCTTATACGACCAACAAAAAATAGCTTTCAGACGTATTCCTGAGAGAGGGGCTCACACATGTTGGTTGACTTCAGTATATCAGTGAATTGGACAGAAGTTGTGTGCTTCCATCAAAAGAATGCTTGTTTCACTTCTATTTGATCCTGAGGGGTTTTCCCCTCACCTAAAATGGCTGTTGAATTAACATCATGAAGCAGTTTAACAGTGAGGAACTGCTTGATAATGGGGCAATACCCGATCCTGCTTACACCTTCCACACTAGCTAGTATGAGGGTTTTGAATGACATTAAGGCTGGAAGAATGGTGGTGGAAGTATTGTCTCTTCCCATCTGTCACGATTCTGTTTTCCTAGCTTCTCTCAGCTTTCTCTCCACTTTTAACTCTTTTCCTTTCCCGTGTGCCATCTTTCTTCTTCTTTTTCCATCCTTTTTGACCTTTTTCTATTCTCTCTTACACTCATTCCTCAGATTGTATCTTGTTTCTTCACCCACATTTCGCCTTTCACTTTCATTTACTGCATAACATGTTCCCTTATCGGCCAATTTCTTCCTTTTTTGTCTGACATCCTCACCTCCGCAGCCTCTCCAATGTCCCTTCTTTCTTTCTCTCTCTTCTTTTTCTCTTTCTCTTATAACTTCACTTTTCCATTATCCTGACCGTATATCTCAGTCTTGCATATTTCTTCTCCTCTACCTACTTTCTCGTTTGCTCTTAGCTGAAGCCTTTCCGTCACCTATTCCTTTTCCTATAACCTGACCCCATCATCCTCCCACAATGCCCCAAATGACCTGCTGTCCCTTCCCTGTCTTTAACTCTCTCCCACTCAACCATCTCTCCCTCTCTTTTCCCATAACTGTGCTTTTTCTTAATCCCTCTTCTCTCCTTTCGCCCTTTGTTGTCTCATCCTTTCTCGATGTTCACCTTCCATTCCCCTTTTAGTCCAATCTTTTAACCTCCCTATTTTCTGTTCCATTACCCAGTCCTTATACATTGCTCCCTCTACCTCTCTCTCTTGAGGGCCCTTTTCTTTCTTGGCTAGACCTCCACTCCCCCGCCTCTGTGTGATCCCTCCTTCCTTTTCATGTGCCCTTCCTTTCTTCTCTCCATCCCTTCTCTGCCCTTGTCCTCATGTGTCAGTCTCTGCTGACTCATTCCTTCTTCTTTACCTTCTCATGTTTCTTTCCTCTTATATATGGCTGCCTACGCTCTACACACTCCTCCTCCTGTGTTGCTTTTCCGTCTCTTTCTCTCTCTCCCCTTTCTGTCCAACTGACTCATTCCATATTCCAGCTCTTTGCCTCCTTCACCTGCCCAAGCTCTGTCTGTATATTCCCATGTTACCCTCTTGCCTCTATATATTTATTTATTATATATTTATTTGCCGCCAACACCTCCCACTTCTCTCTTCACAATAGTCCTTGTTTGCCCATCTTCCATCTTTCATTCCCTCTGCTGTCTTTGCACACCTCACTCTCTGCCACCTCTCCTTCGTCCCTTGACTCTCTACTCCCTCCCTCTTGAAAACATGTCTGCCTCTTCGCCCCCACCTTTACTACCCAGGCGCCCCCACACCTGGGAGAGGGGTGCCCCTATTTGCGCCACAGGCAGGACCCATCCCCTGATGAGGTGGCAGAAACAACAAAGAAGCAACGTCCAGCAGGAAGCGCATCATCAGGAGGTGCAGGAGACCCAAGGCAGGGAGGATATTTAAGCGGTCTGGATCATCGCCTCCCTCGCTTCCCCCTCCCTGCCCCCTGTTCTCCGGATGTGCAGGAGGTCGCGCCCTACCAAGCAGAATCTTCGCCCTTGGTGGAAGTCTCCGGATCGTTGGTGGAGCATTGGTGTTTTCTCGTAGCAACGCTGGTCGGGAGCCCACAGGGTGCACCAGGTGAGATTGCCAGGTAGCTCCTCACCCTGTGGCAGGGTCCAGGACGGGAAATAGCAGGGAATACTCTGAATATGGACTCTTGGCTGGCATGACCCCTGAGCGGGTGTGATTGTGTGGACACTGGTCTGGCAAGAGAGGGAGGTTAATCTACCGGTGGTCCTGGACTTCCTTTCTCTGCCCTAGATGCCTGGTTGGAACTTTGGGGGCTACGCCTGTTTTCAGATACCCCGGTGGGGCCGATGTGCTATGCGGTGCCCTGCAAATTTTGCTGGGACCACCCTTCTGGAGTGAAGGGATGCAAATTATTGTGCCAATGATGTTATGCTGTTGTCCTCTGCTGACTGACTTAAAAGCCTGGGTGGCGGTGCGTTCTGGGGCCTGCCGGCACAATGCGCACTGCAGCCCTAGTGACAAGAGACTGTCTCCATGAGTGCTGTAACCAATCGCTGGCTGCCGTCCTAGAAAAATTGTAAATGCTTGAAGCCATATCTCGCATACCTTGATGTCTTATGTATTTTCCTGTTGAATTCTGCTGTCCCTGGTGGTGATCTTTGGGTTGATGGTTTACATGGCACATATGCTATTCAATTTTTAAATGTATACTACTGGAATAAAAGGGCTACGCATGGGCGATCCACATACTTGAGTGGTCTAGAATCTTTCTGAAGTGGGGGAGCGAGTTGCACGTTGTGCGCACACTATCTCAATTCTCTCCTCACTTGCCTAACTTGGTGCTGTTGGCTCCTCTCTCAGTGCTGTTCAGCAGAGTGAGGGAGTGAGGCTGCTGTGAGGAGAAGGCCTGAAGTCTGCTGTTTGTGTTGTCTCAGAACTGGCTGAAAACACCCATTGAGCGTTAAACTGGGTTGTGCAGTATCTGATCTCCCTATCCAATGAGGGGTCTTGGGAAGGAAGGAGACAGTGTCAGGACCAGGGAATTAATCTGTCCACCATTGTGCCCCAAAGCGCTCCGCCTCATTCTGGGCAAGTACTGAAAGTTTTGCAGCGAATATTGGGCCAGATGTACCAAAGGATTTTACCCATTCTGTGTCTATGGGAAAAAGCTTTCGTACATATGGCCCATTGTTCCTACCTAATACTCCTTGCCACAAAAGCTGGCCAAGCTATCAGGTGAAAGATAATAATTCTTGAATTGGCCCTTCTTCTGGAAAGACAATGCGGCTTGGGTAAAGTTATTTACATGCCAGTTAGTAAAGAGATATTCCGACACGCTTTTACCTCTAAAAGACCAATAAGACTGAGTGGAAGCAATAACGTGCCATGCCTAACTTTAGAAACACTACACTATCAGGATGGATCTCTTATTCGCTCTACCCCATTGTAAGCACTTCACAACTGGATATTTTTTTTTTTAAATCTCTGTAAGAGGTGATAGTGTGACAGATTCAGTAGGACAAAACTCAAAAGCGTTGATGCAGTGAAGAATATCACTATCGGGGGAAGGTCAGTTTTAGAAGCAAGCATTGGCAACACCAATAGGTCATAACTTAAAATGCAAGCCAAACCTATTGGTTTTGGAATTTTGTTTTTTTACTGCCAGTGCGGAGCCCCGGCATATCTGTGTCTCTTGTTGATGTTATAGTGTGCACTAGCACTGTGTGGTAGAGTAGTGGTTCATAAACATTAAAATAAAATAAAATGTAAATTCTTTGCTAAACAAGTTCCCTTAAGTGAGTGGAAAGTAAATAAACATCTTAGTAATTTGAAGTAAAATATCTTCTTCGGATACAGACAATAGTTCTTCTGTAACACCCTCAATTCAACATCATGGCCCTCATTCTGACCTTGGCGGGCGGCGGAGGCCGCCCGCCAAAGTCCCGCCGTCAGCTTACCGTTCCGCGGTCGAAAGACCGCGGCGGTAATTCTGACTTTCCCGCTGGGCTGGCGGGCGGTCGCCTTCAGACCGCCAGCCAGCCCAGCGGGAAAGAGGCTTCCACGATGAAGCCGGCTCGGAATCGAGCCGGCGGAGTGGAAGCTGTGCGACGGGTGCAGTTGCACCCGTCGCGTATTTCACTGTCTGCGCAGCAGACAGTGAAATACATGTAGGGGCCCTCTTACGGGGGCCCCTGCAATGCCCATGCCAGTGGCATGGGCACTGCAGGGGCCCCCAGGGGCCCCGCGACCCCCCCTACCGCCATCCGGATCTCGGCGGTCCGACCGCCGGGATCTGGATGGCGGTAGGGGGGGTCGGAATCCCCGCGGCGGTGCAGCAAGCTGCGCCGCCGCGGAGGATTCAATGGGGCCGCGGTACACTGGCGGGACCCCGCCAGTGGTGCCGGTCCGACCGCGGCTTTACCGCCGCGGTCGGAATCCCCATTGGAGCACCGCCGGCCTGTCGGTGGTGCTCCCGCGGTCCTCCGCCCTGGCGGTCAAAGACCGCCAGGGTCAGAATGACCACCCATGTTTTTTCTTCTTTCTTTTTTTTTGTTGCATAAAATATGCACTATTTCTAGACATCATATTTCGGTGCTCCCTACGAAGAGACATTGAAAGCAATACTTGTGCTGAACTTTGATCAGTTTCTGTCCCATGCTACAATTGGTGTACCCTAGGTTTTCAAAAACCTACATTTTCCAGAAATTTTGAAAATATATTTTTCTTCTATGTTAGAACAACATCTTATGACTATAAAAGTAAATAATTTCTTAACGTTTTCTCAGTAGAAAAAGGTTATTTAAGCGTAATGCAAAACGACAAAACGGTTTAAGAATTTTGACTGAAAAACGTTGATATTTGAGTAGCACATATTGTCTAATGAAAAATAACAATTAAAATATGTTTTTCCTCATATTCTTTGAATGTTTTTTTTTCAGATGTGCACCGGGATTCTATGGAAACCCTTTGTTAATAGGGAGCACTTGTAAAAGATGTAACTGCAGTGGAAACTCGGACCCCAACTTAATCGTTGAAGATTGTGACGAAGTCACAGGCCAGTGCCGCAACTGTTTACGCAACACCACAGGATTCAACTGCGAGAAATGTGCGCCTGGCTTTTATGGAAATGCAACTGTTCCATACAACTGTAAAGGTACTCCGCGTTTATAATACAAACACTGGTGGCTTTGGTTGGCAAGTGTGGAATGGAGATTTATTGTGCTGCGCCGGCTGTGAATTCTGGGATTCGAGGTGCTGGAAGTCTCTTTCAACAGATATGCACTTGCAAAGTGCACGAGCATTATTCTGATCGACGACAGACTCTCTCTCAAGAGGTGCATGAGTGACCTAGGGATAGCATGCCATATTTAGATATTGAGGCCCATATTTCTACTTTTTGCCGCAAAACTGAGCTAACGCAGTCTTGCGTCAAAAAAATTAGCGCCGGCTAACGCCATTCTGAAGCGCCATGCGGGCGCCGTATTTAATCAATGACGTTAGCCGGTGTTAGCCGCCGGCGCTGCCTGGTGTGCGTGGAAAAAAACGACGTACACCATGCAGCGCTGGCGTAGGGGGATATGGAGTTTGGGCGGGAAAAAATGGGGCAAGTCAGGCTGAGGCAAATTTTTCGCCTCAACCCGATTTGCGTAATTTTTTTTCACTCCCAACCCCCATTGAAATGACTCCTGTCTTAGCAAAGACAGGAGTCATGCCCCCTTGCCCAATGGCCATGCCCAGGGGACTTATGTCCCCTGGGCATGGTCATTGGGCATAGTTGCATGTAGGGGGGCACAAATCAGGCCCCCCTATGCCACCCAAAAAAAAAAAAAAAAGACCTACCTGAACTTACCTTAAGTTTCCAGGGATGGGTCCCTCCATCCTTGGGTGTCCTCCTGGGGTGGGCAAGGGTGACAGGGGGTGTCCCTGGGGGCATGGGAGGGCACCTCTGGGCTCCTTCAGAGCCCACAGGTCCCTTAACGCCTGCCTTTTCCAGGCGCTAAAAAACGGCGCAAAAGCAGCCGTACGTAATTTTTTTGACCCGCCCACTCCCGGGCGTGAATTTTGCCCGGGAGTGTAAATACAACGCACATGCCTCGGAGTCAATTTTTTAGACGGGAACGCCTACCTTGCATATCATTAACGCAAAGTAGGTGTCCACGCAAAAAAATGACGCACACTCCATGGACTTTGGCGCTAGACGCGTCTAACGCCAAAGTATAAATATGGAGTTAGTTTTGCGTCGGAATTGCGTCAAAAAAAACGACGCAATTCCGGCACAAACGGAGTATAAATATGCCCCTGAATATATTTTCACGTTGTGATGCACTAAACAGCAACATCTACATTACTTTTGGAACAATTTGGGTTCTTACAAGAATTTCCAGAGTTTTTTGGGAAAAGGGTATCACTCTAGACTAAAGGTGTATAAAATTGTGTAATTTTTAAACTGACATTCTGCTATTTGTTGATGAAAGTTTGTAGATTTATGTATGAAAGGAGAACTGAACACAACGAAATACCAAACGTTCAATAGTCACTCAAGATATAAGGAAAGAGATTGGTTCAAGGAGACAATCTTACACGTACATTTTGCTGTAACCTGTCTCCCACAAAACTTTTTCTCCTCAAACTAATTCTCTGCAGCAAAAACTTTTGGAAAATTTCACTCTATAATCGTTTTCAACATTTCACACAATTTGTGTAACATGCAACATTTTCAATCTTTGGCCTCCTCTAACAGAACCATTTGATATGGGGACCAGCAAACAACAGGCTTGACTACTGCAATGTACACTCTATGGCCCATATTTATACTTTGTTTGTGCCGCCTTTGCGTCATTTTGTGATGCAAAAAATGGCCCAAACTTACAAAATATAACTGTATTTTGTAAGTTTGCACCGTTTTTGCATCAGAAAATGACACAAAAGCGGCGCAAACAAAGTATAAGTATGGGCCTATGTGTTTAACAGCAATCATTTGCTCATGGACTCCAGATGAACAGATGATGCACTGAACCAATTCACAAGAATGATGGTGATCACCAGCCAGCTGCCCAAAATAATTCCACCTTATTTGTTTTCAAGCATGTCACACCACATTTTGGACATTTGTCAGCGCTGAACATGATAGATGTTTTGAATACCCAAATTAACAATACTGAGCATACAGAAGAATAGAATGGTGAGTTGTTATTACCAGGATTCAAATTTACAACCCTCAGATCCTCACATATTTCAACAATATGCACCTAAAACTCTGGGCCAACCTTCAGCCAAAACTGATCTGTCTTTTTATGTGCCGAGTTTCAGACGCAAGTGTGGAGCCTCCTTATTGATAAAATGACTATTAGTAAAATTAAACTTGGTCATGTACATAAGAGGATTCAGGACCAACCGCTGCGGGTTTGATTAATCATGCTGCCATTGCTGCCCATAAAAGACATAAAATGTCCCTAAGCGATCGTCCATGAGATAAAGTGGAGATCGCTTTTGTGGAGAAGGCTTACAAGGAAATACAGGAGAAGCACAAGACAGATATTATAGAGAAGGTTTGGGAAGACCTAGAGAGGGCTTGGGCATGCAGAGACAGCCCAGCATTCTGGAAGGTGGTGAACTACCCTTTTTTTTAGGGATTACCAAAGGCTCAAGTAGAGTCCGTTATTCCAGAATATACTTGGGTGGAGCATTTTACGAAAAATGTTTAATCCTGTAGATCTTGAATCAGGCCAAACAAGCATTGATGTGGCTCTTTGTGATCAGAGGGCGACAGCCACTTTCAGTCAGACTATCAATGCTCATGATGTGGAGCTTGCTGTTAGGAGAAGCCTTCCAAGGAAGGCCCAGTGCTCGAATGGAGTGTCTTCAGATTGGTCCTCTAGTCCCCCTTGGGAGGAGGCAATTGTGGTCCCAAATATTTAAAAAAGGGTAAATAGACAACACTAGTTGTTACTGTCTCGTATCAGTACTGGATAGCATTTTAAAGAATTTAGGTAGAATTGTATTCTTTAAACTGGAGGACTGGGCTACTGAGAACCCGTCTCTGTCAGAGGTACAACTTTGGTTTCGGACAGGAGTAGGCACAGCGGAACAGTGCTTCATTCTTTATCTCATAGTTGGGAAGTATGTCAAAGCCAGGAGTGGTTCCATTCATATGGCTTTTATGGACCTCTCCTGTGCATTTGACACAGTTCATCATCCCAAACAACGGGATATTATGAAGGGAATGGGTGCTGGCAAAGCACTGATTGATTTGTTGCAACAAAAACATATGGGCTTTTTATCTAGGATCTGCAATGGTACTAAGGAGGACTTTCCTCGACTATTAGATCCAGTATAGCCATCCGACAGGGATGTGTAATGGCACACTTTTTGTTTTTATTGGATATAAATGGCCCAGATAAATATCTGTGTGAAGTTCGCAAGGACTGGCCTGACACCCATCCAGTGCCAGTGCTTTTATCTGCAAATAATGCAGTCTCAATAGCAAGGTTGGACAAATGGCTTCTGATTTTACTTGATGCATTGGGCTCTTTTATGACACATTTAGGCTTAAATACAAATTTAGAAAAAGTCTTTTGCAGTGAGTTGTGCTCCAAAAGACTTGAAAACCAGAACTTTTTTTAATTATTGGGATTGAAGTAAAGAAACTGTGCAAGAATCCTTGCCATTGGTTAAAAGTAGGGGACGGTTTCTGCAGAGATCTATTGAGTCAATCTTCCGATTGGCTGGTAGTTTAGTCCATAATCCGATTAGGGAAGTTCTTCACATTTACAATTCTGAATGTGTGGCAATTGCATGCTGTGGCACAGGGTTTGAGGGTATATTGGTGCCAAACAGTTGCAAACGGTGGAAAACAAATTCCTGTGCAGGATGCATCGGTCCCTCAATCCACTCCTAATATAATGTGTCATTTAGAGGTTGGGCTGGGTGCATCTGGAAGATAAAATCTAGCTCCGTCCTCTGCTTTTATGGCTGAAGCAAGTTTTTTTTTCTGACTGCTTCACATTAGATACTATGGCTATTATAACATGGCTGGCATATCGAAAGACAGCTATTACCAGCCTGGGGTATTCAGAGCTTTATTATAACCCTGAGAGAACAAAGAATTAATCCAAGGCTATGGTTAAGGAACTTAATATAAACTACCCATAAGTTGCTCATTTGACTAAATTTGGCGAGACAAAGAATAGAAGTAATTACGAACTGTTTAAAATTACAGCTGAACTAGCTGTTTTTCATCCTGGAAACCATAGTTCTCTATCCGAGGAATGCTTTTGTTTGGAAAGTAGGTTTAGCCTTGAAGAAATCCTGGGGGGAGGCCATTTACCTTTTGAGGTCAATACATAAGCCACTTATGGGACTTCCCCTGTGCTTCCGGATTTCAAGTCCCAGTTTGTTGCCATCAAAAAAACAGCATATTGTGCCTCTTGCAGAATATTGAAAAGCAGGGGAAGTTTACCTTGGACCTGGTATTTATTGGTGTAAGGACCACAGCCTTGTCTGAATATTGCTCCTCCCCAGTGCTTAATTTGTAAATCAAGAGGTTCCGGTGCTCAAAGCCCTTCTCTTAAACACGAGACTGCTGTAATTAAATCTGCCAGCACTGAATACTGAGGCACCGTATTCCTGAAGCCATCTCGGGCCTCTTCAATCCATTTACGGTCACCCCTGCCCCTTCAGCTCATCCTGCAACTTTCTAATTTCTTTTGCTCGCAGCAAATGCTTGAGGCATAAGAATAAGCCCCGGCCCTCTCAAATAAGTGCCGGTGCTCAGCACCGGAAACAACAAGCACAAATTAAGCACTGCTCCTCCCTCAATATGAAGCTTGATAGATATCACTAAGAAAAAAACAGTAAAAAAATACATAAACCATCCTAAAAAGCTATCTACAGATATATATAGTCTCACGCAGGTGACAAGGAAGACTTCTATATATCCTGACTGAGCATTCATCATGCCTTCCTCTTTTTTGCTGTGTTCAGAGGTGTCGAAGCAGCAGGTCTGCACTGTCTAAAATAAGCTGAAAAATACTCAAGATTATCCTTTAGCATTTAGCTTAATCGAAAAGTCACCTTTCCAGTATATTTCACATTGCAGTTAAGAAAACCCTGGATGTTGTTGTAATTTGTTAATGGGGTAGATCTGTTGGCACTTTCTTCATTTAAGATAAATGTAGACATACAGTGAAGATATGACATTTGTGCCTATGAACAGAACCAGAGTACTGGCTTGTTATTGCTAGCATTGAGTAGAGAGCAGGACACAATATCAAAAGCCAAATTCATTGTGATTAGAAATGGTAACATAGTAGAGGACGCTAGAACTATCTCACATATTTTAGATTACTATTGTTGCACTGAGTTCTGCCCCAGCAAAACACCCAGATTTTTTGATTTTCTGATCACCTGGGTTTTGGACTTTTTACTGTGGGAAAGTCTCACTACTGGTGTCTCACCCACAGTAATTACATGGTAAACGTACTGCGCGTGTTTACCACCAGTGTCTGCCTTTTAAGATAAGGCCACTGCAACGTAGCAAGGATAAGTGGTTTCTGCAGTTCTGACTATGGGGGGAGCCCCGTTAAAGAGGATGAGGGCAGAGGAGTGCCGCTGCACACTCCTGCCCCCACGTGGTCCACTCTTTCCACTCTCCCTGCTCCCCGTGTCTGGGGGAGCGTGAGGCGACCACAAAAGATTGCACATCTACCCACTGGTGCGGGTAGACCCAAATGCAGGTTGCTGGCTCCCACGGCAGCACCTGTTTGTGTTTCTGGTTTTGGGAGCCATGAGGGCAGCCGGTAGTGGGCTCCACGAGCTGCCCTCCAACAAAGGCAGTAATTGAGGTGCCCGGGTGAGACCAGGAACCCCCAACCAAAACGAAACTTGGGCGCAGGGCCGCTTTATGAAACAAAACAAAAAACACAGAAGGGAAACTGACGCAGCGCTCCCCAGTGCAGCAAGAGAGCCGCTGTCCTAATATTCATTGCACTACAGAGCATCACCCCATAATGCAGGCCTTTTCTGTAAAAAGCATTTCTCAGCATATAGTGATCCTAGGACAATGGAACCACCACCAAATTGTGCAGCACAATGTGCTCTTGTTCTGTGTATCATCTTCTGAGTCCTCACCCTAAGTTGGGGGGACCCCAAAATCATCACCTTCCCTGCTTTTACATACATTTTCAAGCTCTCCATACCTAGAGCTTTTGCTCTCCAGCCCTGAGTAGTCCACCCTCTAGGGGCTTTGGCTACGGCTAAATTTTAGAAGGCCTAGAACGCCTACAAATGTGTAATGCCCTGTTCATGTTGTTATGCTCTCTAGCGGCTGATTGAATGGTTACCCTTCAGTGCTTTTCACCAAGCTATTTTCACGTGGTTACCTCCTCTAGGGGCAGATTGTATGGTTACACTGCAATGATTTTTCACCATGCTGTTTTACTGTGATGCCGTTTAGGGGTTGTTCTGATCATTACAGTTTAATTTCCAATATATGAAAGGATACACAAACACCAAGTTTATTCCTGATAAAGGTTTTTTGGGGTTTTCAGGATGATTGCATATTTTTATTGATCCATCATTATTGCAAAAAGGTGCCCCTTCCTGCACAAAAACAATCCTGTGGACGACACAGGCACCCTTGCGCCATGGTGCAAGGGTTCCTGAATTGGTGGTAGGCTGATGAAACAGTGGCCTGTGCAAGGGGAAAGAACAGGAAGGCACCACATTGCATAAATATAGGGCATTCCTGCCCTACACCAAATCCTGCTAAATATGGCTCCTAGGTTATTTCTGATAAATGCTTTTTTGGGTTTTCAGAATGATTGTATATGTTTTATTGATCAAAATTGTGACTGTGATTCATGCAAAAGTAACATCAATATTACAACATGACGGTTTGAACTCACTTGATATGTTTGGGTGAACCCTCTAGGGGGGTCACCAGTGATTACACAATGTCATCTATGGTATGTTCCACCTGCCATTGTATATTTGTGAATTACTGCATAGTATTTAGTAGTGTGTGCAATAAATGTACTTCTCCTTTGTCTAAAGAAAAAGTGCTGAATGGACAATCATTTATTGAGTGTTTTTATTGCACGCCATTGATTAGTGATTACTTGCTCACACCCCCTGCCTTGAGGAGGCCTTAGACTGCTCCACCTCGCTACCCTGTGAGAGTCAAGGGCTACAACGGGTGTTTGGGTTCCACTGAGAACAACTGAGAAACTATAACTTGTGCTGACCACATAACTAATAACCCATTTCCAACAATTATGAACATAAGCACGAGGACAGCAAAGGCTAAAATAGTACTTTGGAGATGGAACCATGCTTATCTTCACTTTGCATAGCTTTTTAATACAGATAAAGGACCAACGTTATTGGTATTGCTCTTCACATAAGGCAAGTTAATATCTCTTATCAGGCTTCTCCCTAATAATACATACTTGGTAAGGATGGCATTACAGCCAAACTATATAAAAATGTATATGCTGATCTTGCTTCACTGCTTTCTGACA
Organism: Pleurodeles waltl; assembly: GCF_031143425.1. Lineage (NCBI taxonomy): Eukaryota > Metazoa > Chordata > Amphibia > Caudata > Salamandridae > Pleurodeles > Pleurodeles waltl. The sequence continues at coordinate 657,229,759 of NC_090444.1, read as the reverse complement.
AGAGACAGAATGTCTTGATGGGAGGCAATTTTTCTGTCAAGGATGCACGCAAGAATCCCAGCTTTTATAAAAAAAAGTCTAAAACCTGACCAATCATACATCCTATCACCTCACATCTTTATTTAACATTGATAGCAAGATCAGCATGTGAGCTTTCATTCCAATCAAAATGATTTACTGCACAGCAGGCGCCACATCTTGGCATCACATTCTGGAATGAAAGCTCACTAATGCCGGACATGGAATTGAGACAAAAGACACAAATTTGTGTCCAATAAATTGCCACTTTTGAGCAATCCACAAACAACTAACAGCTAAGGTAAACTGAGGAACTGAAATTTACAGCAACGGTGGTATCCACTATGCCACAATGACTAAATTCGTTCACAGACTCTTGAAAGCCACTGTATGATGATCTGACCGAATGAACAAAAGTCATTCCTTCACAAAAGACTAAGGTACTTTGGTGTCACCAATCATTTTTTTTTACCTTAACACATAGCTTGCCACTATACTGTAATTGTGTTTTACATATATATAATTATATTTAGGCCAAACACTGAAACATACGTTGTTAGGGGTCAAAACGTGTCAACAATATCAAGCAGGTGCAGTAGGCAAAAGTAACCCCAATTGGAGTTTGCAACAGGATTACTAAGATACTACTTATCTTCCACTAAACACATGGCGAGAACCCCCTGCACATCCCCTTTATTATATATGTGACACGAGGTTCTTCTTTTAGTTTATGTTTATTTTAATGCTGACACATGCTTCACAACACAGTGGCCCTGGTTAGACCTCTGCATGATGCCTGATGTATTACTGTTTGATAAATGTTTTGTGTTGTATTGCATTGTGGGCGCTTCCATGTATGTCAAATTGCTCATTGCCTCTCTGGATTCCGCTTCTGTAATTTCAGATTGCCACTGTAAGAACTGTGGCACAGAGTCCTGTGATGATATCAGTGGGATATGTCGCTGCAAGAAAGGAGTAACGGGGCCACTCTGTGACCGCTGTGAGGTACACGTTTCAGTTTATTGTGTATGCATTAATATAGTTATCACAGTGAAAGAAAGAAACCAACTGCTGAACTGGCAAATGAAATATAAGCATGAGTTATCTCTCACACGTTGAATGTGTGGACATTTCTTCCTTAAAGAATGGGTTGGCTGATTTAATCCTGTCTTATAAAGTGGCCTTCAAGTATTTCATGTAATGTCTAATAAATGGCTTCTTAGATAAGTCACACGGACCATCAGAGTTGTAGTGAGTACAGATTAAGGGCAGAACTGAGAAAAGCCTGAACAAAAGTATTATTGATGAAAAAATACAGTGGCACACAATAGTGAGCAAAAGTAATATATAGCTCAAGTAGGAACAGTACACAGGAAAAAGCAGTATGCAAAGTTCAGCAATTAAAGACTCAAAATAATATAAACAAGATTATTTAAATAACTAAACATATAGAACAAGCATGGTTATTGGTGTGTAAAACAATCTGAAGGAGCAGAATAACATCGACCACCATTAAAATGTGTGTTTGCACACTTTGGGCCTCATTTACAAAGGTAACTTACACTTTTGAGTATGTTTACATATTTGAGTAAATTTACAACTTTTCAGTATTCACAAACTTCACTTTTGTACAGTTTTATTTTAGTAACTTACATGTGTGCATTACACTTTTGTAGTAAATCCAGCATTACACATCACCAACCACTGGTACTCCCACCCATAGAAAATAATGGAGGTAGAGAGTTAAAAAAAAAATCCATAGGAAATATTGCTAAATAAAATTAGACTAAAATAGTTACAAATATACAATAGTCACAAACATACTACAAAACAAATTAATGTTAAAAAATTAACAGAATACATATTTATTATTTAATTATAAAATATTTATTAACCTATTTTTAATTTATTTAAAACAGAATGTAACATTAACTTTTATTGAATATAATTATATTCATGTTGATTGAATCTAAATATTACTTTTATTAATTATTTTTGCACATTTCACATATTTTTCTTTGGGTGTGTGTTTGTTGTTTTAATTTATACTCCAGAAAAATATTTTTTTTATTTAATATAGTTCTTCTAATTAAAGGTTTAATTAAAAAAGGATTAAATTAATTAAATATTCTATAGCATTTTTCTATTTTGTTCTACATTTAAAGTAGATGCATAACATGAATTTACATTCATATTTAACATAAAAATATTTTTAGTATTTATTTTTTAATTAAATACGTTTTTTTATTTTCATTATAGTTTACAAAAGGGAGGCTCTGCGGTTGCGGCAGATATCTCCACATTGCCAAGTATGTGGAAAATCTGAAAAAAAATATTTAACTCAAAATTAATATTACAAATATTATTTATGTTAAGTACACTACAGGAGTGTAAGTTACATGTGTACGTTACTAAATAGGTATAAGTTACAACAACATTGCGGTTTCCGAATAGCACTGTGTGGTACGTTTTATAGTACTACTGTATTACTACATCCACATACTAAAAAGTGCAGTTTGTGAATCAGACCCATAGCGTTTTTTCTAAAATCTTACTCTCATTACTCTCATTTTTTTACAGTTAAACAAATCTGCAACACTCAGATTATACAATAAATGATTCAAAGCAATAGTAAACGTGATGCTTTCTTGGAGAGGAAGACGGTCAGAGTTGCGGAAGACTCGATAAACAATACACGTGGATTTGGTTGTTATTCGAGCAAGGATAGGAAGCCAGAGCAGACAAATGATGAGGAACACGAGCGTGTATGGGGAACCGTGATTGAGCCTTATGTTCTCCCATGTGTTTTTTTAAATGTTTTGAGCTTTGAGGCCAGTTTACCAGACCACAGTAAGGCTCTTCACACAAATTGAAGTCCCCTGTTTCACTGAAGCGATCGTGACTTGAAAAATACACGAAGATAGCTACAAAACAGCCATGTTGGAAATTCACTTTCTTTTCACTGGGCTGGCACTGGGATGCGTCCCACGTCAATAACTGTCACTGAATATGGCAGTTGTTGAGCACATGAATTCCCCCATAAGCCCCCACTCCAGGTCCATTGTTCAGATACCTCAGTGGCAGGCTAGGAGGGCAGATGTTGGTCTTCTGTGACATAAGTAGGTGAAATGCCACGGTTTGCTGTTATATCTTTACTAGGCACTGAAACTGAAAAATCTGTCCTTAAAATATTATCAGTTCTTGACAGCTGCAAAGTATAATGTCGGTCAAGTTCCCAAAATCAGAAAACAGTATGAAAGTCTCTTGGGGTAATTACATAATCAGGACTGGGAATAAAACCCCAATCCCCTTATTCTGCGGGGTTGGCTCAGCTGTAACCACCTGCTGATTCAAAGCTCCAAAGTTTGTTCCTTAATGTACGTAAACATGAAACGCATTGTGATGTATTTTTTATGGATGAAGTATGCGCAAAGTTTTTCTGTGAAGTTGATATTGAAAAAATGTAAATGGATGGATAAAAATAAAGACGTTTGTGCTATTAACTTATTTTTATGCAATGTGGTAGGTGAATTTCACAAACCACCACCATAGGTGTAGAGCTCTGAGAGCGTCTATGGTATTCAGTATGTAGGCAAAATATTTATAGTTAAAAGATGTACGCAGGTCCTTGAATACATTTACTGTGATTTGTCTCTGGGCAACTCCTCTGACCAATGCAGGCCTCAAGGTACAATTGGCCTCAGATTAAGGAGCATTTTATGTGGCAGGGGGAGTGGAGATGGAAAAGCAGCAAAAAAATGATGTGCTATAAATAAGTTTCTACAAAACTGTATGGCCAGCAGTCCGCAGAGATAGGCCAAGGGTATTCTGAAATATTATTGGCTCCCACTTCAGAAGTTTTGAATGAGGTCACAGTGTAACCTTACCAGAGGTGCTGAAAGACCCAGTAGTCAACATACTCAGTGAAACGGCAAACGGTGGCCTACAATTTATAAACTTGTATTTTTCAATCAGAGCTGAATACAATTCATTCTAGTGGCATAGTTTATTTTTGATGATCATGATATCTTTAAGCATGAACACTTACACAGCATCTTTTTTTTTCTCCAGATTGGTTATTTTGGATATGACAAGTGCACAGGATGCCAAAAGTGTACATGTGGGCCTGCTTCCCAGGATAACATTTGTGATCCTATAACTCAACGATGTCGCTGCCAGCCTGGAGCTGGTGGAGTTTACTGCGAGCGATGTCAGTCTGGGTTTTGGAATTATGGGCCCTCAGGATGCCAGAGTAAGTTAAGATATTTAGGTCTTGACTAAGACTGTCTGCAGGCAGACATATTGTTTCCTGTAAATAACATCTACTCATAATGGACATTGGATTAGCCCCTTGCTCATAAATGGATAGCTTTGTTGCCTTTCTCAGATTGTCTCCTGAGTTGAGGGCTTTTCGTCCTCTCCTTGTGATTATTCCACTCAGCATTATTGTTATGTTTGGAAAAATTCTGTCATTCATTCCACTGAATTCTAATGGTCATATTTTAGTTTAAATTCAACACACCATCGGAGTGAATGTGTTCCCTGCTCTCTCTCCCCACATTTTCGTCTTTCTTCCCAGTGCACACTCTTGTCATTTCCCCTCCCCCACTCCCTTGTTCCTCATGTAAAATATATATATATATATCTATATCTATATCATATCTATCTATCTCTCTCTCTCTCTCTCTTTATATATTTATATATATATATATATATATATATATATATATATATATATATATATTAGTTACTGGTGATCACCAGTAGGTAGTTATAGTTAGGACCACATTTCTACTGAAAAAGCGCTTTTGGACTGGTGATCACCAGTAGGTAGTTATAGTTAGGACCACGTTTCCACTGAAAAAGCGCTTTTGGACTTGCCTACATCTTTGGCACCGTTTAATGAATCTTCACAAAATTTTCAAAGAAAAGTGTTCCTGAGAATGTTGTTGTACATTGGAAGATTTGGGGTGATCTGTCAAGCGGGGGCCAAGAAAAAGGGGTATAAAAAAAGTGTGTTTCCTATTAGAATTCCCATAGGGATTTTAGATGCGACTGCAGCCTGAATCGCTGGACGGAATTTCACCAAATTTGGCAGAAAGGTAGCTCTTGGTCCCGAAATAGTGCTTTTTGTTATTTCGCGTACATCTGTTAAGTATTTTTTGGGATATTAAAGGATAAAGAAATATGTACATCTAGAGGCACAAGGGTTTACAAATAGTAGCAAGCTTGTGCAAGGAAGTGCAGATCCCGGATTGGATGCCAACATTTCAACCAGGAATGTTGGCAGCCATCTTGGGTCTTGGCTTCAGCCGAGTCCCACAAAAAAAGAGTAAAAAAAGAAAGCGGGACATGGGATGGACTGCCCTACCCCAGGCAAGAAAAGCATTTTTTTTAATTTTTACTCCAAATTCTCTGGGGATCCACAAATGCACAGCAAAAAAAAAGTACAGGCTCCCGCACTTTTTTTTATGAAGCCCCAGGTAGGCCAGGTCCCAGGAGCATGTCAAAAATAAGGAGGGGGGAGCTTGGGGCCCCCTCCTGGGCTTGCTCAAGCCCCAGGGACTGCCACCGCCCCAGGGCTAATCATACAGTGAAATCTGGGGGCTGCCCGCCCCCCTCTTTCACCCCCAGGGACCACTACTTCCCCATGCCTTTAAACTAAAAAGAGTGCGGGGCTGCGGGGCCTCCTGCAGCCCTAGGGACTGCCACCTCCCAAGGGATAATAATTAATTAAGTGCGGGTGGGTCACCCGGCCACCCCGCAGCCCCGGAGACCACCACCTCTCTGGGGCTATATTTAAATAAGGGGTCTGGGGAATTTCTAAGGTTTTGTACGAGTAAATTCAGAACTCAACTTTAACGTCCTGTAGCCTTTGTTTTGTAAGTGACTATATATATATATATATATATATATATTTTTTTTTTTTTTTTTTTTTTGCTAGGCAACGGCTGCTGCATGCATGGTGTTGCTTGGCCACACGCATAGATTTTTGTGCTTTGCATGCACTTGCACTTTATTTACATTTTTTTACATGATCATTTACCGGTTTAACATGGCAATCTACCACTTTATAATGGAAAATAACAAATGGCAGCCTGTCACAATGTAAGAGCATGCACATGTGATGTAGAAGTTATAATGTATGAGCATACACATGTGATGGTGAATGTGTGTGCACACATAAATATGCACATGAAATGACAAATGGGCATATATATAATGATGCATGTGTGCACATCACCGGCCATTTTTGAGTGGGTATTCCTTAATAGAAACTTAAAGAATTTTGATTATTTGTTGAAGGGGATGAGAACCCATTTAAAATAATAATCACAATCCTTGACAGAGAGAGTCGCTAAAGTCACTAAATAAACCTTTGCTGAACCCTCTGGTAGCTTGGCACAAAGCAGTCAGTCTGAACTTAGAGGCAATGTGTGAAGTATTTATGCAGTACACAAACAGTAATAAAGTGAAAACACAGCACAAGAAATAATTCAAACCAATTTAGACAAAAATAGATATTATGTAATGAAAAAATTGACACCAAGCAACAAAAATCAAATCATTTGAAAACCAGAGTTATAAATGTGTACATGTTTTAGGTTCAAAACTGTACCAAAAGGCGTGACCGCCTACTCTGGGTATCTGGTTGTGCAGGACTGGACAAAGTCACATGTTCAGGCTGACCATGATGGAGTGTGGGCCAAACATAGAACCAGGTTTGCCCCTCTGAAAGATTTATCTTCGATGTGGGATATGCACTGTGCTGCTCTGCAAAGCTCAGAGCCGCTTGGCATCAAATCCAGTGAAGCTTTCAGACCGGAGCTACACAGTAAGGCTCTGCGAGGCCTTCATTTAGAAGCTCCACGGCTTCTGCACAATTGGGTGCCACTCTGCATTGAATCCGGTGAAGCTTTCAGTTGGGGGCTGTGCAGCTCTTCAGGGCCATACCACCCTCATCGTCAGATCCAGTGAAGCTTTTGATTAGGGGCTGCATGGCTCTATGGGGGTCTGTATTGCTCTGCGTTGGATCTGGTGACACCTTGAGTTAGGTAGAGAGAGGTGCACTGTAACTTCAGCCAACAGTCCAGGTCCTTGAGGACAGCAGTTAGGAGTTAGGACTCACTCCCACAGGGGCCAGCAGAGTGGACCAGTTCAAGTCCAGTTGGTTTAACACAGTAGGTCAGCTACCTGACCTTTGGAGTCACTTCTCATGTCCTGGGCTCAAGGCAAGCAGATCTAGTCTTCTTCATACTTCGAACAGCAGAAAAATCCTTCTGAGTTTTCACAGGTCCAGTAGTGTCCTGAGGAGAGTGTCTTGGAAAGGCATCCTTATGCCCAGTGCTAGCTTGTGAGTGGGGAACACCCTCTGTCTACCTCCAAATCTGGCTCTGGTCAGTTCATCTCTTTCCCCTGGGTTTGATTTTAGCCTGACAGTGAAACAAAGAGCAGGCAGGTCCAGATGAGAGCTGTATCTACCAGTGGCAGGGTAGTCGCCCCTGAGCTACCCTTTGAAGTACAATCAGGGCAGGAACACAGCTTCTTGCCAGCCATCTTGATCGGAGGACCCACACCTCCCTACACCCAGGTCCTTTGTTCACTGTCTAAGAGCAACAGATATCACACCACTAGAAAGCCATTAACAGTCCGGTGACCCTCGGCACTGACCGAAAGGCACTTTTGACTTAGGCAGCAAAATGTCAACTTTCTAAAAATGACATTTTCAAAATAGTTATTTAAAATCTGTGGTTATGTTAGATTTTAAATTCCTGTTAAATGAGCCCTTGAATCATGTTTTAGTTAGTCCTAAAATAAAAAATATGCATTATTATAAGTTATAATGTAACCCACAGCTTCTCTATGGAATAGTCAGCCTAGCAACATTGTAAAAACAACTTTGGAGCGTATTCACTACCAGGACATGTAAAACTTTGAATATACATATCTTACTTTTTAAATGCCATGCTCCCTGCCCTATGAGCATCTATGGCCTACCTTGGATATGGCTTATAAGTATTAAAAATAAAAGTTTAGGCCTGGTAAAAGGTTTATTTTGCCAGGTAACTAATTTTGGGTGGGTGGAACTCGCAGAGTTTCACTCCACGGAATTTGGCAGAGTTACTTAAAAACTTCAACAATTCTCCGGAATTGATGATTTTAAATACTAATGACGCTTTTTTATTTTGAGTTTCTAATGGTAATGACAACTTAAATCTCCATTGCATTACAGATAGATCAAAAGGTGCCACCGCCTCACCGACCCTGGCTTCCCTTGTGTGCAAACAGATAAAAATGCCCCTCTTCATTTAAATGACTGCTTTCCTGATGAGAAACAGACAGCGAGTGTCACTATTATTACTCAGTTGGACCACAAAAATAAAAACATGCTCAGTGCATCCGGCATGGTTCTCCAGGCCATAGCCATGTCTAAAACCCATACCTTTGCGTTTGAGACTCTCAGTAAGAATGCTTGGGGTTTCCAAGCCTTTGCCAGAGTGATCGGTTGATTTTGATGACCTCCGATTCTGCACAGACCATGAATATTGGTAATTAGTAACTTTACTACAGCAACAAGGACAGATTGTATCAGTGGTACCATTATCAGCAGATTCACAGAGCCAGCAGATAGGATTATTTTAGGGGTGGGCACCCGGTAAACGCTGCCATACGGCAGTTGCCGGAATTTCTGCCAAACTCCACACGAACTCTGCCGGCAGAGCAGAGCTTACTACCCACCTCTAGTGAAAATGGCAGTTTTAAACTGCACTTCAGTTTGCAATGGTAGGCCTGAGACATGTTTTACAGTGCTAGTTTAGTGGATAGCACAATGAGTGCCACAGTCCTCAAGTAGTATTTAATTTACAGACCATGTGTACAGGTAGTGCTATATACTAGGGACTTATTAGTAAAATAAATATACCAAGCAGATGTATAATAAGTGTATACTAATTTTATCATGTTTTCAAGGGAGAGCACAAACACTTTACCAATGATTAGAAAGTGTCCTAAAGCCAACAAAAACGGGTTCTGGCAAATAAGGCAAAGATCTGGGGGAATATCATGTAAAAGATGGTAATTTCCAACAGAGACTATGTCTCAAAATTGTATCTTGACGCATGCGCATATGTGCTATAATTTCAAAATCAATAACTCGGCCTTTCGAAAGGAGGGCTATTAACTGTGCAAATGATAACAAGCTGTGGCATTTTGTTGTGCCAAATGCCCCCAGTTCTTCATTTCGAAACTCCATACTGTTGGCAGAGGAACAAAAAGTTAAAGTATGTTTTCTTACTCTGCAAAATAATTAAATACTATACATTCGGAACCACATTTATTCATCCAAGCATAATGAATAAACAGCCAAAAGAACTGTGAGCCAAATAATTAGACACAATAAAACAGCAATTCAACCAAAAATGCAACCATGACATTTTCCTACTTGTCTTCCATTGATGCTTACAGGGATAAACTCAGATAATGTACTCCAGCTTGAAAATGCTGTTTACATTATGTCTGCGAGGCCAAGAGCACAGGCCCACTTCAGTATTTACAGTAAGTGCCAAGAGGGGCCGAGCGTTGTCAATATCGCCTTCTTTCTAACAGCACGATTTAAGCACACTGACTATGGAGGATAAAGTGGCATCATCTTTGTATGAAAAGCTTCCTTGACAATCAATACAGACAGACAGACCAAGTACAAGGGAAGAGGCTTTTATCAAGCGGTCTAAGGCCACTAATGGAAAACGCTGCAGTGCGCAGAGCACATGGAAACAATGACAGCTTGAAGAATGTGTGTTGTGCATTATTCAACTGGTAGTTGCTGTGAGATTGTAATATACAGGGTAAACAAGAGGCATTTCTTTTGATTTTTCGGGAATACGGATGAGCAAATGTCCCGTCTTTTTCTTTGCCCAAATAATAATTCATATCGGGACAAACAATAATATCAGAGGTACGTTAATGCAACTTTTCCTGCCATTCTTGACAATCCAAATGCTCCCTAAGGAGTTATGAAATGGTATTTTCAGCTTTATAATGGCCTTCGCTCATCGACTGTGACATTGAATTGAAATGGATTCTAAGACTGAAATGTTTTACTTCTAGCTTCTGTTAACCTTAACTTTAAGTTACTAACTAGATGATTGTATAAAAATGCCTCTTTTTGCATGATCACTTCAACTATTTAGACTGTTGCTGCTAGTTTTTCTCCTCTGTTGCTTTAAGACACTGCTAACCAGGGGCACAGCCCTACTTACACTTGAATAGGTTGTGTCTTACCGCCACAAAAAGGGCTGCATATCCCCAGTAGTTAGGCTGGCACCAGGGCAGGGAAGGCAAGAAAGCAATGGACTTCAAAAGAAAACCTCTAGAACACAGCTCTTCAAATTGTGGGGTGCAACCCCCTGGGGGTCCGTGGATGTGTTCCCAGGGGGGCGCAAAATTAGTCTGCAATTATATGTAAACGAAGATAGCCTGGAAACGCATGAAAGGCACATTTCTAGGCTGTCTTCTTTTATATGCAGCAGTGAAAGTCCATAAAAGTGGCATGAGTGGCATGGGGCAGAGTTAGTGAGTGTGGAGATGAGATCAAAGACATGGTTAAATTGAAGAAAATAAATTGCATTGTATTATTTTTTTCTCCTTCAGATAACAGCATATATAAAACATGCATACACCTCAAATTAAAAATAAATGCAAGTAAATCCAATCAAAGGCACATATACTCTTTTACCTTATGAAACCTCAATTGGCTAATGTGGTCACTAGAGATGTTCTTGTATATGACCAGAGAGTCACAGAATTAAGTCCTGATTGGTGCAGTGAAGAATTGTGACTTGTTTATTTATCTTGCTACAGGTCCCAGTCTCTGACAAAAAAAAATGCAAATATTTTAAAACTGCATTAGACAACATGAAACAGGCTGCTGCAAAATACTGTTTAATATAAAACAAATGTTTTAAAAATATACACATTAGTGAAAAGTATTCAGACTGTAACTAGTGTAAATATTGTTATATGTACTCATTAAAACGGTGAACCCCTTTTAATGAAATATATTACCTATCAAAAATGAATAAATATGAGTCCCCATGAATCTTTGAGTGACTGTTAATTATTAAAATATACACTGGCTCTAAAGCAGATTTTATATTTGGTGACTAACTAGTTGCACACATTTACATTGCTTTCAGGTAGCAGCACCTTGGTGACAAGGCATGTTTCTTCTTTAGTTCTCTATCACCTTCTCTCTGCTTCACAGCATATGCCCCTCAACCCTGTGTGAGTGATCAATGGGCCCCAGCTATGGCAGTCTTACTATGAAAAACATGGGGGTTGCATTCTCTTTACAAGCATTAGGGCCCAGGTCACTGTTGCTCTGCACAGAACAGGCCCCTCGCACCACAGGGTCTAAGTGCACATTTTGTTGTTGTTTTTTACACAAGGTGGCAGAGAGCTTTATTTGGACATTTGGCATAGAAGTGATGGTCCTGTTGAGTGGGTAGAGTTACCAGCCTGCTAAGCAGAGCTGTAGGTATCATTCCTGCTGCAGCTGCATTAGAGGCCCAGGACATACTTGCGGTGCCAGCATTTCTTTGAGCTTTGGAGAAATTGCCCAAGGGAAAGGAAAAATGAAGCAGAGGAGACAACTTGATTTTGGCATCAGTGAGATGAGAGGGATGATGAGAGATAAGAAAGAGAGGAATAGTGGGAGATGGGAGGGAGAGGGATGGTCTGAGATCATGTATTAAAAATGGTCAAAGACACCAGCAAGGCAGTAACACTCATTAGTGGCGCAGGTGCAGTGACACTTTTGTCCACAGGCCCACTGCATCACAATCATGAATGCCTCATTATAAATGTGGGCATTTGGGCTCATTTCCTTGCTAGCATTAGGGCAGATGGTGCCTTTAGTGGAAAAATATGGGTGCAACATGCAATAGCTCATTTTGTTTCGGAAAGTGACTGAGCTTGTTTCAAAATTCAAGTAATGGTCAGACATGGTGTGGAAGGAGTGAAAGAAGAGGAGGTAGTCTGCTTCTCATGGCAACAGGGATAATTAGTGCAGTGGTTGGAGTTGGTTTGAGGCCCACAGCACCCCAATTATGAGAAGTAGTGTTTTTGGCCAGTTCTGTTTTTGTTTGATGCTGTTGATTTGTATAAGTTTCATATTTATTGTGGATTACAAGCTACAGAAAATCACCCCTGAAATGCTCTCATTATCCCCGCCCCTATGATCATCCCTACCCCTTACACTCCCCAAATCCTTGCGTTATAGTTTTCAGGGGGGGCAACTTCAAAACCTTTTGGTTAGGGGGGGCTCAGAGCAGAAAAAGATTGAAGACCTCTGCTCTAGGAGCTTCTCCCACTTCAAAGGCAGAACTGGGTAAAAATATCGGACCTCAAACACCAACTCTTCGTTACACTTCTCAAGAGGAAGACTCTGCTGGGAAGAAGTACTGCTGTGCTGCTCAAAGGACATTCACCCTACTGGTCTGCTGTTCTGACCTTCTGACTGAACCAACGCTTCTCCTCTGCTGTGTGACACAAATCCAAGCAGAGCAGAACCAACACATTGCCTCTGCTGCAAAGGCTCTATCAGGTCAAGGACGCTTCATCGACCTTCCAACCCACAACTGGAACTGGCACTTGTGCAAAGCTTTCTTGAAGAAGGCCCTCACATCGCAAAGCCATTGTTAACGGAAGCCTCAACGACAACGCAGATTCTCACCTTGCAGACTCACAGCTCCTCAGAACAGATTCATTGTCTTGACTGTGCGACACATTTTCAACGCTGTACTTTGCATCACAAGCCCTAGTCAATCGGATCCTCAACCACAATGTAAAACCTTGCATCACAACTCCACAGCTTCTTGAAACCAATGTATTGCCTCAGCTGCACAATGCGTCCTCAGTGTGGGACCTTGCAATGCTCCGTAAACCAGGATTGAAGGTGGGTCTAACTTGGCCCCTGTATTTGGCCCATGCTCTATCATAGTCAGCCTGAATTTGTGACTTTGTCCCAGTTCGGTGTCACCAGAAATCTACAGTTGATGCTTTGTGCTTTTTGGCACTATTTTCTTTACTGGAATCTTTAAAACTGCATATCTCCAGTTCTACTATTTAATAATAGTTGCTCCATTTTTCTAAACTGGTGTGGGATCCTGTTGTGCTGTATTTTTACTGTGTTACTGTTTGACTTGTTGCACAAATACACATTGCCTCTGACTTAAGCCTGACTGCTCTGAACCAAGATTCGAGAATTGAGCACAGGTTAATTTAGGTTTTCTTGTGACTTCACCTGACAAGAATTGTGGTTCCTGCTTGAAGGGGGTGAAACCCCCTTCAACCAGTAACCCCATTTCTTACAGGATGTTTATTAGGTTGAAGTATGTACTTTTTAACTGTTTTGGTACAGATACTTTCTTTACACATTTCTCTTAATTTAAGATGACTGCTATGTGCTACAATTACCAATGGTTAAGCTCAGGTTTAAATTATTGAGATTTAGCTGGACCTGATATTACATTGTGACATTATTTGATTGTGAGGGCTTATGTTCCTTCCAACTAATAATCAACATTCTCACAGTGATCAAGAGGCAGTGTTTGCAACCTACATTATAGGCTTGTACATTTACAGAAATTCAGAAAACATTTGGGCTCTAATTACATGAGCCCCCAAGATTGGTGAGGTATTCATGTCACCTTGTAAATAACAATGCCTTTTGGATAGACATTTTCCAAGTTTGGTAAATGTCCCCTATTCTGAGTGTTACCCAGAAAAATGGGGAATTCCATTTTGAAGTGCTGCATTCCACATCAATCCGAATTTGCACCACATTTAACCTCTGGTAAATTTTGACAAGTTTGATCTTCTGTAATTTACCTGGGGAACATTGCAGGGATGTGGTGTTTATAGCAATAATCAGAATATTAATAAGTGTAGTAGCATGACTAATCACACTACTCAAAATTCAGTCCCATATTCATGATCAGGACAGCAGATTGATCCGTTTAGGCCAACTGACAGTGTGAAGTCACTTACATGCCATTGCCTCCTATCACCAGAAATTACCTTTAATTTGATAATCATCCACCGTCCTCCTAAGCTGATCAACTCGTTTTGGAGCGAATTTGTGAACTTATACTCAGTTACATGAGTTTAACCAAGAACCTTTTAGTGGCAGACTTAAAATTACATATTATTAACCCGCTGGAGTCTACAGCCAACAACTAGTTACTAGTCAAACACACGAAAAGAATCATATGCTTAATTTAATCTTTATATTCCCCTGTCCAGTAGTTGTCACAAACTCACTTCCACATTTGCTGATATATAATTTTTAGTATTTATTCTCTATCAGATTATTAAAGCATTGTCCTTTTGGAGGTAAACCAAGCTCCTTTTTGGGGCACAAGGTGCAGCCTATCAATTATATCACTGTCAGTGTTTGCTTATGGGCATTAATCTCTCATTCAAATATTGTTGTAGCAATACTTTTAATGACTTCAATGCAGGCACGCATGAGCACCTGGATACTGAAACAACCATGAAACTAGTTAGTTAAACAGCGATTAGAAAATATAATTTATGGTTATTGGAATCCTTAATAAAGAACAGCTCCGATTCCACTAGTTAAAGCACCGGTGGCACACACCGTTTAAAGATGCAGTCCACTTTAAGGATCAACTAAAACTTTACAAAAAAGTCTTTGTTTAAAACCAAATGTGATTATCACTGTTCTTATATTGAGCAATCCAATAATTCTGCACATAGAGTTTTGAAAAATTTCTAATCCTTATTTTTTTATTTCCTTCAATCATGTATATATATATATATATATATATATATATATATTTATATGTGTGTGTGTGTGTGTGTGTGTGTGTGTATTTTTTACACAATAACAAAGTTTGTCAAGAAGCAGTAATTATATGGGAAGGATCAAGTGTGTTGCACAATGCACTCAATATAAAGTGCAAGTTAGATAAAAGTGCAAATGCAATAGAATTCATCCATGGTCCAATTTGAACTTCCAAAATGCTCATGTAAAAAAAAGCTATGAGTACCTAGACATACTGGCTCTAAAGAATATACTTTAAAATAATTGAACAAAAGTACTAAAATGCATATTTAGTCACAAAACACGTAACTTGTTAATACAAACACAGGGAGCAAAAGCCCAGATAGCAAAAACTCAGATTAAAAGTTTAAAAGGATCCACTAAGCAATTCATATGAGCTTCTGTCCCAGCATGGTGCCATAAAAGAAACATGTTATAGGGATCTGTATGATGTGCACAGTGTGTAGGCCGATTAAGTGACCCATGGAAAAATGCTACAGGCTAGGCTAGAGTCTTGCCTCTCTTATGCCAGGCGCTTAGCAAAGCATCATAGTTTAAAGTATCTGTTTTCAGTACTCTGAGGCCTACTGAATATCTCCTGGTCCCTTGGTTCAGGCAAACAGGTCAAATCCATTAAAATGGGGCCCCTAGGTACACTGAAATGTAGAACGAAATGTGCTCCTCCTATTCAGTGCCCATACCAATAGCAGAGGCAAGGGCTCGGAGACAAACCACTCCACCATTACATCACAAGTGCTTTGAGTGAGGTTTTCCAATTGAAATCGTATATACAATAATTTGGGAAAGGGGGGCGTATGGTGCAGAATTAAAATCAAAGTGTTGATTGGTTAGACGCCCATCGTCCGAATTTAAACATAATGGTCATAGACCAAAGTCCAATAGCAGGACTTTAGAACGTCAACATCAGCCTTTGAGATGGTTGTTGAGTTATCCCACTTCCCTTTTAAAACCAGTTTGATGAGCCAGATAGATACATACTTTAGCCAAGGAACTTTATGTGAGTCTGCTACGTTCATTAGTTCCTTTACAAAATTCATTTAATTGATTAACTCAGGGGAGGTTCACAACCTTAACCAATAGACCAAAGGTTTTAGATTTGCTGAATCAGATATTCTTTTAAGCCAGGTATCAAAGAATAGAGGCACAATGGCTGTACTTACTGGAACTCGGACGAGAAATTTTATAAAATTATTTTCAGCGATAGTAATTTCAGCATGTCATTAAAACCTCACAGCTCAGCTCTGTAGAGGGCAGCTTTCTGGGCATTTGCTCTACATTTTTCCAGGTAAAAAACTTATTGAGTTGCGATCCCCATATCTGACAGCTTCAGTGCTTAATTTGTGAATGAAAACGTGTTGGTGCCCAAAGCTCTCCTGTGAAACACGGGGCTGCTGCAATTAAATATGCAAACACAGAACATCAAGGCAGCGTAATCCTAAAGCCTTCTGGGGCCTCTTTGATCCATCCACAGCGACTCGCTGTCTTTTCAGCTCACTCTTGCAGCCTCTGCTCTCTCCCTTTGAACGCTTTTTCGCATTTTCTCTTCCTCCGCCTTTCCCATATGTGTAAATGCCTGATGCAGAAAACTAAGCTCCGGCCCTCAAAAATAAGTACCGGAGCTCCGCACCGGAAACAACAAGCACAAATTAAGCACTGGACAGCTTTACCCCCAAGTAATCAAAGCTATAAACAAGCTCCAACACATTAGGCCCCACCCTCATTATGCACTTCCTGCATTGTCTTACTCTAAGTACCATAAACCTCTCAGCTAGCAAAACTTAACAAATGGATCAGTTTGATTTTGGACTCCCATTAGTGTCTTGGAGATGATTAACAAATCGTCAGCAAAAAGTAAAATTGGGACCTTTCAGCCATCTAAGGTCTGGGAATCGGTCAGGTAATCCAGTAAATAAGTAGCCAAATTATTAACATATAAAGAGAATAAAGTGAGCTCTAAAACACACTCTTGGTGGACGCCTTTGTTTATTGGGATGGGGTCAGTGAGTTCACCTTTGACACCCCAGCTCACTTGCACTTAATTATCTTCGTGTAAACGTGCAATAAGATTAACCAGTTCAGATGGAATCCCCATTTTTCCAAGAGCATTCCGCAGTTTGTCTCATGGGACAAGATCAAATGTTGCTCGTAGATCTATTGAAGCCACGTACAGATTTCGCTCATTAAGCAAAACAGTTTTACAATACAGAATGGCAAATCTAAATACCTGATCAACAGACCTGATCTTTGCGCAAAAGCCAGCTTGTAGGGGCAATAGCTGGAAGGATCGCCACAATCACCCTTCTTGTAGATTGAAATAAGGGGTTTCGCTGCCACCTGCAATAGCATTGGATAAAAGGTTGCCACAACTAGACCGGACTGTAGGCTGGGATTTAAATAGATCCCCCAGGAACTTGTTGGGACATGGCTTGAAGTGGTCAATACCACCTATGATGTCAGATAAACTAAAGGTAACAGATTGGCTTGCAGCTTTATTAAAAGCGACATTAGTGGGGGTATCCACGGGACATGAGCCTGAGGGCAAGCTAGCAGTACAAGCCTTAGCATACAAAGATGTAAAAGATACCTTAATGGTTTAACAATTAGAGTGGGTATGTTCCACTGCTCATCCGCCATCTCAGTCAAGGAATTAATGCAGGCTGAGGGCTCAAAGATGACATTGAAATACCCAGTAATAATGATTTTGTCATGCTTCTGATGATATTCTATGAGACCATCTAAGAGCTCTAAAACTGGGGAATCCATATTGGCAGGTGTCAGTCTTCTACAGACATTGAAAATGACCACTTTTAAAACTGAGAAAAACTTAAGGCAAACCCCCATTAGATCATGGACTCAATATTTAACAACGAGTGGGTACATGGGGCAGTAGATGTAACCAAAACCAATAACGCCACCAGAGGCACAAACAGATTTCCAGAGAGGTATAGCCTCTACATTTTGAGAAGTTAAACCATTGAGATACACCTTGTCCATGGCCCATGTTTCTTGGTATGCACATACATTAAATTCCCTTATGTAAGTACCCAACTCAGCATCACACAGTTTGGAATTTATACCAGCCACATTCCCTGGACTCACAGTAAAATCGTTTTTTAGAGTCCTACCCTCTTGATTCATTGCAGCCTTGGTCATACACTTTGCTTGAGTGTATCCTACTCGGTTCTCCACTTCAGCCCCCCTAAAACACTCAGAAGCCAGTCTCCCCACCCCTAGTGCCATCGTGTAGACAATGCTTGGTCTTGTTACCTGAAGACCCCACTGTCAATTGTACCTGATCCTGCATTACTGGTGGAACTGGTCACCCCTTCAATATCTCTAAAACACTCAGAAGGCACCCCCTCCCACCCCCAGCACCACCAGTATGGAAATGCTTCATTGTGTTACCTGAGAACCCACACTGTTGGTTGCACCTGATTCTGCATTGTTAGTCGAACTGCCAACCTTGCAACTTAGTCAGTCAATTGTATTGGCACTCGGACCCCACTGCTCCAGCATCTGTTAGAGTACCAGGAGGTTACAATGGGACCCATGGTGGTTGGATACTTCTGAGCCAGATGGAGAATGTAACCTAAGCCTAATGGTGGTGTGAAGGAACCCAGCCATGGGACCAAAGTATAACTCTAAACTGATAAGCCCATCAACCAATGCCTTGACCGTCATGGTCACAGATATATAATCAAACCATGTGCAGCCCAGCCAACAATGTTTGGCATGTACAATGTTGAATCCTATTGCTGATAGGCATTTGAGCTTGGTTCTAACCCACTGTATGACTCTATTGACTAGGGATTCTGCATCTTCATGTGCACCACGACCAAGTTTAGAGACCGGGGTCATATAGACTACCTTACCGGTTCCACTGGATGTCTCTATGGCTGAGAATGATTCTCCAGAGGTAGTAAAATATTGTTTAAATGACTTACTATGTTGGACCAATCCTCCCGAGACCAAAGACTGCCCATTCGGTCGTCTAACAGGGTGCCTCACCTGTGTTGGCTACATTGGAAACCCACTGATGCTGATGTCTATTTAAATATTATAATGGTAATGGTTTATATGTGGAGCACTCCCTGGTGGCAACGGCCCCAGGTTTGCCCTAGCTGCATGCGCAGAAACCAGGCTGGCCAGAGTGTGAGCTAAAGCCACATTGTGTGGCTGCAATATACGAATTGTGGCCATCAAAGACTTGCTTAGATCAAGGTGGTCAGCAATTAAGCTAGGATTCCCATTTGTAGCATTTCCCACTCCACAGCTACAATCAGAGTTTACATGAAGCTGGGATTTCACAAGACCATTGATTCGTAAAATAAGCTTCCCAACTAAAGATTTCAATTTTTGAGGTCACAACGTAAAGTGCTTACGCCACCACCCTCTGCAGGAGTTATACTGGTATTAGTGGCTGGGTGGTGATCTGGGTGGTAGCCTGCTCAACGCCCACGAGGATTAATTGGGGGCTGGGGCTGAGTTCATCCAATGGTGCAAACTTATTATGACAGGAATATTGGGGAGAATAGTGATCTTGGGGGAGCGGTACATTCAGAGTCAAAGATGGTCCGTCAGAATTCACAATTTCAACAGGAGCATTAAGACTGAGAATGGTCTCAGGAGTTACTCCCCCATTACAGTTACTGCCGCATTTCCATGCCCTTTTCCGTCTGTCCATGTTGTGCACTGCATTGTAGCCATTCGTGGTAACCAGGATTGACTCTCTGGGTTTTTACAATGGACTCAATCTCTTCAATGAGGAGATCTTTAGTTTCCAAAGTGCAATTGGCACAAGAGCTTTTCACATTTTTTTCAAATTGTATGATTTTTTATTGGATTCCAGCACCTTGTGTTTCCCCATTTTAAAAATATTACACCTCTAAACACTTACAAGACTTCATAATTAGAAAGGCTGATTACGGTTAGTGGACACAAAAGTAATGAAGGCCACAAGAAAATAATACATTTACAACAGTTATACAGTTAAACAAGTGGCAAATTGACTACATTACATTGGTAAAAGGGCTGGTTCTAGGTCCAGAGGCGCATAGTAGATCAAAGAGAGAGCCGTGCGCTGCCTCTTGCTGGTGCTGACCGGCGCAGGACAGGCCCCCACTTTGCTCTGGTGCATTCTGCGAAGAAGGAATAGTGGATGCACTTTATGGTGCTGCAGGAGTGTTGGCCTCCTCCTTCCACCTCGTTTCAGCTGCTGCACCTCCTAGTAACCTTCTAACACAAATGTGCTTTATGGTGCTGCGGGGGTGTTGGTCTCCTCCTCCTAGTGTCAGCCGCTTGAGCCCCCTGGCGCAAAAGATGATGGGGCTTGGAGTCCCTGACAAGAATGTCCCACAAGGCAGGAACAGTAAGTGCTCTTTATAGTACATTTGGGGTGTTGGCCTTCCCCTCGTATCAACTGCTGGTGCCTCCTGGCACAAAGGATGATGAGGTTTGGAGTATCTGCCAAGAGTGTCTGGCTCAGCGAGAACAGTGAATGCGCTTTTTAGCACTAATGGGGTGTTGGCCTCCTCCGCCCCCTCATGTCAGCTGCCCAGGCCTCCCTGAGCAAAAGATGATGAGCCTTGGAGTCCCTATTTTTATTGCTTTCAAGAAAACAATGCAGGTATGTTTTATACATCAGGCCTGATAGGAATAAAAAATAAAATTGCGATCTGACTACATACAGGACATTAATCCCAACTTTGCTAAAAATATCCCACCCACTTAGGCATCTTCATAACAAAAATGTGTATTGTGTGCAGCTCCACCTTGTAAAGTTATCTAATCGAGACGCTCAAGGAATAATCAGACTGGCAAAGTTACAGACAAACAAGATAACTAGAGATATTTCCTCAGCGTTCTTTAGGCAGCTGTAGTAAAGGAGATGCACTATACATTTACCCAACACTGCAGTACTTACTAATTAGCCAGTAAAAAGTACTCTACTTTGGTTTGCATTTTTAACAAGATGCTGGCCTCTTCTTGGATAAATATACAAAGCAGGACTCATTCTGGCACACTACTCATTTCACAGAGATAAAAGCTCAATAGGAAGCATTTAAAGATAGAAATAAAGCAGATGCTCAAGTTGACGGTCCACTTCTGTAAATTACTACTCATCCAAATTTCTTCTGCATGGTGAAGACAAAGCAAGTGTTTTTTCTCTGCATTTCAACATTGAAATGTTATTGGTAAACCTTGAAGGAGGTGTTTACATCTTTGCTTGGTTTAGTGCAATATCTCATGTATTGACTGTGATGAGGGAGTTCTTTCTTGTCAACTGCTGCTGAGACCAGGAGGGCTGGCCACAGGGCGGCCAACCTCAGCCGCGTGAGGCAGTGGTTGGATTAAAGTATAGCAATTAAGATTTATGTACGCTAAAAAATCCATGGAAATTCACTGAAAAAAACAAAGGTTACAGGGACGTTATAGTTAGGAAATAGGGCCTTAGGTCTCCTCTCACGCCCCACAGCAAAAAATAAGGTTGTGGGTGTCTCGGGTGGGCACCTAGACAGCCAAAATGTATTTAAAAAACACAAATAATAAGTGAGCAGCAGGAGCTGCTTATTTATTATTCACTGTCCTGGGTGGGAGATCCGCAAAATGCCCTTGGCATTTTAATATAACTTATTTTAATTCTTGTGGTTCCCTAGAAGAGGCAGAGGCAACACCAAACATTTTTGTAATGTTGAGGGGGGCTGCTGGGGGTGCAGCAGCACCCCAGCATTTTTTCTTTAAACTATAAGTCTCCAAAGGCCATGTATGGCGAGTAGTTGAGTACCTGCACACCGCAGGATGTAGTGCTTGGCCATGCGCAACAGGTGGGAGTTGGCTGCCTACAGGAAGATGGATGCAGCCAAACCCAAGCGGAAGGCCATGAGTGGGTGAGGTTGGCTTTACATATGCTAATAAAATATTGCTTTATATAAAAAAAAAACCTTCACAGAAAAACATTTGTATTTTTCTGTTTTTTTCTGTTTTCCCAGTTTGGAAAGCCAGTGGTCCCATGCAAAGACATGAGTTTTTTAATTTATTTTTTTTCTCCAAAGGGAGAAATGACTATAACTACACACCATTAAGACAGTGGGTGTTCTAATCCCCTTAACACCCTTGAAAAGGATTTATTCAAGACCTTGACTGGAGTAGATATCTAACCATTATCATGGCCGGTAAGGGTTGAAGAGGAGTTTGTGAATGGCCACAAACTCATGTTTGCTTGTGTTCATGTACTTTCAAGGTTATTCATGCCTTGAAATGTCCACTCTGCACCCCTTGCATGGCCTTTAGTCTGAAATAATATGACGTAGTCTTGGGATAATATTTCACAAGTGTAAAAGGTTTTACGTCTGCAATGTCACTTTTTGCATATTTTCGATTTCATAAATCCACCCATTATCACTAATAAATCTGCTTTCCTAAAGCAAGTAGATGTGTGAATCTGGCTGTAGGTGCCAAATACTATGCAAACTTTAAATCAATTAAGTGAATAGAAATTATGAGCCCAATTAAAGTAGACACTGAAAGACAGAATATGCTCTGTTTCCTACAAGAAAGCATCAAGTAAGTAGATTGAACACTTGCTGAAAATAAGTAGCATTCCAAAAGTATTATATTTTTCTCATATATAGTAAGTTGATCAATTCCTTAGCCCCTCGCATGAACCATTATGTGAAATGATTACAGTTTCTAAGTGGTTAAGTGACTCTATAATTCTAAATTTACACAATAATATTTTTATAGTCAGTCACTAACTTTGTAGTTGCTTGAAGCATGTTCAGCAGGAATCCAGAATCCTTAGGGAAAACTTGACCTAAAAACAGCATTGCACAAAACATAAATACAAACATAGTCTAGGCTTCCTCTCTCTTCTCGGTCCTCACAGTAGCTAAAATTCCAATGTTTTTTGGCAGTACAAGTTTTTATATATTAATATAATACCTCAGTCAAAAGCCTAGGAGGAGCAACAATATAAAGTACTGCCAAACTGATACTTTCGATAGTTGATTTAGGACTCCATTACATTTTCATCTGGCTTCCCCATTTCAGTCCAATCTCACTGAGGTATTCTTCCTCAAGACAGGTACTCTTATAAGCTTGTACAAAAGAAGAAACACTTGAATAGACTGGTTCATACTACAAGTTTTAGCTCTGTCATGATCCCATGATGCCTTCATCCGCCCTCATTACTTCCTGTTTTTTCATCTGTCTCCAACAATCAGATATTATGAGAATATAACCATTTTACTACTTATGTTCTGTATTACTGTAAATATTTATTTTGTGGCTTAGCAGTCAAACACTGTAGCATACCACGCTCACTCCCATAGCCTCTTATAATGCTGAGCAGGGATGTGGCAATTATGGTTGGGATACCGTGGTCTGGTTACTGCCCAGTGTAAGCAGCTGTCTGTTCCTTTTTTCTTTATGCCTTTTGTTACTTAGTCCAGCTATACCAGGCTGCAATGTGCTACATAATGGAGGTCTCTTTGAGGATCTCAATAAGAAGCAGGCAGGCATGATACAGAAACTGAAAGGTCTCTTTCATTTCCCACATTGGAGGTTTAGATGCTTGGCAACCTACATAAATAGCTAAATGGAAAACAAAAAGTGTAGATAGACGATGCAAAATGTAGAACCTCACTTGGTTTAAGAATCTGCACTAGAGGAAGACCCACTATATACTATAGCTAAAAGGGATTTACAGTTCATGATTGATGAAGCAGCGGCCAGGACTCTGTAAAGAGGTTTAGACTCCTGCTAAACAGCCCAAACTGAGAAATATGGAACAAGATTCTGGACCTTTTAGAAAAAGGGAAACAGCCTCAGTGACAACAACTAATGGGGATATTATGTCATATTAGAAATATTCTGGGATTTATTGTGCCTGAAGGTAATAATGAAAACATATTCAATGAATATCAGACCCTACTGATTGTTTAACTTTTCATTAAGCTTTCAGGTCCACAATAATGAAAGAATGGAAGGAGGTAGATTGTTTAGAATTTTCACATATGGTAACAAAAAATATATATTAGGTGGATTTTAAGATGATTTTCCTTCCACCTCAAAAATATACACCCTCTTGCAAATATGGAGAGGCGGTTATCAGTAATTTCTGAGGGTACTACACCAGAAGGTAGAATTGTTAGCACGTCTGACCTTACTAAGTAAACTTACAAGGGAGGCAAATAGGTAGATGAACCTTTTGACTTGCAATTAAGATGTTCTTACCATAGCTCCAGGACATAATCAATAATCAATGCACAATAATCAATAATCATTAGTAATCAATAACATCAATAATCAATGGAGTCAGTAATCTTCACACACCATGACCTTTCAGTCATAAAGAACCACACCGTTTAGTAAAAGTTTAGAATATATTTATTTCCCTATATTAACAATAGTAAGGTCATGTAAATTAATCTCAAAATCAAATGAAACAAATACCGACACAATACTGGCTGCCCAAAGCGGCAGAAGAAACATAATCTAATTAAAGCTTGAACTAAAACACATTGTAAGGTTATGATGCAAATCAATAGCAAAGTCAGCTGCGTCAATGTGATAACATACATGAAGTTTAGTAGAGAAATTCACCAAGCATCAGTCCCTCTTATCATGAGTCATTAGTGAGGATCCTTAACTAACATTATTAGCATCAGCATGTTGGGCTTCATGCAAAACCATTTAGTAACACAAATTTGAAAAAAACATCTATCAAAACATCGCAGTTGGTACCTAGAAAGAAAAAGCAAATATGCATAATAATCACAATTCGGATATACCTATCCTCAGGGTGGTTCAGCAAAGCAGAGTCAGTCTTTGTCCTCAGGACATCAGTCGATCAGCAAGGCATCAGGATTCAGCATCAAAGTTCAGAAAAACTCAAAGTCTTTAAGTATTAAAGTTAAGCACGTCTCTTGTCAAGACGCATAAGAAAATAATGACCTTTTGATCAGCAAGAAAATGAGCAATGACAGTGTCTTCTCTCTGAACAGTATTGTTAAGTCAAAGTTACCTAAACTCCCTATTGGTCAGTTAATCGTATGTTCACACTGTGTCCAATAAAACTAAAATCCCAAATCTATGAATTCTAATATTACTCTGTTCACATAATGTTGATCGGTTTGCCTTGCAATGTCCTCATCATCCGGCTTGTCAGGTAACAATATTGTTGCAGCTTCTTCTATAGTCAGTATCTTCATTGTTCTTGTCCTGGGAAAGTCAGATTCACACACATGACACATAAAATGTTGCATTAGCAAGAACATCATCTCATAGACGTCGGTTCTCATGAGAAGAAAGCTTCAGCTATGAGCACATAATGCAAAATGAAAAATCACAGTTTAACTCTCTAAGACAGCAATTTATTAAACGCTAAGAAATACAGCTTTTACTCGAGGCCTGGCAAGTAGGCCAATACACTCACTAAGTTAAGGCCTACAATTTATAGCTAAAGCAAAATTCATAACCCTTAATATGACATATTATTGCATTAGTCTAACATATATTAAACATTTCATAAGTATTAAGTCATTGATTAGTACACTTCGTTAACATTGGTGGCCATTCTTCGTAATAACATTTTCAAATGCCTGCATTATTTTTCTACGTTATTTTATCCTCTACATAAGCTTATTATTCAAAATACATAAACACTCATTAATTATTTTTATTAAAAATCCTGCACTAGCAGAATCAAGTTTAAAAAAGTTTCATATCACATGAATTTCTTTCAGTTCATTCTGGTACAAATAAAAGGTTATATAGCACAAACACTTTTAAAGAATATTTATATGATATGATGCAAGAAGGAAAAGGCTGCATTGCCTTAGCAGTCTCACTAGAGCTCACAACAATGTATGATAAATTATGGTCGGTAGCTTCAACTGCAGGAGCATCCATCGTTTCTACAAGACATTTGTGGCTAAACTCCCGGTAAGTGGAAGCACACCAAAAATAAAAAATTTTAATCTTCCTTTTTATCAAAAAAATTATTTGGTTTAGATCTCCATGATATGTTTAAAAATTCAGTGGAAGAGAAGACGTTGGGACCTCTTTGTTCATCCATTTGTTAATGCTCTCTTCTCTCAACATGTTCAAACTAACAATATCGGCGGCAACAATCAAAACAGCTCTTTTCTGGGAGGAGCCATGGTTCAGGGACCCCTAACAAACGAAAAACCACACCGGCCTGAAACTGCAAGGGCTCAATTTCCTTCAAAAATAAGGTTTTGAGGAATGCTGGTTACAATTCTTTAACAAACTGAACAGCATAAAGGGTGAATGGGTCAATCAAGTGGCTTTGGGAGGCTCCAAAATAGAGTTTGACAGTTTTTCTCCTGCACATTTTTGTCAAACTCCAATGCCAAGGTCTACAGAAAAGGCATGAGTCCTTTCAAGAGGATTTCAGTATCATCTAGGAAAGAATACAATTTGCACAATTCAGGGAAGGGGCATGGGAAAGGCCGTTATTTATTAATCTTTTTAGCCCTGAAATATTAGTTCAATGTAGACTATTATTAACAAATTTGTGCACACAGACCATTTTAGGAAGCTTCTCCACAAAGAAGTATCCCATTTGTCAGAAAGGGTGAGTTCATAGTATTAGTAGATCTCAGCAATGCATAATTCCACATTCAGTTCCATCAAAACGCAAGGAAATCTTTAAGATTTATGGTTAATAGAAAAACATTAATAATTTCATGTTCCACCTATTTAATCTTGCAGCATTCGAAAGAGTCTCCACAAAGGTACTTGCAGCAGTTATAGCATAAAGTATCTTCCATTTCCCTTACCTGGATGACTGGAAAATATTAGCCTCTTCTCTTTTGAAGGCCTCAAAGATACAACCAGAGAGTCCAAATTGCTTTTGGAGTAGGGGTTTTCCTGGCTAACGGAAAAAAATATCTTCAATCACACCTAGAACTAAAATTCATAGGGGCCCAGTTCCAAACAAATTAATTTTGCCCCTTCTAGTAGACAGAGCAAATGCAACTCAGATTCTACTGTCAGATGTCATGAAATCTCAAGAAGATTGCCAGGGCTTGGCTAAGAATCTAGGCCTTAACAGCACTCGACAGCAGTAGTCCAATCCCTTGGGCTCCCCTGCATCTCAAGCTTTTGGTTTGCAAACTTCTGTCTCCCTCGGTCAAAAAATAAGATTGCACATCTATGACTTCAATATCTCAGGAGATCAAAAAAACTGTTATGGAGAAGGGGTGGTACCTCTGAATCCCTTACCCCTGTAGTGATATCTTCTGATACCAGTCACCAGGGGAGGAGCAACTTCACAAAACTAATCAATTAAGGCTTGTTGGCTTCCAGAACATGCCAAACAATCCTCCAACTGGATGCGTCTGACAATGATCTTGAAGGCTGTTTTACAGTTTGTTCCCATAAACACAAACTGAGAAGTTCTGTAGCTCCGCTGAAAACTGACAGCCAGGTAGCACAAGCTTATATAAATCATCAAAAGGGTGTTCATTATCCACCCTTGGCAGATAGAGCTCAGGCAATATGTTCTTGGGCAGAAATTCATCTTCTCTCCCTATCAGCGGCTTACTTCCTAGGGAGTGAAAACATATGAGCCATCTCACTCAGTTGGAATTTTCCATCCTCAAATATGTTGAGACTTCATCCTTGAGCATCCCAGTTCATATGCCAGAAGTGGTCTTTGCTCAGTTATGAGCTGTTATCCTGCAGGAAGGATGCTCTTTTACTCCTGCTCTGCTGCCTGGCCTGGGAGGATGGGCAGTGGATGCCCTTTTTTATTCCTGACCTCAGGGTTTCTGTATACATTTCCCCCAATTCCACTCCATCCCAGGGTACAAAAGAATACTCGGGTGTAGAAGGTATCAGTAATTTTCATATCACCCTATTTGCCCAAACAACACGGTTTTCACCCACAAATGACAATAAAAGCTCTGATCTGGTTTACTTTGGATCTTCCTCCATTGTAAAGTCTGTCTCTCCTTAGATATTCTCTAAAAAAGTCCTTATGTGACTGCTTGGAAGCTGAAAGGAAAGGATCTAAAACATGGTTGTTCAGAAGCAGCAATAGTTGAGCTTCAATTGTCAAAGACAACTTCCACATCAGCTTGTCATTCAAGACTTTGGAAGCATTTTAATGACTGGTGTGTTCCCAAAGAGAACTTTTCAATTTTGTATGACCCTTTCTTTATTCTAGACTTCTTTAGAGAAGTTTTTTAAGGTTTATCCCCATCAACTCTAAATGCCCAATAGTGGGTGCCAGAGAGCCCAAAGCAAGATGGCTGCACCCTAATGTGGCCCTGCTGGGCGCAGCCAACAATCCATTTAATAGCCTTGCCCTGGGGACCCCATCCGCTTTGTATAAAACAAGAGGTGAAGTATGAAGCAAGGTGCAACCAGTGAAACTCTTTTTGGTGCGCCACGGCTGGTGAAATTACTGAAATTGGAATGGGCCTGCAATGCGAAGAGGAAATGGCGGCTCTGCATAATTGAAGACAGTGCACCTGACGTGAACAGATTACAGCTCCAGCAGCCACCGAAAGGAATCAGATATGCGCAGTATTGGGATGGATACCCACCTCCCCCCCTTGTTGGACTCTCCATACTGTGTCCGTGGGGCGATGCCCAGTGGTATCATTGGAGGATCACTGCAGCTGCGGGTCCTATAGTGGGAGCATTGTATGTGCTATGATCGAACACATCTCAGCCCTTCCTAAACATTATTTGCATGGATTGAGGAAAGTACACAGATGCTGATTGACTGGAGCTGATTGGGGCACATCTGAACTGTCGTGCTGTGCTTGAGAAGGATCCTGGGTGTGTGAACAGTGAGTACAGTGCTACTGGGATGGGGCAGTGGTGACAGGCATGCTGCAAAAGTGATGCAAGATACCATGTTTGACTATGGAGTGTCAGATGTGTGGCGAGAGCGGCATGTAGGATGGTAGGAGGGCATATTCTATCATTCAATGCATGGCTCGTGGTCGTGATTGGACTACTGACTGGTTACTGGTAAAGTGCAAGGATGGGTGGCAGAAATAAGACATCTCCCAAGGACTCTCTCAGACCACACGCTGATGTATATGACAGTACATGTCCCCACACATGTACCACAGCCCTTTAATTGTCTTCTTTCACATTCTGCCTTGCTAAATCAAGGGTTCAGGGGTACTGTACAGGAGGCTATAGAAGAATTCTTTCTTTTGAACAAGAGATCGGTCTCGAGTGCTGGAGTTCTTTGGGAGGCCTCTAAGGCTACTATAAGGAGGGGGGTGCATAGGAGCCCGAGCTGGTGTCCTGAAACCTCTTAGGGCCAGGATGCGAGCGTTGGAGGCCTCCTTAAAGGACCCTGAGAGTGATTAGGCTTCTGCTCCTTCTGCATAGATACTAGTGTGAATTGAAGAGCAGATGACAGAGTACAATGAGACTTCATAACAGGAGACACAGTACTTAACCAGGTGCCATATGGCTCGAGCATATGGGGAGGGAGGTCAGCCTTGTCGATCCTTGGCCAATAAACTCAGGTCTCCTGGGGCTGTGGCCCATGTAGTGCATTTAGTCAATTCAGAAGGGGAATCATGCTGTGACAATGATTCTATACTTCAGCAGTTTGGCTCCTTCTATGCTGAGCTATATGGGTGGAGAGAGATGGCAACAGAACGCGATATAGATCAATATTTGACTGACATTGTGCTGGCATGGCTATCAGTGGCCCAAAGGGAATTCCAAAGCCTGCCGTTTACTATAGAATAGATTAAAGATGCTATTCAAAAGCTTCTGAATGGCAAAGCCTCGGGTGTGCATGGCATAACAGGAGAATTTTATAAAGAGTATGTTGATATTCTTGCTCTGCATCTTCTTGATATGCTGACAGAGGCATATGCACAGGGGAAACTTTCGGCCTCCTTTGGGAAGCCCTCGTGATCACTGCACTTAAACCTGACAAATCTCCAGAGGGTTTCAACTCATATTGTGCACTATTCCTTATTAATTCAGACACTAAAATATTGGCTAAACTGATTGCTACACACTTGTTGCTGTTGATGCCTAACTTGGTTCTACCAGACCAATCTGGGTTTATACCATCTCACAGCACTACACCTAATCTGCGGATTATTTTTCCCTCACTGCACCACTTAGATTTAACACTTTAGGTAGTAGCGGTGCTCTTAGATGCCACTAAGGCCTTTGATTCCATAGCCTGGATGTATCTATTTGCTATTGGGTTTTTCTAAGGGCTTCCTCGCCTGGATTTGGCTGTTGTATATGACCCAGTCACTAAAATTCGAGTCAACAGAGTAACATCGGGCCCATTTCCTGTGTATAGGGGCACCTGTCAGAGCTGTCCCTTATTGCCACTTTTATTCGCCCTAGCTGTAGAACCCCTTGCTGACAGAAACATGTGGCAGCATACCTCCGGTTCAGGCTGAATCCCCTGGCCATATCGCTCTATGCTGATGACATGGTTTTGTATGTTAGAGAACCGGTGACCTCTTTAGATACTCTTGTATGGGAATATGTCAGGTTTGAGTGGTACTTGGGCTTGAGTATTAACTGGGAGAAGTCTGATGTGCTCCCGCTCTCAGAGAGCATGGAAGTGGTTCTTACTGAATTCCCACTGCAATGGTGCACCAATCCGGTGAAGTATCTAAGCTTTTGAGTGCATAGAGATCCGGTGCTGGTCATTCACTGTAATCATGGCAAAGCTGTTACTAATTTGGGGGATTAAGTGCAGTGCTGGTCACGACTACCATTACCTTATCCTTTGCAGACCGCCTGGCGGTAATGAAAATGGTTGTATTACCACAATTCCTCTACCTGTTAATAAACATTCTGATCCCTCTAACTTGGCACTTCTTTAAAAACCTGCAGGCATTACTATGGACATTAGCTTGGGGAGGCAAGCACCCGAGGATGGCATGGGCACAGCTCACACTCCCATTTGAAATGGGTGGGTTTAACACTACAGATTTCTACCTTTGTTATCTGAGTGCTCAAGCACAACATGCATACTATTGGCTGCATCCGGAGCAGTATACATTGCACCTTGCCCTAGAATGGGACGCTGCATACCGTGTATCTTTGCCTGCCCTGCTGTTCCACATTCGAGTAGAGGTGGCACGGAGTGCCATTAGTACACTTGATTGTACTTTGCCGGCATGACAGTCCATAGGGTACCGGACAGGTCATCGACTGCTGTATGCTCCAACAATGCCACTTACGCAGCACCTAAAACTATCAGTCACCCAAGAGTAGGGGGCAATAACCATGTTCAGAGATGCAGAGTTCAGAACATTCTGGGATTTATTTTCTGATGGTAGCTTTGTGAACTTTTCAGATCAATCACAGCGGAGTCGGGAGTCCCTGCTCATGCACTTTGCATTAGGGACTGCAAGCTGCTTTGAAAGAACATTATCTGACCTTCCCGCAAGTCCCCCCTTAGGTGCACTCCAAGTAGTGTTGACAAGAGACTCTTGTACCGGCTTGATTACTGCACTGTATAACATGGTGAAGAAGGAGACAAGGCGCACTACCTCAGGGCCCCTTGGAAAATGGAATGCTGTATTAGACCCCCAGCTGACAGAACTGGACTGGAGTTTGTGTTGTGAATTAATTAGTAGGCTTACAGGCCATGGCAACTTGCAGATTATTCACTTCAAATTCTTACAACAGATGTATTATATACCTACACAACTGGTAAGGTATGGGCTACAGCAAAATGATCATTGTCATAGATGCAGGGCAGCGGGTGCAGATTTTTTACACCTTGCATGGCGATGCCCTAAAATATATAACTACTGGGTCGCTGTTATTCAGACGTTCACTGCTGTTATAAATGAACCTGTTGCTTGTGATCCCTGTGTATGTCTATTGGGACAAGTCAAATTACTACAACCCTCGAACCATAAATTAGTGGTGGTGGCTTTGCTGCTGGCTAGCGTAGCAATATGCTGGGGGTGAAAGGGTCACCCGACTATTATGCAATGGTATAAGGATGTTGCGTACTGCAAGGATAAGCTAGAAACTTATGCAGAGGAGTTTTCTCAAACATCTCGTCCAAAAGACTATTGAGCACCTATGAGCCTGTATATGACGACATAATCTGTGAAGGGGTAATTGGATAGAATTGTGTGCATGTGTGACAAGTATGCTCAAAGGAAATATTCTATAACATACCAGGAGCGGCATGGAATAATCTGATGTGTAAAGCATTGGAACTGTGGGCAGGGGTTCTTGTTTTGTACGTGATGTTGTTTCAATGCAAAAAATAAATATTGAAAAAAACGTTAAATGCTCAATGAGGCATGTAGTACTACTTTGAGTTTGGAATGTTTATTCCCTTTAGTAACCAGATTACTCAAAAGTTTCCTTTTATGTAGGTCTGTTTGTGTGCCTTCTTTGCCATCTTGGGACTTTTCCTTCGGGTAGGTAGCTCTTTAAAGCTCTTCAAACAACTCCCTTTGAGTCACCAAATCTGATATGTTTAGCTAATTTATCAACAAAAATGTATTTTCTGGTTGCAATTACTTCTGATAGGAATTTGGGAAAGTTTGAAGCATGAATCATTTCTCCTTCTTACATGAACATTCTGCCTGAACAAACTATTTTATGACCTGACCCTGGCTTCCTTTCTAACATTCCTAACCCTTTCCATTGTACTAAGGATATCATTTTACCTTCTTTCTTTCCCAATCCATTGGGTGACAGGGAGAGGTTTCTTCACAATCTGGATGTTTGTAGAACATTATTGCTCAACTTACAAAACACTTAGGGCCAGATGTACAAGAAAATGGTGCATCGGTCCCGATGTGCCATTTTTCTTGCGCCGCCTCTGCCCCACCTAACGACACCATGGTTGCGCCGTATTTACAATACGATGCACCATGTCGCTCATTTCCACAACAGCGTCATAATTTATGATGCTTTTGTAGCGCATTGCTGGATTAGCGCCATAAATTATGGCTAGTGAAGCAAAGCACGAGGGAGGCCTTCAGGTTACTATGGGCCTGTCACTTTCACGCCTGCCTGAGAAGACGTTAAAAATGATGGAAAAAATGACACAGTGAAATCTTGTAGATTTCACTGCACCATTATTTGCAGCCTGCCTGCATGGGAACGCCCCCATTGCAAACATTATACCTGGGCAGGTATAATGTGGTGCCAGGGGTTACAATGCTAGGATTGCACCACTTTGTAAATATGGCGAAGGAGAATGGCTTCCTTAATGTCACATTATCTTTAAAAAATGACGCTAGTGTGGTGCTAAGAGGTGCTAGGGCCTTGAAAATCTGGCCCTTAGTGCCATGTTTAGGAGAGAGTTGCGTCATTCTTGCACCATGCAATGTGGTGCATGCGCAGAGAAACTCCAAAATACGACTCATCAAGCCATGCAAGGCCACCTTGTGTGGCCCTGAGTGGATTGATAAATCCAGAGCAATTAAATGGAATGCAAATTGCGGCATTGCATTGCTCTACCCCAGGGAGGCTTTGCGTGGATGTTCCAATGCAACACCTACGGATTTTGATGCATTCCCAGATTTACTGAAAGTGGTAGACCTGGGAGTGCACCAGATCTCCTTTGCCTCACCAGGTGAGGTGTAACGAGGAGAAATACCTTTATTTCTCCTCGTATTTTCCTCTTTCTATGTGTGCTGCAGAAGGCAGCACACCAAAAAAGAGGAAAATGCCCCAGTGGATTGTTTTGTGCAGGAAGGTATTCCTTTTCCTGCACAAAACAACTCCTCCTTACAATGCAACCACTCTTGCACCATGGTGCAAAGGTACCTGCATTGGTTCTAGGCACCCAAAATGGTGCCAGCATGGAGAAACATCAGGAATGTGCTGTATCCTTTTAAGTACAGTGCAATCTTGCACTTTCCCTGTCACACAGAGCAGCTCAGCAAGTTGACTGGTTGCGCTGCGAGACTGTCTCATAAATATGCCTCTTAGGCCCTGATTTATACTTTTTGACGCAAGCCTGCATTAGCCAGGTTTGCGCCAGAGCACCAGCTGGGCACCATATTTAAGGAATGGTGCAAGCCGTCGCTAACGCCCGATTTGCATCAAAATACATGATGCTAACCGGGTAGGGGAGGCGTAGGGAAAACTGCAGGTTGTGCATGAAAGAATGGCGCTAGTCAGGTTAGAGTCAAAATAATTACTCTAACCTGACAAGTGCCTTTGTTAAACGCACAACCCCCATGGACATGACTCCTGTCTAAATAAAGACAGGAGTCATGTCCCAATGGGCTGGGGGACTTAAGTCCACTGGGCATGGCCCTTGGGCACAGTGCCATGTAGGTGGGCACATGTTAGGCCCCCCTATGGTACTTAAAAAAAAAGGTAAATACTTACCTCTACTTAACTGTACGTACCTGGGATGGGGTCCCCCATCCTCCGCTGGCCCTTTGGTGTGGGTGGGGGTGTCCCTGGGGCATGGGGAGGGCACCTGTGACCTTATTCCATGGTGTTCCACCATGGAAATGGGCCCACAGGTCTCCTAATATCTGCCCTGACCCAGGCGTTAAATAATGGCGCTAAGCTTGCTTAGTGCCATTATTTAATCCCACCTCCCTCCCGTGCACCATTTTTGCAAAGGAGGATAAATGAGGCGCTGGGGCCTTTGAGTCATGTTTAGCCCGGGAACGCCTACCTTGCATCTAATTGACACAAGGTAGTTTTCCTCAGGCAAAAAAATGATTTTAACTCCAATATTTTGGCACTAGACATGTCTAGCACCAAAATATAAATATGAAGTTAAGTTTGTGCTGAATTTGCGTAAAATTAATGACGCCAATTCAGCGCAAACAGGGTATAAATATGCCCCTTAGTCATTAAGAAACTCACACTCTACATTTAAAGTTTTTGGTCCAAGAGGAAAATATGAGAAAACCTCTGTTTCTACACTTGGTAAGTGGGTTAGAGGGGCAACAATTCGAAAAGCGTATGATTCTTGAGGAATGACTTTTCTTTATGTGTACAAGCATGTTCGAATAGGGGTATGGCTGCAAAAGGTATGCAGAGATGAAACCCCATTGTCCCAGTGTGCTTTGGTTTGTCATTATTGTTTAGGTGATACGGTATGAAAAAGGTTCTCTTGGCTCCAGTGTTTTGCAAAACAGTTGCCCTGAATGTATTATGATTTATGTTTATTGAATATATTAGTGACTAACAATATGTATGTGAAATGCTCTCAATATGAGATGTATAAGAGATGGTCATTTTGGCTTGCTATATTCTCAATAAGTTAAGACTGCGACGAGAAAGAGAGACAAGGAGGTAATGACCTGATAATCTTCATTCTTCAATATTCTGAGTCAAGGTTTTCCTAGTCCCAATCCTCATATTACCCTTGCCACCTTCTTACCTTCTCATGAAATATACATGAAACTAACAGCATTTAATGAGGGCAGAGGAGGGCAATGTTGAATAGTAAAAGAGGATAGAGCAATTGTATGAATCATCCTATTCTATCTCGAGGGAGCAATCCTTAAGAAGGTGTTTCCAAAGGTAGACTGCACAAAGTCAGAAATGTACTACCCTAGAATTACAACTATGTTTCAAGTAATCTTCAGTTATTTTGGGAATTCCAAAGAAATTCAGGTGTAATACTGCCAAATTTACATCAGTTGTAGATTTGCATGAAAGCTCCAATTTACAAAATGTACTAATGCATATTTTCTACTAGGTAAATAGGCATTAGTACGTGATACGTAAATGTGCATTTGTACATATCAATTTATTTATTTTCTCCACACAGAAATAATTTGGCCCTGCAGAGAACCACCTTCTACTACAGGCTAGGAAATTCGAGGGTGTTACTTTCCTTTCTCATATCATGAAAAGCCACTTATTCTTGATTTTCACAGGAATACATTTGTTCAAATTGGTGAAACCTTTGGCAGATTCTCTGCCTTCAAAGTGCAATTCTCGATTGAGGATTCGCAATTTATTTGTTGTAATAGCATTACAATGTTGCCTGAGAGCAATGGAATAGCAAATGTATTTTTTGGACACCTGAAAACCACTGAGGTGAACAAAGGGTGAATTGATAAATAAATGTTTAAGGATGCAGATGGAGTTTTAGTATATCATTACTTTTTTTTTAACTGCCCTTCTTCAATTCACTGGCTTTGTCTGTGTAGGATGCGACTGTGATGGAGGGCCTTGTGACCGTCAAACAGGAGAATGCTTGGCGGAAGACCCCGAGGCTCCTGGCAGCACCTCCTGCTCGCTCTTCGGTAAGTATTCTTCACCAGCATTTATCAAGCATAAACCTATAAACCTATATCAGAGTATGATGTGGTGGGTGGGCAGTCATCTACTTGAATTCTTCAAAGTGTTTTGTTTTTTACTGTATCGACATGTATTTGTTTTTGTGCTGCTATAAAATCCAATTCTGCGCTCATTTCTATAACATGATAAAATCCACCATAGGTCACCTGTCTCTAAAATAAAGGAAAAGTTCTTCATACGTTTTCTAAAATTCGTGTAACAAGTCATGTTGCATAAATCTATAGGTGAACTATATTATAGAAACTCAGCCTAATAAAAGAAATACCTCTGCATCTGATATGCTTACTGTAGGAACCACAATTCTTGAATGCAGTTTCAGGTATGAAGGTCTCTTGCCATACACTCCCAGATATGATGTAGAAAAAATATTGAACACGTAGTGAGCTTTCACAGCTAGTCAATGCAGTGCTTCAGGAACAGCCTAGTGGAAATGCCAGTTACTTGATTTTGAAGCACCTTCGTCGGTTATACAAACTATTGTGAAAAATAAGCATACTATGCATTGCGGCACTCACATTGTGACCCATTCATCATCATGACCACTGTGGTCAATTCGTTTTAAATCAAAACAGGCCTAATTTTCCTGAGCAACTTCAAATAGCATGATGTACACCTCACAGAGACATTAACCTATCATTGACAGGCCACTTCTGAAGAATTTGGATGAAGCAGAATGTATGTGTTATTAGTGAAAACTATTGTTCTTTCACGGTATTGATTTTGTGGGGTTTGCATGGTGTACAATGGAGTAAAACGTGTCTTCAGTGTCATTAAATCGGTGCAATTTGGTCTTCATTGTAACCTGAATATCACTGTAGATTGGCTGGAATTGAGCAATGTCTACAGAGAGAACACCAGATAGCTTGAAAATAGTGTATGTGTCAGCAAATGTATGAAGACAAGCACCAACTCTAGAGTTTGGATGTCATGATGACAACATGACCACTGTGGCATGAAACAATTCTGAGGTTAACTCTAGTGTGACACAACACTAGTCCCATCAGGAAGCAGGAAAACTAGACATTGATATTATCCAGCGCCCCCTCCATGATGAGCTGATGGTCCATATACACCCACAACTGAGCCTCAAGCATATTACTTTGTTCATATATTAAGGTCATCACGATGCCTCTAAAAGGCCAAACCAAGTATTGAGTGCTCCTCAATCTGACCCTGAAGAGGCTAGTCACCCAATCTCCAGTACCTTAGAAAGAAAGCAGACTTTATAGTAAGACTGATAAATACTCACCCATGCAGAACTCCAAGATGTCGTTTTCAATGGTAATAATTATTCAAAATAGGTGGTAGTAAAAATAGTAGTCTTATTTACCATTTTATTGGTTCCCTCCACAATTGTCTGCATTTCAGATTTGTTGTCTTTTTCTAAAAGCACTCTATTAAAGTGAATGAGTTTCACCCGTTCTGTATGTTTTTGCTCTCGGAAAATGCCTTTATTTAACCTTATAAAATGTAATTTTCACACAAAGTTGTATTTCAATTTGTTTTTCTACAGCTTTGAACTTTGAACCCCTGTTATATACTCTTTCGTTTTTATGCAACTACGCGATTGATGTCGCTCTGCCATGCACCTTAACCCCAAGTTCTGCTATCTCTTGTTCATTCGTTGCCATCACTTTGCACGTTGCTCTGACTCAGTTGGCTTACCTCATGTGCCCTCCGTGTTGCTTTCCCCACAAGTGCCTGCTACGTTGCTTCCCCCGATGCACCCCCAGAATTGCTTCTCCCATGCCTCCCATGTTACATCCATAAATCATCTGTTGATTCTCCCCACTTGTTCATTCTCCCAGCCTCATTTTTTTGCATCCCACTTGCTTACGATTCAGTTTGTTTTTGTTAACTGATCCAACTCGGATCGGTAAAAAAAAATAAAAAAAATTGCTCCAATCATTATGTAGGCATGTGCATTTTTTTCATAGTCTTACTGCTCGGCATTAGAGTTGCTGTGCAGCACTGATAAAACTATTGGCAAAGCCAATAGGTCCCAACGGCGAGACCTATTCTCTTTTACAATGCTTATTTGTAATAGTGCTGTGGCATATACCTGCCTGACATGTTAGCCATTAAAAATCCTCAATCTTGTCAATCATGAAGGTATGTGTGGCGCTCAATGTATTTAGCACTGCAGAACGGTCAAAAAAGTTGTTTCGGTCCGTATTTAAACTTTTTGACGCAAAACTGCCAAATGCAGTTTTGGGTCAAAAAGTATAGCGCCGGCTTGCACCATTCCAGGACGCAAGCTGGGCCGAATATTCATGGAATGGCACAATCTGGCGCAAAGGGTGGGCTAGGGTAAAATTGTTGTTAGCCGGGTGGGGTTGGTGGTATGGGAAAAGAGGGTTTTGCAACAAAAAAATTATGTTACGCTGGTTAGAGTAAATAAAAATGACTCTAACGTGCCTAGCGTAATTTCTTGACGCAAACCTACCATAACACATGACTCCTGTCTTATAAAAGACAGGAGTCATGCCCACCACCCCAATGGCCTGCCCAAGGGACAACTGTCCCCTGCGCATGGCCATTGCACCCAGTGCCATTTAGGAGGGCCCATTTCATGGCTCCCAATGGCACTTTAAAAAATAACACAAAATACTTACCTCTATTTACATACACTTACCTGTGATGGAGACCCCCATCCTCTGCTGTCCCTCTGGTGAGTGTGGGGGTGTCCCTGGGGTCTGGGAAGGGCACCTGTGGGCTATTTCCATAGTGTTCCACCATGGAAAAAGCCCACAGGCCCCCTAATGCCTGACCTGACCCAGCAACATTATTTAAGCCCACCTCCCTCCCGTGCACCATTTTTTCACGGGAGGAAAAATAAGGCGCCTGGGCCTTAGAGTCACTTTTTGACTGGGAACACCTACCTTGCATCTCATTGATGCAAGGTAGTTTTCCGCAGGCCAAAAATTACTTTAACTCTAATATTTTGATGCTAGACAGGTCCAGCATCAAAATATAAATATGGAGTTAAGTTTGCGCTGAAATAGCTTAAAAACAATTAAGCTATTTCACTGCAAACAGAGTATAAATATGTCCATTTGTTTTGTGGAAAATGCTTAGACTCTGTCCAAATCAAAATTACAGAATACTTATCGGTTTTCATGGGTATTAATCAACAACTAAATATTAGCTATCTTATAAAGAAAGAAAACAGAAAAAAACTACATGTTCAGCCCTGTGTCCTCTTGCGTTCACGTGAGGGTTTACTATATCAGTTGTAATTTTTTGAAAATATCTCAAGTATACTTGTGATCAATAAAGGAATTGAAATATCAAGATATAGCATTGACAATAACTTTACAACAGGATTTAAACCGACTAAGGAGTTCGATTTTTAGATTTGGAGAAGGTGTTTTAACCCGCAACTGCATATTGTTCTTAAATTTAAATTTGCAAACTTTTAATTCTGAGTTTATTCAGGTGTTAGCGGCTTTGTAGCTGTAGTTTTTTCCACTTCATTTTGTTTCAATTAAATTATGCATCAGCTTGAAACAAATGTTAATTGTCCTGAGGATGTTACTTTTTTTCAATAGCAATATATTCCACCTACCAGTGACTACGACCTTTTTTACAAGATTTCTGGTTGTTATATTTATGCAACATACAAAACAGTTCAGTTTCAACTAGATAGATATGCATTATTAAAACCACAATGCAATGTAGTTTACTGACGGTCCAGTGCGCTCGGAGATGTTTGTGCCTTTTCAGGATAGAGCTAGGGATTTGGCTTGAAAAAGAAGGCATGCACAATTAAAAAGAAAGAGAGTGCAGAAACAAGGAAAATTGAAAAGAAAAGCAGAAGAGAGAGTAGAACAAGATAAAGTGTGAGAGGAATAGAAAGAAAGACAGAAACAAAGATGGAAAGACATAAGGGCTAGATGTACTAAGAATCAATTTGCAAAAAGAGTTCTGAAAATGCAATTTTGCGAACTGGCTTATTTACTAATATGTTGGTTCACAAACTAAGGAATCAAGGTGGGTTGGAATTTGACCTACCTCATGAATATTAAGAGTTGGTAACTTTTGAAAGTCTGTCTGAATTTCGGTCACAAATCATTGATGCATCTCATACAGATTCTCAATTTAAAAGGGGCTCCAACAACGCAGTCCGTCCAAATTGTGAATCAGCATCCATTGACAATCCCATTTCAGGAGTCATTTAAAGATTATCAGTTTCTAAAATGGGATTTGTACTTATGCAAAACCTCTTTCATAGTCCAAAATTCTCTTACTTTGCGAATCACAGCAAATTAGACTGCAAAATTAGTTAGTACATCTTGCTATACTAAATAAGGAAGGAGAATGAAAAGAAGCAGGGAAAGACAGAAAATAGAGACAGAAGTCAATGAAAGAACAATAGAACAATAAAAAGATAATGGAACCTGAAAGAAGGAAGAAAGAGAAAAATAAAGAAAAAAATACAAAAAAGAGAGACAGAAGAAAGAAAAATGGAAGAAATAAGGAAAAATAGATGGAGCAAAAGTGAGAATGAGGGAATGATGAAATAATGGAAAGAAAGGTGTAACGAAACGGAAAAAACTGATGGATAAAATGAATAAGAATGAAAAAAAAAGTAGGAAAGAATTTTTGTAAGACAGCCAGTAAGAAAGATTGGAAGATTGGAAGAAGGAAGGAATGATGTGAAAAAGGAAAACAGAAAGAAACAATAACGTGCAGGGCAAATAAAACTTAAATGGTGGGAGATGACACAACACACAGAAGTACAGAAATAAACTTTAAGAGGGAAGCTGGGGTCACATTCTTCACTCATTCACTGCACTTGCTCATTCAGAATATAATTCAGTGGGTGGCTGTTAGAAGTGTCAGCCTTAGGGTGGTCTTCCCCCAAACCTTTTGCCCTCACCCCTCTGATTGTTTTGCTAACCTCTATGCTGGCCTTTGGACTCTGTGCACTTTACCACTGCTAACTAGTGCTAAAGTCCTTGTGTTCTCTCCCTAAATGTGGTAGAATTGACTTATACCAATTGGCATATTTTATTTACTCATAAGTCCCGAGTAAAGTCTTACTGCCTGCCTGTAAATTAAATGCTACTAGTTGGCCTGCAGCAATGATTTTCCCATCCACTTATTTAGCCCTTCGAAACATGTCCCAGGCTTGCCATTGCAGCCTATGTGTGCAGTTTTAAACTACTGCCATTTCGACCTGGCAAGAAACACCTCTTGCCAGGCCCAAACTTTCCTTTTTAATATATATACGTCACCAGTAAGGTAGGCCCTGAGGGCAGGGGCAGTGTATTTAAACAGGAGGATGTGTACTCTTAAGTTTTATATGTCCTGGTAGTGAAAAACTCCTATATTTGCTTTTCAATACTGTAAGTCCTACCTCTCTCATAGGATAGCATTGGATTACCTCATCATATTTAATAAGTGATAACTTTCAGTTGGGAGTAGGTAGCCATGTCTTGTGTCTAAAAATTATATTTAAAAGCACTCTTTAATGTTAAAGTCAGATATTTTGCCATAATTCTGAATATTGCACTTTTAGAAAGTTGACCTTTTCTTCTCCTGCCCATTTGGTGTCTTCTGCCTGTATCCTGGTTCACATGACTAGGTGTAGTTGGAAGCTGGTCTTTGTGCATTGCTCCCAGACAGTGATCCAAAGGGGAGCTAAGTGTTGGCAGGATGGGATACTTTCAGTTAACGAGGGGTAGGAGCTATCTCACTTGCACATCAGAAAGGTCCTGCCTGAGCACTCTCACAAAGGGGTTTGACACTGGTGTATTGTGACCCCAGACAAGTTGGGGTCAGGGCAGGGAAGTAGGAAATTCCAAGTGCTATGGGGGGGGACCTCTAGAAACTTCACCTACTTTAATGTGGGCACCAGTCATAAATATTGAACCTCAGAGCCCCTAACTCTTCAGTATAGATCTGGACCCATGGACGGCTCAAAAGAATGTCTGCTGTGTACTCTGCAAGAAGGACTGCTATTCTGCTACCCTGGTGCCCTGTGAAGGACTGGACCTGCTTTTTGAATCCAGGACCACCAGAGTGACTCCATAGGGCAGGTTGGCTGGCCTCCTGATCAGAAGCCTCAGGGACAAGTCAGACTTCCTCCATCTTGAACTCAGCACCAAGATTCTCACAGCTGAGTCTTGCCCTCTCAAGTGGTGCCACTCCAGTCCTAGACCCTTGGCAGTGGTTCCAGCTGAACCGACACATCAGAGCCATGCTGCGAAACATCGCCTCACCAGAACTCCACATTGTAGCCACTGCACAACACACTTCCTTGCCAAAATCGGGACCGTTGCATGACCCGTTCCTGGTGCAGGACTTCATATTGCTGCTCACAGCCCTTCAGAATCTTCCGCTGCTGGATGCATCTTCGACACAAGTCCCTTGTTCACAGAATCCTCGACAACGGTACAGGACTCTGCATCACAATCCTTGCAGCTCCTTCAGAACCAGCAGATGCGTCATCACATGGAAAGCCCCTCATCTACAGCATCCTCAACGACGATGCAGGACCTTGCATCACAGCTTCACAGTTCCTAGGAATTGCCAGTGGGAGATGTATCTGCATCACGGGACTCTGCATCACTCCGCACTGAGGATTTAAGATACTTTAATTTGTCAGGCTTAACTGGGTCCTGTAGCCAGCCCAAGCTCCATCGCAGTCAGCTTAAGCTGGTTATTTTGGCCCAGGCCGGCACAACCAGATAACTACTGTTAGTGCTTTGTGCTTTTTGGAGCTATTTTCCACTATTTCTCAAAAAAATGATATCTTTGGTTTTACTGATTGGATTGTTGTTGCTTTCATCGTAAAATTATTTATGATATTTTACTCTATGTTTCTAAATTGGTGTTGGAGTTTTCTTCGGGTGTATTTGACTTTATTACTGGTTGAAATGCTGTATAAATACTTTACACATTGACTCTAATTTAAGCCTGATTCCTCGTGTGCCAAGCTACCAAAGTGTTAAGCTTGGTTTAATTTGGGGATGTTTGTGACTTCACCTTGACAAGGACTGTGGTTGCTGCTTGAGTAAAGTTTCACCCCCTCAACCAGTAACCAAATTTCTTACATTTGCATTTTACTTTTCTGGGCACTTCCTTGGGTTAATATCTAGCTCTAAATAAAAGGGTGTTGGTTTAAACCCTAATACAGCTGACTCAGACCCCTTATGCATTTAAGGTTTCTAGATGTATTTTACAAATGTATAGAAACACTCTAAAAACTCAGATGGTGATAAGCCAAAGTAAATCTCAAAATATGGCACAAATCCACATAGGAAATAAGTAGAGAATAAGGAGAAAAGACAATAATGTGAACAAAAATGAGAACAAGGAAAAGAAAGAAAAAAAACAGAGAATTAAGTTGTTTCATAAAATTTTAATTATGATGAAAGTTCACTCAAACACACTTCATTTACT
Source organism: Pleurodeles waltl (assembly GCF_031143425.1). Taxonomy (NCBI): domain Eukaryota; kingdom Metazoa; phylum Chordata; class Amphibia; order Caudata; family Salamandridae; genus Pleurodeles; species Pleurodeles waltl. Next base: position 657,186,168 of record NC_090444.1, on the reverse strand, counting down.
GTAATTAAAAATAGTACACATGAAACAAGTGGAAAATGAAATTCAAATAAAGTTGCCAGCTTAATGATAGGTAGCAATTATCTTCGACAAACTAGATTCATCACTGTACTTTGATAAACTCTAACTTTTGGATTGAGTTCAAGGGTACATATTTATCTAATAAGTATTTAGAACAAGAGAGCACTAAAGATAGTTTTAGAATGAAATATCACTGACACAAGCATTGTGACAAAAATATCACCCCAAAAAAAATCGAGGACACGAATATCGACGTATTGCATACTTTGCCTGTAAGGTCAAAATAATGACCAAAAAATATAGACCACAATATCATCAGAAATAAAGTACATATATTTAGATTTTTCCCATTATGCATTATATAAACTTTAATGACTATGTTATCTTAAAATAAAATTCATTAAAATGCTTACAATATCAAAAATACATTTAAAAAAGTATAACTTAATACCTCTAATTTAAATCAATACTTTAAATTGATCATAAAAAATAAACACAATATTTAAAAAAATAAAATTATTTAAAGGTAAACAATAAGAAAAATTACAAATAATCCCTCATTATAATTGCACACACTCAATTTTTTAAAATGTCAACACGTACTATAACAATATTAAAATAAAAATAGTAAAGGATGTGTTAAATTCACTACTTCCAGTCCAACCTGACCAACAGTAGGAAAAGTTTTAGATATTGGTGGCTTCAAATTTACTATTCACTCATCAATGTAAGCAACGGTAAGGAAGGTATTGGACTTTGGAGGAGTAAAATTTGCTATTCCCACTCTAAAGTAAGCAGTAGTAGGGAACGTGTTGAACTTTGAAGGAACTGGATTTACTATTGCCACTCCATTGCAAGCAGCAACATAGGGACAATGTTGTTTTGTGAGGGGTCAGATTTACAACTCCCACTCCAACATAAGCAACAGTAGCGAAAATGTGTGCCTTTGTATTGGTCTAATTTACCATTCCTTCTCCGACGTAAGCAACAGTAAGAAACATGTTGGACTTTGGAGGTGTTAGAATTATATTTCCACTCTTATTAGTAACAGTAGGACCTTGGTCATGATCAGATTTCCTTTCCCACTTCAACATGGACAACTGGAGAGGAAGTGTTGGACTTTGGAGGTTTCTGATTTAGGGGCGTATTTAAGAGTCACTAGCGTCTCCTTGTGCCACATTAGCATAATTTTTTTAAATGCTGATGTTGGCCCAATGAAGCCAAAATCACTGCTCCATATTTACAAAGTGGTGTAACGCATGCATTGCACCAGTTTGTAACCGGCTGTCCCCCATTACAAGACCAAACCAAAAGTGCAAAGAAATCTAAGAGATTTCTTTGTGTCATTTTTTGGGGCACTTTTAATCCCTGCACAGAGTAGGTGTTAAAATGAGGCTCCCATTGTTTTCAATGGGCCTCTAGGTGCTTTGCAGGCCTACCGTTAAACATTTTTATGCTAATCTGGCAAAGCACCAAACTAGTGTCAAAAATGTTGATGCTATTTCCCTAACTACCACCATGGTGTGCCGTATGTCAAATATGGGGGACACTTGGTGGCGTTAGGCGGGGCTAAACGGGTGCAAGGAAAGTGGCCCTGCACTGGGTGCAGCGCTACTTTCTTAAATATGCCCCTGTACTTTTAAGGGGTCAGATTACATTTTACCAAAATAAGAAACAATAGTTAAATTGGTAGGCTTTGGTGGGGGGCTGGTCAGATTTAGGCCGATTGCTAAACTTGCGGGGATGAGGCCACTGTCAAGCTGGCGGCCTTTCCCCCAGTCATATTACTATGTTCCTACTGGGATGACCAGTGGAAACATCATATTACAGCGCAGTGCCTACGGTATTGGTCGCTGCTCCCTTAAGGGAGCCCTGACCAAATACCGTTGCACAACAGCACTCGCGGAATGCACCCTGGGTGCTTGGCAGGAGTCCACTGCACTGTCCATGACATGGTCATGGGCAGTGCAAGAGCCCCCTACTGTGGCCACCAGCACGGCGGTGAAAAGGCTGACAGAAAGGGGACTTGTGATCAGCACGGCGGTGCTGAACTCAGTGCTGCCATGGCTGACCATGAGTCTTACCACCGTCAGCCCTTTGGGAACCAATGCAGTTCAACTGCCAGGCTCGTAATGTCGTGATTGGACTGCCTGGCGTGCCGGCCTCGTAATGAGGCTCTTACTCTTTCCACTCCAGCCTGAGCAATGGTAGGGAAAGTGCTGGACATTGGAGGGATTAGATTTACTATTCTCACTCTGAAGCAAGCAACGGTAGGTAAAGTATTAAACTTTAGAGGAGTCAGATTTACTATTTCCACTCCAAAGTAAGCACAAGTAGGAAAAGTGTGCACTTTGAAGGGATCAGAATTACTATTCCCACTCCAATGTAAGCATTATATACATTATGTACATATAAAACATAAAGAAACTAAAATATATTTCCACAAATATATAAAGCAATAATATTTTTAAAATTATTTAATTTATAGCAATAATTAAAACTAAAAACACAAAATAGGCATGTAAATATATGGATAAAATTTGCACTACAAATATATTTGACATATTATATAATTTAAGATAATTTAACACACTTCACAACCTAGCACTACCCTAAAATTCCCCAAAACACAAAAACAAATTAAATTAATAATGGACAAAAATAACAATACAGATTATTAAACAAATAATACCACAATATAATTAATATACAAAATACCTAAAACATAATGTAACTAATCAATGTCCAAGCTGTTAAAACCAATAATCTTTTAAATAATGAATAATACATAATTATTATTCAAATTAACAAATTTATACTTTTAAAAAATATAATTAATTAAATGAATAAATATTTAAACTTCCCACCCTATTCCCCTACAAACCCAACAATCTGTCAAACAAATTGAAATAAAATAAAAATAAACTTTGAATATATTACCAAATCATAAAAACATAACTACACTAAAAAAAAACTAAACATACTTATCAGCAAAATGATAACTCATAAAAAAGAATAAAACTAAACAAAATATTATGTATAACTACATTTTAAAAAAAAAGATATGAAATACTTTAAAAAATGATATTCTTACTACCAGTATTCTGACCCTTCATATTTTAGACAAAGTGTTATTTGTGACACAATATTTGTGTCCATCAATATTTTTGGAACAATATTCTGGTGGAATATCTTAAAGACATTACTGCTCAAGTACCATTGGTCCTTACTGGGAGGTTTCTAGACTGCTGGCATTTTTTGATTTCGTGCACTGCCATTCTGCTAATCAGGGCCCAGTGTATATTGTTTGACATCTAAAATATGGTACAGTTAGCTGGGTCCTAACTTGGCATATTTAACTAACCTTTAAGGTTATAGTATATTGTGCAGAAAGAAACACATGGCATGGAAAGTTAAATGTTACTTTTGGACTACAGCACATATTGTGCCAGCTAGTAGTGGGACAAGAAAACATTGCTTCAGGTCTACCAGCGTAGCTTGACTGCTATAGTTAAAGCCTGCAGAATGACAATTTTGTCACTGAAGAACCTCTTTTTATATAATAATGTCAGACCTGTACAAGCCCTGTAGTCCACGAGATGAGGTGCATGGTATTTAAAAGTGGGACATGTAGAAATGTAGGGGCATATTTAAGAGTCCCTAGCCCCACCTTGCACCACATTAGCATAATTTTCTTTATGCTAATGTGGCCCAACGAGGCCAAAATCACAGCACCAGATTTACAAAGTGGCATAATGTATGCATTGCACCACTTTGTAACCCCTTGCACCACATTGTGCCTGCGCCAGGCATAATATATGCAAAGGGGCCGTTCCCCAATATGGGGGCTGAAAAAATGGTGCAAAGAAATCTAAAATATTTCTTTGTGCCAGTTTTTTCAGCATTTTTAACTCCTTCACACAGCACACGTTAAAATGAGGCCCATTGTTTTCAGTTGGTCTCTAGGTGCTTTGCAGGATTAACGTCAATTTTGTTTACACTAATCCAGCAAAGCGCCAAACTAACATCAAAAATGTTGACGCTAGATCCATAACTACCACCATGGTGCGCCGAATGTTAAATATAGCGCACACATGGTGGTGTTGGGGGGCACTAAGGGAAGCAATTAAAGTGGCTCCACTGGGTGCAGTGCCACTTTTCTTAAAAATGCCCCATAGTGTTTTGAGATCCCTACAGTATCATGGCCCTAAAATGCATTTGCACTGTGGAAGTCTATTGCTGTTCTAAAATAAAACAGAATACAATTTAAAAGATTAATTCTGATGCCTGGGGTATGATACTGGCTGGAAAAAACCTGGAACCTGCTGGTGGCCTCTGATGGTTTGGGTTCTGACCCATGAGTGCTGTTCCAGAGATCCTGGGACCCTCGGTTCTGTCTAACTGGGCTTCTCCATCAATTTCTGAAAAGCTCAGACTTTGGAAATATTTAGACTTCCTCGAAAACAGTCTGCAAGCTTGTGCCACTGAAAGATTTTGACTTCTAATTCAGAGACTTTAGTCTGAAGGTAAAATCTTTGACCGGACACAAATCCGCTTGGTGCATCTGACTTGTGCTCCATCACTGTCAGCCTGAACACCCACCAAGGTTCCGTGCATGCGCAAGCAGTACTTTCAATTGGAGCTTCTTGTTTCAAGCAACACATAATAGTATGTTAATCCAAAAATACAGTTAATATAGAGTTATAAACATGTCTCTTTCTAAAAGAAATGTCTCAACTTGACCAATAAATATTTAACTTTCAGTAATAGTCATTGTAATGATGCCTCTCTTTTTGTGCCCAAGTAACTTCATAAGCCACTGTGCACATTTTCATGCTGTGCATACTGCACCATGATTTCTTACCTCTCCAAGTTGATCTACTGTAATTTGGGGAGGGTCAAGGAGTCTTGAGAAATCCATACTAAATAAGGTTGCTCTAAAAAAATGTATTTCTCGATATGGTTCCCAGTCGCTGATCTCCTTTCTTCCTTTTACCACATGGAATACACAAAAAATATACCTACACTCTGCCACCCTCACCTCTCTCCACGCCTGCCTCCCTCCTTTCCTTGAAACACCTAAATAAAAATCTAGAATCTTACAACTCTCCACCATCTCACTGTAAACATCTCTTGTCTTCATCCTTCCATTGTTTCAAAAAATACCTGGCACTTCCCAGTCACGGCTCGCCCTGCGGTAAAGGGATGGGGCAGCATGACACGTGGCGAGTGGGGGGGAGGGTGGTGGTTTGGGACACAAAGCACAACATTAAATTAAAAAAAAGAAGAATCTTACCTTACTACAATGTACCGCACCGCACTGCTCCGCTCCTCTGGCTCCTTTTGCAGGCACAGGCTCCCAACCAATCCTAATGCTGCTTTCATGCTGCTGGCAGCATGAAAGCAGCATTAGGATCTTCTGGAGCAGCCTGGCTTGCCATTCTGAGGCAGGGGTATAAAGTATGTGCCACAAGAGCCTGCCTTCAGGGAAATGTGTTCTAAGTGCTAAAATACCATAGTCAACAAGCTAATGCAACAGATCATGCTCATCTCCATTTTCATGATATCTCTCCCAGCCTGTTCGGATATTTAACCAACAAGCGTTCCTCAGACTTTCCTAACAATGTCAGATGCTAATATTAGACTGTATGACAATAGAAATGTCCTTGGAATTACTAAGAGAGAATTCTACACAAAATCTTCAAGAAACCCAATGCCCTGATCAGTGTATAAGATAGCTTAATGGTTTGATGCATCTATGTTGCAATTGGGTTCCACCCATTCAGTACACCTGGATTTTTTTGCTTTTTGGTTCACCTGCTTTTGGACTTTTTACTGTGGGTGGGTCTCACTACAGGTGCACAGATAGTCTGGTGCAATGGGGACTCTGCAGGATTAGATATTGACCTAGGATCGGCCTTATAATGTTAGTGTACACTAATAGGGAAAGTCAGTGTGATTTGCTGTTTTATCTATAGTGACACTTTATTATACACATAGAGAGTGAACTGCTTTAGAGTGCAGTTTTGCTTCCTTCTGGTCTAAAGAGACCATGGACATCCTGATATGGGGTATAATCTGTGCTGGAAAATCAATTCTGCAATTCCCAAAATGATATCTTTACATTTTATGGGTCATCCAGAATTGTTATATTTCTCTGGCTCAGGATCAGAGCCCAGGCCTTTAGTCACCTTTCTGTGCAAGTGGCGTAGAATGCAGTGGCATACAGTAGATTGTTTCAGGGTAGTATCAAGTGGTGTGGAGTGGAGTAGTGCAAGGGAGAGTGCAGTGATGTAAAGTAAATTAGCATAGAGTGCAGTGCCATAGAGTGCAGTGGTGCAGATTAGATTAAAGTGGCATACAGTGGATTGGCGTAGAATGCAGTGACATAGAGAAGAGTGGTACAGAGCAGAGTGCATTGGTTTAGAATGGATTGGCATAGAGTGCAGGGATGTATAGTGCAGTGGCATTGGGTGCACTGTTGCAGAGTAGAGTGGTGTAGAGTGGAGTGCCATAGAGTGGAGAAAAAGTTGTCCCTTTTGCAGCAAGATTGGCAAATAAGCCCTCTCACTTTGAAGTCAGAGAAAGAAGAACAAACACCAAGTTCCCTGGAAGACAGAGCCTGACATGTGACCTCTGTCTTTGAATGCATAGCAAATGTGACAAGAAAAGAACAGTTTTTAAAGGCCCATTTACAGAAATCGATCACTGGTGGGAAAAAACAGCAAATAGAGTGTGCTCCATGAAAGGGCTGAACCCAAGCTTGACAGCCTAAAACAAATAAAGCCATCAAATAGAAACAAGCAAAAGTTACTTACAAACCACAAAGTCAATGGTAAACAATGGGCGGAATGCATTCCCTGGGAAAGTTCCTGAATGTCTCCAACATGTCTTTAGCAAACTAGACACAGACTTCAAATTAAAAAGAGGAAGAGAAGAGAGTGGAAGGCTCAGTGGGGAAGAAGATGCTGGGGAATCAACAGGGGCATGGCTAGTATTGTGAAACAAGAAAAGAAGTAAGATGAGATGGGTCCAAATATACAGAGGTGTTCATTTGAGTTCCTTGAGAAAGAGGTCATTCGTTAGTCAAAGTTATAAATCCACTGAGTCACGTATCTCATCATTTAGTCTTGTTCATGGATATTGGTGCAATGGACAACACAAATGTCTTTGTAAACTACTAGTGCATTTTATAACAACATAATAGAATATCTGTAGTCGTTCTATTTGCTTGAGAAAAACTATTCCGATTTCAGAATTCATGTGAACATTTCCCTTTATTGGACATATACATCATTATACTAAACTGTGATTTCCTAAATGCGATTCTCTATGAATCGCAATTAGGTAATTTCTATTTAAATGGATGAAACTCCAGGAGTTTCATTTAGCGTTTCTTAATTGGTCACAAGTCGACCTACCTCATTAATATTAATGAGGTAGGTCTCAATATGCGACCCATTAGGAATCACAAAAATCACAGGGATGGTGGGCTGCTGAGCTCAGCAGACCATCATGTCTGTAATTGTTTTTAAATAAAGCATTTTTTTTAAATGCAGCCCGTTTTCCTTAAAACAAAACGGGATGCATTTAAAAAATAAAGATGAAAAGTTGTCTTTTAATTTTTTAAGAGCAGGCAGTTGTCTATGGGACCACTGCCTGCTGTTAAAAAATGTTTCCGCTACCATTCACAAAGGGGAAGGGGTCCCTTGGGAACCCCCTTCCCATTTGCGAATGCGTTCGACCTACTTGAAGTAGGTGGTAAAATGTGAATGTTTTGCGACCGCATTTCGATCACAAAACATTCCTACATACTGCTGAGATTCGGTATTAGGAAGGGACACCCTTGACACTCCCCTTACTAATCACGAATCGGGATGTATGCACAATTCCAAATTGTGATTCGGTAACATGTTACTGAATCGCAAATTGAAATTCATACATGGCAGAATGCATTTTTGCGATCACAAACAGCCCGATTGGGCCATCTGCAACTGCAAAACTGCATGATACATATGACCCCAGGTGTTTTATATGTCATTCCTGTTTGTTCTTTGTTGACATGTGACAAAAGAAATCACAGAAATCCAATAAAGTTTTACATTGCAGCTTGACGCGTTGTATTCATTAGTGTAGTTTCTAAAAGTTGCTTTAGAGGTAGTTGCCTTTCTTATTGGTAGCACTATTTTGTAGCAGATATTTTCTGTTACTATGCCAGGCTAGCAGAGATGTTTGGGGGGTCCAGGCCAAAACATGTCAGGGAATGGGAGGAGCCCAATCTAAAGCATGTCGTGGGGTACACCACTCACTAAACTCCACACTGATAACATGCAAATGCATTGATCTCTGTATATAATCTCAAGTGGACCACACAGCATATTTGAAGGTATTTAATTATGTAGGGTGTGTTCTCCTTTACGTGCACTCTTTTGCTCCAACACATTACATTGAAGAGCCAGTGGTTGAGCACACTCCTACAGACCATGCAGTGTAGCTATGGCCCACTATCCTATGGCTCCGGACACTTCTTAGAAGGCAGTTTTTGTTCTCATTTAAACCAGTGCCCACAGATACTGACTGCAGACCACAGCCTCACGTTCCTTAAAGTTTAGGATCGAAATGCAAGCAACGAGTCAGAACTACGGAGTCATGAAAAATGATGATCTAGGCACTAACAAGGAAACAAAACCACATTGGCATTAAAATTGAAGTCCCAGATACTGGTAGCTGCCTAAAAGCACAATATAACCAATTTGTAATGGGCAGTTAACGCACACATTAAATGAGTGTGTCTTGAGAATGAAATATGCATATATGAAATAGAAAGATTGTTTATAAATGAAAAAGAAGCATAGTAATTCCATTCCATACTGTTTTTATAACACACTACACATTCTCAGGCTTATAGTGTTATATAATTTTTGCAAAAAAGGAAACATGTAGGTTAGTTCCCACGTTTAGCTGGAAAGCATCTCCTTTATATGGCACACACTACAACAACAGTGACCCTCTGAATCTGCTCACTTCAAACGTCTGTTTTTATAGCAGATTTCTTAAGCATAGGATTGGCACGGTGACATCCACACCTAGCTAAAAAGTTATAAAGCCTCTTGCCATTTTACTGCAGTCTTTGAACATGGGATTAACACAGTGCCACCCAAGCCAAGCTGAACAATGATAATAGCCTTTTACCACTCCTGGCACAGTATTACAGGTTTGGATTGGTAAAATACCAACCAAGTCAATCTGGAATTAATAAAGGCAACCCCTGACACCTGTTTTGCTCTGGTTAGAGCTCTTCAGAGAGGTATAACTTTGTCCAGATGCAAGGGACTACCCGGTACAAGTCAAGATAATAAACTTGCAGGCTTAGAATGATATATATATAGTCTTTTTTTTTACGCAAATTTGGTGCAAAACTACATACTCCATATTCATACTTTGGCGCTAGACCCATGTAGAACCAAGGCCCTGATCATACTTTTTGGTGCTAAACTGCACTAACGCAGTTTTGCACCAAAAAGTTTAGCACCGACTTGCACCATTTCTGTGCACCAGCCAGGCACCATATTTATGGAATGGTGCAAGCCAGTGCAAAGGGTAGGCTAGTGTAAAAAAAAATGACCTTAGTCGGTGGGGCTGGCGGTATGAGAGAAGGGGGTTTTGCACCAAAACCATCCATACCACATGACTCCTGTCAGGAGTCATGCCCACCACACCAATGGCCAGCACAAGGGGTCAGGGTCCCCTGGGCATGGACATTGCACTCTGTGCCATGTATGGGGGCCCATTTCAGGGCCCCCTATGGCACTTTAAAAAATAAAATGAAATGCTTACCTGTACTTACCTGGGATGGGGTCCCCCATCCTCTGCTGTCCCTCTGGTGTGGGTGTCCCTGGGGCCTGGGGACGGCACCTGTGGGCTTATTCCATGGTGTTCCACCATGGAAATAGGCCCACAGGTCCCCTAATGCCTGCCCTGACCCAGGCATTAAAAAATGGGGCAAAGAAAGCTTTGCCCCATTTTTTGACTGCTCCTCCATCCCGTGCACCATTTTTGCATGGGAGTTTTGCATATGGCGTTAAGACCATAGAGTCATTTTTTGCACGGGAGCGCCTACCTTGCATCTCATTAAGGTAACGTAGGTTTTCATATCCCAAAAATAACTTTAACTCCACAAATTTGGATCTAGACGGGTCTAGCGCCAAAGTATAAATATGAAGTTTGTTTTGCACCAAATTAGAGTCAAAAACAATTACGCTAATTTGGTGCAAACATAGTATAAATGTGCCCCCAAATTTATGGAGTTAAAGTCATTTTTGGGACATGGAAGCCTACTTTGCTTCTATGGCCTTAGCACCATATTTATCCGCCTGTGCTACAATCACGCACGGCAGGGCGGAGGGGTCAAAAAATGGTGCAAACCTTGCTTTGCACCATTTTTTATTGCCTGGGTCATGGCAGGCATTAGGGGACCTGTGGGTCTATTTCCATGGTGGAACACCATGGAGTAACCCCAGAGGTGCCCTCCCCAGGCCTCAGGGACACCCCCACCCAGGTAAGTATAGGTAAGTATTTTTTTTTAAGTGCCATTGGGGGCCCTGAAATGCCCCCCCTACATGGCACTGGGTGCAATGGCCATGCTCAGGGGACTCTGGTCCCCTGTGCTGGCGAATGGGGTGGGGAGCATCACTCTTGTCTTTTCTAAGACAGGAGTCATGTGGTATGGATGGTTTTGCATCAGAAAAAGACTCTAGGATGGTTAGAGTCATTTATTTTTTACTCTAACCTGCCTAACGTCATTTTTTGGTGCAAAACCTCCTTCTTCCATACCGCCAGCCCCACCCGACTAACGTTATTATTATTTTTTTTACGCTAGCCTACCCTTTGCACCCGCATGCACCATTCCATAAATATGGTGCCCAGCTGGTACACAGAAATGGTGCAAGCCACTGCAAAACTATTTGGTGCAAAACTGCATTAGTGCAGTTTTGCACCAAAAAGTATAAATCAGGGCCTGAGTGTCAGTATCACAAAAGCATACGAGAGGCTCTCAGCAATACACTAGTGAATGCAGATTATTTTGGTTCCGATTGGAGCATTGCATTATCACTTTGTGATTGGTGGGCTGCTGCTGTCTACTCTGCAATTGCTAATGAAACTATGCTCTAGGGCAGAAATGTGCAATAAACACTAATGCGCCATATTTTATTTCAAATAAATTTCGTTTACTGTTCATTCCAGCTGTGCTCGGTGTATGTCATACTTCTGAACGTAACAACTCTCTTAGGTATCCACACTCCCTTGGACATGTGGGAAATATATCGTCTGAGATGTCAACTTGTCTTGTTTTCTTGAAAAATTGACTACTGTGGCATGTTATGCCTGAAGCATCCCTTCGGTGTTTTCAGAGATACTTTCATGGTTCTGTTAAAAAATGGCGATGAATACCGTTCTATTTATATCCCTTTTCCATCAGGAATATGCAGTATCATTGTGACATCGAATTAACGTTTCGTACCCAAAGTGCTGTCTTGCTTATAAGTCGTATCTCCATTTTATGTTCTGAAGGCACTGTCGAGTTACTGGTTTGTACCATCTTTTCTTTCTTAGATTGTGATAAATGTATCTGGGACTTGATGGATGACATCGGACGAGCAGGCCTGATGGTTGATGAAACGAAGGCAACCCTGCTAAGCATCTCCACTGGCGTTGCTGCTCAGAAGCACTTGGATGATATTAACACCACCATCATGGAACTCGAGGTAGTATAATTGTGTTCGATCCATGAGAATTTAATATCATACAATCTGAATAATGCTATATTTTATGATGTTACTCTCATAGTGATGGTCTGTGCTACTTAAGGCCATTTGAGACTATCAGAAATGCATGCCGATCAATAGTTGTTTATTTCTATAAAGCCCGCCGTAATAGTTCTGCTATTGTGAATTATACTCCAAGAGTTACTGTAACATTTCATGCAGCGTCTAGAGGCATTTAGAAAAAAATTAATTTGACCAATTTGTAATCCCAGGTATCCCCTAGTAGAAGACTAGAACAGCGATAGTGAGCTACTTTCAGACAGTCTGTATAGTCTTGAAAACCTCTGAAAAAGATGCAAACTCCCTCCACAACAACCCGTGCTTAAATTGTTAAAAAATAAGGGGCATATTTATAATGCCCTAACACCACCTTGCACCACATTAACTTAATTATTTTTTACATTAATGTAGCCAACGAGGCCAAAAAACCTGCGCTGTATTAACAGAGTGGCACAATGCATTCATTGTGCCACTCTGTAACCCTTTGTGCTACACTATGCCTGCGCTAGGCATAATGTATGCAACGGGGGCATTCCCCTGTTAATGGAGCCAAAAAAATAGCATAAGGAAATCTATGAGATTTCCTTGTGTCATTTTTTACAGCACTTTTAACGCCTGTTCAAGAGCAGGCATTAAAAGGGGGCTTCCATTCTTTAGAATGGGGCCCTATGTACTCTGAAGGAGTAGCGCCAATATTTTGGCGCTACTCCTGCAGAGTACATCAATAGCATCATGAGAAATTACGCTATTGACCTCTACCCTGTGCCACAGTGCACCATATTTTAAATACGGCGCACACATGGTGGCGGTAGGGGAGTGCTAAGGGGCACAAGGAACGTGGCACTGCACTCGGTGCAGCGCCACTTTCCATAAATCTGCACCTTAGTGCCTGACCTAAAGCTTTGCTCAGAAGCCCGTGAAATTCGGAGGTGCCAAATACCTAGGCAGCCTAGTCTAGATTCCACCTCAGGCCACCTTTATGCACAACATGACACTCCCTAGCTCTTCATCCCTTGTTCCTTCCTGCAACTGTTTTTTCCCGTCTTTCTCTTCATCTTTAATTCCCTCTTTTATGGATTTCTCTCACTTGCTTTGCCTGAAAGTCTGATGAGGAAAATTAAGTTCCAATCCCCAACAATGAGTGCCGACATGCCTCATCCATAGCCATCAGCTCAAATGAACCGCTGACAATAACCACTGCCGGAGTGACTGGTTCTATCACCTCACGCAGATCAAGAAGAGAGGAATAATAGTGCTGCACAGATGCAACGACCCTTGGCTTCATAGGAAAATTGCTGGATAAGTGTGCTATTTCCTGTGTTGTATGTGTCTTTGTGCATACACGTGAGGTAGAAAAAGGGCACGAGCTTCAACAAGTTCCATGTACGGTCCAGGAACGGGGAAAAAGGTGCCCACAGCAGCCAGCATGGGACAATGACCCACTCCAACATTGGCAGTGGAGTGTATCATGGATCTTCGACTGTGTGGCCTTGCAGATTTTTTTGACTCCCGCAACCCCCACCTGCTGCTTCTCCCAGCATAGCTGCCTCTGCAGTGATCATGTTGTCCCGTACGAACTCCCAGTTCTGAGTGGAGCAGCAACACGACCAAGCCTGAGAACTTTGGAGTGCACACATGGCCATACATCCACACAGCAATGTGGTTTCTGCCAGGGTAAATGAACTTGGTGACTGTCAGACGCACGTGTTTTGCATATGCAAGGTGAGTCCGCCTAGGCTCCCTCAAACTGATCCCTACATTAGGAATAAGAGGGGGAAAAGGAGGCTGCAGAAAGGCAACAGCCAGGAAAAAAAGTGATTCTGAAAGAATCTCGCATTTTCTTTGTGATTTTGGTGATTTGATAATTTAGTGGGATTTATCAAACAAAAACGAAGTAACAATTATGCTCCATTAGTTTTACTAACTTAAATATCATCATGGTCATATAAAGAATGGACATTCTCCAGCATAACTTGCTTGACAAGTAAACATCTATAAGCATTTCTACTGTGTTGTTCCTTTTTTAAATTATTGCCTGGGTAATACAACTATTTACATTTTTTAATCAGTTTATTTCACCCATTCTCGGTGGAGGCTGTATTACTATTCCAGAAGGATTCTACAAAAGTCTAGTCACTATATTTCTCTTCGTCCGTCCTTATAAGAGGTTGGTTCTTTTTTTGTACACGTGCCCTGAAGCACATAAAAGCAGGTAAAACGCCCTGAGGTAACTGCTAATCTTTGTACAATGTTGCTGGAAGAGGTGATCTGACTGTAATGGAATTTTGGGGGGCATTGTTAATACTAGAATGGCAATGTGTGGTACATACACGTGTGCAGTTTGGAAATAGACATGTCATGTCGATAGATGCCTTGCATGCGTCAGAATTATGAACAGTAGTAATTATCCAAAGCGAGCTGAGTCCGTCTTTAAAGTCCACAAAATAATATTTCAAGCGCATTTGTGTGTGAGAATATGCCTGCTTACATTTGGCCTGGCAAAAATAACATGGGCTAATTTTCATTTACAAAAATATCTCTCCACTGAGTTTAGACTTCTTATTACTCCAATGGGCAATGTTTTTGTAAACAATATTTAGAACACAATACATCTGTCAGACCACATTATGTCTATAATATTCCGGTACCACACCACCAATCACGCATGTACATTACTCCATTTACCTGCACACATCAAAACCAGGTTAGGGCATACATCAACAAAAAGTACCTGGGGGCATAGTTATACTCCGTTTGCGCCGAATTTGCGTCGTTTTTTTCGACGCAAATTCGGCGCAAAACTAACTCCATATTTATACTTTGGCGTTAGACGCGTCTAGCGCCAAAGTTCATGGAGTTAGCGTCATTTTTTTGCGTGAACACCTTCCTTGCGTTAATGATATGCAAGGTAGGCGTTCCCGTCTTAAAAAATGACTGCGATGCATATGCGTCGTATTTATACTCCCGGGCAAAAATGACGCCCGGGAGTGGGCGGGTCTAAAAAACCCGCATTTGAGCCGGATTTTAGCGCCTGGGTCAGGGCAGGCGTTAAGGGACCTGTGGGCTCAGAATGAGCCCAGAGGTGCCCTCCCCTGCCCCCAGGGACACCCCCTGCCACCCTTGCTCACCCCAGGAGGACACCCAAGGATGGAGGGACCCACCCTAGGGAAATTAAGGTAAGTCCAGGTAAGTATATTTTTGTAAATTTTTTTTTGTGGCATAGGGGGGCCTGATTTGTGCCCCCTTACATGCCACTATGCCCAATGACCATGCCCAGGGGACAGAAGTCCCCTGGGCATGGCCATTGGGCAAGGGGGCATGACTCCTGTCTTTGCTAAGACAGGAGTCATTTCAATGGGGGATGGGCGTCGTAAACAAATGGCGCAAATCGGGTTGTGGTGATTTTTTTGCCTCAGCCTGACTTGCACCATTTGTGGACGCCCATACGCCATTTTCCCCCTACGCCGGCGCTGCCTGGTGTACGTCGTTTTTTTTAACGCACACCAGACAGCGCCGGCGGCTAACGCCGGCTAACGTCATTGAATAAATACGGCGCCCGCATGGTGCTTCAGAATGGCGTTAGCCGGCGCTAATTTTTTTGACGCAAAACTGCGTTGGCGCAGTTTTGCGTCAAAAAGTATAAATATGGGCCCTGATATATAAGCACCATGTAGCCCCATACGATTCTCAGAAGAGGCCACTTTATTAATACAAAAGCATTCAAGCCAACAAATAATTATTTAAGATCAAAGAAACAACCGATATAACAGTGTACCTGCACATTAATGTACGATACCAACCGACAAGGTGGTTTACCTGTTAGGTCCAGTGTGAGTATTACAGTTAACTTCTATTCACATCCTATAATTTACTGGAATCATTCAACACCGAGTGCACTATGACTCCACATGATTAAATTCAGGTGTGGCTTCGACATACGTTGCAATGTGCCCTAAGATGAAACTTCTTCTTCAGGACTACATATTTTAGCATGCCATATGTATGGTTACAATGCTAGCTTTGGATCTACTTAAAAAAAAGACAAATGAGTACATACAGCTCCTAAAAACACAATATTAATAACTTGTTTTTAGCCCGCTCATATTAAATATTAGTGTACACAATTTATTCATCCATTACCATCAATTCAATCAATCACACAGTCAATGAGGATTTAAAAAGCGCGGCTAAACACCCAGTAGAGTATCCATGTGCTTGCAGGTACCAGAGGCTTATTTAAACAGATAGGACTTGAGGGCCATTTGGAATTCCAGAAGTGAGGAGTTGTCTAGTCGTGCGTGGGGAGGCTCTTCCAGGTTTTTGCTGTGATGTGAGAGAAGGAGCATTCTCCACTTCTGCTTCGGTAGATGCAGGGAGTAAAGGCAAGTGAAGGGGAGGCAGAGCGTAGTCCTCTTGATGGTTGGTGGAAGTTCAGGCGGTGGTTAATGTACACAGGTCCTTGGTTGTGTAGAGTCTTATGAGCTTGGGTCAGCAGCTTGAATTGGCATCTCTTCTGTTTGGGGAGTCAGTGGAGTTGCCTGAGGTAAGGTGTAATGTGGGTTTATCGGGGAAGGTCAAGGATGAGTCTGGCTGTGGCGTTCTGTGTGGTCTGAAGTCTCTGTAAGAGGCATGCACTGATTCCTTATTAGAGGGCATTGCCATAGTCTACTTGGCTGGTGACGAGGGCCTGTGTCATGGTGCGTCTCATGTGTAGGGGTAGCCACTTAAAGATCTTACGTAGCATGCACATAGTGAGGAAGCAGGCAGAGGAGATGGCTTTGATCTGTGATTTCATGGTGAGCTTGTTGTCAATGATGATTCAGAGATTTCTGGTGTGGTCGGAGGGAGTGGGTGTGGGTCCTAGGTCTGATGACCACCAGGAGTCATTCCAAGTGTTGCTGTTGTTGCCAAAGATCAGTACTTCATCTTGTATGTGCTCAGCTGCAGGCAGTTGTTCTTCATCCAATCAGCGATACTTATCATACATCTGTGGAAGTTGGTTTTGGTGGCGAAGGGGGTTGTCAGTGAGTGACAGGGTGAGTTGGGTGTCATCTGCATAGGACATGTTGAGACTGTGGGATCTGACGATGTTGGCCAGTGGTGTCATATATGCCTTGAAAAGGGTGTTGCTAAGGGATGAGCCCTGGGGGACACCATAGGTGATCTTCTTGGGTTCGGAGGTGAAAGGTGGGAGGTGGATCCTCTGGGTTCTTCCGGTGAGGAAAGATGTGATCCATCTGAGCGTGTCCCCTTGAATGCCAATGCAGTGAAGTCTTTCGATCAGCATGTGGTGGGATACGGTGTAGAAGGCTGCTGAGAGGTCAAGGAGGATCGAAGCTGCAAAGGCATTTCAATTTTGACACCAACAGGCATCCTAAATTTGCAATATAAAACATTTTGTTTGAAATTCATAAATAAATACAATGTCATATCGAGTTAATCATTTCTTTTTTTGTTAACAGTAGCATTTTCCAAAATTCTAACTGTGTGTTCTAGCTAGCTGAGGCTTTTAAATTGTATGGTTGTGAGAGGTGCTGTAAGATTGCTATCATTAAGTGTATTACTCGTTCTAAAATGTGTTCTCCTAAAAGTGTAGGTGGCAGAAACCACATGAAAGAAACATACCTCAGTTTATTAGAGTTGAGCGAGCAGAAGGTGGATTTTCAGAATTCCTGATTTTTTTATTTAATTATTTTTATTAGTTTTCAACGTAAAGTGAAAGCACAAACAAGAAATAAGAGACAACAGCAGGCATAATACAGGTATGACATGTAGTTCTCTTAAGATTCATTCTGGTGCTTTGATGCTTTCAGACCATGCATAAAGTGAATCATGCACCACCGGATGTCTTATTCATTTAAGTGGTTGTTTCCAGCTCTCCCCTTCCATCCAAGTCCCCTCTAAAGGCACTCCATGGGGACAATATCTTCTCCCACTTTCTTGGGCATCCATTACTTTGGTAGATTGTCTTTTTTGCAAGAATGCATCAGTCTATGTCTTGCTTCCAGTCTCCTAGGACTGATGGTTCTGCTGCACCCTCACTTTAGGGCTATATTTTGCTTAGTTACCCGAAGGCTTGAGTTTACCCACATCACATTGTATTTGGGTGGCGGGTCATTGTCCCATATATTCAATATGCAGCATTTGTCTGTATCTCCTATGGAGCATCCTATCACTACCCTTTTTGTTTCTCTGATAGATGTCCAGTATGTTTGTAGTCTCTGGCAGCCCCATATCACTTAGAGGTAGGTCCCAACCTCATCTCAGCCCCTAAGGCATACTCCTGCTGGATATCTACCCATTGCATGTAGGGCCATAGAGGAGTAGTATGAATGGCGGAGTATATGGAGTTGGACTATTCAGAACCCAGACTTGATGGCAATGTCTTTGGGTGCCCTCAGGGGTCCCTCTTCTTCCCCTTCCTCAAATCCCCCCATGTCTGCCTCCCATATAGCCTTAAGAGTCTGCAGGGAGTCAGGGGCGTTATTTATCCGTTTCTTATATATCAGGGATGTGACTTTCTTGCTGAGTTGCTTTTTCAGTATACAATCTTCTAACAGGGAGGTCTCCTTAGTTATAGTGCCCATTGGTATGTGTGTAGCCACAACGTGCTTGAGCTGGGCATATTTATAGCCTTGGGACTGTGCCAGTTGATATCGGTCTGTCATCTCTTCCAGTGTCAATGGTGAGTCACCCTTCCATACATCATCCAATTTACTTATGCCTATCAGCTTTCATTTCTCAAACCTTTGAAGTGCACCCATGTCCAACAGCATTTCGCTAGACCATAGAGGGGTCAATTCGGATTGCCAGTCCTTCCACCCCCCAAATGAACCGTGGCCACCCTCCATATGTGGATTACTGTTCTACTGTGTACTGGGAGTCAGCGAGCTAATTTGGCCTTCTAAATCATTCTCTCGTAGCCTTCCTGCCCCCAGACTAGCCGTTCTGTTTGCACTGCCGGTTCGTCCCAGGGCTTAAATGCCCAGTCATTGCCCACTGCTAGATGTGTGGCCCTGTAATACTTTCCTATGTCTGGAAGGTCTACGCCATGGTTATAAAAACACCTCAGGTCAACTTGTGTAGGGCTATTTGAGGTGGGCCATTGCCCCATAGGAAGAGCCAAATCCTGGCCTCAGTTTTGAGGAACAGAATCTGTGTGCACCAAGTATGAGGTATTCTGTAATGCATAGATCATTTGTGGCAGCAGCATCATATAAATCATGAATGCCCTTCCACGGAGGCAGAGTGGCATGGCCCACCAGTGTTGCACATCTGCCACAATATGTTCCTATACTGGAACCATTTTTTTTTATAGAAAAGATGGTGTTGGAAAGGGCCCTGCCTGTAGGGTTATCCCCAAACTTTTCTCACCCTCTTTTTTTGGCTTTAGGACTTTGGGCACTTTACCACTGCTAATCAGTGCAAAAGTGCATGTGTTCTCTCCCCTACAACTTTGTATAATTGGCTTATGCCGGGTTGGCTTATTTAATTTCCCTTTAAGTCCCTTGTAAAGTGGTGTAACATATACACAGGACCTGTAAGTTAAATGTTACTAGTGGGCCTGCAGCGCAGATTGTGTCACCCACAAAAGTAGCCTTTCAAACCTGTTTCAGGCCTGCCACTGCAGGGCCTGTGTGCTCAGTTCTCTGCCAGAGTGATTTGGAAAGTCAAACTACTTGCCAAGGCCCCTTTTTGCTCACCTAAGTCACCTCCAAGGTCGGCCCTAGATAGCCCTATGGGCAGGGTGCTGTGTATGTAAAAGGTAGGACATATGTCTTTATGCACTACATGTCATAGTAGTGACAAACAGCCTATTTCATTTTTTACTACCAAAAGAGTTGTTGCTCTTGTAATAGTATTGCATTGGAAATGCCCTGACATATGTCTAAGTGATATCTTTTGATCTATGAGGAATAGTGTGGACATGTTTAATTTGTTGGAAATGTTAGTGAGAAATCCTAATTATTGGTGTAGGTGGATTTTTCATTACCATTGTAGAAATGCCTCTTTTAGTATGAGGGCATTTCTCTGTGCTTATACCTCTAAAGCTTTTGCACCCTGACACCAGTGTCCACGTCTGGTGCAGGGTGACAGCTCCACTTGATGCATACTTTCCAGGCAGCCATCACACAGGAGGGGCTGGGTGTGACAGAAAAGGCATCTGCATACTGATAGTCTCCCTGGGATGGGGAGAGGGAGGGTCGTTCACAACTTACATGAAAATAGGCTGTGTCCTGCCCTCACACAATGGACTGATTACCCCTACTGATGTCTGGAGTCAAGGCTGGATTCAAAGGGTGTTGTGCTTGACTTGAAAGGACTCCTTTGAAGTTACCCCCTGAACAAATACATTTTTGAGTATAAGAAGAGGGGTTCTTGCCCCCTGATAAAATGAGTACTTTTGGAACCGTGACCGAACCTATGCCAGAGGAACTGCTGGACTGCACAAAGGACTGCTCTTATTTTGTTGCCCTGCTGCCTGGTGGCTGCTGGGTGGCCTAAACGACTCATCTGGATTGCTTTCCTGTATGTTGGCAACACAAAAGGATAATGGACAGAGTGTATGATGAGCAAAAGAATGATGGATTAAACCTAGATCTATGACTGGGGGTGAGTAATTGAAAACTTTCAGCACTCTGTCCATCATCCTTTTCTGTTCCCAAAATCGCACTAAGTGGGAAGGGTATGCCCAGACGTGGGTCCCTTGCTCACTGTCCCACTGGTTTAAAGCTAGCCTGGCTGATGAAGGGTGATACCCTGAAACTGGTCCCAGAATTCTTGCTTCCGTTCCAGGGAGGACCTGGCCTGGCAGTTTAAGCTGGACAGTTCACATGGGGAACAGGGTCAAGACTGATTTGGATATGGCTGGGTCCAAACTAGGAAGGCATGGTGAGCAAAAGAATGATGGATTAAACCCAGATCTGTGACTGTGGGTGAATGTTTGATTGGTTCTGCATTCCATCCGTCATTTGTGTTTTTTTTTTTACAAATTCCTGAATTCTCACAATGTCAATCAATCACTAATTTGTGAAGTGCAACACTGTCACCTTTACAGGTTTCTTGGCACTGAGGGAGCTATGTCTCAGTTGAAGAGCCATGTCTTGAGTTGTTTCCTGAATTGATTTGGCTGCAACGTAGAAGGAGCGGCGGCCGCAAATGGAGCGATGGATACAGGAAATGTTTGTGAGGTGGAGGAAGATGGAGCGAAGCTGTCTTGTTGGGGTGAATATTTAGTCTGTGGTTGAGGTATGTCAGGCCTTGATTTTGTAGTACTTTGAAGGCCAGCATGAGGATCTTGAATTGGCACCTCTTTTGGACTTGAAGCCAATGAAGGGCTCTAATGTGGAGAGGTGCTGATGGATCTAGGGAGATCTAGGATTAGTCTGCGTCCCTATGGACTGCAGTCTCTTGAGTAGCTGGGAGGGGAGACTGTTGTAGAGAGCATTGCCATAGTCGAGGCGGTTGGTAACGAGTGCGTGCATGACTGTTTTTCTTTCGCTAGTAGAGATCTACTTGAAAGTTCAGCGGAACATCCGGAGTATGCAGGAGCAGGATGAGGTCACCGAGTTAACCTGATGTTTCAGTGAGAGTTGGTGGTCTATGATGATTGTGAGGTTACAAGCATGGTCCTAAGAGGTGGGTGGGGGTCCGAGTTGCGCTGACCAAGTTTTTTTTTCCAAAGATCAGTCTTGTCGGTGTTGAGCTTGAGGCAGCTATCCTTCATCCATGCAGCTACGTCATTCATGGAGTTGTGGAAGTTGGTTTTGGTGCTGTGAGGGTCCTTGGTGAGAAAGAGGATCAGTTGGGTATCGTCAGAGTATGTAGTGATGTCATGGGATCTGATGATGTTGGCAGGGGGAGTCATCTTGATGTTGAAGAGGGTGGGACTGAGGGAAGATCCCTATGGTATGCCGCAGGTGAGTGTTTTGGGTGCGGAGGTGAAGGGTGGGAAGCGGATGCTTTGCATGCGTCCTGTTAGGAAGGAGGCAATCCACTCGAAGGTGTTATGTTGAATGCCGAAGTGGTGAAGTTTCATGAGAAGGGTGTGGTGGGAGACCATGTCAAAAGCCAGGGAGAGGTCTAGTAGGTTAAGTGCTGCTGTTTCAATGTTATTCCTTAACTCATTTTGAGTGTGAGCCAAATACAGCACTGCTTAACTGGCACAGAGATTATTTTTTGTTAATTCATTCAAAGCTACTGGTCCAGAAACAATATCCCTCTACTGAACCATAACTACCTTCAGGTGTATGTATAATGGAATGAGAAGCAACCACAGTGAGTGTCCTTGCTCAGTAGTCCTAGAAATCTTTATCAGTCCTGATCTCTCCTATACTTGAACATGGTAGTTTTGGGCCCTCTCTGTCAGTTGGACCCCATTTACGGCTCTGACAAGCCATAGTGTTTGGTCATTCTAAGTGCATAAACTAAGAATATGGTGAATTTGGAGCATGGTGGCATGTTTACTAAGCTTTGATTTACTCAGTGGTTAAGGCAGGGTTTGCCAGTGGCCTTCTTAACAACAGTTTTTGGTCTGTAGCTGTACATACCATAGTTGAGTAGCCATAAGAGGTGGTGTTCACTGAAGTGACTGAGAGAGAACAGGTCTTAATGCTGCAGGGACTATCATGGATCCCCATCTGTTTGCTGACCTTGAAGAACAAGGTGGTCGGAGGCAAAAGGTGCCATTGCTGGGGAGCTCAGAAGGCTAAGATATTATTTTACAGACTGACAATGGAGCAGAGGATCTGATGAGAACACGTGGGTGACACTGATAATGATTCTATTGAGAGGATAGCTATAATTTCTATGTACTTCTTGGAACGCTAAGACTTTTTCAGGGAATCTGCACCTTGTGGCTTGTGATGGTGCAAAATAAAAAAGACCCTTGATTGAACTGATTCAATTGACTGACAATGTAACAACACAGACAGATCCCTTCGCTTGCCAGTATGTCATGAGCACAGAAACTGAAGGGTGGCCCCGACAAGGCTTTAAACTTTTCACTATGAGGGGTAGAAAATAAGATGATTTGTGAGATGATGCAAGATGAGACTGGGTAGACTACTTGAATCTTTGACAAATTAAAATAATATATATACACACAGTTCCAAAACACGGGAGGGTTTCTTTCAAATTGATAGTTCTATATTTGATAGAAAATCAATTTATTCAAAGCAAGTGCCCTCACTCACCTTACGGTGACATGCTTCATCATAGGCTATGCTCCTCGTCAGGCCGGCGCTGCAATGCCTGACGGGCCCCACAGGGGGGCTCTTTGCCGGAGATCTTTTGTGAATAGTGAACAACCGGTCAAAAATGTTTTCTTTAGGATTGGTATAAGGTAGTTAAAAATGCGTAGAGTTAAAAAATGCTATTTATTATGATAGTAATACCTCTGACATGATTAAAAACTACACGTGGGGAGATACTAAAATGATGTCTAAACTCCCCAAATGACAGGAAGTAATGTAATCACTAAATCTCTCAATGGAGGATAGTGAAGGTAAACACAGGATCCCCTGTGTTACTCTGTAACATAGGTCAACATGTTTCTCGCTATTTAGTCAGTAAATGATCTAGTGCGATTCGTCAGGACCTTGACACTTACTTAATCCTTTAAGCAATTAGGGACCCATAATAGGGGAATCAGATTGACAGGAACCCTCCATACACTAAATGTTGGGCCCCATCGGGGAAAACATCAGACTTGAGAGGTCCACTATGGCTCTGTGTAGATCCGCAAACACTGGCAAACCTACATGCTCTGAAAATCTCCGGAACGATGAATCTTTGCCCTCCTAGGAAGATTAGTGAATAGTCTAAACCAAATGGAACTGGCAAGGCAGCAGAGGAAGTCTGTGGAGAAAGAAAAGAAAATACAATGTGCATTTTTTCATGAATTTAAAGCCATGCTGCCTGGACTGGCAACTCCCTTGGCCGAAGTGGGGGTAGCTTTCTTCTAGATCAAAGGTAGAGAAATATTTAGAAATAGTAGAGAGCAGAATTTGAAAGAGCTCCAGATATGCACGACAAGGCCTCTCTATGTTTTATGACCTGGAAAGAACTGGAAAGGTGTCTAAAGAGAACTATGGCTGCCAAGGGCACCACTAATTGGAAAGGAAGTCCAAGGCTCCCTTGGGTCTCTAAGTTTCAGAAATTCCCACTGCTGATGGGGTTCCCTTGTTGTCGGCTGATCAAGAGCTCAAATTTGCAGCAATTCACCACAGTAAATAAGAAGAAATTGATATGCATACCCTCTCTGCCAGCCCATATATGAAAACTACAACCAAAAATACTATACATTTCCTCCTAACTACCCAGGGGATGGGAATGCTCTACACCTCCAGGGACAGGGGGAGGGCAGAAACACTGTTGGTCTTTTAGGGGTGAAGGTCAAGCCTGATTTCAAGTTGGGCTGGCACCCACTGCATTATTTTTATATTTTTTAAATCTGTCTCTGGCATCCATTTGACTTTTTGCATCCCAACCCTGCCAAGACCACACCTGGGATACATTCTCTAGTCTCTCTTGCAAGGGAAGTGGGGGAAGAAAGACTATTGGGGCTTTAGAGGTTTGGCATATGGCCCAAAGAACGGCTGCTTCCACCCTATTTTTTAAATAATTATCCTGATGTCTAGTGGATTTTCCTGCCCTCACGCCAAGAAGGAAGAAATGCTCTAGGGCCGTTTAGGGTGTGAGGGGACACCTATCACATTTTTTATTTTTTTTTATTTTTTTCGTGGGAACTAGTGGGCTTTCTGTTCTCCAAACAGGGGAGGGCAGATTCAAGGTGTAACCCACAAATATGGCCCACAGGAGGAAGATTGACTGATGGGTTGGTTGTAAGGCCCGATGCTTATATAGGATGCTCCCTCCCAATTTATTTTATAAACAAATCCTAGTGTGATTTTTGCCACTCTAACGGTACTAAGGGTAAACCTCACAATCTGTCCCCAAAAGGGACAGATAGACTATGGGCCACTTATGGGATGGTGGCAGGGCCAGATGCATGGGCGGATCTCTCACACCCCATGTTTTAAAATTAGTTCCTGGCTACTAGTGGACTTTCTGAATGGGGGTGCAGAAAGACTGCAAGGCCCTGATAGGTTGGGGTTAAGGCCTGATGCATGGGACGGCCACCATACCATATTTTTAATTATATAAAATAAGCCCTGGTGCAATTAAGTTTTTTGTCCCAAGGATGGCAGACTGAAGCTAAACCCATCAATCTGCTCACAGTGGGGAAGAAAGAGAGTAAGGTCTATTAAGTGGCGGGCCATGACCAGACACCTGGATGGGGCTGCTGCAACCCATTTTTTTCTTTATAATTAATCCTTGTTTACTAGTGGGCTTTCTGCCCCCCTGGGGAGGGCAGAATGAGCATACATCATAAATCTAACTAAGGAAAGACTATAGGGCGCTGGAGGGCCGGAAGTGAGGGAGTAAGACTCAATGCCTGGGTGGGCTTTCTCCACCCGTTCTTTTTTTCCACAAAAGAATCTCTGTATATTAGGCATACCTTCTTACCCTTGTGGGCAGATTGAGGGTGGGGAGGGGGTAATTTATTGAGAGGGGCACTTGCCCATGTCTGGGATCCACTCCTTCCCCAGATCGCTGCCAGTAGACTGCCGCTATGGCCTTCTTAGGAGGGCAAACCCAAGATCTACATGAATACTGCTGCCACAAGCAACCTGCATAACATGCTGAAGGAAATGTGAGACCATCCTTAATGGTCAACTGCACGTTGAGCTAATTACATCAGTTTTGACAACATATATAACTTAGATGTTGAGAAGTAGATTATCCTATTCCAATAGGCACATAGGCCAAACAACATCCACCAAAAAACTGAGTGCCAAACCCACCAGCATTAGAAAACATCCGGAGCCCCGCACTTCAAATTATACCTATCTGACAAACATACCTATGTAAACTATTAAGAATCAGATGATCCTGGCATGCATGCATTGCCTGAACTTTGCTGAGTAACAATAGGTAGTGGTTCCTGCAGTGGAGGTGGGCATGAGGGTCAGACGTGGGACCCGGGCTCACTATGCCACTGGATTCAAGCTAGCTTGGCTGAAAAAGGGTGATATCCTGAAACTGGTCCCAGGATGCTTGTTTCTGGTCTAGGGAAAACCTGACCTGGCAGTTCAGGCTGGACTGTGCCCATGGGGAGCAGGGTCAAGACTGATTTGCATATGGCTGGGTCAAACTGGGGTGGCATGGTGAGCAAAAGAATTGATAGATGAAACCCAGATCTGTGACTGTGGTGAATGTTTGATTGGTTACACATTCCATCCATCATTTTTGTTTTTTTACTGTTGTCACCTTAAGTGTGCTGAGTATGCCCAGAAGTGGGTCCCCGGCTCACTATGCCACTGGATTCAAATTAGCCTGGCTAATGAAGGGTGATACACTGAAACTGGTCCTCGAATGCTTGTTTCTGGTCCAGGTAGCACCTGGCTTGGCAGTTTTGGATGGTCTTTTCCCATGGGGAACAGGGTCAAGACTGATTTGTATATAGCTGGGTCCAAACTGGGGTGGCATGGTGAGAAAAAGAATTGATGGATTAAATCCAGATCTGTGACTGGGGTTGAATGTTTGATTGGTTCCACATTCCATCCATTATTTGTGTTTTTTTGTTTTTGTCATCCTAAGTGCACTGGGTATGCCCAGACATGGATCCCACGCTCACTATACCATTGAATTCAAGCTTGCCTGGCTGGTGAAGGGTGATGCCCTGAAACCGGACCAAAGATGCTTGTTTCTAGTCTAGGGAGGACCTGGCCTGGAAGTTCAGGCTGAACTATTCCCATGGGGTACAGGCTCAAGAGTGATTTGCATATGGCTGGGTCCAAACTGGGGAAGCATGGTGAGCAAAAGAATATATGAAATAAACCCAGATCTGTGACTGGGGGTGAATGTTTGATTGGTTTCGCATTCCGTCCATCATTTGTGGGTTTTTTGCTTTTTTCACCCTAAGTGCGCCAGGTATACACAGACGTGGGTCCCGGGCTCACTATGCCACTGGATTTAATGTAGTCTGGTTGATGAAGGGTGATATCCTGAAAGCGGTTCCAGGATGCTTGTTTTCAGTCCATGGAGGACCTGGCCTGGCAGTTCAGGCTGGACTCTTCCCATGGAGAACAGAATCAAGGCTGATTTGCATATGGGTGGGTCCAAACTGGGGTGGCATGGTGAGCAAAATAATTGATGAATTAAACCCAGATCTGTGACTGGGGGTGAATGTTTGATTGGTTCTGCATTCTGTCCATCATTTGTGTTTTTTTGCTTTTGTCACCCCAAGTGCACCGGGTATGCCCAGACGTGGATCCCCGGCCCACTATGCCACTGGATTCAAGCTAGCCTGGCTGATGAAGGGTGATAGCCTGAAAATGTTCCCAGGATGCTTGTTTCTGGTTCAGGGAGGACCTGGCTTGGCAGTTTTGGATGGTCTTTTCCCATGGGGAACAGGGTCAAGACTGATTTGTATATAGCTGGGTCCAAACTGGGGTGGCATGGTGAGCAAAATAATTGATGGATTAAACCCAGATCTGTGATTGGGGTTGAATGTTTGATTGGTTCCACATTCCATCCATTATTTGTGTGTTTTTGTTTGTGTCATCATAAGTGCACTGGGTATGCCCAGACATGGATCCCACGCTCACTATACCATTGAATTCAAGCTTGCCTGGCTGATGAAGGGTGATGCCCTGAAACCGGACCAAAGATGCTTGTTTCTAGTCTATGGAGGACCTGGCCTGGAAGTTCAGGCTGAACTATTCCCATGGGGTACAGGCTCAAGAGTGATTTGCATATGGCTGGGTCCAAACTGGGGAAGCATGGTGAGCAAAAGAATATATGAAATAAACCCAGATCTGTGACTGGGGGTGAATGTTTGATTGGTTTCGCATTCCGTCCATCATTTGTGTTTTTTTTGCTTTTTTCACCCTAAGTGCGCCAGGTATACACAGACGTGGGTCCCGGGCTCACTATGCCACTGGATTTAATGTAGTCTGGTTGATGAAGGGTGATATCCTGAAAGCGGTTCCAGGATGCTTGTTTTCAGTCCATGGAGGACCTGGCCTGGCAGTTCAGGCTGGACTCTTCCCATGGAGAACAGAATCAAGGCTGATTTGCATATGGGTGGGTCCAAACTGGGGTGGCATGGTGAGCAAAATAATTGATGAATTAAACCCAGATCTGTGACTGGGGGTGAATGTTTGATTGGTTCTGCATTCTGTCCATCATTTGTGTTTTTTTGCTTTTGTCACCCCAAGTGCACCGGGTATGCCCAGACGTGGATCCCCGGCCCACTATGCCACTGGATTCAAGCTAGCCTGGCTGATGAAGGGTGATAGCCTGAAAATGTTCCCAGGATGCTTGTTTCTGGTTCAGGGAGGACCTGGCTTGGCAGTTTTGGATGGTCTTTTCCCATGGGGAACAGGGTCAAGACTGATTTGTATATAGCTGGGTCCAAACTGGGGTGGCATGGTGAGCAAAATAATTGATGGATTAAACCCAGATCTGTGATTGGGGTTGAATGTTTGATTGGTTCCACATTCCATCCATTATTTGTGTGTTTTTGTTTTTGTCATCATAAGTGCACTGGGTATGCCCAGACGTGGATCCCACACTCACTATGCCATTGAATTCAAGCTTGCCTGGCTGATGAAGGGTGATGCCCTGAAACCGGACCAAAGATGCTTGTTTCTAGTCTAGGGAGGACCTGGCCTGGCAGTTCAGGCTGAACTATTCCCATGGGGTACAGGCTCAAGAGTGATTTGCATATGGCTGGGTCCAAACTGGGGAAGCATGGTGAGCAAAATAATATATGAAATAAACCCAGATCTGTGACTGGGGGTGAATGTTTGATTGGTTTCGCATTCTGTCCATCATTTGTGGTTTTCTTGCTTTTTTTCACCCTAAGTGCACCAGGTATGCACAGACGTGGGTCCCGGGCTCACTATGCCACTGGATTTAAGGTAGTCTGGTTGATGAAGGGTGATATCCTGAAAGCGGTTCCAGGATGCTTGTTTTCGGTCCATGGAGGACCTGGCCTGGCAGTTCAGGCTGGACTCTTCCCATGGAGAACAGAATCAAGGCTGATTTGCATATGGGTAGGTCCAAACTGGGGTGGCATGGTGAGCAAAATAATTGATGAATTAAACCCAGATCTGCGACTGGGGGTGAATGTTTGATTGGTTCTGCATTCTGTCCATCATTTGCGTTTTTTTGCTTTTGTCACCCCAAGTGCACCGGGTATGCCCAGACGTGGGTCCCCGGCCCACCATACCATTGGATTCAAGCTAGCCTGGCTGATGAAGGGTGATACCCTGAAAATGTTCCCAGGATGCTTGTTTCTGGTTCTGGGAGGACCTGGCCTGGCAGTTCGGGCTGGACTGTTCCCAGAGGGAACAGGATCAAGACTGGTTTGTTTATGGCTGGGTCCAAACTGGTGTGGCATGGTGAGCAAAAGAATTGATGGATTAAACCCAGATCTGTGACTGTGGGTGAATGTTTGATTGGTTCCGCATTCTGTCCGTCATTTGTGTTTTTTTACTTTCCAAAAGTAGCATTTTCAAACACAATCTAAAAACCAACTACATTAAACAATGTATTTTTAAATTGTGAGTTCAGAGACCCCAAACTCCATATGTGTAACTGCTCCCAGAGGGCATAATAATGTTTAAAGGCAGCCCCCATATTAACCTATGAGAGAGATAGGCCTTGTAACAGTGAAAAACGAATTTAGCAGTATTTCACTGTAAGGACATGTAGAACACATAAGTACACGTCCCACCTGTAACATACACTGCACCCTGCTGATGGGGCTACCTAGGGCCTTCCTTAGGGGATGCCTTACAAGTATAAAAAGGGGAGGGTCAGGCCTGGCAAGTGGGTACACTTGCCAAGTCGAATTGGCAGTTTAAAACTGCACATACAGACACTGCGGTGGCAGTGTCTGAGCCATGTTTACAGGGCTACTAAGGTGTGTGGCACAACCTGTGCAGCAGGCCCTCTAGTAACGTTTGATTTACAGGCCCAGGGCATCTCTAGTGCAGTGTACTAGGGACTTACTAGTAAATCAAATATGCCAATCATGGAAAGTCAATTTACACATACATTTTAGATAGGAGCACTTGCACTTTAACACTGGAGAGCAGTGGTAAAGTGCCCAGAGTCACAAAAACAGCAAAAACAGAGTCCAGCACACATCAACAACCTGGGAGACAGAGGTAAAAAGTTAGGAGAGAACACGCCAAGGATGCCAAGTCTAACACTCCACATCAATATTGATTACACCAATCAAAAAATGAAGAGTAACCAGTTAATATTTTCATAAGGACTGTCACAGTGCAGGATCACATGCTACTTTGTTTATTAACTTTTGGTCCTATTGATAACTAAGCTAAAGAGTGGGAAGTGAATTATGTTGAAAGTTTGAGATATATATTCACTTAAAAAACCAAAGGTTACAGGGACGTTATAGTAAGGCCCACATTTCAAACATCAAATACTTTATTTGGTTAGATAAAATCAACCATAAAACAAATAAATATATATCATATTTATAAAGCTTAAAATACATCCAGAGTATCATTTCCCATACAAAATTAAATAAATAAAAACATATAAAGAAGATTAAGAGGGATTTGCACTATTCCGCCAGGTTATGGCTCCCTTTGAAAAGGACCCTACCCCCCGCCACACCAGCACATCAGAGGCCATGCGTAGCCAAAGATAAGCTGGGCGATACTGCACAAAGCTCCTTTCCCTCAACAGGGGGAGTAAAAATTGATGCCTAAATGGTGCATAACAATCATAAAACAAAGTAAAATGGATCAAGGACTGTGAGGACACTCCATCACACTGACAGATTGGTATGGAGTTTGGATTAAACTGTCCCAGCGGAAAACATAAATTGCTTCTGATTATTCCTAACTGAAAACGCAAGATGAGTATCCTTTCTCAGACATTTTCTATCACTAAAAGATACATCTGTGGTCCCTCCAATAGGAAATCGCTCACTGATTGCTTCCTTAGTTCCTCTGTCTCCCTCTTGGCTCCTAAGATTATGAGAAGATTCTCCTTTGCCCAGCGTTTATCAGAACGTGTTAATCCCTCTGGGGCATTAAACATATCTGGATGACCAAGGGATATAGCTACTTCTCTTATGTATGACAGCCATGGACGATCCATCGCGTGATCACATATCATACAGTCACGCAGGATTTCCCTTTTTAAGGAGGCAGCCTCATCCAACCAGATGGATATCCATAACAAAAAAGGAGCATTCTTAATAGCATCCTCTATAAAGTCCAGATCCAATTCTACATGCGTGCAAAAACCGGAGGTGTTTTGTCCCACACCTAACAGCCTTCTACAAATGCGATTTTCCTCTTTCATAGGGGCCCTGCTAGCTGAGTAGCCCCAGAGTGGTGCCCCATACATTAAGACTGGGAGACATTTACGCTTATACACTTCAAGCATGGGCTTTATAGGTTTGTTACCCACTTTTGCAGCAAACTCAAAGGTAGCTCCTACCGTGGCATTAAAACGCACACATCTCCTGGAGATGCAGAGTTTCCAGATACTCTTCTCATCAAAGTTTACTCCTAAATAGGGGAATTCCTGTACATGGCTTATTACTTGGTCATGGATCTTGAGCCCACCCATCCTACTCGAAGGTTTGCCACAAACCATAAAGTGTGATTTACTACTATTAATCTCTAAGTCTAAATTAGACATAACATTTCCATTAGCTTTAACCACCTCATGGAGGCCATTCATGGTGCGGGCCATAAGAACTGCATCATCCGCATAAATCAGAACCGGGACACTCTTTCCATTTATTACGGGAACATCCTTACAACTTCCCACTAGAAAATCAAAGAGTCCATTTGTATATAAAAGAAAGAGGGTGGGGGCCAAAACACTTCCCTGTCTCACACTCCTGCTGAGGCCGAGTTACTCTGTGCATTCCCCCTTCGACCCACACCTCACAGTTGCATTTGTTCCTAAGTGGAGATAGCAAAGCAAGTCCACAATTTGGGGCTCTAAACCCATCAGAGTTAGCTTTTCCTATAACTTGCTTCGATTCACTTTGTCGAAGGCGCAACTGAGATTCATAAAAGCAATATACAGTGTACCCTTCTCTGCCTCCGTACATTTACCATTCAACATGAGCAGATTTAAACATTGCTCTTGAGTTCCAAGCCCTTCCCTAAAACCATACTGTACCCTACTTAGTATCTCATTTTCACTCATCCAATATTCAATACGCCTTAACACAATTCATCCCAGAATTTTCACTGAGGAATCAAGGAGTGAGATTGGGCGGTAGGATTTTGGGTCACTACGATTTCCCTTTTTATAAACGGGAACAATGCACGCCGATTTACAGGAAGAAGGAATCCCTGCTAACTGCTGCATTTAAAATATTGAGCAATATAGGTGCCCACAGCTGAGGGCAGCTTTTATATAAATCCATGAGAATGGCATCAGGGCCCGGTGCCTTATGGCTGGCACTGCTCTGCATAGCCTCCATCAACTCATTGAGTGTGAGCCTGATAGCCAGATTTGGGGTGTAACCATGCATTTCAGCCGTTTCCTCTCCTTGAGTGCCCCCCCCCAAAAACAAATCCTACAATAATGGCTCACCCAAACCTCAGGGACGATATTACAGCCCAGCTCCTCCGATGTTTCTGTCTGGTAGGTGCCCTATTTACAATCTTCCAAAACAGGCCTGGGTTCTTGGTGCGTGACGCGCGCTCCAAGTCCTCCAAGCCAGCTCCTTAATCTGCTGTTTCCTTTCCTGCACGGCAGATTTATAAAGAGTTTGTGTTCTGCCCAGATGGGCCTTATGTCTCAGCTGTGCCCTTAGTGCCTTCTTCAGGGATTTCCTCGCCTCATAACACAGCTTACTAAACCAACCCCCTGATGCTTAGAAATGGGCTTTACAGCTGTGGCCATATAATCTTTGATGGCACCATTAACACTGAGCACAGCATCCATAACATCCCCCAGTAAGGGGGAGTCAGCCAAAAAGGTCCCTATTATCAGATTTAAATTTTGGTCCACCACCCTCTCCACTACTTGCAGGATGTTTGCCTGTCTCCATCCAACTCTCCTTCCCTGATCTTTTATTCTCAAGGAGACCAGCCCTCCAGTCACCGGTTTACATATATTAAATGGGGAGTTTAAAATAATCTTAAGAGGGTTATGGTCACTAAGTTGCTGATCTACCACCTCACCATACAGGACCACATTTTTCAAAGAAGGGGACACAAAGATGTAGTCAATTGCCGAGCCAGCCCCTCTCCCCACAAAGGTTGGGACTTGAAGTTCCCCTGCCACTTCTAGATCGCATAAATTCAACAGACCCAGGCTCTGTAGTCCCTTAATCAGGGACCTTCTCCTCACATCCTGTGTTCCCTCAGATAGATATACCCCATGGTCCTGCTCAAAGGGGTTCACCACAGTGCAATGCACCCCTATCTTCACATTAAAGTACCCTGATGCAACAGCATAAAATTCCATGCCACACACCTCCAAACTATATTTCAATGTCTGCATCCCATCATTGTAATCATTGTAAACATTTACCAGAAGGACACTAAACTTATTTGGGAAAACTACCCATGTAATTGGGAGACCCCAGTGATTACAATTGATTTGGTACACTCTAGCTATTTTGGCAGACCAGATCAAAGTGACTAAACCCCCTTTTGGACAGCCTCTAAGTAGCCGTTCAACCAGGACTGCAAACCATCCCACACTGCAAGCCCCTCAGACCAAGTTTCCAGGAGTAAAATGAAATCAAATCTGCCATGAACTTTACCCCTTGTCCATCTTGAAGTTTGGTATCATACCCTGCCACAATCCAAGAAATTAAGCAAAACTGAGAAGACTTCCCACCCTGACCTCCCATTTGAAGACCTCATTGGAGCCACAATGCCCCTATTTTCCGACCCTACTGTGGGCCCCCATACACAGCGTCAATCTATCTCCTCCAGATTAGAATGTGTGGTGGATCTATTTTCTAATCTAGTTGGCTTCGGATCCACCTGCACATAGGCGGAACTTCTGACTTGGAACCCACCAATGTGCCCAGTGTGCTTATAAAAGAAGCACAGAGGGACCATACTAATCTTATCCATCACCTGGGGTGCCAGACGTTGTGTCGAAAGAAACTATTGGGCCAGACCTTGATATTTACAATTCACAATAATGCAGTCCCCTTTGCCTTCCTTTTCCCGAGGCCCAACCCACTCAACCCTTCTGACAACAAAATATCCTTAAAATCTTCACATGTAAAATCACAATTCTTTCCCAACCAGTGGCTTGTTTTGTTTTTTAGTTGATCCGTGGATTCGCTTACTCCCGGCCCTAAGGTGGGACATTTGTAAGCACTACCACGTAGGGGGCACAATTCAGAGGGAGCTCCAAACGGACAACCGAAGGGCCCTTATCCGAGTGCAGATTTTGTCCCCTCCTCTGTACTTAATACAACACTGCCTTTTCTCTGGATCCGTTCCCGAGTTTCTGTCCGACTCCAGACCTGCCAATATCCTTTGCAGCTGCAGACAGATTCGCAAAAGCTAACTCTATAAACTTGTCAGGAATCCCTGGGTTGGGGTGGTGTAGGGGCTGCTGCGCATCTTTTTCCAGGGCTCTGGAATTTTCCCCCAGTAAAGGCACCCCCTCATCTGTTCAGCTATGACACACCAGATCCCGAGAGCCATAAATTGCTGGAACTGTAACAGATGCCCCCTACTGCCCATCAGGGAGACTGCTACCTCCAGGGCCTGCAATTTTTCCATTACCGAGACCAGACTTGCCTTAATCATCTCCTTGAACATTTCAAACATACAAAACCATAGAAATTCATCAGTTATAGTTAGAGTTATCTCAAGTAACTATAACTTGTGCCCTGTTTGGCAGCTCTCTGCTGCAGAAACTGGATTTTGTGTGCTCTGACTTGATGGGAGCTGTCAAAGCCCGAGTCATAGCAGGAGCCAGTCCACGGGGACCATCTGTGGCTCCTCGAGGGGGGCGGTGTGCCCCTCTCCAATGACCTGTGCCCTGGGGAGGTAGCGGTCCCTGGGGCTTGGGTGTCCGAAACAGGCCCCCTTTGCTTTTTGATTGTAACCACAGGGATGGCGGCTCCTGGAGTGCGGGTGGCCACATAGCTCCCTGCATTCAATTGGATGATAGCTCTGGGGAGGTGGTAGTCCCCAAGACTGTGGGGGGCTGCACTGCCCCCCAGCATTGAATTGCATGATAGCTCCTGGGAGGTTATGGTCCCCAAGGTTGCAGGGGGGCCACACAGCCTCCTGCATTGAATTGGATCATAGCCCCAGGGAGGTGGTGATCCCTAAGGCTGTGAAGGGGCTGTGTGCCTCTGGGACTCCAGCATCTGAGCTGAGGAGCCAGGCTGACCCTACCTTGACCCCCTTTGAGTTTTTAGCACTTTTGTCTGGGGCTCAGCTGGATCTTAGTCCCAAGATGGCTGCCAACACTTGTTGAAGTGTTGCCAGCCAATCAGATCTCAGCACGACATTGGGAGGGTTCACAAAGCCTTCGCGTCCCTATATATACACATTTGGATTTTCTTTAATTTCTCAAAAACGACTGAATGGATTTACACCAATAACAAAATGGACCGAGAGCTACCTTTCTGCCTAATTTGGTGTAATTCTGTCGAGTGGTTCTGGCGTTACCGCTGTTCAAAATCCCTATGGAAAGATTATTGTGGAAAAGTGTTTTGAGACCCCCTTTTTCTCAGCCTCCGCATGACGGATCACCTTGAAACTTTCCAGGGAGACTCTTATGTGAGTGTCGTATTTTCTTGGAATATTTTGTGAAGATTCATCAAAGGGCGCCAAAGTTATTAGCAAAACAAACAATACTTTTTTGTATAGAAAAGTAGGTCCTAATTATAAATACCTAGAGGCAACCGCCACTACGATGTATATATATATATATATATATATATATATATATATATATATATATATAATGTAGACAGAACATGCCACAAATTAACAATTGCGTAATTTCAGTGGCTCTGATTATAGGTTAATGTGTTTTCAATGGCCATTAAATAGAGAAACAGAGGACTGTCTTAAGCTGTTTTGTCTATCCTTCTGATTCATTCACTAAACTTCTTCCTACATATCAAAGCAATGAAATGTGCTACACAGGAACATTTTATATAGATGAATAATCAAGGGGGCATACTGATGATGCAACCCTTAGGACTGTATTTAAAGTAGCACCCAACCCTGAACTCGTATTAACTTTATTCACACTATTGCTTTCTGTTTTACTCCCACAGGTTAAGCTTTCAGAAAAAGATAACCACGCTGTATTAAGAAAAATCCAAATTGCTCATGCCAAGAACGAAACGTCAAGTTTACATTCAGAATTGGATGCAGCCACAATACACGTGAGTGCAGTCATTGTTATTGTCTGCTCTTCAGAAGAAGTGTGCACAGAAACACAATAAAAATTCATGCTTTCAATTGAGTTTTCAGCCTTTGGAAAGCGATATTATTTACAAAGCCTGTGTCAGTTGAATTTCCAGTTGTGTCGTGACACACGTTAAATTTAGAGTGCACAAAACATCAAGTGAGCATTACCTTTCAAACAGGAACTTTTCATTTGCTTTCTTTGAGCAATGAAAAGTCTTCCCATTGAGTAAAAAAACATCTGAAAAGATAAACCGAATGAAATGTTACTTCTGTTAACACTCAGAATGAATCGGGCATGGGAACACAACCCGCTACAAAAAGACATTTCAATAACCCACAGAAATATGCCCTTAGTAGAAGAACGGACATGAACTAAACACTTGCAGAGGACTTGGATAGACATACACACAGACTTCTTTGCTATATATATTCTAATCTTCCCCCATTATGGATTGTTTATAGGCAAACGAAGCAAAGGCCAGAGGACTGCTGCTACAGAAGGAAACCATGGCAACCATGAAACTTGCCACTCAGATTGTCGAGCAAGTCAATGATGCGAAGCACAGTA
This sequence comes from Pleurodeles waltl, assembly GCF_031143425.1. Classification (NCBI taxonomy): domain Eukaryota; kingdom Metazoa; phylum Chordata; class Amphibia; order Caudata; family Salamandridae; genus Pleurodeles; species Pleurodeles waltl. The sequence goes on along the minus strand of NC_090444.1, from coordinate 657,149,272 downwards.
TCCAAGGTAAACAGATTTCTTCCAGAGTCAGTTTAATGAAAAGAATACACTTGTGAGACCTGCTACAGAAATACCATTGCGTCACATGCATGGCTGTCACGAAATCGGAAGCAGCCTGGCCTAACTGAACTGAGGCAGATGCGTGTCAGTCACAAGCATTCTACTTCCATGAGAACTGCAAATCCCACTCACCCCGCCCCCTCAAATGTGCCACGCCTCCCTACAGCTCCACAGCAGATTGATGCTCATGAGGCCGTGCCGGGACACTCATTATGGCTGAAAGTAAAACACAAATGCATTACCGTTCCCACATTACCCCATTTAAAATATTTGTCATGCATTTCTGAGTTTGTCCTACAGATGACCTCTGGAGCCCTGTGCACTGCATGTTTAAAATGTGCCTGTGAGCACAGGTATTGACAGTGCTGTACTTAACCGATACTGCCCTCTATCATTCCGGGGATCGAAGAGGCCACGTGTTTGTCAGGTAGTGCAGTGGGCGTAGCCCTCTCCATCTTTCTGCCTCTTTGGAAGACATGACGATTGCCATGACTCAGTACGCGAGGGACGACAGTCTGACGTTCCTTTATCTCACAATTATGCATTTGCAACAGATAATACCCCGAACTCCACACTAAGGTTTGTTTTTTTACTAGTTGCATACACTGGGATCCTTGATTTGCCAAAATGTTTTTAATGAGGATGTGGCGTTGCAGCTTGAGCTGATGACACTGGAACTGAGGGAAACCAGTTCGAATCTTGGCCTCAGGTCTGTATCCAGTGATACTATGCAAATCACTTAATGTCCCACGCCTGAAAAAACATAATGTAACTGGTGATCATAAAAAAACCCTTCAATACATTCGGATCAGGCTTTCACTGAGAAAAAGGGGTTGAAATATTTTCTTTAAGAATCTTGGGTTCGCCTACTATGTTTTCTTGAGAATACCAATAATGCAAACTTGCCAGTAAGTGCTTGTTACATTGTACATGTGCAGGGGCCTGAGTGATGAGATCCTGCTGTTGTATGATTTACAAAGCATTAGCTAGCCGTTCAGCTTGTTAGCACACCTGGTCCTTAGTAAGTAAACTTACAAGGGGCCGCGTATAGGCCGATGAACCTTTTGGATCGCATGGAGTATCCCATCTGTGTAGTAAACGATGACCAACAATAATCAATGTACGAATCAATAATCAATAAGCAAAACATTCATCACCAATCATTAACGTAAAAATTTCATGAATAACCACAACTCATATATACGTTTTATCAATTTTATTTCCCTATATGTTACATACTAAGTGATAAGGTTAATTCAAGCTTTATTCAATTCATTTAAGATTAATTCATTAGTGACCACCAATAACATAACCTAATCAGTACTTGACAAAACATACATTCTGATGCCTCAACATAAGCCAATAAAGAAGAATGTGTTAACATGAATAGCAGAGTTCAGCAAATCAGTCCATCAATCATTTGTCACTGTATACGTCAACGTCTCAGAATAGGAACCCTCCCTAACCCAGATTAGCTTTGGCATGTGGGACTTCATGCAAAAACAGTTTGGAAGATGAATTTAGAAAAACATCTAGCTAGAAGAAAAACTATAAAACAGCGCAGTTGGTACCTAGAAGAAATGGCACAAAAAGTAAATCAGTCACATTGTCATAGCTACCTATCCACGGTATGGATCAGCAACAAAATCAGTCTTTGCCTTTAGGTCATCAATCGATCAGCAACGCATCAGGCTTTCAAGAGCATGAGCCCAATGACAGAATCTTGAATCTCTTGTCCCTCAATATTGCATCTATTTCAGAATAAATTCTCTCCCCAATCAGTTCCCCCTCTAGATCTGAAGTTTTTCCCCTTTGTCACACAATTATATTAAAGTTGCCCAGACTATCCCCCAAAACCTAATTGGTCAATTAGTCACAATAAGTGACGCTAGCCAATGTCTTTTATTTTACAAATCTATGAGTTCTAATATTTAATCACTCTCAGGTTGTCAATTGGTTCACTGTACCATGTCCTCATCATCCGGCTCATCAGGTATCGAAAATGTTGCATATTCTTCTCCAGTCAGTGTCTCTATCCTTCGAATCCTAAGAAAGTACATCTCGTCTGCTTTTCACCGAGTTTGACACAAATTTGATTCCCCCATCTCCTGTCCGACAGTTCATTGCAGAATATTCTAGCTCAGTAGATTTTATTAACATAAGTGGTTCATGGTCAGTTAAACGTATCAGCTTTTCTACGTTGCATGATTATTCAGCTTCTGCATGAGGCCTGGCAAAACTAGGCCACAACTCTGGCTACGTTAACTGTACAATATAATGTAAACATACTTTATACATTTCAATATGGCATATTACTACATTATTATTACACATTTTCAATATTTCACATATATTTTAGTCATTTTTAGTACAATTCGTGAATGTTGGTTACCACTCTCCGTGGGCACATTTTCAAACGTGCACATTATTTCTCTACATGAATTTTCCTCTACATCTTATTATTATTATTCAATGCATAAACACTCATTAATAATTTTAATTAACATATCTACATCAGCAAGCTCAAAAACATCAAGAGTGGCCACAGTGAGGACTTCGGAGGCCACCATGATTTCTTTGATCCATTCACGTGCATCTTGCATTTAAGACCAGCTGCATGAAACATTGGTTGTAAACACTGCTTTAGTGGTACATGGCTCTGTACTCAACATGTTCCATATTCGTGAAACATTATGCCTGCAGATGATGTCACAGTATTAGCAGAAACAAAACTAGAGAGACCAATTGCAATAACTTAAATGTATTTGAACTAAGTGAGCTGCATCAGTTTTTCTTGTTTGTTTATACTAATGCTGCTTTTAGGTATTCTTGACTCACTTGTGGATATTCCTAAACAGCGCCAAGAGACTCAATAAAAATTGCCCGTGATAGGACACATGCAATACAAACACCACTGCAGCTATGTGTTTGTGTGTGGGGGGAGACTTTGCCTGCACTCCATACTCCTTTCGCTAAGGTCTGCTTTTTCCTACAAAGAACATTGTGTGATGATATTCCACTTTCTTTCATGCTGCCACACACCAGGCCTGCTGCCTAGGGTAACTCTTGGTGTGCCTATAGTCTCTAGTGAGTGATATATTCTTCCTGTTGTTTCTGATGCCTAAGGTTATTTGATGACTCCTTGAAAGCAAAGGCACATTGCTCGAGTCCTGGCCTTTTCTGAAGCAAGCCAGGACTGCAATTCCCAGAATACAGTAGATTAGTTGTTAAGCGAAAACCTGGAACAGGAGCAATGTGTCCTTGGTGACATGGATTTCTGTGATAACTTTAACAATAGTCTGCCATTGGAACCCTGCTTTCTCTTGTCTCTAACTAGATTATGGTATCTGTACTGTGTATACTAGATGGGTTGTACCTCAATTTTGTATGCCTTGCAGCAGAAAGAAGACAGCACTCCTCAACAGGTATCCATGTGGTCAGTGATGCTGCACAGGTAAAAGCATGGATCAGTTACCCTGAGGCAGAGAATAGTGTTTATGGCTACAGTGAGCTGCCAAAAGTAGGTGGGGCATCTCCCTCATCTTGCTGTTAAGTAGTGTGTCAGTCATAAACATATGTAAAATGGGAAGTAGGTCTGTGACATTACATACAAACTTAAGAAACTTCATAACAAATTTAAGACTTATTCTAGACCACAAATTTGGACATAGAGGATACATGCCGGCAAATGATCCCGTTGCATGTCCAGAAATATATTATTCTACATGTATTAAAAGGGTCACCCAAAAACATTCAAATGTCACACATGAACACACTGAACACTTAGAAATGTCACACATAAGCACACAGAAAACGGGCAGCTATGTTCATGACAAACAGATGATTTGATAAATGTAATTTCCTGGTAAGCAGGCTGGCTGCACATATACTGAAAGATTTTGCAGTTTGCCAGAGCGTGTTTCGTCTTCAGTTCTGATTTCATGACTTGGCAAATGTGTCCCCCCATTACAGGAGTTCCGCTGCCAAGCTTTTTAAGGTCAAGCGCGCAAGCACTTTGACCTGTTGTAAGTCTTGTGGGCTTCCCCATCCTTTCACTCATTCATGGGCTTGCCTTTTTAAAAATCATTTGGTGAATGCTTTATGTTTGTCCCTTCTTGAGGCTGTTTTTGTCATGCTTTACAGACTACCCCTGTTAAATGGATTATTGCACAATTACTGATATACTTCAGCGTGGGCGAACTATTTCTTTTGTTGCTCCCTTTCATGTGGCATGGCAGCCATGGGGCTCACAGTGCGAACAGGCACAACAGCGTGAACCTGATCTGTGGTATTGGGGCGCTGGTCACATTGTTCATAGTTACCTAATCACAGACATTTCTCGTGGCTCTCCCCTTAAAACACTTGGAATTGGTGAATGAATTGGTGAATGTTTTAGTAAAACAAAAATCCTCAAAGCGAAAGCGGCTCTCCTAGCACAGCGAGAGAGCTGATACTAAAATATTCACTGCACTCAGGAAAACTCGACCGATAAAGCTTTGCAGGGCATTACTTTTACAAAACATTGTTGCTCATAACTCAGCCTGTGGTGGTCCTAGGACAATGGGACCACCACCAAACATTTCACAGCAATATGCACTTTCTGTCTACATCATCTTCGAGTCCCCAGTGGGGACTGCAAAATAATAACCCTGTCCACCATTCTGAGTCTGTTTAAGCTCTCTTAGGGCTAGAATCTTTGTTTAGTTGGGAATAGCTTGTTTTTAATGGTCTTATATGTAATATAATTTTATAGGTCCTTTATCCTTGCATATATGTAATGCACTATGCCCTTTAGAGGCTACATATGTGGCTACTGTAATATTTATTACCATTTACTTTTTCTTTGATTATGTCCTCTAGGTTTTAGCTCTACAGTTACATGACCATGTTTCTTACAAATGCTATTTTTATTGTGGCGTTCTCCATGGGCTGTTCTACGCTTTAAAGTTAGATCAACATATTAAAATATTTGTGGCACTGAAACTTGTCCCATAATGCTTTGCAGGGCATTACTTTTACAAAACATTTTTGCTCATAACTCAGCCTTTGGTGGTACTGTTAGCCTTGAAACTGTATAACATACTATGCCTTATAGAAGCTAAATATATGGTTACAGTGCATCACTTTTTTCTATTCTCATTTCATGTGGTTATGTTCTCTAAGGGTTGACAGTATGGATACATGACCATGTATCTTTCAAATGCTATTTATGATATTGTGGTGTTCTCTAGGGGCTGTTCAAAGTATTGCAGTCAACATACTATAATATTTGTGGCACAAAAACGGCCCGCATAATGCTTTGCAAGGCAATACTTTCCCAATTTTTTTTGCTCATTACTCAGCCTGTGGTGGTCCTAGGACAATGCGACCACCTTCAAAACGCTCTTTCTGTCCACATTATCTCTGGGTCCCCACACTAGGTTAGTGGGGACCCCAAAATAATAACCTCTCCCACCATTCAGGGTCTTTGAAGCTTTCTCATGGCTACAACTTTTGTTTTACAGCCGAGAGAAGTTTCGCTCTAAAGGCCTTATTTATAATATCATTTCAGCAGACTTGCTAGTTCTAAAAAAGCATTCTAGAGGTTAAGCTTATGGTTATACTGCATTACATTCTCCTGTTTTTTTAGGAGATATTCTTTCTAGAGGCTAACAATATGGTTACATGACCATGTTTCTTATAAAGTATATTTTTGTTATGGTGCTCTGTAGAGGCTGTTTTGAGTATTACAGTCTAATGGCAAAAGTTATTTCTGATAAAGGTTTATATGATAATTGTATATGTTTTAATAATTTCTCTTTATTACAATTATGACCATAATTCAGGCCATCTTAACATCCTTTTTACACTATTGACTGTTACACACTCTTGTTATGTTTGGGTGACCCTTCTAGCCTATTTCTCTTCTGTGGCTGTCTTGAGACTTTCTTTAGGCAATTTTGTTAGCCAGCCAGCACCTCTGATGGTGGGGTGGTGAAAGTGATATTGTATTGGAATTAGCATGGCTGATTTAAATTAGGATGCTAAATAGCAATTTTTTTAATTTTTTCCTGCAGATTGAGGAAGAAGGTAAATTGAAGTGCTTTAGTTATATGCCGGGGCACTGGAATTATATGGCAGGAAAAGATAAAATTATGAGGCAGGGTCGACCAATTTATGTGGCAAGAAAAGTCCAGTTATGAATTTACAATGCCAATAGCTCTAACTCAAGCAAATGCAAGACCTATTGCATTGCAAATGCTTGTTTTCTGACGCCGTGCTTTGGAATTCATTAAGTGTCCACAGAGATCTAAAATCTAGTTCCAAACAGTATTTTTCAGCAAAACAGCACCCATTGTGATACATGTTGTATTGCAAGACCGTCCTATTTTTCAGAACTAGAAGGAAGACAAGATGACTGTGATATAACAGCATTTTCTGTTTTTAATGTGAACAGAAATGTCATCTCCTTGATGTTCAGCCAATGCAAATTGTCCAACAATAGTCAACCAATTTCTTAAAGAGCCTGCAGAGAGAAGTTGTGTGTTCTGTGTTGAATGTTTGACAGCCTAGCCCCTATTTTAGAAGAGGAAAGTGGGAGATTCAAAAAAATAATCTGGAAAATGTTTTCCCCCATTGACTTCTACTGAAACAAGGGCAATGTCAATATCAATGTCATTTTGGGGTCACCAGGTTCACTTCTGCAACCCCTGGATTGCTTCTTGTGACCCCTTGCACTGCCTTTGCTACTATTGAGGTGGCAAAATCAGTACCAGGAATACAGGGGCAGCTTGTACTTATGCACATTGGTTGGGGGTTCAATTTTTTTACACTAATAGTGAATAATATTATATAATTCACTATTAATGTATTAACAGTGGAGCACAATTAGCTGAAATGTGACATTCATTTGCAGCTGAGGTAAGCAAAAAAATGCTTTTAAATGTATGTTATGTGCGTGCTGTGGATGAGAGTGTGTTTACATGAAGGAGTTTGTATGTGAGAATGCGTGTGTGTGTGTAAAAGATAAGGTCATAGAGCATGTGGTGTCACTTCTGCTATCCCTGTCATTTTAGTGAATTGATGTCCATGATATATCAGACAGGAGAAGGCCAAAATAAAGGCATTTTTTGCTTGAAAAATCAGGAGTCTTCCCGGGAATCAGGTCTATTGGCATGTGTGCTGATGTGCTATATATTATATGCTATTTTGTCATGCTGGTTTGTGTATGTCACCTTTTGTTTTTTTGAGAAGCGATGAACTGCACTATAAACAGTGAAAATGTCATGGTGCTCTGGGTGTAGCACAGTAAAACACCAAGGGGCAGATTTAAGAGCCCCTAGCGCCTTCTTTTGCCACATTAACGTCATTATTTTAAGCTAATGTGGCCCAACAAGGCCAAAATCGCAGTGCCAAATTTACAAAGTGGCACAGTTCATGCATTGTGCCACTTTGTAACCCTTTGCGCTACATTATGCCTTCGCCAGGCATAATGTATGGAAAGGGGGCATTCCCCTGTTAGCGGGGCCGAAAAAATGGCACAAAGAAATCTAAGAGATGTCTTTGCTTCATTTTTTCAGCACTTTTAATGCCTGCTCAGAGCAGGCGTTAAAAGGAGGCACACCATTGTTTACAATGGGCCTCAATGGGCTTTTCAATGCTAATCCTGCAAAGCTCCGAACTAGCATCATAAATGTGGACGCAAGTTCCCTTAACTACCTCCATTGTGCACTGTATCATAGTTAAAGTGTACACTTGGGCCCATATTTATAATTTTTGACGCAAACCTATTCTAGCGCTGGTCTGCATCAAAAAGATTATTGCCTGCTGCCGCCATTCCAACGCGTCAGCCGGGCATCAAATTTAAGGAATGACAGTAGCCGGCGCTGCGGCCTGGTTAGCATAAAAATAAATTATGCTAGCCAGGCAGCGGAGGCGTAGGGATGAGTGGGGGTTGTGCATCAAAGAATGGTGCAAGTCAGGTTAGCGTCAAAAATATTGACTCTAAGCTGACTAGAGTCATTTTATGACGCACAAACCCCATGGACATGACTCCTGGCAAAGAAAGGAGTCATTCCCCCCTGCCCAATGGCCATGCCCAGTGGTCTTCTGTCCCCTGGGCATGGCCATTGGGCACATTGGCATGTAGGAGGGCCCAAGTTAGGCCCCCTTATGCCACTTTAAAAAAATAATGAAAATACTTACCTGGACTTACCGTAGATGGGTCCCCCCATCCATGGGTGTCCTCAAGGGGTGGGTGAGGGTGGGTGAGGGTGTTAGGGGTGTCCCTGGGTGCAGGGAAGGGCACCAGTGGATTGCTTCCATGGAATTCCACCATGAAAATGAGCCCACAGGTCCCCTAACTCCTGCCCTGAGCCAGGCGTTAAAGAATTACTCTAAACAGGATTGAAATGACTCAAACACCATGGAAAGAGCCCACAGGTGCCCACCCCAAGCCCCGGGAACACCCCACCCACACCAGAGGGACACCACAGGATGGGGGCCCCTATCCCAGGTAAGCAGGGTAAGTATTGGTAAGTATATATATATTTTTTAAATAAAGTGCCATTGGGGCCCATCTTGGGACACCATGCATGGAAATGTTGCTAGGATGATTAAAGGCATTTTTTTCTGCCTCTAACCAGCCTAACATCATTTTTTAGTGCAAAACCCCATTCCCCTGTACCGCTACCCCAACGCAGCTAACGTTATTTGCCCAGACGCTAGCAAAAGGGCAAACATGTTTTTATCTTAAACTAGTTTCTTCCAAGATTAAGTTTTCAGCTGAGTAGCTGATCTAAACAGCGAGGTAAATGTATTTGCAGTGGATTTGTATGCTCAACCGAACTGCATGCGTCCATACATTTGAATATATGAATGTACAATGAGCTCCCAGCAACAACATAACTGCCAGCCTTCAGTTAAGTTTGCAGTCTTTGAAAAGGCAAATGACGTTTTAAAGCCACTTTTGATTGCTGGCTAGGGGTTCACACTCAGTGGGATCAGATAAATAACGGTCAACGTTGATGAAACTGTATTGATCCATAATAATGCAATTATGATTTTTCTGATGAGAATGTACAATGACAGAATTTGTTTTTGTCAGTCTTACAAACAGAATGAGTCACTTATGGTGTTCTCAGCTGATTTGACTCCTGATTTGACTCCTGAAGCTCTTGCTGCCAATATCAGATCACAGGACGCAGTAAAAGCAGCAGGAGCCTTTTTTAGAAACGTCCTAAAACATTTAGATTTTGGACTTAATGACAAATTTTGTGATGCCCCAGAGTTAGGCAAATCATGGGAGTTAACAAGAATTCCTGATGTTGTCTTAACATTTTTTACATCATTGTTAAATATCAGTAAAGCAAAACTGTAACAAACTAAAGGCCAGATTTCCAAGGCCCTAGCGTCTCCTGCGCCACAGTAGCATAATTTTTTTTTTTTAACTCTAATGTGGCTCAACGAGGCAAAAATCACTGTGCCATATTTACAGAGTGGTGCAATACATGCATTGTGCTACATTGAGTCCCCTTGCACCACATTATGCCTGCGCCAGGCATAATGTATGCAAGGGGGGCGTTCTGGCATTAGGAGCCCGCAAAAAAGATTTAATTGTGCCATTTTTTTTACATCATTTTTGTTGGAAATGGCCTTTCCACAGGGTCATCCCCAAACTTTTTGCCTTTCTTCTTCTCTTTTTCTGACCTAATGTTTGCTGGCTTTAGGACTCTGCGCACTTTACCACTGCTAATCAGTGCTAAAGTGCATATGCTCTCTCCTTCAAACATGGTGACATTGGCTCATACCCAATTGGCTTATTTAATTTACTTGTAAGTCCCTAGTCAAGTGCACTACATGTGCCCAGGGCCTGTAAATTTAATGCTACTAGTGGGCTGCAGCACTGGTTGTGCCACCCACATAAGTAGTCCACTAACCATGTCTCAGGCCTGCATCTGGAGTGCCTGTGTGTGCAGTTTTACTGCCACTTCGACTTGGCATTTAAAAGTAATTGCCAAGCCTTAAACTCCAATTTTTCTACATGTAAGACACCCCTAAAGTAGGCCCTAGGTAGCCCATAGGGCAGGGTGTTATAGGTAAAAGGCAGGGCATGAACTGCGTCTTGAGAAGCTGAATCTTAAGGCCAAACAGTCTGAGTCCAGCAGTAATGGTGGCAGCATACATGCAGAACCTGCTGGAGAAAGGAAGGTTTGTATACCCAAAAGTGTTGTGCCCAGTTATGTGATGGCAGGTGACATTGATAAGTGGCTGGCTGCTCATGAAGTTGCACTAAGGGCTCATGGGGTCCCTGAAGAGCAATGGGGGTCGGCCTTGTGGTGGTATGTACCAATTGTGGGGAGGAACACACTTCTTACACTGGATCCCAGGGATCAAAACATATATGCACCCATGAAAGCAGCTTTACTTCCCAAGTTTGGGCTGACTCCTGAGAAATACCGTCAGAGGTTCAGGGACAGCACCAAACTCTCCACACAAACTTGGGTAGACTGTTTTGATTTCTCCGGTAAGGCAATGAATGGATAGGTGTGGGGCAGCAAAGTAAATTACTACACAGGGTTATTTAATTTAATTCTGAGAGAGAATATGCTCAGTATTTGTTCCACAGAGTTGCACCAGCACCTGGTTGACAGTAAGCTGACTGATCCTAGAAAGCTTGCTGAGGATGCGGACGTCTGGACCAGCACCAGTGTCCAAAAAGGTACCTGGGAGTGACCCCAAGAAGGGTGGTTCCAGTTTTCCCCAACAGAGAGAGGGGGAGGTTAGAGATGACCCAGACAAGTCCAAGAGTAAGGGGGGAGGAAAGGGTTCCCATGCCACATCTGAGAAACAGGGTGGTGGTTTTGGTGGGCGGTGGTCCAAAGCATCCCATTCCGAACCCCGCTGCTTTGAGTGTTCCCAGCTAGGACATAGAAAAGATGACTCTGTCCAAAGAAATCACCTACTGGAGGGACCTCTACAGGAGTGACAAATGTGGCCTTAGGGGAAAGTAGTCCCCAGGGGCAGGTTGTAGACCATGCCTTCATCTCCTTCAGTTAGGAGGTGGACTCAGAGGGTAAGCTGGTGATCCCTGAGGGTGAGAGTCATCACTTCCACCAGGTGGGAGTGAATAGAGTCCCATTCACCGCTCTGAGGGACACAGGGCCTAGTCTTACCATGATGGTGGAGAGACTAGTTTCACCAGAGCAGTACCCCAGCCAGGTGTGTAGGTTCACTTCAGCCATTGGGGAGGATTTTGTCTGCCCCATGGCCCCGGTGTCCCTGGAGTGGGGTGGGGTGAGGAGGTGACCCGGAGGCGGGTCATAGCTAGTCCCCAGCTGCCCATTGACTGCATTCTGGGGAATGAGCTACCCCTAGTGTCAGCAGAACTGAGAGGGTTGACCTCTAAGGGTGCCCTGACAGTTCAGCTGTCTGGAAGTACCACTACCCAGAGGAGGGTACGTGAGCCCAGATGTGGAGGCAAGGTGAGGGAGGACTAACCCTTGTCCCCTGCTCAGCCTCAGGGTACAGACCCTGGGATGAGTGACCAGTATCAGGGACCCACCCCCGACCTGGTGAGAATGGAGAAAGGGTACAAGACCCCTGGTGCTACTTCCCCCCATTCTGAGATGCCTCAGGAGCCCCTTGGGAGCTCCCTGCCAGCCCCCCGGCTGGAGGAGAAGCTCATACAAAGGCCCCACTCTGGGCCTACACTTAACAGTGGATGGTCTGGGGCCTGACTCCTGACACTGACAGCTGTCAGTGGCGTCTGTTGGTTACTGTCCTTGTGGACAGACTTTTCTCTGGGTTGGGGACAGAAATCAGACTCAAGGGGTGGAACAGGCCACATCACCTTTTTGGCCATGGTGGCACTGTCTGCATACTGGGATGCATCTGTGAGCAAATGAAAGTTAGGAGCTTCACTGATAGGGTCCTCAGATGAGGAGAAGGGTTTCCCATGGGTAAGTTCAGTGGCCCCAGAGAGTATAGACAGAGGAGGCTCACTGAGTTCAGATAGGCATAGAACTGGCAAGAGCCCCTGCAGTAGTGGGCCATTGTCCATTTTCTATCGCCTTAAGCAGGGAAGTCCATCAAAGTGTTGATTAGCCTACCCTGGCTTTAGGCTGGAAGGGGGATATGTTGGAAATGACCTTTTTGCAGGGTCACCCCCACACTTTTTGCCTTTCTCCTTCTCTTTTTCTGACCTCATTTTTGCTGGCTTTAGGACTCTGCACACTTCACCACTGCTAATCAGTGCTAAAGTGCATATGCTCTCTCCTTAACACATGGTGACATTGGCTCATACCCAATTGGCTTATTTAATTTACTTGTAAGTCCCTAGTCAAGTGCACTACATGTGCCCAGGGCCTGTAAATTAAATGCTACTAGTGGGCTGAAGCACTGGTTGTGCCAACCACATACGTAGCCCCCTAACCATGTCTCAGGCCTGCCTCTGCAGTGCCTGTGTGTGCAGTTTCACTGCCACTTCGGCTTGGCATATATAAAGTAAATGTCAAGCCTTAAACTTCCCTTTTTCTACATATACGTCATCCCTAAGGTAGGCCCTAGGTAGCTCATGGGGCAGGGTGCTATGTAGTCAAAAGGCAGGACATGAACATGGGTGTTCTATATGTCCTGGTAGTGTAAAGCTCCCCTGTGCTGGCCAATGGGGTGGTGAGCATGACTCCTGTCTTTTATAAGTCAGGAGTCTTGTGGTATGGATGGTTTTGCGTCAGGAAATGACGCTAGGCTGGTTAGAGTCATATTTTTTTACTCTAACCAGCCTGTCATTTTTTGGTGCAAAAGACCATTTTTCCATAACGCCACCGCCACCCAGCTAAGGTCATTTTTTATTACGTTATCCCACCCTTTGCACCGGATTGCACCATTCCATTAATATAGCGCCCAGCTGGTGTCCTGGAATGGTGCAAGCCGGCACTATACTTTTTGACGCAAAACTGTGCAAATGCAGTTTTGTGTCAAAAAGTATAATTATGCCCCCAGGTTTCGACACATGGCTCTTTTATTAGCCAAGAAAGCATTGGTGATGGGCTGAAAGTCTGCATCCTCTTCTTCCCTAACCCAGCAGATACACAGGGTACAAAAATGAGTGGAAACAGAAAACACATACAACAAATGTACTCATAGAAGAATCAAAGATACTGAGGATAAAGCCTCCAGCACGTCAATTGAAAGAACTGTTAGCAACTTTCCTCTCAGAACAGGACAACAACGAAGCTTAAAAAGCTTCGCAAGTGGAAGGGAAAGGATGGAAGGAAAACCAAAACCTACTGCATAAAAAAAGAATACAAGAGAGCAAAAAAGACCTAATCGTATATATGAAATGAACCCCAAGCCCACTCAGAGGATATACTATGCAAAAGGCTCTCTGCCCCTTTATAAGAAACCTCTTAGTGGAACAGATCCCGCCCCCCCAGATGATGCAACACACTCACAACAAACAGCTTGAACCGACAAGTCCTGTACCCGCCAGCACAGACAACATAAATCGACATAGATAAGCAACATAAATGCCCCACAGTTTTAGCTTTAGTTTGTTCTTGATCTTCTTTCTTTCTTTATTGGATGGTTGAAAGGTTTACGTAATGTTACACACCCCAACCTCATTCTCACCCAAAGCAATTGCGCAGATCAGCAATATAACAAACAAGCTGACACAAAAGAGAAATGTGAAGTTATGAACCTATATAATCTATTTGCATCTAATGTAGCAAATGTGGGGATGTGTATTGCCGAGTATATGGAACATTGATTATCATTATGAGGTAGGGGAGCCTCTGAAAGCTCGAGCAGGCTCAAGCCTGAAGCTTGAAGCCTGGCTCTGGTTCAGTTCGAGGTCTCTCTGGAACTTTGAGCCCATAACAGGCTGAGCTTTCAGGTGGTTTCTACCTGCTACCCTCGCTCCTCCCTTCTGCACAAACAAGTAAAAGGAAAGAATTAACATTTAGTTAAAAAACAGGAGAGACAAAGAGATACCCATTTAGAGGCTGATTTGCACAGAGTGAAACCAGAAAACCTGGATTAATCGTGGTTCCCATTCTTAACCAAATTGGGTGATTTTCGGAAAATATTTTATTTTATTGATCATCCCTTTTTCTCAATATTTCATGTGAAAGCATCGTCAAACATGTGTGTCCAGAATATCTGAATCTGGGCCACATATGTGGCTCACATGACAGCTGTCTTGTTCCCTATTTCGCTAATGGCTTTGTTGCTGGGGGGGCATAAATGCTTCTAAGTTCATGTTTAAAAACTATCACTTTCATTGGGTGTATCGCAGTGCAACGCTATAATGTGACATATTAATGTCAAAGCTTCCGTATGTAATAGAAATACACATTTGTTTTTAATTTTGCAAAGACTTTATCATTAATTGTGATGGTTGTTGTATAATTTACATAGCAAACAGTTTCCGGGATCATCTCTTGCAGGGGCTCTAAGAGCCAAGCCAGAACCATGGCTCAGCACAGGCTGTCTCGCCCGTCTAACTTGTTTGCTCGCCCACCTCTGTTTTGCATATTTTGTAACATGAGATGCCAATGTAGTGCTTGAAACTATGTCACACAAACGTTAATTAAAAAAAGGATTGTAAAAAATAGAAATGTGGCTACTTCCAATAAACATATGTATGTTTCTTCTCAGAAACCCTGTCAAAGCTAGAGTATTACGAAAGCCTGCAGGGTGAGGTGAACCCCAAAGAAATTGCCCGCAAGACAGCCAAAGCAGAGGAGATGCTGCAGGAGATCCGACGACGCGTTTTCACACTTCAAAACCAGCTGGCAGATACTGAGGCGGAGGATGCACAGGAGTGTGAGTGTTTTTAGCTATTTCACTTTTTTCTCTATGTATATATTCATTCATTTATTTTTTTAGTTATTTATAGCACGGACCATGCAAATCTTAGCATCAGATCTTTGTAAAAGCAGCAGTCAATGATGCAGAAGACAAGCGAATAGGTCCAGATTTATCTTAGGGATTTTTGACATGGTCAAGCCATACTTTAAAGGGCCCCAGTTTGGAACAGAATTGTGTGTTTTACTCATTTTCTACTTAGTCAAACCTCATGATATCAAACAATACTGAAAACAAATGCAAAGCTTGATATGGAGAAATGGACTGCTGTGAGATAGAAAGTTTACTTTCCCAGGGGGGCCATTGGAAGGTGGCAGTTGTCCACTTTCCTCTTACCTTAAAACGTCTCTGAATAGGTCGATATCACATTGAGTTTACGAAAGCGGAACACAGATGTCTTCACAATCTGTGTTTGACCTGTTTCGACACAAACATTGGAACGATCATTCTGGTCTCTAGTGCCTATGCAGTTGATAAGACTATGGATATATAGGACAGCCCCTTAGGCCTGCAGTCTTTAAATTCAGCACGTTTTAAATATTTTGCTGTTTAGTAGTCAAGCATTTATCCCACATTAACTGATGTCAAGAGAAGGGATCCAGCTATGTAACAAGACACATTCCATACTGTTCAAATTTTTAAAGTTTATATGTATTTGAAAGTAATGTTTTATATTTTAGATAGATAGATAGAAAGATAGATAGATTTTATTTAGCACAATTAATAAAAATGATTGCCGTCATTGGTTCAAAACGTTAGCACTGCGAATACATACAATTAACTAAAAAGGAACAATCTACACTGATCAGTTTAGGAGCATTATATTTTTAGAATTGCTTTTAAACCTGTGAGTTTATACTATTTTTTCTTGGGACATGGCAGGACTAACTACAAAGCAACTTAGGAGAGAGCCCTCGAACCCATCAGTTTAGTAAAAACGATTCGATAATCATATGGAATGGAATTCAGTGTACAATACACGAAAAGAGATTTAAATGTGGCTAGCATGACAGAAGGCAGTGCAAATGTTAATATATTAAATTTCTACTCTTGAATCCAAATATATGACTATAACCAGTGCTAATAAGCTCATTATCACGTTTAGTGTCGTTAAGTAAGACAGGACATCTAATGTTTTATTTAGTTTATCCGTGATCACTGAATTTGGAAGTAGCATTTTCACATACCTTCTGCAGCCATGCTTTGTGTGTTAATCTCATACTCTATTTACATTTGTACCTTTCTAAAGTATTGCTGCTATATGATGCTTAGAGACAACTCCTTCACGAGACTCTTCAGGGCCCTGCATAAAAGACCAAAAAAGCCTCTTTAACGTTAGTGAGAGCTCAATCTAGCAGCAGTGTCTACGTAAAAAGGACGTTCTGGAAGACCAGTGCCCTATGTATATCCTGTGTGGCAATTCATCATGATATAGAATGTGAAATGAAAATATGAGCTCACACTATGTACCTTTGATCATCAGTATAAGGTGCATCGGGCCCATACTAATGGAATGTTAAGGGTGAAACCAAAAATAGCATATACACATAAACGCGTTTCCTTGCGATAGCTTCAAGACAGTATGTGATTTAACATAATGTTGAGGACAGAATATGTATTATCTAAAGTAGTACCAGTCAAACGATTTACTTTATTTTGGGATTTTTTAATTCATTACGAGAAATCATAGGATTCTAATGTGATAAAGCATTAAGGAACCAGAGACAATTAAGAGGCAACAGAGGAATAGAAAATAATGGGGATTCTTTCTTATGAGTTTTACAGACAGAGCAGTCTTTTAGTTTTTTTCTCAAGTATGACCATGTTCACTTTTTAATCGGAACACCGCGTGACAACATCCCCGAACTATGACAAGCATGTGCAGTTACATTTCGCTACTCATAGGTCTTAATAAACATGTAATTGACAATGAATAAGTGGTTCAATGAGACCTAGTGAACATGTGCTTCAAGAAAACAACAACTTTATTCTTTCCTAAATTCTGGCTTTAAAAAAAAGCTGAAATGTGGAGGTCTAGATTATTTACAGTTAAACCTATGGGACAGGCTTGTCAGAATGTATTGCAGGGCCTAGGGCCAAAGGAAACCGGCCCTCCAAGTACTACTTTCATATTTGGCAGGTGCCATAAGTACTGGTTTCTAAAGAGAAAACATGGCACCAATTGGTGTGACTATGTAGACTGCCTCATTGTCAATAAAAATAGCAGTCTTGTTTATAGCCTTAAAGCCTGCTGCGGAGCAGTGGTAGCTGGTAATTTTAGCAGGGAGTAGGGGAGACCGGACACACACATACAAACACTCTCACACCCAAGCATCCACACGCACTGGCACACTCACATCCATATAAAACATTCACTCCCAAAAATTCATGCATACACGCACACAGGCAAAACACATTTAAAAATCCCTCTTACTTGTGGAGCTCTGCCTCGGATGTCCCAGCAGGGTTAGGACAGCTGCCTTCTCTCATTAGCTGATGTTAGGTCAGTCAGTGAAGGGAAGCAGCAGCCCCTACCTCATCACAGATTGGGATGGGGCCAGTGAGAGTTGCAGACCCCACCCCACTCTGAGTTGAGGTGTTAATGATTGACACTCGGCCCTGGGCACTTCAGGGCTTACAAACTGAAGCACCCAGGTCCGAGGCAATCAGTGACACTTCCCCTCGTCATGAGGGGGAGGATCTTGAGGTGCTTTGCCAGGTTGAAGAGGTCACTCCCACAGAAGCTGTGGCATCTTCAGCCCGGCAAAGTTTGGCTCAGGAAGCCAGAAGCCTGCACATTTAGGGCATGTCTAACTCATGGCTGCTTGTCCTGGAAAAGTGTGTCTGTCAGGCTGACCTTTCCTCAGATATTCTTTTTGTTACCAAAAAAGAGAGGGGGCATGGCCCATTCGCCCATTAGGATGGCCCACAGCTGATGCCAAGGGCTACACCAATTTTTAAAGGCCCTAAACCCTCATTATAGGCCGAGCCACAGGGACTTTAGCAACTGCTATAGCCAGAGGCACAATGGCTATAAGGCTTTTAGAACATTCCCCCCACTGAGGGTAGACTGCTCTAAATTAAAAATGCAGAAACAGAAAGACAAGCATTGGAATGCAGGAGCAGAAGGCTTAGGACAGCAAATACAAGCCCAGAGCTACTCCATTGTCATCAATGGAGCACTGAACATACCAGTGTTTAAATATAATTTAAAATCTATAAATACGTTATACTGAAGGGCTGTGGGGTTCTAGGAAGTTCGGGGCTTGGGCATAATGCCTCTGTACGCTCTTTGGGACTGCGTTGCCATGGACACATAAGCCTAACCCCTCAACTCTGCCATGCCAATCTTTATTATATGCCTTTACTTTACGTGCTAATGACAGTAGAAACTACCTTGACTTGAAAGATGTAAACACATATAACAAGACCCAAAAAATATTCCACACATAAGTTAGCTAATGCAGAGCTTTACTGCATACTCCGGACATCTGTCTTTCCATATTCAAATATCAATATAAATTAAGCCATTATAAATACATTTTCTTAATCAGCACTGTTAACATGTCAGCTGAGATGTGATTTTCAGGAGCATTTTCCATTACATGTCAACATATAATGCAAGTGTAAACGTTTGAAATGTAATCAAATTGTAGATTTGAAATATGTAAAATCCCTATACTCCTTTGTATCGTCTTCCAAACTCTCTCCTTAACATACAGTACAGGGTTAATCTCTAGGTACATTTGAGCTATATACAAGTACTAGCAGATACATTGGTTGGTATGTATACTAATACATGCATGTGTGTTTGCACAATTCACACAAATATCGCCATACATAGATAATATATAAACAACCCATTTCCATTATTAGCCAGGGTTCTGTAAACTGTGAGTCAGCTTGCTTTTGTAATTTTGTAAGCTCCTTACATCCTAACGGTCCCCAACAATGGCTGTCCTAAAGAAATCTAAGCAGGCTTGATCACTTATGCAAAAAAATACTTAAAGCTGTCCACAAAATATTTCATGTGCCTGTATTTGCAGTTTTGAATTTGCATGCCATTTAAAAAAAATCATACATAAGAGGAAAAACTCATTCATAGTTCATTACAATTATTTGTACAAAGATTTATAAAATATTTAACAATATTAAAACGTATGAATGTACGGACATGGACAAACCACAGCTGCATGTTAATCTACCTTATTAGCTATCTATTTAAATAAAATCAGATGCAGTCACTCTGGTTTTGAATGTCATAATCTGGACCTGTCACCCTTTCTCCTCAGGAATTAATTTAAAAAATAAACATTTTGCTGTAAATAATAATCCTGTTTCAGTTTGTTTAAGCAAAGGTTAACCAAACATTGGCACATCATGGCAACAAAATAATTCCAAGTGTGTAGGCTGTAGAATGGAAACATAAATGAAACGTGACTAATCATGAGTATAAATTTTGATGCTGTATGATAACCCCCTCTCAATGTTCCTGTGATGGCACTACACCACAACCACAGAAACAATAGCTTATGAAGTTTGCATATCATACTGCTCAAATGTTCCACACATTAACTTGCTTACAACTGTCTTCTAGCTATAGAATGTATAAGGACAGTAATGACATGTGTACCACATAGGGTCCTACTTACAAGGGATGTCATATCCCCTGAGGGGAAAACACTAGTGTCTGCCCTGTTAACTATAATTCCCAGAAGTAAAGAGATGTTATTATCTTTACCACATAGAACACAAGTGGAAACAACAGGAGTAGGGTAGATAAATCAACCTCATTATAGATTTTGGAGTTTCTGCCTGCAGAAATCAGAAATTTAGCAAAATAATATTTATAATGGCAGTTCATTGTAACAGCACAGAAATGTTCCCAGGGTTCCCAAGTTGCCAAACATATTGTCTTCACTATGATGAAAACACATTTTATAAAACGTTTTTTGACATTCCTGGTCCATTTTACAACTGATGTGTGACATGGGGGTCACATGTTTGTCTGTACATATATGAAGTTTTGTATTTCATGTTTGGCTGTTGTATCACACGATGAGCTGTGATTTTCAAACTCATAATTCATGTAAATTCTGTTCAACAAAACAATTTCTATTCATAATTCATGAGTGTAACACAACCACCTTTTTGCATGGTCACCATTGATTTTCTTGCATTTTTTACCTTATATTTGCGCACTTACAGCTTCATACAATGTTTCCCCGCTAAACATAAGTCAAGCATCTGTGCTCCCCATTTAAACATTATTAAATTGCCTTACCATTAACTGACATATTTAACTTCCTTACAGGTCCCTAGTTAATGGATTAGGAAATGCCCCAAGGGTGTGGAAGGTGTCACTATTGTGCAATCCACATAGTGGGCCTGTAAAACATGGCTATAGGTCTGCCATTTGAGGCCTGACAGCAGCAATCTAAAAACCTGCTGTCAAAATAACCCTATTGACTGGCGGGAACTCCTATTTTTAACAAGTCACCTCTAAGGACGCCTTGTTGCCCACATTATAGGGTACCTGATATTTAAAACTGAAACATGTTCAAAATTAAAATTGACATGATCCTCCATTCTCTAGCCCCCAAAAGCTATTTCACTGGCAGGGCTGTAGCAAAATCCTAGATAATGTCAAGTTACAGATAATACATTTTAATCTGTAACTTTCAATGAGAAACGGCTAAAAAATCACTCAATGACTATTTTTAATATTTATGAAAAATCTATTTTAATGCTAACATTGGATTTTTAATAAATATTTAGAAATAATAACTTTCTGAAAGTTACTTTTAACCTGCCTAAACCTCCAGTAGGCTAACTAACAATAGCATACTGACAGTTGGTTTGCCAGTGCTTGACATTAATGTGGTGTGAAAACTGTTCCCAGAGCAGAAACTATGGTGTGGGTGTGGGGAGATGTCTACGTTTTTATTTGTGGTGTTCTTTGCCCCAACTGGAGAGTCTCTGCAGCCATAAACATACTATTAACACATATTTTGTGACTTCCCAAAAAATAGTAAACTTAGGCAAAGTTTTAAGGTTACTTTTTAAACCCAGCCTTAAGTTTGAAGGTAAAATCCTTGAAAGACCAGTCCCTCTTGGTGAATTCGACTTCGGGATCCATTGCGGTCGGCCTCAAAGTGCTCATAGCTCCTGGTCTACCATAGCCATAGACTGTCTTTGGCTCTTAGCACTGCTTTGCTGTAGATTCACTTAAAATTCTACAGATTCATATCTGTGGTTCTTCTTATTGGATATTTGTCATTTTGCTGTCATTTTGATTTCTAAAAATTACTCTGCTTTTCCAATTCAGGTTCAAATTGTTATTGTTTGTGTTTTGACTTTGTTACTGTTTTGGTATTGCACAATATACTTTACATGTTGTCCTAAGTTAAGCCTGTCTGATCTGTGACATACCTACCAGGGGGTTGAGCTCACTTTAATGTAATGACGTTTGTAGTGCACCCTGATGAGATAGTGTTATCACTGCTTGAGTTGTGTGTTCAAGCACAGCAAATAATAATCCACTTTCTTATAATGGGAATGACCTAATTTCAGTGAACTACAGATAACAAGTTTGGGGTCCAAAAATGCCATCTTGGGATTCTGTTCGCATTTACAGAGAGCATGATTTATTGCGGCATTGTTTATTAATGTGTCACAAGGCTCCCCAAATAATTTGAATATATTACACAGTTACCTATATACATTAATGCAGTTCAACAACGTTTCAACAAAGAGTGTTAGCATTTTTGTGAAAGAAAAGTGTGCACTGCCTTTTATATTTATAGTATTCATTATACCCTTTACTATTTTACAAAGCCCCCTAGAATTCCATTCTCTCCCAGGGTCAAATTCAGTTAGAGGTCTAACTGTAGTTTGTGGCAAGGATCTAGAAGATTCTGCAAAAATTATCTCAAAATTATTAAGCAAATATAATCTGTCTTTTCCTTTCCTAGTGTTATTCCGAGTTCAGAAAGAGTGGTTGCCATTGCAGAATACTACCCTCTCTCTCATACCCATGATACTGGATCAGCTGAGTGAGAAACAGGCTCTTCTCTCAGACCTGAAGGAGGCTCTGGAGGAGGCGCACAACCTTGTCAAGAAAACAAAGGACAAGAACATTGAGAACGAGGCTAGACTCCAGGAGTACGGGGTAAGAAGTGCTGTAGCACATTTTAGACTTACAAACATTGTCCCCACACACTTCCTCACAGGCCTTGATAAAAATCACCTTCATCAACACGTTAGGCTCATAAAGCACACATTCAGTTCTTTTTTTGAAATATTTCTTTATTGGTATTGAAAAGAGGAACAGTAGTACCATTGAGCAATATAGCAGTAGAAAGAATCTGAAGTGCAATATACGGGTATGTGCACATATGCTGAAACAGTTGTGGGTGTTTAAACAAGTAGCGATGCACAATCAATCACAATGACTGCTTATGACCATTAATATTCTTTGCGCTGTGAATTCGGTATGCGAGGAACATAAGGTTATACAATAAAAAGCAACGAACTAAGGCATGCAATCACTCCAACCTAACTTGGGGTGGGGAGATTAAAGGGGAGTAAAGGATTGTCATTCATCAAGCAGCATGGGGACATTGGCAATATGGCTATGAGATTTGTTAGTGTATCTACTAAGGCAGCTGCTAATATTGTAAAACATTCCCAATTAGAGGACCGGAGCGGACCCAACTTTATCACCCTTAGGACTGAAGGTGGCAAGCTAGGTGTTTAACCCCTTAATCGCCACGGACGTAATGGTTACGTCCGTGGCTGTGCCTCTCAGCCCCCCACCCCCCACCAACACCCACCCAGGTCAGGACTGGAAGGGGAATCGCTTCCCCTTCCACCCCTGATCCCCCTGACCCCACCAAACCCCCCAATGACGTCTGATGACATCAGCACGCAAAAGCTCATCAGAGGTCACCTCCCATCACGCTGGAAGCATGCTTCCAGCGCGATGCAGAAGAGAAATGCAACAGCATTTCTCTTCCGCTCGGGAGGAGGGGGTCAGCAGAGGCAGGAAAGGAGAGGAGAGGAAAGGCCTTTCCTTTCATGTCTCTGCAAGCATTTCTGCTGCCCGATCGCAATGCAAAGGGGTTAAGGCGGTCTGTCATCAGATTTAGCCTCCAGCTTCTGCAAGTACTTTTGCCAATCTGGAGGTCTGGCCAATCAGGTGCCCTAATCTGCCACTAAGCATTGCCCGTTGCAAGAGCATATTTCCAGCTCATGGCTATTCTGCATTTGGCAAGAATCAAAGTTAAATCAATGAATTTGTTGATAGGCTTATGTGCCTCTGAACAGGAGGTAACGTCCAGCAAGCAGTGTAATCCCTTCCGCTGAAGCAGGGAGCACAAGGCCTCTGAGATGAATCCTAGGATCTTGTCCCAGTAAGAATTAGGATGAGGGCACATCCAGACCATGTGTCTAAAACTTGCTGCAGTAGTTTGAAAGTTTGGGCAGGCATCTACAGCCCCTGTGTATATATGGGCCAACTGTTCTAGAGTAAGATAGGTATGGTGAAGGTAACTAAATCATGTATATATGAGCCTGCTGTTTGTGGAGATGATGTTTGGTACACTGTGTCCATTGTTTATCTGTAAGTGTGGTGGTAAGGGTGGTATCCCAGTAAGCCCGGAGGGAGTGGAGTGGCATCCTCTTATCAGTGCATAAGGAGCTATTAGCCATATATTTGTTCCAGCATGCCTTAGCCACACCCAATGGAAACCTTCCCATAAGAGCCCAGCAACCATCTCAGTACCGGAGGTGGTGGTGCCCTACCAAACCAATGTCCCAGTCCCAATTCATCCACTGGGCCACTGTAGCTGGGTGCATAGTAGTATTCGTAATTCAAGGCACCTAAACCACCCTCCTCCAAAGGGACATATAGCTTTGATGAGCACCCCGCCTCTTCCACTTTCCCCAGTTCAGTGCAGTCAAGAGTGGGCGTAGTTCCGCAAATACTCTGGTAGGCAACATTTCGGGGATAGCAGAAAACAAATACAGTAGCCTGGGAAGGATTAGCATTTTGCCGACAGCAATGATGCCCAGATGGGAAAACAGTAAGGACGTCCAGAATGGGAGGTATGACCTCATACATTAGTCATAGCTCTTCCTAAATTGCCATCCATCAAGTCCTTATCAGATAAACTCAGATTTCAAAGTATTTAAGTGAGTCACGACCAAGGGAGAGGAGTGTACGGAAGCCCTCTCCTCTGATCCTCTGAAAGGGCCATCAGGGCAACAACTGAGATTCGGCCCAATTTACCCTCAATCCGAAAGCTTCACTGAACTGACATAAGAGCTCTATAAGTCGAGGGATTATGGTATTGTCCCGAAGGTACACCAGAGCATCATCAGCATACAAGGAAATTATGTGCCAACTGTCTCTGGCTTGGATTCCCCATTCTGAGGCCCACATCCAGAGTGCACATGCGAGGGGCTCCATAGCCAGCGCAAAAGTTATTGGGGACAAAAGGCAGCCCTGACGTGATCCACATTCAATATTAAACAGGTCGATATAGCATTTCCAGTTTTTACCCGGGCGAGTGGTGTATTAAATAATAAGGCAATTCTTTTGAGGAAACTGGGGCCCATTCCAAATATCTTAAAGACTACTATCAGGTAGTCCTATGCAATGGTGTCAAATGCCTTCTCTATGTCCAGCAATGCAACCCAGGGGTTCATGTCGTCAACTGCACCCAATCCATCAACACGAATAAGACACATAGGTGCAGCAACATATTCCTGCCAGGTAAAAACCTGTTTTAATCGAGGTTCACTACATGTTGAGCAATGGTGATTAACCGACTAGCTAACATATTTCCAAGCATCTTATAGTCCGAGTTCAACAAGGAGAGGGGGCGATATGAACCCAGTGATGGTGCGTCCCTGTCTGGTTTATTATGCAGGACCACCAATATCACCTCCCGAAGAGATGGGGGAAGTGTACCCCTACAGTATGCCAAGTTGAAGACCTTAAACAAGTGTGGGGTGAGTTGGGAGTTAAATATGAAATAGAATTCAACAGGCTAACCATCCACACGGGGGTCTTGCCACAGGCCATCTGCTTTATTGCTTCCGAAAGTTCAGCTTCTGACAGGGGTGCCTCTAGTTCCGACCACTGGGAAGCCTGCAAACGCAGAAGGCATATATTGTCCAGGAACAACCTAACCAAAATGGGGTCTGCAGGCCGTGGGACCCTGTACAGCTTGGCATAAAAAGCACGAAAAGCTTTGTTATGTAATCTTGGGAACTAAGCAAGAGTCCCATTTCGTATTGAATAGCATTGATGGTAGCCCTAGGGGAGTTTGAATGAAGGAGCCAGGCTAAAATCCTGCACATCTTGATGCCCTCTACATGTTTTCTCGCCAGGTAGTCTCTGTAGTCTACTTTGCCCAGCTTCTCTAGTGCTGTCCTAAGGGCGAGCCTTGCTTGCACCTACGGTGCAGCCTCTGTTGGTTCCACGGGCAACATCTGTTCTTATCTCCAGATATCTGTTTCTAGAGTGTGAAGCTTCTTGTGTAACGTTAGTTTGGTACCATGTACTGTTTTGATTGCATGCTCGCAAAGGACAGTTTTAAATGTGTACCATTCTATCCTGGTGTCCAAGGCCGTGCCATCGTTGTCCGCAAAGTATGAAGTGATATGGCCTGATCGAGTAGCAAGAAACATCATGTACAGCAGGGCATCCACAAGGAGGTGCCGGGTAGGTACGCATGGGCAGCTTCGTCAGCTGAATATCTGGAGGTGAGCTCCAGATATTCAGCTCAAGTGTCCTTTGAGAGCGCCTCCAAACTGCAATAGAAGAGGTCGATTCTAGTGTGGAGGTAATGTGAAACAGAATATAAGGAGTATTTCCTGGGGCATTGGAGGCAGGCTGCGCAAGGTGTCCAGCACCTGAATGTGAGAGACCCAGGGGCATATATATACTATGTTTGCAGTGAATTTGCATCATTTTATTAACGCAAATATGGCACAAACTTAACTCCATATTTTTATTTTGACTCTAGACACATCTAGCGTCAAAATATTGGAGTAAGTACCATTTTTTGGATGCATGCACCTACCTTAAGTCAATGAGATGCAAGGTAGGCGTTCCCAACTAAAAAATGGTGCTAACCCCATGACACCATATTTATTCCCCCCATGCTAAAATAGTGCACTGGTGGGAGGAGGGGTTCAATAATGGTGCACAGCTTGCTTTGCACCATTATATAACGCCTGGGTCGGACCAGCCTTTAGGGGACCTGTGGACCCATTTCCATGGTTAGACACCATGAAATGGGCCCACAGGTGCCCACCCCAAACCTTAGGATCACACCCCTACACACCAGAGGGACACCAGAAGTTGGGGGACCCCATTCCAGGTAAGTAGGGTAAGTAGAGGTAAGTATTTAAAAAAAAAATTAAGTGCCTTTGGGGGCCCTGATACGGGCCCCCTGCATGGCACTGGGTGCAATGGCCATGCCCAGGGGACCCTGGTCTCCTGTACTGGCCATTGGGGTGGTGGGCGTGACTCCTGTCTTTCCTAAGACAGGAGTAATGTTTTTGGTGGTTATGTGCCAGTAAATGGTAATAGTCTGGTTAGAGGCATTTTTTGCCTCTAACCAGGCTAGGGTCATTTGTTGATGCACAACCCTACTGCCACCCCCACCCGGCTAGCATCTTTTTTTAAGATGCTAACCCAAGTTTAGCGCCGGCTTGTGCCATTCCATTAATATGGCACTCGGCTGGCGCTGTGGAATGGCGCAAGCCAGCGCTATACTTTTTGCACAAAACTACATATTTGCAGTTTTGTGACAAAAAGTATAAATCTGGCCCCCAGTGTTTTAAGTTTTGAATGAAAGAAGTGGTTTGCACTCCAGCCACTGGTGGATGTGACCAGCCTTGAACTGTGCTTGGAATGCAGTCAAAATCTCCACCCCAATATCAAGGAGCTAAAGAGTAACTTAATCGTGCCGGGTGATGGAGTGTAGAAAAAGGGTGTGGTTGGTGATGGGTGCGTATAAAGAAATCAGTGACTTAGGAAGGCCTTCTAACATCCCTTCCAGAACCAAATGCCTCCCCTCCAGGTCAGCCTTAGTGTGTAACACCTCTAGGTGTACCCTTGGTGCTACCCATGATGATGCCCATATGGCACGTCAGGAGTATGTAGTCCCCACCAACGAGCCCCGCCAAGGCTTACACATACCCTCCAGAGCTGGCACAGTCAGGGGGATCTCCTTAGGGAGTGCAACATGGATCTTGCGTTATGCAAATATTGATGTACATGATACCGTTTGCCTTAACTAGCCAGCCCCCTAACATTCCAGGCCAAAATCAGATACTGCATCTGAGCCATAGCACCATTAGCAGCCATTGAAAGTTAGGGCGTGAACATCTTCATTAGAGTCCCATGACATCTCGCCCCTCCCTCCCCTTACAACCCTCCAAACCATAGGACTGCATGCTTTTAAAAAAAACATTCAACAAAAGAAAACTTAGTCAGTAAAACAAGCAAGCAAAAAACACCTAGCACCAGTTCCCAGGCCAGCATACCAATGAGTGCCTGCCCACGAGCACTGGAATGCAATAAGCAACAAAGTCATATATCAGTCAATTTCGGTATCACTGTGTAGATGAGGGGTAAAGGCAGTACATTAGAAAAAACAAACATAGGTAGAGTTGCCTGCGACCCTCAGCCACCACATTAATATGGTCCCCCTCTGTCCATCACACACAGCATGGTACTCACAGAGGCCTAGAGGAGGTATCTATCTAGTCCAATACAAGCAGCTTATATCAGGTCTTCAGCAAATAGTGAGAGTGACAGCTCGGACACCCGCCATAGCAATGTGTCAACCAATGTCGGAGCTGTGTCCAATGTCCCATCGTCGAGTCTCCCTGTCTTTGAGCCAGAGAAAGAAGGGGTCACCACAAGCTTTTCCACCTCTGCTACTGCCTGGGCCCGTTCCTAGGCAGCCTGTTCCTTCGATGGGCCTACCTGACACTGCCTGTTACGAGGTATGCAAAGTCACTGCACACTCCACTCAGTGGAGGGGTCTCTCTTCTCTGGAGGGGAGGCAGTGATGGATTTGCGTTCCAACCTTGTCCAGGCATCTTCAGGTGCTACACAGAAAGTGTCAGAATCCCCATACATTTTTCTGAGTGTGGCCTGGAATTGGACAGCATTTTTGATGCTGAGATCCTGGAGGCATCCCTTCATGGCAAGAAAAGAAGATCTTTGACGCTGCACCTCCATAGTGTAGTCCTGAAAAATGTTGACTTGGGTGTTTTATATTGAACATGCGCCTCTTGCATGAGTGACCTGCAGGATATGATCCCTGTTTCTATAACTGAAGAGTTGGGTGACCACTGGCCGCGGGGGGCCGATGGAGGGGGGAGTCTGACCCACCCTGTGGACCCATTCTGCAGAGAAGAAGTTTGAGGGTTTGCCTTGTAGTATTGTGGATGTGAACCACTCTTCAAGATAGAGTTCCATACTGGGGGCCTCAACTTGCTCTATGAGGCCCACAATGCTTACGTTATTGCGCTGGGACCTGCCTTCACGCGCATAAGCACATTGAGATAATCAACCTCGTCCTGCAGGGCCTTAATATTTTCACTAGAGTCAGTGACTGTAGGCCTGAGGGTGGCCAGAGTTGACTCTGTGTTCCAACTCACCCCTTTAATTTTTAATGATCTTCCCTCATGTGACCCATATCTATCCTCAAAGCATAAATTTTTGGTTCTAGGGCAGTTTTAATGTCCAGCACAGCAGCCAAGATTTTATTGAACCTGCAGAAGTAGTCAGCTAGCGTATGCTCTAGGGACACATCAGTGGGGTGCAACGTTTCTCCATCCATTCCATTGCCCTGTCTTGCTTTGTGTGAACCACGAAGGTGAGTCACGCTAGAGGAAGTTGTTTATGTGAGGCAATCTCTGGGGCACCTCTATTTGTTGTGTCACAGCATGCCTCCATAGATGAAGAATACATAGGGTAATAAACTGTAAAGGTTAGAGGAGATGGGGGTATGTAATTACCAACCTACTCCCTGAAGTGGCACCAACCTAAAATTCTGACGGCCTACAATCTCCCAACCCCTTCTCAGACCACCAGGCAGGCAAACTTAGGCCCATATTTATACTCTTTTAGAGCCACATTTGTGTCATTTTTTGATTCAAAATCGTCGCAAACTTACAAAATACAATTGTATTTTGTGAGCTTGCGCTGCTTTTGCATCAAAAAATGACACAAATGCGGTGCTAAAAAAATATAAATATGGTCCTTTATGTGTAAAGAGAAGGGACAGGAGCGGACTGTGCATTAGCTCACCTCCACATCAATACCTCCCTTCAGGTGGCTGTTTTTACAAGTCAGTAAGATATTAGACCCACAGTACCTCTGTGCCTGGGGTGCAAGGCGCATCCACAGGAATAATGTTACTGGTGCTCACCGCTAGCACCGAGGGTCTTAAGTGGTTTGTCTCACGTTGGGTCCCTGGTGAGGAGAAAAGGCTAGCATACTAGCCCTGCGTGTCCAGTGTCACTCCGACCCTCCTGGGAGTGGGCAGTTAATTAAGGTGTTGCTGGGGCCCCTCTTCTGCTTCTCATGGGGCATTCTCGCATAGCAACATGCCAGGAAAAGTCTAGTGCAGCTTCACATAACCAGCATCTAGCATCCCTCCTAGAGTAGCAGGCTGCACCCGTGCTCGCCCCAGCAATGGCGGCACCTTGTGGGTGCTCCCAAAGGGAAGGAGCAGGTACAGCAAAGTTGCGGTCCCAGTAGGCACTTTATCCTTCCCTAGGAGGAAGGCAGACAATGCACCAAGGGGCTCCCCTCCTACACAGCCCAGGTAGGCTCACTGACTCTGTGCATTCATTGGCGCATCAGATGGGCTGCGTTTAGTGGCACTCTGCTGCCCCGTCAGAGTCCACAGGCCACATCCGCGTACTCTCCAACTGACTGTGATTTCAAAGGTTCCGTGCCACGCTGTCTACTTCCCAGCACAGTGGACGGTGCGACAGGCAGTGGAGAGCCCCTGAAATAGTGCAGGATGACTTGCTGGAGCCCGAGAGTCGGGGAGCTCCTCGCAGTGCGGCCCACCTGGTCACCATCTTGGAGCACACATTCAGTTAACAACTGTGGGAATGGTGAGACACACAAAAGGTCAACATACATACCAAGGGACCAAGAGGATTTATTTCAAGACACATCTGTCAAATGCAACACATAATCAAGAATCCAGACTTTTTTCTGTTCAAACCTATCTGCAACACTTCCATTCTAAGGGCTTGATTAAGATCAGGGGATTAGATTGGTTTAGGGGGTCACTCCATCACAAACGTGACAGATATCCTGCCCGCTGTATTACAATCCCATAATGTCCTATGGAGATCATAATATGCCAGACAGGATTTCCGTCATGTTTGTGACAGAGTACTCCCTCCATCAGAATCTAAATCAAGCCTTAGTTATGCATAAATTCACCTGAGTAGGTCAGATCTTCCAATTTAACGTACTTTGTAGTCATTAATGTTCCCAGTATTTGAAAACATAGTAATGGCTGTCACTTAGAGGTGTTGCTTAAGATACACAAAGTAACTTTATTTTATCTAAAAAAAAAAAGCTTATGCTGCTCAGCACCTCTATCCAGATGATTTAACTTTCAAACACAGCACAATCAAATGTGATAAAGATACAATTCTTCCTACAACAATATGCTGAGACCCCCACAGTATAAGAATAGGTCCTACATAATGTGGAATCTTTATGATTCTTACCTGTTTCACTGGCAATAGAGCACATGCATCTTCTCTACAGTTGCATAGTTGTTAAGGAAACAGTATCCACTTGTCATATTTGTACTCCTAGAGTATTAATGAATGTGTTGCATTCCAGTTTCACTTGATATGCAAAACACATGTTGCAGCAGATGCGACAAAATAAAAACAGCATGTAAAGACATCTTTATTGCTTATTCACTTTCTGAACTCCAGCACCATTATTTTGGGGGGGTGCAGCACCGCCACACCCCTACTTCTAGAGCCTATGACACTTGAAAGCCAAGAGGAAGGATGCATTAATACTATCTGCTACGTTTGGCCTTATGTTGGTGTCCTTAATGTTTCTGAATTGTCCACTATTTCTTTTAACTGAAGTGCATCAGTCAATGGTGGTTACCAGCTCTTACACAAGGAAGCATCATTGCAGGTACTTTCCCAAATGTATGCTTATATACAGAACAAATGGGTTGAATTTTCAGTTTCTCCTTGCCTTAATATACGAAGTGTCCATGCTGAACTTAAGAGCCTGTATAGTGTTCATTTTAAAGCATGCAATATTTGTTCCATAACTAAAATAATTCTAATTGTCTGCTTCAGATTCAACAGAAACTTGTGGTGGAGCATGAAGAAGTTTTTAACCAGACTCTGATCATGGCGAGATATGACTTGAATGACTCTCTTCCGATAATTGCAATGATAAACGAAGCAATCAAGGTAGGTTCCTAAGATAGGGGAGAGAGATGTGAGACTAAAGGTGAAAGACAGCCAGTCCTTTATTGGCATTTTGGCACCAAAAGGAATATCTGTCAGAATTGTATGGCACATTCACAAGGGGAAACAAAACTGTGAATACAGACTTCACAAGACAGTGTCATATCCTGAAAAACATCATTCAGCTCCTAGTCCTGGTCATTATATAGCTTTTAGTCAGTAAAAAATAGGCCTGGTTGAATGTTGTAAAGCTCTATACATTGTGAAGATTTAGGACTAGGAAGCGGATTTACAAAACGTTAAGTGAAAGTTATGATTTATAGAAGTTGGACACGTGTGTAAATGTTACTTATGTACATTTCTTCCTGTGATTTTTTTTTCACTAGATGTGCGAGTCTATGATTTCCAGAGATTTAGCATGCTTAGCATTCAGAAATTTGGGGATTTCTAGAAAGATATTTTAATTTTCCTTTTTGCTTTTTTGTCATTCAAAATATTTTTTCAAGACAGTCCTTGCCTTCCTACACCATTGCTGTACTGTTCTGCGCCATTTTACTGGATCATTCAGGGGAATATTTAGTAGTCCAGATATCAATGAGAAGCATTATAAACGTGGGAACACTCAAAAAGCTATGACTTTCTCTGCGTTCGTAGCATATGCTTACATTTTACTGCCCGCACCTCTGACACTACTTGACGAACATCCATTTTAATTCATCCAAGTGTCACGTGCGAATGTCCTGATTCATTTATGGTAGTCTTCTTTACAATGAGTCTTACTCTTTCTCCAAGACAGTTCCTCTACGTATTATTATTGAGAATTTCAATGCTTGCACACCGCATCTCTCTGTGCCGAATCGAAGAAGGGCATTAAATCGGAACTAAAATAGGTCCAACATCGCAGATTTATTTTCTATGCTTCTTCAGATAGGACATAGTTCTCTAACTATGGAAACATCCTTCCAAGCAGACCCAACCCAAAGGTAAACTACTCTGAATGAAATCAGATTCGACTGTGCCCAAGAGCAAAGACCCTGTGCTAGAGAAGCTAAAACCAGGCGACGTGTGCCTCTGCCATTTCACATACACTTTTGCTATCTGATTCTCTGTGTGTATTAGTACATCTTTTCCTTTAAACTGAGGAGCAAACCCATGGGTCCATTGAAATATACTTTCAAATTTGCTCCAAATGGAGGAAGGATGACTTTCTGTTTTAGACTATTGACTGTTAAGAGGTTAACCCTCCAGGTGGGTGGCTCCTTATCCAAGGTGACAGGCACTCATAGTGAGAACCATCAAAACTGGAAAAATGAGATGCATCCTTTTTTCAAGGTTTGTTGTAACAAACCACCACTCTAGGGAGGATATTATTTCCAACATCACAATATACAATTATTATCCTATAATTCAAGGACTCAGGATTCCAGTGACAGAGCAGATGAAGAAAACTGGCTTCAAAACAAGGTGAGCTCAAGGTCTTATCCCAGTCATGGCTGTCATATAACCTTGGACTTTCTACCACTCCCTCTTTGCTGCTTCTTAGGATGACAAATGTTCCCTCGGGCTGTTCTGGGGTAATAACCTTTTCGTTTCTGATAGGAATGGACACCTCAAGTTTTCCTGAAAATGGCTAAAATGAAAGCTCTCTCCTGACCTGGCACAGACTGAGAGTTTTTTGTATTCAACAGAATTATCAGCTCCCTCACTTGACTGCACCTTCTTTCTGTTTTCAACCTTCCACCTAAGACAAAGGTGTAGCTGAGGTAGCCTGTCATCCAAATAGGAACAAGTTTGAATCCTCTCCAACTGAAGTGAAGCCACAAAACACCAGTAGCTAATACCTGAAGGTATACTCAAGAACCTGAGGATGACCAAAAGGTAGGACAGGAAACTGGTAATTAATCAATCAATTCTGGATTAGTTTAGCATGGCGAATCATCCATGAGGGTATCTAGGCACTGGGAGTGCTGCTGTAGGGAGGATCAGATGAACAGCCAGGTCTTGAGTACTTTTCTGAATTCCAGCAGAGAGGATGTGGTCCAGAGTTGAAGTGGGAGTTTGTTCCAGGACTTCACAGAGAGGTAGGAGAAGGAGACTCTTCCACTGTTGCTGTGACGGATGTGGGGGGTGTGGGGGAGGCAGTGGGAGGTGGAGCTCAGTTGTCTGGAGGGAAGGTTGAAGTTCAGACAGTGGTTGATGTATGCTGGTCCCTGATTGTGGAGAGCTTTGAAGGTGTGGATCAACATCTTGAACTGTCATCTCTTATGAATGGGGAGCCAGTGGAGCTTCTTGAGGCGGGGGTGATGTGTTTCCATCTAGGGAGGTCTAGGATGAGTCTGGCTGGTGAGTTCTGTATGGTTTGCAGTCTCCTGTGGAGGTGCGAGGTGATTCCTATGTAGAGTGTGTTGCTGTAGTACATTTGGCAGGTGACAAGGTCTTGTGTCACGGTCCATCTGATGTAGATGAGGAGCCACTTGAAGATCTTGCAGAGCATGTGAAGGGTAAGGAAGCAGGCAGATAATAATCCATTGATCTGTCTCTTCATGGTGAGCTTGCTGTCCAGGATAATGCCAAGGCTGCGCAAGTGGTCATTCGGAGTGGGTGAGGGTCCTACTTTGGGAGGCAACCAGGCATTGTTCCGTGAGGAGGTGTTGTTCTCGAACATCAGCACTTCTGTCTTGTATGTGTCAGGTTATGGCAGTTGTCTCTCATCCAGTCAGCGACATTTGTCATGCACCTGTAGAAGTTGGTCAGCGTGGCAGAGGGGTCTTCTGATAGTGAGAGGATGACCTGGGTATCGTTCGCGTAGGAAATTATGTTGAGTTTCTGTGATCTAAAGACGTTGGCCATGGAAGTCATGCAGGTGTTGAACAGGATAGGACTAAGGGCCGAACGTTGAGGGATGCTGCAGGTGGTGTTCTTGGGAATTGAGGTGAAGGGGGGAAGACAGATTCTCTGGGTTCTTCTGGTGAGGAAGGAGGCAATCCTTTTGAGGGTATCTCCTTGAATTCCAATGTTGTGAAGCCTTTTGATCAGGGTGTGGTGTGATGCTGTGTCAAATGCTGCTAAGTGGTCAAGGAGCATTAGAGCTGCTGATTTTCCCTGGTCAAGGAGGTATCTGATGTTGTCTGTGGCTGTATTGAGGGTAGTTTTAGTACTGTGGTTGGTGTGGAAACCATATTGAGAAGAGTCCAGAAGATTGTTGTTCCTCAGGTTTTCTGTGAGTTGGCAGTTAATGGCCTTCTCGAGGACTTTGGCGGGAAAGAGCAGTGGAGACGTAGTGCAGTAGTTCTTGAGTTTGATGGGGTTAGCGGATGGTTTCTTGACTAGGTGTTTGACTTCTGCATGTTTCCATTCTTCAGGTAAGGTGGCCGTGGTGATGGATGTGTTAAAGATGGTGGTGAGCTCACTGCTGATTGTCTTGCTCCTAAGGTTGAAGATGTATTGGGGGCAGGGGTGCATAGGTGGTCCTAAGTGGACAGAGTTCATGATGACTGTGGTGTCTTGAGTGTTGAGCTGGTCCCAGGTGGTGAGCAGGTGGTCGTGTTCCTCATTCGTAGGGGGGAATTGGCTGAGGATGTCTGTGGGTTTGGGTTCGAAGTTTCTGTAGATGGTGGAGATTTGTTCTGGAAGACATCCGCCAGGATGTCACAGAGTTCCTTGGGTGGGGTAATGGTGTTCTCGGTGTCTTAGGGGCTTAGAACCATCTGATGTTGAAGAGTTCTTTGCTGTGGCTGGAGTTTGCTTTGATGCGGTCAGCCAGGGCCCTTCTTTTCATCTTTTTCAAGAGTTGGTGGTATTGGTTGAGGAATGTGGCTCTGTCCTTGGGCTCCATAGCCTTTTGAGTCATTTGCAGGTGTGTTTACGTGGATTTTAGTTCCATGGTGTGCTAACTGGCTTGCTTGGAGGACCTCTTCAGCTTGGGTGGTTTGCAGGAGGCAACTCTGTCAGGGCAATCCGTAATCGAGGTGGGGAAGATCTTTACCACCTGTTCACAGTTGGTTGCAGTGCGTGGGAGGGAGGTGTTAAGGGCATCAGTTCCTGACCATTGAACCTGTAAATTATTTTCTGATAAGAGGGTATTTGTATAGCTTCTTACAACTGGTCTCCCATTAGGGTGTTGTTAGATATAGAACTGTTTGAGACTGTCACTTATTTTCGTTACTGTAACATTTATCGAACATACCGTAAACATTACCTGAGGTAGTACTTTACATGAAACATGTTTTAAGGCACTGGGCCAGACTCAGAAATGTTTATCCTAATGCAAATGCACTTCCCCTCTGCTTTTTCTGATTGTGGAGTGTGGTAATCGATCACAGGCCTCATTTCGTAATGATTTTTGTAACACAGTAAAAGTCGAGCAGAGAGGAATAAAACTCATTTTTGCTGTCTGAAGATGTTTTAGCAAAGAAAAACATTCATAACTTTTGTTCAAATGATATTGCTTACTGATTTCACATAACAAAAAAAGGAAACGCTTTCTTCAAACTTTCTTTTAGTCATCACATTTTAAAGGCGCAGCTCGCCTTTTTTTTTGCCCTGGATAAAACATTAAAAAAAACTTTAAGAAATCTGAGCTACAGTGAACCCTGGCTGCTCTATTCCACAGACGTCATTTTGGGGTCGCCAGCCCAGCTTGCCCCTTGCGACCCTTGCCACTGCCTTTGCGACCCCTGGCCTCAAAGGTGGCAAAATCTGTGCCAGGAACACAATGGCAGCTCGTCCTTATGGACATTGGTTGGGGCTCAACTTCCTTGTTTTCAAATAGTTTTTTTAATTACATTAATAGTGAATATAATAATAGAATATTCCTCATAGTGTAATAATAAATGGAATAGAGTTAGCTGGAATATGACCCTCGGTAGCCGAGGTAAGCAAAAAGACACATTTACATGAATGTTGTGCTTGCTTGAGGGTGAGAGTGTGCTTATGTGAAAGAGTATGTGTATGAGTGAATGTGTGTGTAAACGTAAGTCAAGCGAAGGTCGTGGAGAATGCCAACAGGTTCTCGCACATCAGCAACAAGTATATCGGATGTCTGATCAGAAAATAGTCATTTATGTGAACAACATAGTGATGGGTGCCAGGCTAGCCAATACACCTGCCACCACAGGTGTCAGAGGGCCACACACTGAGGAGTGGGTGGTTGCCTATATAACGAGACAAGAGTGGCCAGGGCACACCCGTATCGTAGATCCCGATAATGTTGAGGAATTAAGTAGATGTCCGGTCAGGAAGGATGATGTTTTGAAATTTATTGTAGATGCAAGTGGGTAGTCAGAGTCTCAATCACAAAGACTACGTGTACAATAAGTCCATGTATCCAGAACAGCCAGGTGATAATAAATGGTCAAAGTTACAATCAGATGACCACATGCAACAAGAGTCCATACAGCAAAACAGCCAACACGTGTTTCGTCTTCAAGACTTTGTCAAGGCTTTGGATATGCGAAATGTATACAAAGATTCGGTTGATAAATTTAACGACCTGATGGTGGTCATGGATCTCTAGGTGCAGTCAATTATCACTGGAGAGATCAGTGGTGGCCATGATAAGCCTTGTGGATCGGAAAAAGCAACCTGTGCCGGTTGCGTCGGGATTTGGAAGTGTGTATGTGTGTGTGTAAACGTGTGTGTGATTGAAAGTTAAGATGAAATGGCATGTGATGTCACTTCCGCTACCACTGGCATTTTGGTGAATAGACGTCCAGGCTTTATTCTCTACTACACAATCAGAAAAAAATGGTGAAAAAATATTTTACACATTCTGGCCTGGCAGAGAGGTGAGGAAGGTGTGAATACAGAGTGTGCTTGGAAAGTGCAGTAACACAGGATAGAAGAGATTAGTTTTAGTACAGCGGGAAATCCGTAAAAAAATAATCATTTTGCAATAGACACATCTGCAAGAAAGTGGAGAAGTGGATTTTTTTTCTGAGACCGTGTATCTGATCATAAATCACTTTCGATTGGCTTCATTACATGTCCTTGATAATAAGTATGGCAGTGCTTTGTGCAAATACGTTTTCCACCATATTACAAAAGAAGACTTGTGAAGGTGGTAAAAATATTTGTGCATATTTGTTGTGTTGCATTTCGTTGTGGTGTTGGTCTGATGCATGTGTTCCATGCATGTATGCGTCTTGGCTGTTGGGTTTCTATTTTGCTTTACTTTATATTATTGTGTTGTGCTGTGTAATTACTTTAAAGATGTCAACCAAGCCTGCTACGTTTCAGTCACAAACAACACATTAACTTAAGTTCTAGTAACAACAATTTACCACTAGCAAAGGCGGTAATATACTGCTGAACCTGGACTGTGACTATTTAGGACAACAGTCAGCCCAAAGACTACGACAGAGCCATGACTTAAATATATACTTTTAGTGATCGTTTTTGTACTACAGCCCTTATACTTTAGAAGCGAAGGTACCAGTTTTGATGCGGTCTGATAGCCTAATATATCATACACCTTATTAGGGCATTTGGGGGAAAAAACAGCAATTTATCAATAACTTGAGGGGGGTAGCTGGTATTACGAGCCATGATTAGATTTTCTCAAATGAATGAAATAGGAATACAATTGGAGGACTTTATAATTTGACTAAGTATTGTATTATTCTGTAAGACTCTGCTAAAGTACATTGTATGCTATCATACCAGCCGAACCAAGAAACAAACGTTTACATTTAAAAAAAGAAATATAAAACCAGACAGTGTCGGTTTAGACTAGTTAGTATTTTTCACTGAGGCTGCTGTCAGAGTGAGGAGAGACCTTGATAGGAGGCAGAGAGAAAACAGGAGGGCTAGGAAGGAATAAATTGTTATAAGTTTCTGTGTGCAGTACCATTGCTTCAGAAAGGACTCATTCTTAGAATATGATTATTTGTATGGAACAATAGTTTACCAAGTTGTACCTAACATAAATAAAATAACGATTCTGTATATCATTGGGTGTTTCCACACAATGATATACATCTTAACAAATGTGAAGTGTTCCTTGGTGATCAAAGTGCAATCTGTGAAGAAAATACAAGCTAGTGTGTTTATACACTAAAGGATAACCAAGAGGACATTTAGCAAGTAGGTAGCAAAATGGTGCTCTGCTCTAAAAAACACTATCATCAATGCATTATCTATCTGTGGTCTTTTGGTTAGAATGTCAATGCCAGTTCAAAATTGTTAAATAAGTTTAAAAGTCATTGTCAAGACTAAAAAAGTCAGAGCACAACAACATCTGTGAAAAGAATAAAAATAAATAATGTGGCTCAACAGATTGATATTAGTTCAAGTACAGTATTTGGTTTTATCTCAATAAAACTTCAAAGCATTCAATTTAAGCATTAGTGATTTACACATCAGCTTCAATAATACACAATTAGTTCAAGTCCACCAATCCTTTTTTAGCACAATACAACTTTAAAGCATTCACAGTAATCCTTAGTGATTTAAACCCCAGAGTAGTTCATAGTTAGTTCAAGGTCAAAATTTGATTTAATCAATGAAACAGATACTTCCCTTTGATCGACTCATTGGCACAGAGGCAACTTGGATTAGCAGGGGGAATTCCAGAATCAAGCAGCAAGTCCTGTAGCATGACTGCCTGGCAAGGACGCAGTCAACCACGAGGCTAGTTATTCCCAGTAGTCCAAGATGACTGCTAATTCTCTAGAACACACAAGAGTTTGGTCTGCTGAATCATAGTTCCTATCTAGTGCACTGCCAGCAGTGCATCCTCCATGTGCATGCTGCCTAATCCCACACTGCATGAGCATTGATCTTTCCTTAACTGCAAAATACTAGCACGCATACGCCTGATAAATCGTCTCCATGAAAGACTCGCCAGGTTAACCAAGTGCAGTACTTTTAAAAAACACAATAGAGTATTCATTATAAGCAAAGTCAAAGGAATATGAAGACTGACACTCTAGCCCAACAAGAGCAATTGGAGAATAAAAATCAAGTGACCAAAGATCCTCCATTAATTGTACCTTAAACAAGAGATGAGTGGTCATTCCATACGATATATTAATGTATGTTGGTGGGCCATAGAAAGTCAGTCTATTGAAAAAGAGATCTGTTTATAAGAACGTGAGGCGTGAAAAAGATGGTTCGTTATTTCATCCCTTGGAGTGGTAAACAGCACCTCCAACCCAGCTTGCTAACATTCCAGTAGCCTTGTCGATTATGTTTCATTATGAACCTGGACATTTATGTGAAAGCCTAATGTATTCTGAGTGTTGTATTTTTGTTTTGTTTCCATTCACCTAATTTGATTAACATGCCTAAAATCAGTGACTTGTAGGTGAAAATTCAGGACTGGAGGTTGTGTCTGTAAAGACATGGAGTGAGGTGGTAACCCCAATCTCAAAGGAGCTTATCATCTGATTAGAGCCAGAAAGGGTGATAGGTGGATGATAACTTTCGTTACTAAGGCCCTCATTCTGACCTTGGCGGTCTTTTCGCAAGACCGCTGAGTTACCGCCGCGGTGAAGACCGCCGACCGCGGCGGTGTGCCGCTGTGCGCATTTTGACCGCTGGGAGCGTTCCGCCGGAAAACCGCCAGCAGCCACACTGGCGGTCGGCGGGAAAGTGGAGACTGGTCAACCTCCACCGCCACGCCAGGAGAACACCGCCCACAGAATTACGACCCACATTTCTGTGTGGCGGTCTTCTGTTGGCGGTCTTCTGTTGGCGGTCACGTCCCTATGGCTCCCGTCGCCTCCCGGAGGACCAACGCACAAGGTAAGTTGATCGTCCGTGAGGGGAGGGGGTGGGGGGGTGTTGTGTGATGTGGGCGTGCATGGGGGTGTGCGTGTGAGTGTGTAGAGTGGGTGTGTGAGTGCGTGTATGCGGGCGGGGGGTGCTGCTGTGTCTATGGGTAATGTGTGCTGTTCGGCAGGTGCGCATGTCGGCATGTATGTGTGCGGGTATGTGTCCCCGTTGTGTATGTGTGTGTAGGGGGCGTGTATATGTGCATGTTGGGGGTGTGTGCATGTCGGGGTACATGTATGTGCATGTCGGGGTGGGGGTGGGGAGGGGGTTCGTACCACCTCTGGGGGGTGGCAGGGGGGTGGAGGGTGTGGGGGGAGGACTCGGGTGGGTAGTGGGGGGTGGGGGAGACCCCTATCAGTGCCAGGGAAGGAATTCCCTGGCCCCGATAGTGCTTACCGCCATGGTTCGCACGGCGGTTCCCGCCCGCAAGAAACCGCGGCGGTAGGCAGGGTCATAATACCCTTGGCGGTCTTGGGACGACCGCCGGGCCGGAGTGCGCAAACTCCAGCCCCGCGGTCATGACCGCCGTGGCGGTCGGAGTGGAGAAGTAGCGGTCGGTCGCGGCGGGGACCGCCGCGGTCAGAATGCCATTTTTAATACCGCCGGTCTGTTCGCGGTCCGACCGCCGTCTCTCCGCCGACCGCCAGGGTCAGAATGAGGGCCTAAGTCTTGAATCTTCAAATATCAGGTCATGCGTTTTTGACTCGCCAGAGCTCCTACAGCACTTCATTATTTTATTGATGAAATACTGTGAAGATTTGTGCATGTGTTTTGTACTGTCTACTTAGATGACATCTTGATTTTCTGTGATATCTTAGAGTCTCTCCTTTCACATGTCAAGGCAGAGTTGCGACATTTGAGAGTATCATAATTTTCCTCAAATGGACAAATGTCTTTTTTATGCCATTACAGTGGATTATTTGTGTATATTTTTGCACCTCAAAGCATACAGACATATGAAAAGAAAGTAGCAATGATAGTGCAGCAGCCGACACATACTTCAGTCAAAATAATTCCCAAGTTTTGGGGTTTTCACAATTTTTAGATGAGATTGATTCATCAGTTTCTGCAATTGTAAGATCCATTATGAAATTATTAAGGAAGGCTTCTGTCTGGTCAAAATAAGTTGATCAGGCACTTTGTTTTCAGAGGCCTACTTATGCAGCATCCCAATGTGGAGTGCTCTTTCATTTTTGCAAAGAATGCTTCTTACTATCTAATGAGAAGTGTTTTTGTTTCAGGGGAATCGAAAGACTTGTCAGGTTCACCAAGTGTAGTACTTTAAAAGAAACACAATAGAGTAAATCTATACCAATACAGAAAAGGAATTGTCGACCTTAAATAGTTCTTTTGAGGAATAGAGGCTTTATCTGTAAGTAGCACAACACAGTATAGTGGTATACAGAGACTATAGGAATTTAAGCCTGGACGCTTACTCCTAGACAAATGGATTTTGTTTATCTCTATGATTTTGTGATTAATTATAAGCGAAGTCAAAAGAATATGAAGGCTGACACTTCATCCCAACAAGAGCAATTGGAGAACAAAAAACAAGTGACCAAAGATCCACCATTAATTGTACTTTAAAAGGAGATAAGTGATCATTCCATACAATTTATTAATGTATGTTGGGGGGTCATAGAAAGTCAGTCTATTGAAAAAGAGATCTGTTTATAAGAACATGAGGCATGAAAAAAATGGTCAGTTATTTCATGAAAAGGCTCTATATTTACAATCAGACGAGTTTAGACCGCATGCTTTCAGTTAGCGTTATGATTTTAAAATGGTTGGGCTAGGACATTTTCAACAGTAAGAAGATATTTTTGGTGGCCAAAAGCATCATGCTAAAAAACTAGGTGCAAACATGTTCAATTTGTACCCAAATTAAGAGTTCTCTTTGTAAACCTATAGGTGTATTCCACCAATACCATGGCATAGAGTGTTTATGGATTATACTGTTAGTTACCGAAAAGGCAATGTAGCACAGTGGTTTTGGTGGGTCTGGACCACTAAAATGGGGTATTTCATATTTTGTGTGCTTTAGTCTACCATTACATTACAGATAGGACATTTCTGAGGGGTTTGGGGCAGAAAGACACATTTTGCCATGAAATATTGCCGTATCCATGGATAATTACATACTAGAACAATGTTACAATCCACCTTGTGAAGGTCCTGGACGGTCCCATAGACCTATCTGGTAAAGAAATGTCACAGGGTATATGTGGGGAGCATATTACACTTTTCTGTTAAATTGGATTGATGGTAATTTAATGAAATATCGCTAATTTCTAGTGGAGATGGAACCTGAATTTTGGCACAGTATGGACTGGTGAATGGCTCTTGAAGGAGTGATGTATTCTAGCCAGGGGCATTCTAGCACATTTGCCAAGATGTGGGTCAGACAATATGAAATTCATGGTCTCAAATGAGCTTCTTTCCAATGTAATATGATTACTACTCACAGAATAGAATGACTGTTGTCTTTGCCCACAAAACTCTGACCTTCATGCTGGTGGTACTGTTTGGTAAAATTATACAAGTACCTCATGTCCAATTTTATTGACTTCTAACAGGGGATTGTAGGAAGTACAACCCCCAAATGTTTGCAAACATGTATATCTGATCATGTAGTTGTGCATATCATTAATCTTAAAATAAAATGCATTGGCATTTAAAATGAATAGATGGGATCCACAGCACCTACTCTCTTTCTGTCAGAAAATATGTGAAATCTAAGGTGAAGTCTGGTAAGGATAGCTTTAGAAAGGCACAACACAGGAGAATGTTAATGAAAGAGTGAGTGCCACAATATTCTCTAGCCTCTCCAATTCTCCATGCTGGCTTTTATACAGCCATAACAAATGGCAGTGACATTGGGCTAGAGGCTATCCGCCTCCGTGGTTCACTGGTATTTTTACAGGATTTGTAAGCAAAAAATTG
The DNA here is from genome assembly GCF_031143425.1 of Pleurodeles waltl. NCBI lineage: Eukaryota > Metazoa > Chordata > Amphibia > Caudata > Salamandridae > Pleurodeles > Pleurodeles waltl. The sequence continues at coordinate 657,106,141 of NC_090444.1, read as the reverse complement.
TGTAATAAATGTCTGTTTTGTTAGTGTTTGTAGTGTAACAGCATAGCACCTGTAGATTTTAGATCTACTTGGCCTCTTACATATGTGTTGTGATAAGGTGCCACAATGCAGCTCCAGGGCATAAATTATGTATAGGGTGCATTGCTCTGATCTGCATGATAGCTCATCTTTAACTGAGTGTATGAGGAGTAGGAGTGGGTGGTGAGATCTTCTCCACCGGCAGAGTTAACAGAGATTTTGTCACTCTGCGCTCCACTTGGAGTGCGGAGTATGGTCAAAAACTCCGCTAGCCCTGGCAGCAAAGTGGAGCTCACCACATGCACACTGCAGTCCAGTTATGGGCCACACAGCACAAGCGCAGACAGTCTGTGCTTGTGCTGTATGACCTATAACTGGGCTGCAGTGTGCACTCGGCACGAAGAAAACATTGGTGGCTGCCGGGCATGGCGCTGCTGTAAGCTGCTGCTGAGGGTCAGCACCGGCACCAGCATAGGATCCAGGCCCCCCTACTTTCACTGCCCAAGAGCAGGTGGCAGAGGCAGGCAGAGGGCCAGACCACTTGCGCTACTCCTGCAGAATACATAGAGGCCCTTTGGATTCAATGGCATGCCCCCTTTTAATGCCTGCTCTGAGCAGGCGTTAAAAGTGCCGAAAAAAATTACGCAAGGAAATCTCTTAGGGGGGCTGAAAAAATGTTGCAAGGAAACCTAACAGGGGAACGCCCCCTTTGCATACATTATTCCTGGTGCAGGCATAATATAGTGCAAAGGGTCACAAAGTGGTGCAATGCATGCATTGTGCCACTTTGTAAATATGGCGCAGTGTTTTTGGCTATCTAACGCCACATTAGCGTAAAAACAATTACACTAATGTGTTGTTAGGATGGCACTAGGGGCTCTTAAATCATCCCCTAAATTTCCCCTGGGGGCTGATAAAAGACACTGCACACACCTGATGTGCCATTTCCTACCCGGGTACTTTGTGAAATGCTGTGACATCTACTGCAAGATGGCATTTATTATAACATGGAATTGTGAATGCGAATTGTCCTGCTTTTGCATGTCACATCCCCTAAGCTATCTGACTATGAGGCTGTCTACGAGATAAACATTTGACGCTTTTTGCTCTGTTGTCAAAATCAAGAATATCGTTTCTAGTTAGCCTTTCTGAAATTCCATCTAATAGTTTTAGCACTTTTTAAAATTTCATCTAAAGATTTGTTGACTAAAGTAGTTTCTGTAAATTATTTGTATTTCACTTTTGCTTGGGTTTCTCATGCAGTGTTTACAGGATTTTCCGACAGCTGAACGTCAGCTTTAGGTGTTTTAAGTGCCATTTTTATTTTATTTTTGTAGAATGTGTCCAGTTTTTCTGCAGAAGTTGATGGTGCTAAGAAAGAACTACATGAAAAACTGTCGAATTTGTCTCGCTATAACAAGGATATGGTGCAGAGGGCAGTGGACTATGCCCAGGAGCTGCAAGGACTGGCAGATGAACTGACACGGTAAAACACAGCTGGGGAAAGGTGGTGCATTTTGAGTGGTTTGCAGTGTACATTAAGCAAAGTCTGAAGTGTTTATAAATGAAAGGTTTTTAACATTATTCCGTTTTAGACATGAAGTAAGCTTTCTTTAAACAACAACGATTCATACTGAATGTAAAGTAATTGTCCCATCTCTGTCTCTGATGCAGAAGCTCCTCACAGATTATTGACACCAATGGTCTGGTTCAAAAAGCACTGAATGCCTCAAATGTCTATGAAAATATTGCAACTTACATTGAAGAAGCCAACGAAACAGCAATTATGGCATTCACCGCTGCAGAACGAGTAAACGAAGTAAGTCGTTTTGAAGTCTTGTTTTGATATCAGTTTCCTTTTAAAACTGCAAATATCGACCAACTCTAACTGTGCACTCTTTCTTCATTTGCACAGAGTTTGCTAATAATTACGCAGACAGGAATAATTAACATGAGATGCCAATTACCTAACTTCATATTATGGAGTAGTACATGTTAGAATCAACTGCAAAGATGAGGCTTGTGAGAATCTTTTATGCTGCCAGGGTCACTAAAGTCTTGTGGGGCCCCAATGTTGCAGCCTGTTTATGCGAAAAAGTATCCTGAGAAACATTTTGAGGAGGTTCCAATACACAGCATCAGACCTGGCAACTGATGTTGTCTGCCTCATCATGAATATAGCACAAAAGCAGGCTAGCTGGAGAAAATCAACACAAGCACCTTTGAATGAGTATGTAAGAAAGTATACTACTTGCATAAATGAGAATCAATTAACTGATATACCTTTTTTTTTTTTTAACTTGCATAAAGCGTCTAGTGAATTATTGTGCCTCACTATACTTTGCTTTGATCAAGTTAATGATTTACCAATCAAAGAAATCATAAAATATAACAAATATTTGGGAAGTATAATGTAGTCGGTAGCCTAATAATGCTGTCATATATTTTTGAAATAAAGGTCAGATTTATGAAAAGTGGCGCTGCACCTAGTGCAGGGCTATTTTTCTTGTGCCACTTAGCGCCCCCCTGATGCCACCATGATAGTGCTCTATTTAAAATACGGTGCACCATGGCGGTAGTTAAGGTGACTAGCGCCATAGTTTTTTATGCTAGTCCGGCACTTTGCAGGATTAGGGTAAAAAATGATTACGCTAATCCTGCAAAGCACCCAGAGGCCCACAGATTCATTTGCACCATTTTTACGCCCCCGGAGTGCCTGAATGCCCCTCTTGCATACATTATGCCTGGCGCAGGCATAATGTGGCGCAAGGGGTTACAAAGTGGCACAAAGCAAGCATTGTGTCACTTTGTAAACTATGGCACTGCATTTTTCCCATTCCAAAGCCACATTAGCGTAAAAAAAATGACACTAGCGTGGCATTGGAACGGCACAAGGGCTCCATAAATCTGGCCCTAAGTTGTTTGGAATTTGAAAAAGGCTTGATTTTGCAAAGAAAGAAAATAGGCTTGGTGTCAATAGGCGAGCATGTGACTAGGAAAACTGATAACTTTTATCTCAAAAAAGCACCATTTGTTATATTTTCAAATACGAATTATTTTTATCACTTTGTCATGTTTGAAGAGATATTTGTGAAATTAGTAATGTGTAGAACACGGAAATCTTGAAATCAGGCTTTAGGTTTCAAATTGTTAGTACCTTTAGGGCTGTGTCATTCCATATCTTAGAAGTTCTAGCTATTTTGCAGTCCTTGTGAAAAAGGTCACAAGGCTTTAAAACTTTCTTACCATTATCATAAGCTAAAAATCGAACTATATGTATGGGGGGGGCACTGTGAATACCTGTTTGTCTCTTTGTTTTAACTCTTTTTCCGAATATGTCACTTTTGCGTCTTCCCTGCCCAGTTGACTACTGAATTCTAAAATACTGCTCCCCAAATCATGGATGCTATTTAGGGATCACCAAGGTTCGCAACTGTGACCACTGGATTTTCCCATATGACCATGGACCAGGCATTGTGACCCCTAGAAATTCGTTAAAGTTGAGCCAAGAATGAAAGTTAAACAGTGCTCTTGTTACACTTTCGTATCCCTTAGCAGAAAGGGGGTTTGGCTGTCAGAAATAAACACAACCCAGCAGTGAAACTACAATGCACAAAGGCAAAATCTTGCCACCATCAATGAACGTAGGGCCCTGTCAAGAGCTGCTTTTGCAGCCTGTTGTGAAGGCAGTGTGATCAAACCAAAAGTAACACTTGCAACACAATTCATTCATTATTGCTACTTGAGAGGTCCTGGCAAAAAAAAGTAAAAAAAATGTCTTTCTTACGCTTTGTCGAGTTCCAGGGAAATAAGGCAGAGTCAAGGACAAAGGAATTGTCAGTAAAGGGTCAGGAATAACATAGAGACTAGAAGAGAGGAAGAGTGCATACCACATAGACAAGTGAGAAATAACAGTGACAGGCGAACAAAAAACTACAGTGGCACAGAGGAAAAGAGAGGTGAGAGACATGACAGGTGGAAAAATAAGAAAGACGCAACTAACCGAAAGAAATACAGGGAGAGATTGGAGTGACAAATGTGACAAGGAAACAGTCTAGAAAGAGACAGCAGTGAGGATAACTATGTGAAAAAGAGACATCAGAGTGAAAGGGGTGATAGGTGAGAGACAGGCTGACAGAGAAAGTTCAAAGAGAGAGCGGGAGAGTAGGAGACAGGAGTAAGAGAAGTAATTAAGAGAGACTTCTGTTATAAGGTTGAATCAGGCTTTACCAGATTTAATACATTATAGCACAAGACATCTCATGAGATCGCGCAAGCAACATAAGTGACATCAGACAAAATAGTACTGATAAAAGGCTTTGCGAAAAATTTCACAATTTGGTTCACAGATGCATGGATGACTCATTTGTAAGGCGCAAAGAGGTCCAGCATCGCATTTCACGCTGATCAAGAGTTGGCTGCTGGGGTAGGGAGTGGGGAGCGAATTTGTGCATCTTATATGACTTCCTGTCATGGAAGAAATATAGACCGTTAAGGTTATGACTCACTTCTTGCTATAACTCTCACCGAGAGTATTAATCACATATCAGCTACATAATTTCATACCGAAAAATCAACCCGTCTCCTATTGATGTTTGTGAAAATAGGACATCCCTGTAACATTGCTACATCAGACTCAATACAATTTACGTGCTTCATTACGTCATTTTTGACCCGTAGCCCCCCCCCCCGCGATTCTTTTTAGTACCTTCCCCTATTTATCTGGGTTGTATGACGAAACCACGAGTGCAATTACCATGATTGCATTTACACATGGGACTTACAACGCATCCGTCATTGCAGCGAATCCACTTACTATGAAATTTTTTATCATGAAAATGCCTTTACCATGAACGTTTTGTGGTAAATGCATGGTTGGGAAAGGCATATGCATGGTAGAAAATAAAATGGTAAGTATAACATTATATATATATATATATATATATATATATATATATATATATATATATATATATATATAATATTTATATATATATATATATATATATATATATATATATATATACATTATTATACATATATGTAGGTTTGTGTATATATTATGTATATGTTTGTGGTAAGTTTAAATATATATAATACGTATATATTATATATATTTTACAACCTAAAAATGCCCTTACCACCCCAAAAACCTTACTCACCCTAAACCCATAAAATGCCCTTACCACCCCAAAACCCATACCCATTCCAAAAACCTAAAAATGCCCTTGCCACTCCAAAACCCATATCCACCCTCAACCTATAAAATGCCCTTACCACCCTTAAACCCAAACCCACCCTAAAACCTAAAAATACCCTTTCCACCCTAAAACCCATTCCCTCCCTAAAACCTAAAAATTGCCCTTACCACCTCAAAACCCATACCCAGTCTAAAACCCCCCAAAAAATGCCCTCAACCCCCCAAAACCCATTCCCACCCTAAGAGCTACAAATGCCTTTACCACTCCAAAACCCATACCCACCCTAAAAATCTAAAAATGCCCTTACCACCCCAGAACCCATACCCAACCTAAAAATACCCTTATCATGCTAAATCCAATACCCACCCTAAAACCTAAAAATATCCTTACCACCCAAAAACCCATACCCACCCTAAAACCTAAAAATGCCCTTACCACCGCAAACCCCATACCCACCCCTAAACGTAAAAATGCTCTTACAAACCCATACCCACCATAAACCGTAAAAATGCCCTTACCGTCCCAAAGCTCATACCCACCCTAAAAGCTAAAAATATCCTTACCACCCTAAACCCAATACCCAACCTTAAACCTAAAAATGTCCTTACAACCTGAAAAACCATACCCACCTTAAAACTAAAAATAGCCTTACCATCCTAAATCCCATACCCACCCTAAAAACTAGAAATGCCCTTACCCCCCCAAAATGTATACCCACCCTAAAATCTAAAAATGCCCTTACCACCTCAAAACCCATATCCAACTTAAAAATTATATATATATATATATATATATATATATATATATGCGACCGGAACACCAACTCTGGAACAATGAATATGTTATTAACACAAGCAGAACCACGCTTCCATTAACCATGACTCCCTTTTTCTCTGCCTTAACCACATATGTGCTGAACAACACATATGTGTGGTTAAGGCAAAGAAAAAGGGAGATTACATCGGGAGAGGACGCGGTCAGGTAAGTGGGACTGGGGCAGGGCTGAGGGGTAATTTTTAGGGGTGGGGTGGATTAAGGGCTTGGGGCGGGGGTGGGTGGTCTGGTCATTTGGTGTTTTAGGGGCAGGGGATCGGGGCAGTTCTGTTTTTAGGGGCAAGGGTGGGGGAATCAGGGTAGTTCTGTTTTAGGGGTGAGTGGGGGGGTCAGGGTAGTTTTGTTTTGGGGTGAGGGGGTCGGGGTACTTTTGTTTTTGGGGTGGGGCGGGGTAGTTTGGTTTTTGGGGTGGGGGATCAGGGTAGTTAGGTTTTTAGGGGTGGGTGATGGCGTATTTTGGTTTTTGGGGGTGGGGTTTGGGGTAGTTTGTTTTTAGGGGTGGGGGATCGGGGTAGTTAGGTTTTTGGGGGCAGGGGGTCGGGGTAGTTTTGTTTTTGGGGCGGGGTGAGGGAGTTGGGGTAGTTTTGGTTTTGGGGGTTGGGGGGCCGAGTAGTTTTGTTTTTGGGGGTGGGAGAATCAGGGTATTTTGGTTTTTGGGGTGGGGGATCAGGGTAGTTAGGTTTTTAGGGGCGGGATGGGGGGATTGCAGTACTTTTGTTTTGAGGGGTGGGGTGGGGGATCGGGGTAGTTTTTTTTGGGGGGGTAGGGGAATTTGGGTAGTTAGCTTTTTAGGGGCGGGGGATCAGGGTACTTTTGTTTTTGGGGGTGGTGGGTTGGGGTAGTTTTGTTTTTAGGGGTAGGGTGGGGGGTCGGTTGTCTTTCAGGGCGGGTAGGGGAGGTTGGGAAAGGGTGTTAGGGGTCAGGGTGGTGGGAGGTATCTGGGGTAGTTTTGTTTTAGGGGTGGGGGTTAGGGTAGTTTTAGTATCAGGGGTGGGGTACTTCTGGGCCTTAGGGCAGGTGTGGGGGGGGTCACATGCTAGAACCATGCATGTTGTTCCACACATGCATTTACTAGGCATGCTTTTACAATGAAAAATCATTGTAAAGGCATGCGTGGTAAAGGAATTTGTGGTAACAACGCAGTCATTGTCCCAACCGCGTTGTTCAGGCATGTATATATACTGTATATATATATATATATATATATATATATATATATATATATATATATATATATATATACTTAAACCACTTAACACTTACCTGTATTTACCTGCAAAACCTTTACCACGCATACACCTTTACCATTCATGCCTTTACAAAATAAAAAAATAATACTTACATTAGTACCTTTACCACGCATATATATTTACCATTCATGCCTTTAGAATGAAAATGTTGTAGAGGCACGCGTGGTAAAGGCATGTTCATGGTAATGACATAGTTGTAAATGTAATAAATATTTCACCTGTAGAACATACCTTTACCATTGCTACATCAGACTTAATACAATTTACGTGCTTCTTCATGTCATTTTTCACCCGTAGCAACCCCTGCAATTCTTTTTAGTACCTTCCCATATCGATGCATTATTTTGTTTTTCTTGCTCATACATACAATGCAGGCTAGCATAATATTGTTGTGAATATAAAACTTGTGTCTACGTTTTGGCATCAGCAGTCACTAAGGCCAAGAAAGGTACTAAAAGTAAACAAGCATTTGTAATGCAATGGGTCTCACATTTGCTCGAGTTAGAGATATTAGCGTTGTAAACTCCTAACCAGACTTTTCTTGCCACATAATTTGAAAATGAAAAGTACTAGTTTCACATAAGCGAGCTGATTCAAAGTGCCACGGCATCAGCGTGAAGCAGCCCACAAAAGGAAAAAGAAGTTCACTCGCAGTCAAATGTATCGCCCAAAGTGCAAATAGCCATGTAACGGGGCAATGTCCAAGGTGGTAACTAAACTGCCCCAAGGAGAGACAAACATAAACCATTTACCAACGAAAATAAAGGATTTTTGAAGGGCATGCCCATGAACGAGTGATAGTGATGGGTGTGCGGTGGGCGTGGATAAAAGCCCAGACACATACCAACACGTCGGAAAAGCAGCGCTTGCGCGCTGCTATGCTAGACCTAAAAAGGAGCCTTGTCTATTGACGGTGATTTCCACTTCTTGCTCGTATCGCAGGTATTCTGACAACAAAGGGCAAGCTATGCGATACTAAAGGTGGAGCGAGAGGCTACCTTGTGATGTCATTTGAGATGAAAGGATGCTTGAAGTCACTTCTGCTGCCCTTGGAATTTTGGTGAATTATCATCCATGGTGGGAGTACTCAAAGAAGGAAGAGATTGGAGAAGTATCACCTCAAACGTGAGTGAATTAGGAGACAACAGCAACTGAATTTGTGGTTCCTCTGAAGACCAGGGGTGCACTTAGTCATAAGGTCCGTACTCTGGCACTGAGCATGGGCAAAGCTTCCACTGGTGCAGCAGGTGCAGTGACATCGGGGCCTAAATATCTGAGGGGCCCACCAAACCCTGATTACTGCTTTATTTGACAGTTCAAACAGCGGGCAGGGGGTCCATGTCCTTCGCACTAAGGCCCCTGACACAATGGATACACCACTGGCACTGAACCACTCTTGGCATCAAGCATAATGGCGACCCGGAGATGGATTCACTAAACCTTTTTTGGTCCAAAGCGTAGCTACACCTGGCAAGAGAAGAAAACAGATATGTACTTGGGCAAATAATCTGAACGGCAAAAAAAAGAATACCTGATTACCATTAGAAAAAATCTATGTGGTACATAGACAAGAAAGTATTCTTGTATTAATAGTTGAGCGAAGGATTCTTTAAATTGCTTGTTACATTTTTGGCTCCTCCGTTCCCAGTTGTTAAAGGGCGCTCTCCATTACCGAATACTGGTTGAACATGTGCCACCATTTCCTCACTGCCAAACAGCCACAACCTACTCCTGTTTAACTCAAGTAACTGAAGCCTAATATCACATATGGCACCTGTACAACTTTGTACTAAAACTCACAGGAAGAATATTTAATTTTAAATATATTTAATATTAATAATATTTATATGATAGATGGTATCAAACGGAAACAGCACAAGTAACTGCAACTCTTATACTTGACTAATCACTCACTCTGCGCTTTCATGGAGCACCTTGGTACCCATACACATATCCCTTCATCATCGCGTTAGTTGTAGTAAACGCTTTAGAAATAACCATATCACACAATACCGTCCCATACTGTACCATATCATACCAAGAGTACCACAATTGCCAGCATCAGCGAGGTGTTACCTTTCAGAAGTTCTTCCTGTAGGTCATGGCTCACCTTCCTCTTTATGATACAGTTCTAAGCTCTGCAGTGTTTCTGATTTCAGAGAGTCATGAAACATAAACAAGATCAGAGGGATATGCCAGCCTTGTAAAAAAAAATGAAAAGCAAGACCAAAGTACACAAAAGAAAATAATAGAATAATAGAAGCCCAAGATACAAAAAGGTACTGGCAAAAGTATTAGCAATGGATAAGGCCTTGTTAAGGAGCGACAGCTGGCAGAACTACAAAGTCACAGTCAGGATGGACATTTGGTCATCCTGGACAGTTTCAACTTTTTGAGTCCAAGTCTGAAGAAGAATTTATTTTGGTTCGGAAATTACTGAAATGGTGACGTAGTGTGAATCAATAACACCAGCCAGTAAAAGGAAATGTTTATGAATAAGGTATACAGGACTGAATTCTACTGGTGCTTTGGACATATATATCAGTGTTAGCAACTACAAGTAGTCAGCGGAAGGTTTTGTTGGCCTGCATCTCTTGGCTGTTCCTAGTGACAGCAACCCTCAGAGGCACTCAGCAGAGGAATTTTCTGCATTAAACTTTGCACATCACAGGGAAAGGGCAGAAATGCACCACGTTTAAAAGAATGCAGTGAATTCCTGTCTTCTGTTCCTGTGTTGGCACGGTTTTGGCTGCCTAGCGCCAACGCAGGCACCCTTGCACCATGAAGGACTGTTTTTGTGCAGGAAGGGGCCCTTTCCTGCAAAAAAACAATCAACTGAGGCACATTACCAGGTCTACAACTTCATGTAAGTCTGGGAATGCATCAACATCCATGGACGTTGCATAGAGACATCCACGGAACATCTCCCTGAGGCAAAGTAACACAGTGCAAAGATTTGCACTATATTGCTTTACTCCAGAGTAATGAAGCCACTCATGGCCACACAAGTTGGCCTTGCGTGTCTTCTTGCGTCGTGCTTGCATCACTTTGCATGATGCAGAAACAATGCAAATCCCCTTACAAATATGCCCCTTGGCACATGATGTTTGGTGTACCCACAGCAATGTGGCAGCCCTACTTGTCCATCCATACATTATATGTAAAAGTTCTGATTGTTCATTTTTCATAGTTTATCATGTAACTAATAAATAAAATAGCTATAGTTATCTACACAGTCCTCAAACGGATTGTCAAAGATGAGGTTAAACTAAAATAATCAACGGTCGATCCTACATAGACCATGAATAACCACAATTTGTTCATAAACTGAAGTTTCATTCTTTACATTGTCGCATGTTAGAATATTGTAGTCCGAAATACTGTCTGAGGTACGTATTGTGCCCTAAATATCATTTACAGAAATATTGTTCCTCTTCTCACCTCTAACATTGTTGCACTGTGGCTGATATGTTCTTAGGTGAAAACTCTGAGAAACTTGCCTTCTTTCCTTAGGCTGTGGTCGGAATTGATACGCAAATCAACTATCGTAAAGAAAAAAGTGAAATGCTGTACAACCAAGCAATAGAAATACAGGAAGCCGCAGAAGAAAGTAAGTGTTCTCTACTTCGTCTGTTCTTCATGCATTAGGAATATCTAACAGGTTGAGTGCAATTCCTGATGCAATCAGTCCAATGACTATCTGGGCAAAACATGTTTTACATTAAAAAAACACTAATTTTAATGTATGAATATTCAATTGATTACAGATCACATTCATAACGGTTATATTAGCCAAGGATTGTTTATATTATTATGATGTGTTGATCTGCAGTATAAAGGGGATAAGTTTCAAATTAAGGCATCTTTTTTTTTGTAAGTGATGGTGATACCGATAACATAAGTGCAAAAAGGCACCCAGTTTACAATCCCCTGGTATTCACAGGATGACATGTATGTAGTAATAGATTATATGACACTGAAACTCCATTTCTTAAATTTTGAGTGGTAGTCTTAACAGGTCAGGATGTGAACTGCATTATAGGAGAGCACTGTGTGTGAAGGAATGACATAATGAAATAAAGAGATGAAAAGTTATCTGATAAAGAAATATGACAGAGGCCTAGAGTGAGGAGCTGGCCAGAGCACATAATGAAATATGTATACATACTGTTTCCTTGCTTCAGGGATTGAAGCGCCTAAGCAATTCTTTTATTTGAGGAATGTCCTATTGAAAATTGCACTTTGTATAGGTGTGCATATTCAAAATAGAGTGTACCCTCATTTGGAAGAGGTGTGCCTCCTATCAAATGAGGGACTCACTGCTGCATGCTTCTATTACTTATGGCCTGATTAGAGTGTGCGAAATGGCACAGCATCGCCAGGATTGCAGGAGACGTTACCTCCGCCATCCTAAAGGACAACCCTCTCTCTGCATTGATAGGAACCCACATCATGGTGGTTCCTTTCTGTGTACAAAACATTTCGTGGATGGCCGCCATCAGTTTTGACAGCCACTCACTAAGCGTTTTAAAATTCTTTGAATCCTCAAACCCTGGGAGATTCCTCCTAGGGTGTGCGAGTCATTTATTTTTTTTCTGTCTCGCGCACTGATAGGAAAATAAATATATCACACTATTAACCCTAAATAGGGCGAGTGGTGTAATATCCTTCCTCCAACGAAACCTATTCCGTTGGGCTGTCAGAGGAAGTAAGTAAGTAAGTTTATTGACACGGTTAATTAAAACCATCACAATTCCAAAATGCATAATAATATAAATACTGTCAGAGGAAGTATTTCATGGATGGAACCAAGAAGAGCACCTTCGACAGAATACTTAAGATCTGCCCGTCTCTAAATGAGGCAGGCCGACTGAGGGTTTGGCGGGCAGTGTACTCTGTTTTTTTATGACAGAGCACCCAGTACCAAACTCTAAATAAGGCCATGGATAAATAGGCCCCTTAGGAATGTGATGAATGTTAGAGTGAACTGTTGGGCTATAGCACAGAAAAATCCACTAGTGTGGTACAATATGGTAAAGACATTTTGTTTCTTTTGTAGTAAAAGATAAGCACTGGTCCATGTTACTGAAAAAACATTTGCACCAGAGAGCAAAAATTTGAAAATAATCTGAAGAATTGTTCTAAAACGCACTTTTTTTTACTATAAAATATTTTATGTGTGTTGTGTACATTTTAAGAACACAATCTTAGTGTGTGAGCAGCCTTTCAGGACAAAATAGAGCAAACTAGTTTTACACTGTTTAGATGCTTATGTAATGTAATAAAAAGCAGAGCAAACTGATTTTGCTTCAACCACATTTGAAAACTGGGGAAATTGCATTTCTTATTATGTGAGTATGTTGAAAATAATGTGAAAACAGTTTTTGTCATGTAGGTCCTGGTTCAAATATTGTTTGACACATTTCCTATTACACAGACAGCACAAAGTTTGCAAATTGATTTGGATTTTTTTTGCAATCCCAAAACAATAAAAAGAGCACCATGGCCAGGGCATGGGACAAAGCATTTAAAACAGTTATAAGGAATATTTAAATTTATAGGAATCAATGTGGTTGTTTGCAGTGGGGAAGGGAGACGCCCGAAGGCCCAAGTGGAGGTGCCGGCACTGATCAATTGTAAAACAAAGGGAGAGGTGAACAGCAAATTTAGGCCCTGATTTATACTTTTTGGGGCAAAACTGCACTAATGCAGTTTTGCACCAAAATGTTTAGCACCGGCTTGCACCATTTCTGTGCACCAGCCGGGCACCGAATTTATGGAATGGTGCAAGCTAGTGTAAAAACAAAATTACGTTAGTCAGGTGGGGCTGGCGGTATGGAAAAATTGGGTTTTGCACCAAAAAATGACGTTAGGCAGGTTAGAGTAAAAAAAAAATTACTCTAACCTGCCTAGAGTCATTTTCTGATGCAAAACCATCCATACCATCTATACCACATGACTCCTGTCTTAGGAAAGACAGGAGTCATGCCTACCACCCCAATGACCAGCAAAGTGGACCAGGGTCCCCTGGGCAGGGCCATTGCACCCTGTGTCATGTATAGGAGCCCATTTCAGGGCCCCCAATGGCACTTTAAAAAATAAAATAAAATACTTACCTGTACTTACCTGGGATGTAGTCCCCCCATTCTCTGTTGTCCCTCTGGTGTGGGTGGGGGTGTCCCTGGGGCCTGGGGAGGGCACCTGCGGGATAATTTCATGATGTTGCACCATGGAAATAGGCCCACAGGTCACCTAACGCCTGCCCTGAACCTGGCATTAAAAAATGTGGCAAAGCAAGCTTTGCACCATTTGTTGACCCCTCCTCCCTTCCGTGCACTATTTTTGCACTGGAGTATAAATATGACGTTAAGGCCATAGAGTCATTTTTTGCACGGGAAAGCCTACCTTGCATCTCATTAAGGCAAGATAGGTTTCCACATCTAGAAAATGACTTTAACTCCATAAATTTGGCGCTGTATGGGTCTAGCGCTAAAGCATAAATATGGAGTTCATTTGGCACCGAATTAGAGTAAAAAAAAAAATGACGGTAATTTGGTGCAGAGTATAAATATGCCCCCTTAAAGCGCTATGATGTGGAGCAGATGAAAAAATTTACTTAACACTTTAAGGAAAGTACTATTAGTTACAAAGACTGGTGAAATCCCTAAACTTCATTAGCTATAAATAGTGAAACATATGTTTTCTTAGAATTAAGAGTCTTGTGTTATATGAGTACATCTTTTCATGGAGACTAAGGGATATGTTAAACCAAGAAGCACTCCATCTTAAGAATCTTGTAGTTATATAATAATTTAAGATTTATAGGAAAACAATTGGATTCTGTATTTTTGAATTTTTTACTATCACCATGTGTAATATGGCTTTGGATCCAAAAATCAACTGTAGGTGCTGTACTTCTTATAGTCAGCCAGGTTACCTGTAAAATCACATTTCAACATTCATTCATAAAATGAAAGCTGAGTCACCAGAAAGCCAAAGGTAGTGGAAATGACATTACGCATGCAACATGTTTCCAATTGCCTCTTTCTTATAGTTTATTATGTAATATTGCTGTTAGCATTTTTTATAAGCAAGAGTTTTTGTTGCCATATATTTTGACTTCAGTTCTTCAATGGAAGAAGAACTTCCTGTACCTGAAGATTCTGGGAATTGTATGACTTATTTTAAATACTTGAAGATGATTGCAAAACATTGAATTCTAATATTACTAAAATTAAGCATGTGTGAAGCTTAAGTGGACAGGAGCATGAATTTGTTAAGGAATGTAAAGAGAGGAGAGTGTAAAATTTGAGAAATGGGAAAGATGTAAGTGAAATTTAGTACAAATTGATGCTGATGGAAATACAGCAATTTGAATGTGAATCCGAGGCTGATAACAGAGCATGGAAAAAAGAGTTGTGAATGTGCTGCGCTTCAGAGGCCCCACAGGATAAAATCAATAGAGTTGGTTTGAGAGAGTGAGTGTGAAAGGAGCTACGTTGTTGACGATGAGTTTTTGGTTGGCGAAGACCAAATATTTTCCAGAATGTATTATCTGTGTGAGAAGACTGCTTAGTTCAAACTGCCTCATAATTGGGTGGGAAGTTCTCAGTTTGCTCTCATAGTCCCTGAGTTTACCATATGAACAAAATAGATGATGCTGTTGGTTTGAAAAGAGTGAAGTATAGGTTTGGGGAATGGTGTTGGATGTGTTAGGTGCTATGATTCTGTCTGTTGGTGTGGCTATGAATAATGTAAAATTAGACAATTATCTACACTTGTAGATTGCCTTGCTTCTAACACTGCTGGAGCACTAACTAAAATCAAGAACTAGTGGCTATGCATGTTATGATTATGCAGAACTGTCTTGCGTTAGATATCCTTCTTGCAAAGGAGGGAGGCGTTTACTGTGTTTTGAGGGTACAAAAGTGGTGGACCTTCATCTCAGATATCAGTAAGCTTATTAATGCTCTCATAAACAATTATACTAATATTTCTTATGAAGCGAAAGCTTTTAAGGAGTATGATTTTTGGAAATCAGGTGGTTCCTTATTTGGTGAGATTGGAAGGGGATTTAGAAGGGTTGCTAAATCACCTGATAGCTTGGGGAAGGAGCATGCTGCTTACTATACTAACCCCAGCAATTATTGTGTTAATTTGCACAATTGTTCTGTTTCATTTATTTGAATTATTTGAAATGGCACAAATTGTAGATGTAAGAAGAAAGAGTGAACCCAATGTAAGAGAGTTTCCAACATATTCTTTGGTGATTTTAGCTATATATAGCCTCAGTTTTGGGAGTGAGACAGAAGATATTGGGTTTCTATTAGGGATGCTGTCTGATTCCCTTTTGATGTGTTGCACATTTCGGTCTTAATATGCTTACCCAATTTTGTTTAATTACTTAATAATCCTGCAACTGATAGTCTTCATAGCAATTGATGTATGTGTCTTTGACTGATCCAGTGAGATTTCTGCTGCATTTGCATTTGCATTTTTCAGTTTCCTATATTGCATCTAAATGTTAAAAAAACCTTCATGGTTTTCCTAAATTCTTGATCTTGAACTTCCTTTTGGGTCAGTCCTTTATTATTGACTGCATTTTTGATTGCTGTTGTAATCTTATCTCTAAAGAGACATTACCTCATAGACACTGATGTCAATACCATGGCTGACCCTGCAAACAGGGCACAACTGAAATGCAGATTGTCTAAGAGATGGCACCACCCCACAACCCTTACAATGCTTGGCTGTTTTGTGGTTAAAACTATCTGAAAAATGTTGTAATCTGCTAAATCCTCCAAGCTTGCAAAGGCAACTTTCAAGTTTACCAACATTTGGCATGATACTCCTCAACATCCTGCAAATCCTATCATAGGTCTAGGGACCCACACAGGCAAATACAACTTGTTCAACGTGGTTGAGCTTGCACACCCACTCATCAAAGTTATTTGTCAGTATGGAATTGTTGTCACTCTCAAGGATACAAAGATAACTGAATCAATGCTAGGCTTAGGCAGTTTTGATGGAATTGGTCCATAAAACTGTACATTTTAGTTTGTTGTATATTTTGGCTACACACAATATGAATGGATTAAACTGTTACTTATTGCACTATTTACAAGTGCTGCAAAACCTCGCTACATGTTGTTTTATAATGGTCGGGTACAAGACAGAACTAAACCTCTAAGAGCATGATGCTGGTGAAAGGGAAGGAAGTTTAGAGAGAGAAAAAAGAAAAAGATGTTGATGAAGGGTGGCAACTGCTTTACGAGCAAAGTACACAGTCCTGGATGGCACATTCAATGATGGTTACCAAGGAAAGGTTTGAGCAGGGATGCTTATGCATGAGGTGAGGTGAGGTGCAAGGAGGGATCTAAAGAAGAAGAGAGGTGACTGATATGTAGGACAAGGATACTTATGGAAATGATTTATGGACGTCTGCATTTTCACTCCATTAAGTTCCCTGATAAGAGCACATTACTTTTTAAATTATTGATGTAGCGTGGAGGCAGGATTATTTCAGGGGACTGATCGGACCCAGATACAATGAAGAATTTTGCTCATGCATACATATGTCAAGACGTGTCCATGGTACGGATTTAAATTGTTGCAGATCACTGGCTGTGGTGTGTGGGGCTGCATAGCCTTGTATTGGCTGGACTCTTAGAGAGCAGCTTTCCAGGGTACTAATGCCCCTTTCTTAAGTGCCCTACTTTAAGGAGGAGAATTTCCAAGGGGTGCAGCTATCATTAGTGCAGCAGGTGCAGTGGCTATGGCTCTGATGGGCTGTCCAATCACCAATATTACCATTATATTTCTTTGCATGAAGGCCCATGCCAGTCTTGCTATGCTATTGGAGTTTCCAGCAACAGGTTGCACTCTTAGGGTGCAGGGTGTGTTGAATCTGCAATAAAAGGACACAAACAAGACGGGTGAACATGTTAAAACACAAATACTCCAAATGCAGATGAGTACAGCTACTCATGCGTTGCTAAGGAATAAATAAAGGCAACAAGAAGGAAGTTGTGTGATAGGGCTCGTAGTCTGGGTATAGTAGATTTGTTTCAAGATTGATTGGCACATTATCATGACAGGTGACTGAAAATAGCAATGATAAGTGGTACATATAGTAATTTGGGACTTCTTCACAGAAACACAAATAGAGTAAGGGGCCCGAAACATTTACACTGATAAAAGTATCAAATGGGAAAAAAAAAACAATGTGTTTAAGTAGATGGCAGAAGGGAGGCTGATAGGCCTCTTCCACCAAATTGAAGTGTGAATGTTGTTGATTTTCCCATTGTGAACTGTACCTAAGAAAGCAAAGGCTCATCCATCAGTTATTTTACCCTAAAAGAAGGCCAGGGAATGACATTATTGAGTAAGATGCCTCCTTAGTGGCATTTTCAAATGTGGATAGGGAAGTTGACTTGGTTGGATGTATTTGAGAGGCTATGAAATGGCACACTGTGACATAAAAACGACTTTTAACTGTTGCTGGTATGTCCAGAAAGGTTTTGTCTTTTAGTTAGAAAGAACTTTGTATACAAAGACATAACCTTGGCATGGTTTGACGTATGTGTGTTAATTCTTTGGAAGTAAGTGGTAATATTGGTCAGAGAAAGCACAGATATGACCCACTATATTTAGATAATAACAACAACAAAAATCTGACCTTTTATGCTATGGCAACTGCGTTGAGGGTATTGTTGGCTCTTGAAATGATGGAATGGTGGGCTAAGCTGGAATTTGGAGTGCAAACCTGAAAACTGAGGCACATAATATGAGGAGTATTGGGTAGAAAGAGCTGTAAGCTGAGACTTGCACAGCAAATAGAAGAACCATTGAACAGTGCATACCAATTTGAGCCACTCAATAGGATAATTTCTAGAGAGAACACAAAGGGAATGATAGTATCACAGCATGCCTCATCCAGAGCCTGAAGAAATATGATCAAATCATCTCATTCTAATGGAGCTCCACCAGCAATATTCGCCAGCCCGCACTATCTTCAAAACCAGCTTCATCATTTACAAAGTCACCAGGACTAGCACCCCCAGTCATCTTGCAGACCAGCTCACCATCTTTGGTGTTTCTCAGCATAGTCAGCCAAGACACTATCAGACTGAAGACAACATAGTGTGAAAAAACAAGGAAGCAGACATTTTCCATCTATGCACCCATATTCTGGAACAACATCCCTGTGTATATTAGGGCCTCCCCACCGCTTCTCCAATTTAGGAATGAGTTGAAGATACACCTCTTTAAAGGACACTAAATCATAATGCATTAACAGCCGACAACCAGTTGCCTCCCAGAACACAGAAGTTGGGAAAATGAAACACACATATGAGAGAAAGCAGGGCAAAGGAGAAAAGCACATGAACTAGAGAAACCAACATGGAACAGCAGAAGAGGGATGCACACAAAGGAGACAAGCAGAAAACACACTTGTGGAGTGCTTAAACAAACAGAAACTGGAGATAGAAGCACAGGGGGAGAAGAGTACACTGATGAAACAGAGCAACATGGACTGGAGAGAGGGGTACATGAAGGAAATTGATTAAAAAACATGTTTACTTGTGGGGTACTTAAGCAAAAATAAAATAGTAGTTCCCTACAAGTGAAGCTTTGGAAGGACTCAAACAAAGAGGCTGTTCTTCAGGGGAGGGGAACTCAAGATAGACAAGGCAGGCCATCAACTAAAAAGTAAACATATGAGAGTTAATGGTAAGCAATGGGTGCCCAATGTAAGATCTGGGTAATCTGCTTTTGCAACCTCACATCTTGCGCTGGATTGTACGCTCAACCAAACAAGCATTTGCAATGCAACGGGTCTCGCGTTTGCTCATGTTAGAGCTGATAGCATTGTAAACTCCTAACCCGACTTTTCACCTATCGGCAAAAGTGCATTTATGTACGTGACCCGAAAAAGTGCAATTAACTATGTAAAGCGCTCGACTTCTGCCAAGCAAAATCGCGTTAGTAAATTACAGAAAAAGTAGTCCACGAGCCGGACATAAAACAGCGAGCCTCGCATGTTTTCTGTACTTGGTCGATGCGCTCGTGAAGGGCTAGCCACCGGAAAAGGCATGACGTATGCATGCCTTCGACTAAGGAAAGCAAGCAGATTTTATTAGGCAAGCCCACGAACCAATGAAACACACTGACGTGACGTCGATAGGGCTCCGAGCCCTTTTCTAAACACTAAAGCGTCTCGCTGCGATACGCATGCCTGCGAGCTTATGCAACGCAGGCTCGACCCTAAAAACAGCTCCTGCAATCTAGTTGGATAGCTGTGTGCTCTGTGTGCTCATGAGAGCACACACTCATGGACGATACACAGAGCACAGCACCCTGAAGGAGCTGTATACATAAGAGCGGTACTTGCACAGAGCCGGTACAAGAATTTTGCTACATATGCAACTTCCCGCTAAGAAACAACTATCAACATCCAAACGGGCATAGTAGACAGAGCACTGGCCGCATACCGTTATAAATACACGAAGATCAACTCTATATCTAACTGATAACCCTGTAGACCTATCAGATTGCTACACAGATTTGCTGTTATCATCTCAAGTACAGAGGCCCTGAAGCGCAGGCTAAAATGGCGGGAACGCAAGAATCTTTCCAAATAGACTAACAGCAGTCGAATGAACCTGTAGTCCCTTAAATGTCCCTGTTCATTTTCTGCAGACACATTGGTAGGAGAGCCTCTCAAAGTGCACTTTTCTATGAAGGGTCCAATTTAAAGATAGATGCATACGAACACCTGGCATGCAATTTAAATAAAAGCTTCTTCATTGTTCCACTATCATCTCAAATCGTCCTTTAGACTATTACTGCAACGTTACAAATACTGCTATGACCCAACACTAATTCTCTGCTGCCATCTGGTGGAAATGAACGTTGTACTCATGTTTTAGGCTGTAAACGTAATTTGCAGCTCTCTGAAATTCCTTCACTCCCGTTTGAATTCTGGTGTTCGCCCTGAGGCCTGAGAACCTCTGCCCCTGCTGCTGAAATCCGCCCAGATAGGAAAGCAAGATAACGGTTAACAGGAGCACATCGCCCTAATTTCTCATGGAGCTGAATTACAACACCACGGGCTTGATTTAAGAAAGTTGCCACTGCAAGTGCAGCGCCACTTTTTTGCGCCCCCTAGCACACCCCTAACGCCACCATGTAGTGAGAGAACTAGCTTCAAACCTTTTGACACTAGTTCGGAGGTTTGCAGAATTAGGCCTATATGTATACTTTTTTTTGCACTCCATTTGCGTAATTTTGTGACACAAAAGAGGTGTAAACTTACAAAATATAATTGTAAACAATGGTGTACCTCCTTTAAACTCCTGCTCTGAGCAGGCATCTTTTGGATTTCTTTGCTTCACTTTTTCAGCCCCCCTGATGGGGGAACGCCCCATTTGCATACATTATGTCTGGCATAGGCCAAATGTAGTGCAGAGGGTTACAAAGTGGTGCTATGCATGCATTCCGCCACTTTGTATATTTGGCATGGCGGTTTTGGCTTTGTTGGGCCACATTAGCATTAACAAAAAATGTTGCTAATGTGGCGCAAGGAGGCGTTAGGGTCTCTTAAATCTGCCCCCCACGTTTGGCAACTCTGCGACTTTTATTGTTCAATCCATCAATTCAAGCTATCAATTCCCAGTTTATCTTCCCAGTCTGAAAGAGAGCAGTGGTTCTGTTTCCAGAGGATGGCGTCTCAATGCAACGGGAAGGGATGATTTTGGCCACAAACAGTTTTTTAACCACAATTAAAATGGCTGATCTAACTATGTACAGTCTACTGCCCACTGAATCGTCTGTTGCCAGAACTGGACTGGGAAACCAAAGGAGCCCTGGCAAATTTTGTGAGACCAGCCCCGATACTGTGCATAGCAAGTAAGACTGACCACTACAAAAATATGGGGAAAATGGCAAAACTGGTGCATTCTACAACACATTTTTCATTACATATTCAATCGTATTAGTTTTAAAGCTTAGCAAATGATGACCTTACATTGCACGAGGATATGGCAATCTTTACTTGGGGCTCTATTAATTTCCTCACTTTCACTCTCTATCAGTGCCTCTTGTCTCTCCATAGCCCCCTCTTTCACAAGTATTTCATTTGTTTTATGGCACCTGTCTTGCTAGCGTAGGGTGTTGGAGCACTATACATACACAGATAATGACTCATACGTGTGTATATCAGTGTATAGAACATGTTACATAAGACAAAGGGTACTTTAAGGGGTAGGATTCACATCATCGATACTGGTAGGCATTTTTTAAGAGTGTTTCAGTGTTTAATTTGTGCTTGTTGTTTCTGGTACGGAGGACCAGCACTTATTTTCGAGGGCCGGTGCTTATTTTTCTGTCTGAAGCATTTACTGCAAGCAAAAGACACATATAGGGAAGACGGAGAAAGAGAAAAATGAAAAAAACATTACAGAGGGAGAAAACAGAAAGCTGCAAAAGTGAGCTGAAGGGGAAGGTAGTGGCGGTAAGTGAATTAAAGAGGCCTAAGATGGCTTCAGGATTACGCTGCCTCACTATTCAATTTTTGCACATTAATTTGCAGCAGGCGTGTGTTTAAAAGGAGGTCTTTGGGCACTGGCACGTTTTTTATTTACAATTTAAGCACAGGAGTATTTGGTCTGGGGAGCATGAACTCAGGATTCAGAACGTAACACAGTGGTTAGGGTCGACTATACTAAAAATTTATTTTTAGACAAACAAACCATTTTAAAGAAAATTAGGATGATCAAAGACTGGGAAAAAAATAACTTTTGAACCTGTACCATGCAGTTTGTATGCAGCCCTTTGATGGCAGGTCATAGCTCACTGTGCTAGAGTATGATTGTAACATATGAACTGCACAGTAACAAAAGTGTCTCTGTGACCAAAACACTATCCCACTGAGGCTTGCACATATAATACTGTCCTGTGATCTGCATTGTACACGTTATTTGCAGCAAGCACATTAACCCTCTGCGCTACCTTAGAATAGTCAAAACTGCCACTAGACAACTCTACACTAGAAACCTCTTGCCAGCAGATACATTAATCACCAGTGTTCTCTTGGCACTTTTATTGTTGCCTGAAAACTGTTGGAAAGGAACCCTGCAGTGCCTTTAAAACTGCTGCACTGCTACTAAACCAGCCCTTCAGTAACAAAAGGAACCCTCCCATACCCTTCCATCCTCCCGGGAAAAACCTGGAGCCAAGTCCGACCAATCTAGCCTTGTCTGTGTGTCGTTACTAAACCCCCCTTCCTTCCTCTGTAGGCTCTGGAATCCAACTGAAGCATCTTACCTCTGAGGTAGTTTCCCAGTCCTTCCAACCATTTCTGCTACACTAGAGGTGACTGTGCATTTCCAGCGCTAGCCAGATTGATGTTGCCTCCCTGTTTACAGACTAGGATTGTTTTGCACATGTTGTAGTCTGCCATATTGAGTGTGAAATATAATTATGACTTAATATCATAGCCAAAATATTGAGGACAAAAATATTGAAAGATACGGGCATATAAGAAAATACAGATATACTATTTTCAAATTCACATCTGCGTACCTTGAAAATATAATTATTGTCACATTACATATATGTGGAGGTAGTTATAGAAAATCTGTACGTACTTGATTGATGATATTTTTGTCCCTCAAAGTATGGCTATGATATTAATGTATAGTGGTATTCCCTATGCTATATTCACCACCCACACCTCTTGCAGACTGATCTGTCTCCTGCACAGCACTCTAACACTTTATTTACTCAACCTACACTATCTTCCCTCCTCTCTCCACTATCATACTCCACTAATTACTCACCGTAATTATGCAATCTCTTGCACACTAATATGACTAGCTCATCTTTTTGCTCAAACTCATGTATCCTTTGCATTGCAACAAGATTGTTTTCTTCATCTTACTCTCTCTGCAATCCTTCTAATATAATTTCATCTTAATAACACTGGACATTTCTGTATCCTCAATCCTTTTTTCTGTTGCTGTCTTATTTCAATGTACATCTCTCTATCTGCTACTATCTTTATTGTCTTTCTGTTTGTCTCTTTAATTTCCTCTATACATTTTTCCTCTACTATCTTCCACTACCATTTCCTCATTAACTCACTTTCCTCAGAATTCCACTCTGTTACCCTCCTCCTGAAATCATCTATACAAATCAGTCCTCTACTGCTGTGAGGTCTTACATTATAGTTCCCCCATTTACACCCGCTTTTCCCCCTACACTTCTCACCAAAGTCCCTCTTCTCTTCTTGCATGCTTTACCATACCAGTAACATGTGTTTACTCCTGAAGCAGCACATCATACCCTCTGTCAAACACCTTCCCCCCATTTGCCATCACATTAAATGTAAGTGAACACTACCAACCTTAAACACCTAAGGATATATTTACTAGAAGTGGCGCACTTCTAAAACACAGGGATGCTCTGTAGTTAAATGAATAAAGCACATCCCTGTGTTTCCCCCTGGGCCGGGCTTAATTAGCTTTGAGCGAGAATGCAGCCAGCCTTGCGCCATGTTGCAAGGAAGACTGCATTGCGGGAGAGATTATTGTTGTGCAGGAAGGCACAACTTCCTGCACAAAAACAATCTTTAATGGCGATTTGTTCCTTCTGTGTGTGCTGCAGAATGGAAGAGCAAACAAGGAGAAATGCTCTCTCACCTCTAACAATAATAATGCCATCCTTGATATTTATAACAAACCCATCTCCCAAGCAGTTGACATAGTCACATTACCAATGTGACAATATCTAAGACTCTCTCAGCCTAGTTTTTCTCCAAATTAAACATGAAAAAAGAAAATCATGATCTAGAAAATTAATGCAATGTCTCAAAATCCTCTATTTTCCACATAAAACTCAAAGCATGAGGGAAGAATCACAGGCATCACTTTATAAAATTACAAACATAATCCCAAGCACAGCAAACCACAAATTCATCTAGAACACTGTTCCTGCTCATCCATAAAACATGTACCAGGCTGCAAAAGCTAACTCTCACCATTCATCCAACAAATTTAACTAATTTCTGGACTTCTTTAACAACAAAATCGTCTCGATTCCAGCCTCCTCTGCACCCAGCAATGCACTCATCTTGATAGTGCCAACAATGAAATATATATCAAATTTCTTGAAACTGGTCAATCTGGAAAACCTCGTCTTATTAATCAAAAATCTAAAACCCACTAATTTCTACAATGATGGCTTATTAGCAACCATCATCAAGGCAAACTTCTCTTACTTTACCAATGCTTGGTGCAAAATCATTTATGCTTCTCTTAGTCAAAGAACTGTTCTTGACTCTCTAAAATGCGGTTAAAGCGCCTCTTTTATTTAAAAAATGCACCTTGTCTTTGAGCTGACTTTCAACTACCTCCCTGTGTCAAATCTTTCCTCAGAAGGCATGACTATGCAAAAATGTGTCTTTCTACAAACCACGGGTTACATCAATGCTTGCAGCCTTGACACTGCTTATCAACCAGATTCAGAATGGGTTATGGCATTTAAACTGCCTGTTCTGCATGAAATCCATCAGATACTACAGGGAGTGCAGAATTATTAGGCAAGTTGTATTTTTGAGGATTAATTTTATTATTGAACAACAACCATGTTCTCAATGAACCCAAAAAACTCATTAATATCAAAACTGAATATTTTTGGAAGTAGTTTTTAGTTTGTTTTTAGTTTTAGCTATGTTAGGGGGATATCTGTGTGTGCAGGTGACTATCACTGTGCATAATTATTAGGCAACTTAACAAAAAAAAATATATACCCATTTCAATTATTTATCATTACCAGTGAAACCAATATAACATCTCAACATTCACAAATATACATTTCTGACATTCAAAAACAAAACAAAAACAAATCAGTGACCAATATAGCCACCTTTCTTTGCAAGGACACTCAAAAGCCTGCCATCCATGGATTCTGTCAGTGTTTTGATCTGTTCACCATCAACATTGCGTGCAGCAGCAACCACAGCCTCCCAGACACTGTTCAGAGAGGTGTACTGTTTTCCCTCCTTGCAAATCTCACATTTGATGATGGACCACAGGTTCTCAATGGGGTTCAGATCAGGTGAACAAGGAGGCCATGTCATTAGATTTCCTTCTTTTATACCCTTTCTTGCCAGCCACGCTGTGGAGTACTTGGACGCGTGTGATGGAGCATTGTCCTGCATGAAAATCATGT
This sequence comes from Pleurodeles waltl, assembly GCF_031143425.1. Lineage (NCBI taxonomy): Eukaryota > Metazoa > Chordata > Amphibia > Caudata > Salamandridae > Pleurodeles > Pleurodeles waltl. The sequence continues at coordinate 657,080,604 of NC_090444.1, read as the reverse complement.
TTTTCTTGAAGGATGCAGACTTCTTCCTGTACCACTGCTTGAAGAAGGTGTCTTCCAGGAACTGGCAGTAGGACTGGGAGTTGAGCTTGACTCCATCCTCAACCCGAAAAGGCCCCACAAGCTCATCTTTGATGATACCAGCCCAAACCAGTACTCCACCTCCACCTTGCTGGCGTCTGAGTGGGACTGGAGCTCTCTGCCCTTTACCAATCCAGCCACGGGCCCATCTATCTGGCCCATGAAGACTCACTCTCATTTCATCAGTCCATAAAACCTTAGAAAAATCAGTCTTGAGATATTTCTTGGCCCAGTCTTGACGTTTCGGCTTGTGTGTCTTGTTCAGTGGTGGTCGTCTTTCAGCCTTTCTTACCTTGGCCATGTCTCTGAGTATTGCACACCTTGTGCTTTTGGGCACTCCAGTGATGTTGCAGCTCTGAAATATGGCCAAACTGGTGGCAAGTGGCATCGTGGCAGCTGCACGCTTGACTTTTCTCAGTTCATGGGCAGTTATTTTGCGCCTTGGTTTTTCCACACGCTTCTTGCGACCCTGTTGACTATTTTGAATGAAACGCTTGATTGTTCGATGATCACGCTTCAGAAGCTTTGCAATTTTAAGAGTGCTGCATCCCTCTGCAAGATATCTCACTATTTTTGACTTTTCTGAGCCTGTCAAGTCCTTCTTTTGACCCATTTTGCCAAAGGAAAGGAAGTTGCCTAATAATTATGCACACCTGATATAGGGTGTTGATGTCATTAGACCACACCCCTTCCCATTACAGAGATGCACATCACCTAATATGCTTAATTGGTAGTAGGCTTTCGAGCCTATACAGCTTGGAGTAAGACAACATGCATAAAGAGGATGATGTGGTCAAAATACTCATTTGCCTAATAATTCTGCACTCCCTGTATATCGTGGTGGCTCCTTCCTCCTACTTCTGCTTAACTTCACCGGATGTTTCAATGCAATTGACCATATACAACTGATATCCATACTTAAACAGCGCTTCATGATTAAGGGTACAGTACTACATTGGTTTACCTAATTCTTATCCATACAGCCCTATACATCAATACACGTTGGAGGCAATATTTCTAAGTCATGCCCCACACCACAAAGCTCAATTTCAGCCCCAGCACTTTTAATTTTATACATGGAAAAACTCTCTGAAGTGTGGGACGAAAAAGGGTGTCCACTCCATCAACAGACAGGTGATACTCAAATCCACTTAAAACCTTATTACTGCTTGACATCCTCACTCTCCGATCTGTGCATTCATCCATGGATGTCTGAGACCTTCCTCACTCTGAGTCTCATAAACTGAGTTCATCTTGTTCTCACCAAAACACAGAAAACATTTAGACTCAGAGCTGCTAAAACAAATATTCCCCACTCTCGTTCACTTACTGTAATTTTAGCTGGGTTCACACTAGACACAAAATCACCAGTATGACAAACTTTCACCTTCAAGCCCTGATGAAAATCAAGCCATATTTATCCCCTCTTCTTCTAAAAACATCAGCCCATGCCTTAATCTTTACATTTCTGGAGTTTTGTGACACTCTCCTAGTGGGTGACTCCCATTCCTCCTTCTTGACACTCAAAACTATCATAGATGCCACACCCAGACTTGTAACATCTTCTAGGAAACTCGATTACATCACTTCTGCCCTCACTGAGTTACACTGACTCCAGATGGTGGCGAGAATGCATTTTGAAATTGGGTTGTCTAGCTCACAAAGCAGTACATGCGACTGTCCATCTTACCATCTAATCTCCTCCAACTATCAGGTGACATGAGAGGGGCTCTGAATCAAAACCAATCTGCTGCTGGAAACGCCAATCTTCAAAACAACCCATGAACAGCACCATTGTTTCTGAGGTGCACTAGTGCTTTATGGAACTCTCTGTCTCTGATAACCTCGTGACTAAACCCGAACCTCCTGTCATTCCACAAGCATCTAATAACGCACCACTTCAGACTGCATCTGACTGTAAATGGCTGGTTTCCCCATGATCATATATGCTCTTCATCCTTCCGCTCCATTTGTGTCCCCACATTCCCCACACCACTGTCCTCTCTGCTGTCTACCTAATGCTTTGTTCTACTCCTAGTTTGGTGCTGAGGCTGTACCCTCTCCCTATCCTCTCCCTTCTATCTGCTTCTCTCTCCTGTTGTCCTTCTGCTTCTCCTGTTCTCGATCTCTCATTTATTTTTGGAACTCTGAACTCCTTTTGGTCCCTACCTTTTAGTTACCTCTTGTCCTTCCACTGTGTTTTCAACCACTCACACAGTTTATTATGCAATGTAAGACCATAGTGTAATTATTCTTGTTATATTTTATAACCTCATGGTGCTATAGAAACCTGTTAAACAAATAAATACATAGCTTAGTTGGATATCAACACGCTCCCCCTATTAAACAACAACCACACGGTCCAACAGAAAACATTAGCTAGAACACTCCACATACACTCACTACACGGCATCACCATAATTTCTTACGCTGACGAAACCCAGCTCATCATCTCCCTCACCAACAATCCAGCCACCGCCAGATTAACCTGCACGCCAGACTCCAAGCCACCTCAAATTGAACTCAAACAAAACAGAGATCATCATCTTCGGCCCCAACAAGACAGCACGGAATGACTCCTGGTGACCCACCACCCTCGGACCAACCCCAGCACCCACCACCCACGCATGCAACCTTGGCATCATACTGTTATCATCCCTCTGCATGACCCAGCAAATCAACGCCATATCATCCTCCTGCTTCAACACCCTTCGCATGCTACACAAGACTTTCAAATGGATACCCCTAGAAACAAGAAGAATAGTCACCCACGCCCTCATCAGCAGCAGACTGGACTATGGCAATGCCCTCTGCGCTGGGACCACAGCCAAACTTCAAAGAAAACTCCAGCGAGTCCAGAACGTAGCCGCACGACTCATCCTCAACCTCCCTCGCCACAAACACATATCCACTCACCTCAGATCCCTACACTGGTTTCCCATCAACAAAAGGATCATTTTCAAGGTCCTCGTCCATGCTCACAAGGCCCTCCACGGCACCAGTCCGGCCTACCTCAACAAACGAGTAAACTTCCACATACCTACTCGCCAGCTCCGCTCTGCCGTCCTCGCCCTTGCCACAGTCCCCCACATCCAATGCACCACCTCTCTCCCACCTTGCCGCCAAGATCTGGAACTCCCTCCCCACTAACCTACGCAAGACCCAAGACCTACATTCAGAAAGCACCTAAAAACATGGCTTTTCGAGCAGTAACCGGCCACTACCCCCCTCCAACGCCTTGAGACCCTACCGGGTGAGTAGTGCACTTAAGAAGTTATTTGAGTGATTGATTGATTGATTGACTACACAAACAATATGACTCCACTGCCTTCTAATTCCACCCGACAACCATATGATTTATTTTTACATTACTTGTTTGTGGTTTTCAGCTACATAGATCCTCTGGTTAAAGGAACACTTCCTTTCACTGGCTAATAAACTAAGGGTGTTTTCTAATTTCCCCAAGAGCTTCATGGCATAGTACAGCTGATATCTGATTACTTTTGCTGGGATCGTTCTTTGATGAGTACTAATAAGGAACTTTTTTTAGCTGAATTTTGTGTACAGACATACATTTCTTGAGGTCTTACAAGACCAACAGAAGGTGTTTTAGATTTGATGAGAAACCCATTTTTCAAACCCATCTACTGGAATAATAGTATGTAGGAGTGGTGATGCTCCTCCAATTGATCACTCATGCTTATTGATGGCACAAATGGCAGTGGAGGTGATGGAATTTAGCCTAGAGTTTTATGTTGGGCTCCTGCATTACATTGTACCCCACTTACGATCTCTCCTACACATGTCCACTGGCCCCTAGCCCTCTCAGTCCACTCCCTGTAAGTGAGAATTGTTCAAGTTGTATTGTTACTCAAATACTTCAAATAACCCCTTGGCTCCCTTGTAATAGTGAGGTGATTCCAGTATTCTCTTCATCTGCCTTCCAACCTACACAGTCATCCACAGCACCTGAAAACTGCTGCCACACACTTACACACTACCATACCAATATGCATGACAAAAGGACAACAATCTCTACACACTGTACAGATAACATTCTTGGATTTTAATTTATGACCCCATGATGTAAACACCAAAGGAGCAGATGCCACCCTTTTACACGAAACGTGTCTGTCTAGTTTGGAAATTAAATTTTTTAAAGGAAATGGATAGGTCATGGTTGTAGCAACCACACACAACCCCCTACTGACTCACCAAATACTTTGTTTGATGGCTTTAAGGAGAGCAGAGTAGATGTCCTTTTAAGAAAATCCTTCTGTGCTTACATCTTAAGCTTTGGACTGGATCATAAGGCTTAATTTTTAGGGTCGAGCCTGCGTCGCATGCGCTTGCGCATGCGTTTCGCTAAGCGAGATGCTTTCGTTACTAAAAAGGGCTCGGAGCCCCGTCCACGTCACGTCATTGGTTCATGGGCTTGCCTATTAGAATCTGCTTGATTTCTTAAGTGGAAGGCATGCATATGTCATGCCTTTTTCGGTGGATAGCCCTCCTCGAGCGCATCCACCAAGTACAGAAAACATGCAAGGCTCGCTGTTTTCCGTCCGGCCCGTAGACTCCTTTTTCTCTCTTTTTCCCAGCGCGATCTCGCTTGGCAGAAGTTGAGCGTTTTCCATAATATCGACCATGTGACACAGTTAATTGCACTTTTCCGGTTAGTACATAAATGCACTTTTGCCGATAGGTTTCATTACCAGTGAAAAGTCGGGTTAGGAGTTTACAACGCTGTCAGCTCTAACACGAGCAAACGCGAGACCCGTTGCATTGCAAATGCTTGTTTAACTTTGAAGGCTGTAGCCTTGCTCTTTGAGTAGAACAGAATTATTCAAAATGCTGTTTAATAAATTATTATTTTAAGCTTTTTATGCTTTTGGTTTCCGTTCATGATACAGCAGGCATCTTCATTTTGTCCTTGCAGGCATTCCACTAAAGTGAAATAATTGTCTCAAAGCATTGTGCACAGATTCCGGATGTGCATTTATTTGGATCCTGGTTTGTTTTGTAATTACTACTGTGAGCTAAACATGAGGATAAACTTCACATTTTCGTTTGCATTCGTTACTGAGTACTGTTATTAGATCGCTATGATCTGGAGGCACCTGCGCCCACTGAGTGCAATCTAAAGCTCTTCTATATGAGCCGAGCAATTTCTTTATTTTTAAACATCTTGAGCTGATAAGCTGTACTTGCTCGAGCAGTGGTCCAGTGGTAGCCAGACCTTAGTGTCTACCAAAGGTACCTAAAATATCACTATTTCACATGCAATAAACCCTGCTTGTTTCTACAGTTCTGCATCATCAAATTGCCTGCTATCTAAAAATTCCTAAAATCCTGCATGACACACCAACTTAAATATTGTTGCCTTTCCTTTTTTCGTTCAAATGACCCACTCATGTCCTTCTATTTTCTGCATGCCTCCTCTCTGAGTTATATATGCTCTGACACATGCATGTTTACTCTAATCTGCATAAATATACCTTTACAAATAGCCTACAGCTCATTTCAAAGATCACAAACTTTCCTTGTTTAAAAGGTATACCCCTGCAATCCAACAATACCTAATCTCCTCTTTCCTCCAATTACCCCACCAAACAGCTACATTACTTCACATATACCTCCCTCCAATAATATTCACATATAACTCATATTAATTTAAGCTACTACAAGGAAACTGTAGTAAATGCATGGAATCTTCTGCCTAAGCACACAAGACTAATACCAGTAACCAACAATATCCAATAACACCAGACTAACCACTAACTTTGGGTTCCCCAACAGTGTGATGCCCAGCATAAAGTTCTTCAGCATCTTGTCAGTTGTAATAAGCACTATATAAACTTGATTACAATGCAATATAATACCACCTACATGCCTACTTGGTAAGCCAAGGAGTTTGGAATTTTTGGGATTGTTCGCTATGCATATTTTAACCTTTCTTGAACGCCGTGCTGCTTCGTGAAGTATAAGTGATATACTACAGCACTGGTACACTCAATGTACATAACTAAGAATGTATGTATTACATGTTCATTTGCTCTGGTGGTTTGTTTTGAACATAATACGCTTGGCTACTACTTTTTGATTAAAGGGTTGTATTTGGCCTTCAAGTCTGCCTACATAGCTTTCTAGTCTGAATGAGAGATTGACTAATTTGTCAACCATTACCACTGGATCTGACTCCCTTATAACCATCAAATGCTCCATTTAGGCCTTGTAAATGTGGGGCAAAGAAGCCCCCACCTCTGCCTGCAGGACTGATTTCTTTTCGGTATTTTGCTGTAAGTGATTTGCTTTGTCTGCTGCTGTTTCACGCGTTTTCTTCTTTCGCCAAAGGTAATGATTTAGGAGTCATAGAAACAAGTGAACGAGTTAATGCAGCTCATGCCAAAAAGGATTCACTACAAGAGCAGCTGATGAAAATCACCAAGCAGCTTGAAATGCCTGATCAAGGTATGAATCCGAATCAATTCAGAGTATATAAGCATATTGTTTGCATCAATTACCTAAAATGCATGTTCCATTTATTCATGATTTTGAATTCTAAACATTGATATGTAAAACTATCAACGTATCTAAATGTGAAAGCAAAGTCACGGATGCACTAAACTTAAAAGTCAGTAACATTGTTTATTCATTGAAGACTGCTCTATATCTCAAAATTGCACCGAAAAGTTGAAATACGTTTTCATTTTCAGCATGATTTTTTATAGTGCTGGAAATCGTTTTTTTTTATAATGAAGACTTTCAATAAGTATTTGCCTTCAGATTAGAATGTAGGCCCATATCCATACTTTTTTAAACAAACCCTCTATAGTGCAGGTTTGCATCAAAAAGTATAGCGCCGGCTAGCACCATTACTGTACACCAGTCGGGTGTCATAGTTAAAAATTTGACACTAACTGGGTAGGGGAGGCATAGGGAAAACTGGAGGTTGTGCGGGAAAGAATGGCGCTAGTCAGGTTAGAGTCAAAAAAATGACTCTAACCTGACTAGCATCATTTTTTTGATGCACAACCCCCATGGACATGACTCCTGTCTTAGTAAAGACAGCAGTCATGCCCCGAGCTCAATGTCCATGCCTAGGGGACTTATGTCCTCTGGGCATGGCCACTGGGCACAGTGCCATGCAGGGGGCCCCAAGTTAGGCCCCCTATGGCACTTCAGATTTTTTTTTTTAACTTACCTCGACTTACCTTGGATGGGTGCCTCCCCATCTTTAGGTGTCCTCCAGGTGTGGGTGCGGGTGGGTGGGGGTGTCCCTTGGGGCACGGATGGGCACCTGTGGGCTGCTTCCATGGTTTCCGACCATGGAAATGAGCCCACAAGTCCCCTAATGCCTGCCCTGACCCAGGCGTTAAATAATGGCGCTAAGCAGCCTTACCTCCATTATTTAAGGCCCTCCTCCTCCCGTGCATGATTTTTGCAGGAGAGGATAAATAAGGCGCTAGGGCCTTTGAGTTCTTTTTTGCCAGGGAACGCCTACCTTGCATCTCATTGACGCAAGGTAGGTTTTCACCGTAAAAAAATGATGCTAACTCCATAACTTTGGAGCTAGACGAGTCTAGCGCTATAGTATAAATATAGAGTTAGGTTTGCGCTGATTAATCGTAAAAAAAATGTCACTTATTGGACACAAAAAGAGCATAAATATGGGGCAAAGTGTTTGAAGTATGTTTTAGAAGGTTCCCAGGAGAACACGATTTAAAGAGAATGTGCCAATCGCACCACATTGATGACAAATTTGATTCTAGTATTTTAGGGGAATTCCTGTTTTTCAGTATTTTTTTATTTTCAAATGAATGCTTGAATACTGCCATGGAATGCTGCAGTTTCAGCGGCATATTTCAAAGCAGACATGCGCTTATTGCAGGCAAGGAAGGCCTAAATATAATAGTCTTCATTGTGCCTTTGCCAGTTAACAGACGAGCAGAATTTTGGATCCTGGAAATAAAATAGCCTTACAAATGCTGCAATAGTCTGCGGGATTGCTGACTCTTTATTCTCCCATCTCATATTTGAGAGATGTCAAGATGTTCTAAGGGCTTCCCATATTGTGATGCAGCTCAAATGAAGCAGCATGCTTCTCAGATTTGACTGCCTGTTCATCATGCTGCCCTTACAGACCAAATTTTCCCTGTAAACCCTTCCTCTTCAAAGTTCTGTGATTTATGTTGCCCCCTACCTGTGTAGGCTGGTTGTGGCTACCATAAAGGGCAGTTTGGCTGCCCTGTCCCTCTTCATGTGTCTTCTCGACCAGTCATACTTCCTATCCAAAGTAGTTTCTGTCTTTCATATGGGCCAGTCTGCTACCCTTCCATTCTTCTTCATTTCTCCTCATCCCACCAAGGAGGAGTAGCAGCCACATAAACTGGAAACTGGATTCTAGACATGCTGTATCAGATTGCATTGATTGGATTTGAGAGTACAGTGTTGTGTTGCCCCTAATTTATTGGGGTCACACCCGGTACATCCTCAAAAGGTAATTACGACCTTTTCAGATAAATTGAGAACTGGCAGGTACTCCACATTTGCAGAGTTAGACTTGAGTGAAAGGGAATGTTTAAATACAGAGAGATTTATCATAGAACCTCTCATTTAGAGGCTGTAAACTTGGAGCCCTGCCTTGCAACCCCATAAATCAGTACGTACATGCAATAACTGTTATCCCAGTATGTAATTATTAATTATGTATTGGTACAGTGAAATGTTGAGTACACCACTGAAGGTAATTGAGTGGATAAGTGCCACTAATGGCTAGCATAAGCCACCTGCTCCAACATTCCAATATTTATCTTTCTGTCTCTCCTTTATAATTTTGAACCTTCATACATAAGTTGAAGGAATGTTGTAATTGACTTAGGGCCTGATTTAGATCTTGGCAATCACATCGCCAAGCCGTGTTGCCGGCAGACCCGATCAGATCGCCAAGTCGACGGTGTTCCACTCACATATTTAGATGTTACAGCTCTATAAGCGATAAATGGCAGCGGTTCACTGATGGAGGGAGGACATCTTGGGTTCCAATGGATGGCAGAAAACGGCAGTGGTTGTGGAACAGAGGTAAGTTACAAACACACTCTACCCTTGCCATATGTGCCCCCTGCACAACACATGACACAACACACCACATGCACACCATTATCCATTGCCATCCCACCAAAACACAACACATACATGCCGCAAACACACATTAGCATGCATTAATGACACAACATACATTCGCCATCGACACTGCACCCACACACAACACAACAACAACAACCAACATTAACTGCACACTCATCTACACAAACACTCACACACAAGCACAAGTGCACACATCACGAAAACGACAACTACACAACACCACTCACCTGAGTGTTGCAAGCAGCAAGACAACACACAACAAAACATACACAACATCACAGCCATCTGCAGGTGGCACACATACTGACAGAACCACAGCAGCCACACCAGCTCCCTCCCCCTCACCCAGTCAATCACATTGCATACACACATACAGGTACTAACTCACTTACACAACTCTCACCCCAACATGACAGGTACAGGTCCCCTGTCAATGTGTACACATGGACACAGTTGACAAATGTGAATGTACCATCATTTTGGTGCCAGCATTCAATTGGCAATGAAACTGGCACCGTAATGACATCTTTGTATGTGTGCGATATGTGTTATGTTCCCATCTGTGTCTGACCTACTCTTGTCCCTGACATATGCATGTCACAGTGAATTTGAAAAATGACTGTAACATGTATATGACTGCAGTGGTGCCGACCTCCTAGGCAGTGCCCACCCAACGTACCCGGGCAATGCGGCGTCCTTGAAGATGGGGGTAATATGCGGGAAAAATCTGAGTTTCCACTCCGTCCCCCCCAAACCCCCAACTCAGAAGTAGAGGTCGGACTACCACTTTTTTTCTGGCGGTAAGGCACATCCAAATCTGCACGGCGGGAAGGGTGGCTTGGGTCCCGCCGGCATCCCCTTTTTCCTCTCCCGCCATCATGGCGGGTGGTATTTCTGGACCAATTCATCTGTTCCAATGCAGACTTTGGTCTATGGGACCGCCAACATCTAAACACAGCGGGCGGACCATCATGGTGGTAAAAGGGTTTTCAGTCGAAAAGTCGGCATCTGGACCATTACTGCCAACACAGGCCCTTAGAGCTCTTCTGCTTCGGGCTATACTGGTTGCTAAAGACCTTCAGGCCTATACCACAGAGCCTTTAACAATCTTTGTAGCTCTCAACAGCAGGCTGTATGGCTACATTATTTGTCAACAAATCATGGGCCAGATGTAGCAAAGGTTTTTACCCATTCTGTCTCTATGGGAAAAAGTGTTTGTACATATGGCCCCATGTGTATAAGAATGATTGTAAGTATTAAAAACATCTCAACAACAATTAAGCAAATTAGGGCAAAGTTAAAATACGTCTCTCCCCCATTTCAGCATAAATCGTTATTTTACTTATTTTATTTAGGTTGGTCATTGTCAGGCCTCTAACAATATGACTGAGTACGCTGTAACTTACATAAGCAAATATAACCTGCCCGCTTACCTTTTGGTACCTTCAGACTCAAAGTTGGAAATCTGTGTACACTGCTTACTCCAGCAACTGCTCAATGTGTCTCATTCTTCCCCTTACACCTTGTATACCTTTTCTAGGCGTACTTTTTAGGAAAGCGGGAAAGGGTCAGCTCTGGTTTCTGTATCTTTACACAGGATATTCAAACAATACTGTTTGGTCAAAACACTTTTGCTTGGCTTTTGTATCATTGTGCAGGATATTCAAACAAAATGTGTTCGAAACGTATTCTGACACTGCTATTTTTCATTTTCGGTTATGTCCTTTATAGCTTTCTTTTCAGCTACCACCTTCATGAAGAATGTGTGTACTGTAGAACAGAAATTGCCCTTTCTTGGGCTTGTATTCATAAGTTACAGAAAACATGGCAATCCAAGCACATGTTTGTTAACTGCAAAAATAAAATGATAAGCAGACCTACTTTCTACCACCTAGGCCTTTCTCTTTCACCCAACATTCATAAAATCCAAATGCAAAGGCAATCTTAAGTCAGCATGTGTTATACGGAGTTAGGCCTGCATTGCACGTAACATGAAAAACATACATAAAAGCCCTATCACACAAATAAGTAGAATGGGTGATATTTATGGTCTTTGCCAGATGTAAGTGCCTGATTTAGATTTCAGCGGACGGGTTACTCTGTCACAACGGTGACGGATATCCCATCCGTTGAAATATAAATCCCAGAGGAAATAATCGGATTTATATTTCGGCAGACGGGATATCCGTCACCGTTGTAACAGAGTAACCCATCCGCCGAAATCTAAATCATGCCCTAAATCATGTAAGGCATTAAACAAATGTACCATTTCTCACGAAACGCGTTCTGGTGTCTGACATCTTCCAGGCGGCTATATGGTCAACCTTGCATATGTTTGCTGTTAGACTTTTCATACTTGGCGTGGTCTCCCTTAACTTTTTGCCTCTGTTCCCCAGGTTGTTGATGTGTGCTGGACTCTGTTTTTGCTGTTTTTGTTACTCTGGGCACTTTACCATTGCTAACCAGTGCTAAAGTGCAAGTGCTCCTATACAAAATGTGTATGTAATTGGTTCATCCATGATTGGCATATTTGATTTACTGGTAAGTCCCTAGTACAGTGCACTAGAGGTGCCCAGGGCCTGTAAATCAAATGCTACTCGTGGGCCTGCAGCACTGGTTGTGCCACCCACGAGTAGCTCTGTAAACATGGCTCAGACCTGCCACTGCAGTGTCTGTGTGTGCAGTTTTAAACTGCAAATTCGACTTGGCAAGTGTACCCACTTTCCAGGCCTAAACCTTCCCTTTTCTTACATGTAAGGCACCCCTAAGGTAGGCCCTAGGTAGCCCCATGGGCAGGGTGCAGTGTACCTTTAAGGTAGGACACATTCTAATGTCTTTTATAGGTCCTGACAGTGAAATACTGCTAAATTCGGTTTTCACTGTTGCAAGGCCAATCCCTCTCATAGGTTAACATGGGGGCTGCCTTTAAATATGATTAAAGTGTAGATTCCCTTTGGGAGTGGATAGATGTGGAGTTTAGGCTCTCTGAGCTCACAATTTAAAAATACATATTTTAGTAAAGTTGATTTTAAGTGAGCATTTTCTTGCTTAAACCATTTCAGCTACCACCTTCATGAAGAATGTGTGTACTGTAGAACAGAAATTGCCCTTTCTTGGGCTTGTATTCATAAGTTACAGAAAACATTGCAATCCAAGCACATGTTTGTTAACTGCAAAAATAAAATGATGAGCCTGTTTGTAGATTCCCTATCTGGGTCAGTTTGACAGTTGGGCTGGTTGCACCTCTCACTAAACAGTGACACAAAGGGAGCTGGGGTGTAGCTTGCATATCCTGATGAGCCATCTGTGCTAGGAGGGAGGGGAGCAGTGATCACTCACACCTAAAAGGGCTGTGCCTGCCCTCACACAATGCAGTCTCCAACCCCCTGGTGAATGTCTGGGGCCTGGCCTGGGCAAGGCAGGATTTTACAAACAAGAGAGACTTTTCTTTGAAGTAAGCCTACTTCAAAGGGCAAAATGGGTATAAGACGGGCACCCAAAACCACAGACTTTAGATCACTTCTAGAACCCAAGAGGAACATCTGCCTGGAGGAGAGCTGAAGAACTGAGGAAGAAGAGCTGCTCTGCCTGTGACTGTGCTTTGTGGAGCTATCCTGCAGTTGCTGCTTCTGCCTGTGCAAGAGGACAAAGACTTGACTTTGTGTGCCTTCCTTCTTGTGAAGAACTCTTCAAGGGCTTGAATTAGAGCTTGCCTCCTGTTGTTGAAGTCTCAGGGACAGCAAAGACTTCTCTCTGCCAGCACCTGGAGCCTCTGCTGAGACTCCTACCCTACCAAAGTGGTGCCCATACAGTTCCTGGGATCCTGAAAGGAGAAGCTGGCAGAACAAGAGTAAGAAATCCACGCACAGACTGCTGTGCGGGGAAAAGATCGAACGCAACTCCAAGACGCAGCTGAAAAATGGACGCTCGCAGCTGGAGAAACGATGCGCAGCATCGGTGACGGAGGCTGGTGAGATCACAACCCACGCTGCGTGGTTTTCGAATCAACGTGCAGCAGGATTTCCGATGCAAACATCGATGGGTGTGTAAAAACGATGCAAAGCCTGCCCAGACCCGAGAGTGCTCTTTGGATCGACGTATTGCTCTCCTGCAGAGAGAAGAAACGACACACGCCGACCTGACCGAAGAAGAAACAACGCACAGTCTCGCTCGTGAGTGATACTGACGCATCGCAAGCCACTTTTGACGCACACTTGCCCGTGCGGGGTTATTTATGACGCACTCAGGCACATTTCCACGCTAACAGGGTTAGAATTGTGTTTAAAATCACATGAAGACTCTTTTTGGTTTTTAATTGATAACTTGACTTGTGTATGGTGGATTTTTGTCATTTTGGTCTTGTTTTGTTTAGATAAATATTTTCTATTTTTCTAAATCTGTGTTGTGTCATTTTGTAGTGTTTTCATTAGGTTACTGTGTGTGTTGGTACAAATACTTTACACCTAGCACTCTGAAGTTAAGCCTACTGCTCGTGCCAGCTACCAAGGGGGTGAGCGGGAGTTAGCTGAGGGTGATTCTCTTTTACCCTGACTAGAGTGAGGGTCCTTGCTTTGACAGGGGGGAAGCTGACTGCCAACCAAAGACCCCATTTCTAACATCTGACAAACATCACTGTTTCTCAGCTCAGGCAGTGGTAGGTACATTGAGATAGCTGTGTGACATGACTTACTGCGTTAACCAGCACTCCTCAGTCTCACATCCCAGGGAGGTATTGCTTTGAGTTATTTTACATGATGAGGAATATGTAGGAAAATATATCTAGCTGAAGAAAACGTTTCTTATCTTCAGTATCAATATTTCTGATGGATACACCGATTCCTCAATGTCTTCCCTCCTCCTCCTCTAGTGAGTTAGTGTTTCATAACATACCAAGGCATACAACATAGGCCTGAGTGAAATTTAAATTAAACTGTAGTAATTTGCATAATTTTGTGGAATTTCACATTATGCTTGTTAAGCAAAATTCTCAGAAATATGCTGTTACACCACTTTGCATAATTACTCACAGTTTGTGGTAAACATTTCATCATAAATGCACCATAATAACAGAATTTGAGCATCTGCTGCTCTCTGTGTATTCATTTGAATGCATCCTCGTGCAAAAATTGAAACAAGGACACGTTTTATGTATCATAATTGAAGTATAAAATAGTGTGAACTTACAGATTTCCATTTCGTTCAATTGAGCATAATTTTGCTTAACTATGCGAAAGCAAATTATGCAAATTTCGCACATCTCCAATACATGCATGATATGTGTTGCAATAGTTGTCGTTCGTGGTATATAAAAGTGTGGAAAGAAAGGATTTGAGTCAAAAGTAAGCGTGTGTGGTGTATGAGCTATGAGGGCTTCAAAAGCATATCATTGCCTAATACTTAAACCTTCAATTAGAATGCTTCAAAATGCTACATACGTGTGGTTTTTCAATTGCTTCACATTAGCATATTTATATTACATTGAATTTTCTGTTAAATGTTTACTGAGATGTGACCAAACTACATTATATAATGGAAAAAATTGAGTTTGTCATGTTCAAAAGGTTCCTATAATTACTATGTGTTTCCATCCTTAAATTTATTATTAGTCATCCCTCCTATTTAGTCATCATTTATGGACTATGTAGCCTAAACTGGATAATACCCATATTTTAAGGTGTATCGTATCTATAGCTATACCTATATCTAAACCTGAATCCCAACTACAGTAACGTAATTGCTTTCTTGTGGTATTATCGTTCATTTAGTGCTGCCTTTTAAAAAGGGCCTTACAGTAAGCATTACCCTGAAATAGAAGCCTAATGCATGCAGTGTGTGTCTGTGTGTGCGCGCGATGTCCAGATGTGTAACATTTTTAAGCCAGTTGCTCTTCAGCTTTTATGGGCTGCTCTCTCTCAGGTACACCACTCACCCTCCTCTCGTACAGACACGCCACTCACCCTACACATTGTTCACACTACAGTAACAGAGACACGCTGCTTGCCCTGAACTCACATGGGCACACCATACCGCTCTACTGAAAAAGCACACAGTGCACCCTGAACTCACTAGCACTCGTCTCATCCTGCACTTAAAGTTGCACCTCCTCAACCGGAACCCGCAGCATAAAAGCCTTACTCTGCACAAACAATGCACATAGCTCTCCCTACACAGATACAGGAAAGGCCTGCACTTTGCTCATGTTGCACTCACACAGACACCCCCCCAACCCTGCACTTATTCTTGCATATTGCTCACCCTACACATAATCAGGCACACCTTGCACTTGGGCACATTGCTCTTCGTACACTCATACAGGCACATAACTCATAGGGCATTTCCCCCCGAGCTACTCTGGCAATGGTTCATTGTAGTCTGGTCCCCTGTCGTACGTGAGTTGACGTACTAGACGTCAGGGACAGGATTTGTCCTTCCTTAATGTTTATAGCCTCCTGACGTCGCGGCCAATCCGCATCGAGGGTAGTCGTGACGTCAGGGGGCGGCGCGAGGCACAGAAGGAAAGCGGCGCGAAGACGGCGATTCGGCGGTGCTCTCGCCGGCACCTCGTGGGCCTTGTTGTTAGTGGCAGGAAAAGAATAAAGAACGGTTTGAACACAATGCAGCTGCCTCGCATCCTTCATTCTTGCCACTACAAATGGCGACGAGGGTCACAGCTTCTAACATGGCCCACGAGTGAAGCCCTCCATGCCTGATGGTTCCTGATGTTAAAGGGGCACGCTGATGTCTCCCCGCCGATGACCACATGCACTGCTCTCGGTGAGATGATGCTGGGGAGCTCCAAGCGACCGATCTCTGACGATCCCTGCCACGTGAGGACCAGGAAGTAGGCCTGCGCCCCGGGGTTCCTGCCCACTTGTGCACACCTTATAGGAAGTGGCCCGTGTACTGGTGGTCCTCGGCTGTCCGACGTCTTGGGGTATCCTCCCGCGCTGCCTAGGAGACTTCCATAGTTGCTGCTGCACCTATATCTAGTGGTCTCTACGGGAGCGGAGCCCGCTTTTCCGTCATATCTGCGTGCCTCCTCTCTTCCTGGACTCTCCTGGTAAGCCGTGCATGAAATGGAAGGGATGGCTGCGCGCATTTGAGAACTATATCGTCTCCATTGATGGTAAGGGGTATAGCCCCGAGCTGAAAAAGTCGCTGTTATTCGGACTGTTGGGGAAGGCAGGCCAGGAGGTTTTTGATAGCTTGCCGGTTTATATGAATGCCCCTGGGGCTACAACTCCTCTAAATGAATACCAGGAGGCTGTTAAGCGACTTGAGCTACAGTATGCTGAGGAGTGTAAGATCATGGTGGGGCGCCATAAATTCGCACTGCGGAAACAGGAGGAAGGAGAGACTATCGAAGAGTACATTGCGTGCTTACGAGTTTTGGCCCAAGACTGTGAATTTGCGGAGATGACTGATACGTACATCAGAGACCAGGTGGTGTTCTACTGCTATTCGAAGAAAGTGCAGGAACGGTTGCTTGCATGCAGGAATCCTTCACTGAAAGAAGTGATGGCCATTGCAAAGGCAGTGGAACGCTCCATGATGTCTTCTAAGGAACTGGCGAGCACTAGTCAGGCTTCAAATGTGTTCTATGTGCAGGACAAGCATAAACATGCGCCCAAGACTCCAGACAGGGCGACGAGCGATAGAGGGGGAGGCAGGAGGTCGCTCGCTTGTTTTAGATGCGGGTCAAGGGACCACTTAGCGGACAGCAGGACTTGCCCTGCCTTGTCCAAAAGCTGTTCTAAATGCAGGAAGATGGGCCACTTTGCGGCCGTATGTAAAGCCAAGAAATACAGTACGGGCATGAGAGTGAGCTCGGTGAGCGAGAGTGACATGGATGCGGATGCGGACATCGTGTTGTCCATTTATGATGAGGACGGAAGAGTGAAGGGGCCCATTGGCTCTGTCATGATTGGTGCGGTTGAATTGCCATTTACGGCTGATTCTGGTTCCCCACTTACCCTGATCTCTGATAGGACATTTGATTTGAAATGGCAGGATGTACGACTGCATGAGACGGATGCGAATCCAAAGGCCTTCGGGGAACATGACATAGTGATGAGGGGGTACTTCTGGGACTCCCTCACCTTTCGAGGGCGCACGGTGAGAACAAAGATATATGTAGCTGAAAAAGGGAGGAGCCTTGTGGGGTGGAAGGACCTGGCGAAGCTGGGTGTGGTGCTAGTCCCTGGGGCAGAAGATCCCATAGTTCTGAGAGATGATTGGGTCAATTATGTGCAGCCTGAAGATTTGCATGAAGGATTAGCTGAGGTTCTCGATGAATTTGATTCCGTGTTCGAAAACAAGGTAGGGTGTGTAAGAGGTTTTGTGCATGCCATACGGTTGAAAGAGGGTGCCATACCAATTAAGCACAAGGTCAGAACGATTCCTCTTTCTGTAAGGGGCGAGCTCAAAGATGTTCTGGATAGGCTGAAAGTGGAGGGAGTAATAGAGGAAGCAGGTGCATCAGAGTGGGTGTCCGCAATCGTGGTGTCTAAGAAGAAGAGGACAGGGGACATTCGGTTATGTGTTGACCTGCGATCCTTGAACAGAAATATCCTGGTGAATTGCCATCCTCTGCCCAACATTCAGGAGATATTATCTTCCACATCAGGATCGAGATTTTTCACCCTGATAGACCTGAAGTCCGCATACCACCAGGTATGTCTCACGGAGGATTCCAAGGAATTGACCACCTTTATTACCCCGTTTGGAGCATACCGATACGTCCGTCTTCCGTTCGGCCTTGCATCGGCCTCGGGCGTCTTCCAAAAGCTGATGGATCTTCTCTTCTGCGATATGAAGGGAGTTGAAGCCTTCCAGGACGACATTTTGATACACACGGAAGATGTGGAGGGGCACCTGGAACTGCTAGGCAGAGTGCTGGAGGTGCTAAAAGAAAGGGGGATGACGGTCTCCAAGGACAAATGCAAGTTCATGGAAGGGAAGATAGAATACCTAGGGCATGTGCTTACTCCAAATGGCATTGCGCCTAAAGATGATTTAGTGAGGGCCATACGAGATGCCCCTTGCCCAGGAGACAAGGACGCCTTACGATCGTTCCTGGGACTCAGTGAATACTATTCCAAGTTCATGCAAGGATACGCGACCACCGTGGAACCTCTAAGGAAACTGCTACGGAAGAACGAAAAGTACACGTGGGCGCAGGAACAAAGTGATGCCTTTGAATCCGTCAAACAGGCAATCGCCGCGGCTCCAATATTACAGCCTTACAACAAGGATCTCCGGAACGTAATCACGGTTGACGCTAGTGCCAAGGGCATCGGCGCAGTGTTTTGCCAATTTCAAGGGAAGAAGGAGAACACAGTGGCATTCATATCCCGATCATTGAACGAAGCAGAGAAGCACTACAGCACCATCGAGCGGGAGACGCTCGCATGCGTCTGGGCCGTGGAGAAACTGAGGAACTATCTGTGGGGCAGGGAGTTCGAACTGGTCACTGACCACAAACCCTTGATATACATGATGGACGGGAAAGGACGTGGCAATGGCAAAGCCAGCTCGAGGCTTCTACGTTTACTGTCCAAGTTGCAAGAATATCACTTCAACATCAGACACATCAAGGGTGGCCTCAACTGCAGGGCGGATTGCCTATCGCGCATACCAGTCACGGGTGAGGAGGACGCTTCCCTGGATGACACGGAATGCGTTGTAGCAATGGTTGACGCTACAGCCATGTGCGAGGGATCTATATCGGAGGAAGAGTGGTTGACGGCTCAGGAGAAGGACACGACTATTCGAAGGGTGATGGACCACATGACGTCTCGTTGGCCCCCGGTCCGGAACTTGCACGGAGCACTCAGGAGTTTTCAACAGGTCAGCCCAGAACTCACCATTGAGGGCGGCTTTGTGAAGAGACACGAGCTGTTTGTACCTCCGGAAAGTTTGAGAGACAAGTTAATCAGGATTGCCCAAAAGGGTCACCCGGGCAGTACCGCTACAAAAAATCTCCTCAAACAGTACTACTGGTGGCCAGGGATGTGCAGCGACGTCTGCAGCTTCATTGATCGGTGCGGACCGTGCTTAAGGGCCGACAAGCATTGGAAGACGGAAAAAGGGGAGCTGCAACTGGTGGACATTCCTGACGGCCCATGGAACAAGATTGCCATTGATTTCGCGGGCCCATTCACACTGCTACCAGACGAGTGTAGACATCTCATCGTCCTCACGGATTACTTCTCCAAATGGATTCACTACAAGTTCGTCAGGGAAGTTACCACTGAACGAGTGATCAAGACATTGACGAAAAATTTTGCGATTGAGGGGCAGCCAAAGATCATGGTTTCCAACAATGGCACCCAGCTAGTGTCCAGGCAGATGAAGGATTTTCTGTCCAGGTTAGGGATTAAGCAGGAGAAGACCCCGCTGTACAGCCCAAAGAGCAATGGGCAGGTCGATCGGATGAATAGGTTCCTCAAAGAGGGCGTGCAACAGGCAGTCGCCTCCCATATGGATGTGAAAGCGTTTCTAGCAGACAAAGTACACACCTTTCATAACACGCCCAGTGAAGTTACGGGACACACTCCATTCTGATTGATGAGAGGGAGAAGATGCATGAGTGAGCTTACCCCCAAATTCAATAAGTGGTATGACATAAGGGAAGAAAGTGAGGGGGTATCTGATGAGAGATTGAGAGTCAAAGAAAGAATAATGGCTAAACAGGAAAGCAACAAGCGGTATGCTGACAATGTGAATAGAGCCAAAACTAAAAATATAGTGAAGGGGGATTGGGTATTGGTGAAGAAACCTAACAAGATAATGTAAGGAGAGTCTGTGTTTCAAACCCCTGTACGGGTGCAAGGAGTGACAAGAGGGGCAGTCTGTTTGGAAGGAAGGGGATGGCGAAGCAAGGACGACATCATCAGGCTCAAGGCTGGTCAGGAGGAAATCATCATGAGAGGTAGTCGTGCGTGTGGGACCGAAAGCACGGACGATGAGGATGAGTGGCAAGGCCGTGGAGCCAGGGATGTAGTCAGTAGTGATGAGGAGTGTGTGAGTACATCTCCTATGAGAGAGCGAATCGGGCATGGAAGTGCAGAGCGGTGTGAGAAAGCATGGCGCGGCTTGACGGATGTCGAAGGACAGAATGGTAGCAGGAGCGAACCTGCGAAGAGCGACAATCACAACGTGATGAGTTCTGATCAAGAGGATGCATGCGCCGTCAGGGTGGGTTCACCCCAGTATAATACTTCTAGTAGGCCAATGAGGCATATCCGAGCTCCCAAGAGGTTCGAAGATTTTGTTATGAGATGAAGCTCCATAAGTTCTTGTTCTGTTAAAAGGGGAGATGTCGTACGTGAGTTGACGTACTAGACGTCGGGGACAGGATTTGTCCTTCCTTAATGTTTATAGCCTCCTGACGTCGCGGCCAATCCGCATCGAGGGTAGTCGTGACGTCAGGGGGCGGCGCGAGGCACAGAAGGAAAGCGGCGCGAAGACGGCGATTCGGCGGTGCTCTCGCCGGCACCTCGTGGGCCTTGTTGTTAGTGGCAGGAAAAGAATAAAGAACGGTTTGAACACAATGCAGCTGCCTCGCATCCTTCATTCTTGCCACTACATCCCCACAGCCTGTCCATGACACCTCTTACACGTGTACGTGTATTTTCCAGTTAAAGGGGAGTAGCTTACACGAGACAACTAGCTCACCCCTGTGCGCGATCACCAATTCCATTTTTCGAGCCGATCAGCCGATCTTGGTAAGCGGAAGTCATCTACATAGTGGAGCGTTCAAAAAAGTAGTAGTTTCAAAAAGCAGGCTCGGTGAGATAATGTATTTGCCTAAGATCCCACACTTTGATCAGGCAGGAAGCAGGAATGCAGTTCTGATTTTTTTAGTCTCACTGTGCAATTCAGATACTATCTAGGCATTTCTTTCTGGCGTCAAAGCTCCTTAAATCTTGGAGAATGAGATTAGACGAGAAGAGATTGGAGCATGGGTGACAGGCAGAATGCTGTTGTGATTAGGAGGCCATGTTTTTTTCCTGCAGATTCCATTTTTATTTGGACGGGACTTTTGACTAAAACGAGGTGCTGCAAGAATGCTGCAAAAACGCAGTAGTGTGCTGCAAAATTTCCAATTTAGTGCCCCAAATATCCTAATCCGTACCGCTGTATCCTGGGGGTCTGATTGTAACTCGTTTCTATGTGGGAACTGTACTCTTAGACAGACTTTTATTGGCCATGTACTATATTAACTTTCCTTATCTGTCTTTGATGTCATCAAAATGCTTGTGACCACTTTCGAGGAACACGGGGACAAATATGTGACTCGTTTGTCACATGCAGCAACATCCTGTGTTTACCATTCCTTTTCCACAATGACACTTGAGGCTTTAACAACCCTTTCATTTCGATATAATAATATCTGGATTGGAAGGTTCTTAATTGTCTTATTTTGCAATATAGTAAATTAATACCAGCCCATACAGAATGATTATTTTCAACTATGCTGCACATTTGAAAACGTGTAAGTAAATATATTAAAATTATTTGATCTTAAGATGACGCTCTGATCTTGACGTTATGATCTTGTTAAAGTATGATAGCTTTGCAACATGTTTTTAAGCTCAGTACCTTGAGCTTGTTTCTGTTTTAATGACTTTTTAAACAATTGTATCACGCTATTAAATGCCAACTTATAGCTGAGTGGATCCTCACCAGAAAATAAAATAAAAGGGCTCTTTTGACATCAGTGACTGGAGGGAGAATATCTGATACGACGTGTGTTTTTTCAACAGGTGATCTTAAACATCGATTTGAGCTGTCCAAGAAGACTGCAGAAGAAGCTCTGAACACATCTTTAGTAGTTACAGATGTCACTGGCCCAATGTCTGAGAATCTGAAAACATTTGCAGAAAGTATTACCCAGTCAGGAAATGATTTTTCGGCATTCAACCGCGCAGTGGGCACAGCCGATGACGCAGGTAATGTGGTCATTTTCTCTGTCATGCTTCTTACTCCTCAGCTGAGCTTTGCCTTAAAAGCCTTTTAGATAACCCGCAGAATAGCTCTGAGCTCACTCAGAAGCAAACACGCCAAAAATTATTTTAAAAGGTCCTCATTACAAAAATTTGGGGAAAACAGCATCCGTGTTCCCACACTCTGAATTACTAACAGCAGGTGGCGCGATACGGCAAGATATGGCACGATAACTCTGAGGTGCAGGGATTCGGTTTTGTCCTAAGGAATGTGGGTTAATCATAGAAATCGGAGTTGCTGCACAGATTCCCAAAGGTATTTTTTCACATTCTGAGCCTTTTTCTCTGTACACATTTATGCCGCTTTTGCTTGACTTGCTGCGTGTGGGAAAATATAGTGGGAACGCTGTGTTCCCACAGAACTTGTACGCCCATGTTGTCTGGTCCTGTTACTTTCCGAATCCGCATTGGCTGCTGACTCGTAATGAACACCAGTGTTCTAGATAAGGAAGTCTATTTGGAAAAGTGTAGGAACAGTCGAGATGCCATTGCAAATGAACGAAGAGCACAGTTAGGCCCATATTTATACTTTTTGACGCAAAAGCGGAGCAAACTTACAAAATACAATTATATTTTGTAAGTTTGCGCCGCTTTTCCGTCCAAAAAAGACGCAAATGCGACGCAAAAAAATATAAATATGGGCCGTAGTTCCAAAAGAAGGGATGTAGCAATGTCCTGTTTGTCTTACACTGTGAGGTACGGAGAAGTGAACAGACGAAGAAGCAGGGAGAAACATGTCAAGGTAAGTTGTGAGCTAAAACAAAGCCAGGCTGAATTCCAAATTGGGTGAGACAAGATTTTATGTCACATATTTGCTAAAAACCGTATCACTGAGCAAAGTCAGCTTGGAGGTGTATGCTGCCTGCATGCCATAGCCAGGGAAAGAGCAAGGAAGAAACATTCTGGTTCCTGATTTACTGGGAGATGTAAATTAAACGTTTTAGCGATCTAACGTGTATATATCTTACTTGTTTTTCTATCATAGAAACAACATGGTTATGACTGCTTAATTCATGGTCAGCCACGGGTGACCATGATCTAAGTACCCTATATTGGAAAGGAGTATAACATGCTTTTACATTAAATATTGTGTAAAATAATTATGCCCCCTTGACTAATTTGCACAATCGACTAGTAAACAGATGGTATTTAGGTTCTTATTTTTTCTTGTATGTATGTTACGACGTTGTTTAAGGAAATTACAGATTTTTTAGAGGCAACTTGCCAATAAACCTAATAATGTTGGTTACAGAATTTCAGTGCTTCCATGTAGAGCAGGGAACAAGCAGGAATTTGGCATTCCAGAGGATAAAAGTTGGGCAGGGGAAAGACACTTCAAAGTGCACAACATTTTTCCATATATCGAAAATCGACACTTTTTATCATCTACAGTAGCTAGATATACTTTTGATGTATCTGTTTATCACTTAATAAAGATACTGATTGATATTAACGTTATTATTATTATTATTATTTGTTTGTACAAAGAAATGTCCTCTGCATGGCTCTATAGAGCTTCGGCCCTGCAGGAGGTAGATTTCTGGCCTCGACCTCGGCATATATTACAAATCATGGGTCTGCACAGCAGGCGTTTGTGACCTGGATTGAGACCTAAAGCGGGGCTCCGTGATATGGAGGTCGCTCCATATGCACCTTCTTCACTAAATGTGACTACTGTAATCTCACCAGGCTCCAGAGGACCCACAGCAGTGGCAAAAATAATGATAAAAGTGTCACGACAGGTTTTCTTTACCTCTCCCTAGCAGGAAGAGTTGTCTTCAGAACTCTTCCATCTTCTTTTTAATTTGATTTGTCAGTCTCCTGCCATTGGGTCTTTTGCCCATCCATGCTGAACTTAGATATCACATATTTTTACTCATATACATGTATGGAGTAAGTGCATGGAGATTGTGTGTTACTCATGTCCATAGCCTACCCTGAGATCAGTTTTATATTCACTGCGTCAAAGTTGCACCTATGGTGGAGGTTAGAAAAGGGCCCAGATAGCCGAAGCATCCCAGTGAGCCTTTGAGGTGGATCAGACTTTTTGATGTCGAAGAGAGGATATAGAGATACAGAGATCCCTGTGATGTGGCAAAGGTGTCCCCCTGCCCTTTGCTGGCCCAATATTCAAAGGAAACCTCCACATGTTAGCAGTCAAGGGTTTTGTACCCTTGTTTTGTATGTCTCCTGAATGGAGATGCCCAGCTCCGCCCCACTTCTCCGTCAGCAGCTTGTGACAAAGACCTTGACTTGGCCAGTCTGAGTGGAATAAGCAAAGGAGGCAGAACTGCCCAAAACTGGTGACAGTGCTGATTGATGGAATACATAATTGACACATGCAATTCTAGTTTAAAGATGGGACAAACTTCCAGCAAGCGTGTCAAGAGTTTTCTTCCAGAATCTAGAGTTCCACATCAGTGGCAACAAGAAAGTGGTGTAAAACGATACCCTCACAGATTTTTTTTTGAGCAGGCACATATTCTGTTTAGTGTTACCGGTGAATGCTGTGCATAGTGAGACTGATCAGGCCCAAATGATGTGCTGGGTAAGCAGTGGTAACCCCTGACTCTGGTTTAGGATGGTCTCATCTAAACAACTCAGCAACTGTGCTGCCCCTGCTCTCAGTCTCTCTTGTGGTGATTTGTAGTCAGTGCGTGCTCCCATCTTCCAACTTGCCACGCACAAAAGAATAGTTCACAGGCAAACGACCAATCAGCATTGTGGAAACATTTTGCTCTTCTGAATATCTATGTTTCATTTCTCCTGATGGTATTTACAATAAAGCTGCTCCTCATAGTGGGCATAGTCCCGTGGTGCACATATTTTCCAAAGGATGTCTGGATTGCCAGGCCTTAAATCTTTGCATTATTTTATTTTAATACATTTATCACCGTACACTGTTCGTTGGTTCTTCAATTAATTCTTTTTTTATTTTTATCTGTAGGAAATTGCCCTTTTTGCAGGGTTATCCCCAATCTTTTTGCCTTCTTCCTCTCATTTTTTCAGATCTGTTTTTTCTGGATTATTGTCTCTGCACACTTTACCACTGCAGATCAGTGCTAAAATGCAAGTGCTCCCTGTGTAAAATGTATTGGTGATTGGTTTATCCATGATTGGCATATTTGATTTAATATTAAGTCCCCGGTAAAGTGCACTATGTGTGACCTGCTCCTGTAAATCAAATGCTACTAGTGTGCCCGCAGCACTGATTGTGCCACCCACATGAGTAACCCTGTAAATATGTCTCAGATCTGCCACTGCAGTGTTTATGTGTGCAGTCTTGCACTGCCAATTCGACCTGGCAAGTGTACCCACCTTCCCTTTTACTACATGTAAGTCGCACCTAGGTAGGCCCTGGGTAGTCCTATGGGCATGATGCAGTGTAGGGCATGTACTGTTGTGGTTTACATGTCCTGATAGTGAAATACTGCCAAATTAGTTTTTCACTATTGCAAGGCCTATATCTCCCATAGGTTAACATGGGGACTGCCTAAAAAGATCTTTTAAGTGTAGTTTCCCACTGGGAGCAGATACAGATGTGGAGTTTGGGGTCTCTGAACTCACAATTTAAACATACATCTTCTGGTAGAGTTGGTTTTTAGATTGTGAATTTGAAAATGGCACTTTTAGAAAGTGGATATTTTCATGCTTAACTATTCTCTGCCTGCTTGTGTAATCCACGTCTGGGTCAGACTGACAGTTGGGCTGTTTGTGAATTCCCTTTAGACAGTGACACAAAGTGAGCTGAGGAGTGTTCTGCATATCCTGATGAGTCTCATGGGCTAGAGTGGGGAGGGAGGAGCTGATGCCTGCACCTGAAAGGACTGTGCCTGTACTCACACAATGCAGTCTCCAACCCCGTGGTGTGTGTCTGGGGCCAGGCCTGGGCAAGGCAGGATCTCATGAACAACAGAGACTTTCCTTTGAAGTTTGCCTAATTCAAAGGTAGAGATGAGTATAAGTAGTGGGCCAGAAACAATAGACTTTTGGAACACTTTTGGATCAAGAGGAACCTCTGCCAAGGAGAGGAGCTGAAAAGCTGGAGGAGGAGTACTACCCCTTTGCAGTGTGTGCTTTATTTGTATTTATGGAATGGTGCTAGCTGGTGCAAAGGGTGGGCTAGCGTAAAAAAAAATGACTTTAGCCGGGTGGGGGTGGGGTATGAGAGAAGGGGGTTTTGTACCAAAAATGACATTAGGCAGGTTAGAGTAAAAAAATGACTCTAACTAGCCTAGCATCATTTTCCGATGCACAATCATCCATACCACATGACTCCTGTCTTAGAAAAGACAGGAGTCATGCCCACCACCCCAATGGCCAGCACAGGGGACTATTGTTCCCTGGGCATGGCCACTGCACCCAGTGTCATGTAGGGGGCCCATTTCAGGGCCCCCAATGGCACTTTAAAAAATAAAATAAAATACTTACCTGTACTTACCTGGGATGGGAGGTCCTCCATCCTCCGCTTTCCTTCTGGTGTGGGTGGGGGTGTCCCTGGGGCCTAGAGAGGGCACCTGTGGGCTTATTCATCGGTGTTCCACCATGGAAATAGGCCCACAGGTCTCCTAACGCCAGCCCTGACCCAGGCGTTAATTAATGGTTCAAAGTAAGCTTTGCACCATTATTTTACTCCTCCTCCCACCCTGTGCATGATTTTAGCACAGGGGTATAAATATGGCGCTAAGGCCATAGAGTCATTTTTTGCACGGGAACGCCTACCTTGCATTTCATTGACACAAGGTAGGTTTCCATATCCAAAAAATGACCTTAATTCCATAACTTTGAGTCTAGACAGGTCTAGCGCCAAAGAATAAATATGGAGTTAGTTTTGCACCGAATTTGCATTAAAAAATGACGCAAATTCGGTGCAAAACAAGTGTAAATATGCCCCCTTGTATGGCTGAGATTCCCTTTAGTCTGTACACCTTAAAAAGAAACAACTTTCCAAATAATGCCAGTGAATATATGCTGTCCTTTTGCTGTAATTTCAAATAAAAATGAACTACTTTGCAAAATGGGCCTGTACATCATATACCACTGCGAATAGAATAGTTTAATTATAGTGAAAAAACACCGAAGAGATTGAAGAGATTGAGCATTCTCGTATGATTGAACATCAAGGGCATCCTTTGCTGGAAAATTGAAATGCCATTAAGTTTTTATTGTTTTTCCCTTCTTGTTAATGAGGTTACTAGTTGCACAGTGCGCGTTCTTTGAAGATGTCATCCTCAGAGCACAACTGAGAATGCAGAGGTATAATAATTCCCACCTCTGTGCAGGGTGGACGGGCCTACACTGCATGCACAGCCATAATTAAGAGATGGGGAGGAATTCTGTGCTAAAGGGCACAGCTTTAGAACTGAAGAAAGCTGGTCTGGCTCTTGTTTTATTTATTTATTTGTTTCCCCCCTAAAGCCATACAAAAAGAGACAAGACAATAAAGCATAAAAACATAAAAAAGAATGTTCAAATCCATTAAAAACATAAAAAATAATAATCAGTGGCATATTTCATTGGGTACTCACAGTCTTTTCCTTTAAAAAGCCAATTGACAAAAAGGGCCTGATTTAGAGTCAGGCCAACCAGGTTACTTGTCGCAAAGTTGATGGATATCCCGTTCACCGTATCACAAGAGCCATAGGATGTAATTGATGTAATGGACTTGCAATACGGGGGGTGCGGGTAACCCAGTCCACTAAACTCTAAATCAGGCCTTCGTAAAAGCCGGGCGCACTCAGACCTGCTTCCGTGTAGTGTGAAATGGATGCACTCCAGGGTTATTTCTCACCCAAATTCATCCAGTTTTGAACCTGATCTGTTTTCCCAGCAATATGCCACCATATGCATCAGGAGGAATTTGAGGGAGGAAAAAAGTGAGGCAAAACCATATCTATGATATTCCTCATTCTATTGTGTCAAACTTGGAATCAACCACAATGTGATATAAAGGAATATACCACGTGTTTCCATATTCTTGGTACGCATCAGCACTGTGTTTTCAGGGGTGGGGTGGTGTAGCATTGTGGCACTAGCTATTTCTGCTGCTTCCTGAATCATTCCCGGAGAGGACCACTAAGACAACCTGTAGCATGATCTATGGTGTATTTTAATTTATTTATTGCTATTGGGAGAATGCATAAGGCGTGATCAATGCCGAAGAGGGCAACAGATCACTATAAATATCAACAAGAAACATACCCTTCTTCTGAAAGGAACTTGCAGTTGTCCTTTCAATCAGAAATCATAGCTATATTATCATATTTCCTGAATTACATCAGTAAGGGGAGAAGATCTGATGTGGAAATGAAGGCTGTCCCTGAGTCTTTGTTTTTATGCCAAAAAAGCTAGTTGGCTTGCACATTCTTTTCACGTCTTTTGGATTGCCAGCGTGGGAAGGGATACGCTCATAGCAGTATGTGTCCCATCAGTCATTAATTTTGGACGCCAGGTCCTGAGGTTTTCTCATGTGAAGTGCGAAATGTGTCAAACACCAAACTTTAAAGAGAATTCTGTTTGAATGAGGTAGCCAATGTAGATATTTTAAAAGAGGGGACATCTGCTCCAGCTTTTCTTGGTTGTTGATTAATCAAGCCAGTGCATGAAGAAAGTGTTTAATTGATTTCAGTTCGTATTGCAGTAGACCAGTGAGTAGGCCCTTCCAATGTGTGAAAAGATGAAGACCTGGATTGTGGATCTTAAATTAAGTTCATGCCCGGGAGAAAGTGGTTAATTTTGGCTAGTTTTGTTTGCTGGACCCAAACCTGTTTGGGCCCCTTTCTTGATACTCTCCTTCAAAGATAGAGAGGAGTCCATGAGAAAAACCAGTGATTTATCAGAAGATGAAAGTCGGCGGAGATACTCAAATCTAGATTGTTGAGCCAATCTTGGATGAAGGGCTTAGAGATCCCATATTTTGAGTTTTACATATACCGTAGATATTCAGTTTTGGATGATGTCCAGACAGCATCTGAATTTAAGGATGTCTTCAGGTAATCACACTTTAAAGTCTGAAAGGTGCAGTTATCAGTGGGAGTGAAAATAGAAGCCTGTGCACCTATTCAGAGGAAAGCACTGGTTGAGATCTGGAGGATATGCAAATTGTTTGTGCGAGAGACTTAAGAGGTAAATATTGTAAGACGCTATCACTCATGCCTGCATGCTTCTGAAATGAGACTTATTGAGAATAGCAGCATCAGATACATTAGTTTGTGCAGAAACATTAATGACTATGAGTGTAAAAAGAGAATATAAGTGAAAGGTGGCATATGTGTGTTAAATAGGGCCATATGTACGAAAGCTTTTTCCCATAGACACAGAATGTGTAAAATCCTTTCGTACATCTGGTCCACAGTTTGATGTGGATGAGATTTTTGTGAGATGGTGAACGGGCGTGTTAGTGTTTGATAGAGCGTAGTTTGTGGAATAGGGTAGGAAATGTTTCCTGTCGTGTACGTTTTCCAAGCAACGTGTAGCTGGCAATATGAATAGCTATCAAAATGTAAAAGAATGTTAGATGGAAGAATAATATATGTTTGTGAATAGTGACAGCAGAATAATGATGAGAATATGATAAGCTTGAGGGAGCATGAGGGATAGTGAGTGATGCCAAAGAGAAGATCAATGAAAATTGTGAGTTTTTTGTACATACTGAATTTAGTGTAGAGAACGCTTGAGGTATTGTATTTGTATGGAGTCGTTTATTTCTGTCCCTTTTTAATCTTAAGGTGTACTGCCTGCAACATGTCGAATATGATGAGCTCAAGGGACAACACGTTATGTTCATTATTTTCAAACAATTGTGTTGTTAATTTATTTTGGCAAATGTTGTCCTAATTTTATCTATTGACTCAGTATTGATTCCAAGTACATTGTAAAGTAATTTTTAGCCATTAAATGTGATTTGAAACGTTTGTAGTCGCAAATACCAGATCTAATCTCCTTCCTTCTAATCTCTTTACTATCATGTCAACAAAAAAGGTATAGGTAGAATGGTTCAATTAATCTTAGACACTGGTAATTACGTTGGGCCACATTCCATTCCACTGTTTTTTGCCCACTGAGCCTCCTGAGACATAAGCCTCATATACAAATCAGCCTTCGTCTTGCTCCAACAAGAAAACACCAGTCTAAATTCTAGTGTAATGACTAGTTGCTGAGATAAAATCAAGCACTCCACCCATCACTCTTTTGTTTTCTTCGGAGCGACACTGTGAGTACAACAGGTATGCCTAGATATGGGTCCTGTGCTTACTGTGCCAGTGGAGACAAGCTGTACCTTACTGATGAGGCCTAAAAAGATCGAAACCAATCTGGCAATGCTTTTGTTCCCACCAGGAGGGGACCTGGCGTGCCAGTGTCTTGGGCTGAACTGTTCATATTGGAGCAGGGCCATGCCTGATTTGCATATGGCAGATCTTTAACTAGAGTGACATAGTAACCAAAAAAGATTGACTAGAAAGTGGCCCACGTAATTACCACTTGCTGGTACAAACTCTAGCTTTCCACTTATCACCTTTTTCTTTTCATTTACTATGATGTCATCACTCACAGAGGCTATGTAATTTCCGTTCCATAATAATGTTCTACTACTTATGAATCACTCCTGAGAAACTGGAGACATGTCTGGTTCTGACCGACATGTCTTCTAGAAGTATAAATTACGTAAGCAACTATAGGTTGATTACATAGGTGAAGATTTGTTACCCATTTGCTGATAACTCGTTTATCTCATCAAAATATAGAGTACTCACCATGGTGGCTCTGTCACCACAAGCTCCCTTCTAAAATCTGTTGTAGGTAAAGTGTTATGTTATTTTACGGCATTTATGGTTTGATATGGTATGGTATGGAGTTGAGGTGGGATGGACCAGCTTAAAAAAAATAGCTCAGGAAATATAGGGGCATATTTAAGAGCCCCTTGCGCCGCCCTAGTGCTGCCGTAGCATTATTTTTTTATGCTAAGGCAGCTTTAAGGTGGCCTTTTCCCTGCACCATATTTAAAAAGTGGAGCAATGCACGCATTCCGCCACTTTGTAACCCCTTGCACCACATTATGCCAGCAATAGGCATAATGTATGCAAGGGGGGCGTTCTGGCTCTAGGAGGCCCGCAAAAATGGCAAAAATGTAACAGACTTCATTGTGTCATTTTTGACGTCATTTTTAGGGCCTGCTCAGAACAGGTGTTAAAATGACACACCCATAGAAACCTATGGGCCTCCTTGCACTTTGTTACACTAGCATCAACATTTTTGACACTAGTGTAGCAAAGTGCCACAATAACATAAAAAAAGTGATGATATTGTGTTAACTTCTGCCATGGTGCACTGTATTAGAAATACGGCGCAACCATGATGTTGTTAGGTGTCGGTAAGGGTGGCGCAGAAAAAGTGGCGCATCAGTTCTGATGCACCACTTTTTCATAAATATGGGCCAAAGTATGGTTGGCCAAATGTTACTTTCGGTACTGCTAGTCAGAGCCTTCCGAACCCAATCAGCAGCACATAACAAGAAACACATGTAAAATGCATCTTGTGCAGCACATTATCCCATGAACTCACCTATGTTGCAGCTACCAGTGGGGCCATGGGTGAACGCCCGTGAAGCATGAGTGCACATTTGGTGAGGAAAGAGTGCCAGGACTTCAAAGCCAGCATGTACTTTATGTTGTTTCCTTCACTTAAAAATGCACATGGAGCATACTTCCCATGTGTAAAGATCTGTTAATTCCGTGACCTCGCGCAGGACAGTTTAGATTGACTGTCAACACTGTAGCGCAGGACCGTACAACAGTGTGTGCATTAGGTCAGGATTGAGGGCTTGCAAAGTGGACGTCCGTCCCTATCCCCAGGGAAATAATGATTCAGGTGAGCTGGGGTAAGATATGCCCTGTGCAGTATAAAGAATTGTATATTCTTAAAACAATAATTGCAGGAAACCAGTTGAAGGAATTCTAGCGCCTTTTCCCACTCCCCGTCGTGCAACACCATCCCAAAGTTGTCCTCCCATTTTTGCCGCAAGATAGTGAGGAGGGAACCATCAGCTCACGGACAGTTTTTAAAGCCAAATGAGAAGGTGTCGCCCGCCTCCCAAGGTGAGGATGGTTTTCAGCACAGAATGCGTGGCAGATTCCCCTCTTGAGATGTCCCAAAGGGTAAAACAGGTATGGCTGAGCTGTCTGTGTAGAAGGAACTGCCCCAGTGCGAGGTCATGCTCTACAGCCAGTTGATCAAATGGGAGAAGGTGTCTGTCAGAGAAGTGATAACCGAGGGTTAGCAGCAAGCGTTTGTAGGAAAGTGCCCCTTTCGACTTGGTCACTCCCATTTTCTGCCTGGTACATGATGCAATTTTGAATGAAAGTTCATTGGGTTCCTGCTAACCAGGTCCCCAGTGGCAGATCACTTTCCCTAAAACTGTGCAATAGTTCCCCAATTGGCAATACCTTTGCCCTCCCCGTATGTCCCTAATAAATGGTACCCTGGTATTTAGGGCCTGGGTACCAAAGAGGGATCCCAAGGACTATTTAGCAAGCATTATGCCACCCTCAGGGACCCCTCACCTAGCACAGACTGCCATTGCAGGCCACATGTCTTGGCGCAGCTAAAAGTGAAAATATGACATGACAGACAGCCTGTGTGCCATGTCCCCTAACACTGTATGCAATATATGTAAGTCACCCCTACAGCAGGCCTTACAGCCTTAAGGCAGGGCACATTATATTACATGTGAGAACATATCTGCAAGAGCAGATATGCCCCTGTGGTGCTTTTGTGGATTCTTAGACCTAGTTAATAAAGAGGGAAGCCATTTTAAGTAGATGTGCTGGACACTGGTCTCTACGAGTTCCTCAGCTACATGATAGCTTCACTGAAAGTAGGAATGTTTAGTATCAAACATCTCAAATTGTTAAACCCTCACTAATGCCAGTGATGGATTTATTAATACAGGAACCCAGAGGGCAACTTCGAGGTGTCCCCTGTAAACCTACCATCTACCTGTGTGAGGATTGACCAGTTTTAGCCAGCCTGCCATCACCAGACACAAGTCTGCCCCCCCCCCCCCAAGGGTGAAAGCCTATGCTCTCTGGCAGTCATAAACAAGGCCTACTCTGGGAGAGGTGTTTTACACACCCTGCTCAGCAGGATGACCTGTGAACCTGTATTCCAAAGCAGGGGGCTTCAAAGAAGCCCACCGCCCTTGGTATGCAGATCTGGCTTAATTCAAAGGAGAGATGCTGACCTCCCCTGCTCCATGGCCTATTTGGCACCAGTTCAGGTGGGAAATTTAGTATGCAGAGATGTGTCCACACCTCAGGTCAGTCCCACCACTAAAGTGAGCTGCCTGATGTGGACACTACATTTAGAAATCTGCCATCTTGGTGTTGGCAGATCTAGGAACTCTGCAACAGGGATATGCCCACTTCCCACAGGAAGTCCCCACACATTATCCGCCCCTCCTCCAGAGGATTTGGGGTCCCAATGCAAGTTTAGTGCAAGCCAAAGTTGATTCCTCGTGGTGTAGGTCAGTCTAGTCCCAGGCATCCCTAGGGTCTGTAAAGAAGACGGAGGCACCTTCAGAGATCAATTTGAGGCGGGCTGGAAACAGCAGTGAGTATTGCACCCCCAGTTGGCAAAGATGCTGGTTGACCTCCTGCGTGGAAACGAAACGACGCATCGCCGTGTGTGGCCCGAGAAATCGACGCACACCACTTTGTTTCCACGCTTCTCCTCCTCTGCAGCCCTTTGTGGAGATTTTTCACGTGAACCAGGTACTTTATGCTTTAAAGAGACTTTGTTTGCTTTAAAAAGAGTCGAGACACTTTATATCACTTTTCAGTGATATCTCTACATTCACTTATTGCATCTTCGATCGTTTTGACCTGCATTTAACCAGATACATATTATTATATATTTTTCTAAACACTGCGTGGTGTATTTTTGTGGTGCTATATGGTGTTATTGTATGATTTATTGCACAAATACTTTACACGTTGCCTTCTAAGTTAAGACTGACTGCTCAGTCCCAAGCTACCAGAGGGTGGGCACAGGATAATTTGGATTGTGTGTGACTTACCCTGACTAGAGTGAGGGTCCTTGCTTGGACAAAGGGTAACCTGACTGCCAACCAAAGACACCATTTCTAACAGGCATTCTTAAACATATCTTGAAAAACATGGGTTGATGCACATTTACAGCAAAGATCCCTGTCTTCATTACTCACCCCTTACATTTGGACTGGGCTTCCAGTAATTAAAATACACCTATGTCAGTATAAGTAGTATCCCACTTTTATATATTGCTTTACATCAGAGCTTCACCTGTTTTAGTGCTTGCAGTGTTGACAGTAATCGAAACTGAGGCAGAGGGAGATGGAGTAGTTATTTTGGGGTCTGTGATTAACTGTAGGCTGCCTTCTTTAACCAAACACAGACGCTGACATTTGCGAAGCTGATGGATTCTCACTACTATGGAATGCAGCCAAATATTCCACAACTGTTTGCTGTCATGGAATTATTTTGCGAGCCCACCTTGCCCACAACTCCTCGTATCTACCTGCATTACATTAGTAACCCATCCTTTTAGGAGGATGGGCCTCTCAGGAATCCATCCTATTCTGCTACTGTCCTTAAGCTCAGATTGTTAAATGGTGTTTCATCATACAAGAGTGATAATTATTACCTACATAGCAAAGTTCTGATTTGCTATTGGAAAAAAATTATAACTGTACCCTGTTTTTTTCATTGCAGTAAGGCGCCTGACTGAAGTTGTTCCACGCATAATGGACAAGCTACGTACAGTGGAACAAAGGTTGCCTGCAACCAACATTTCCGACAACATCCAACGAGTCAGAGAGTTGATTGCACAGACAAGGAGCATAGCTAGCAAGGTAAAGGTGCTAGAAGGGAGGAGTCACTCAGTGCTGACTGGAAAGTGGCGATGTCAGGCTGCTTACTACCCAAACTCTGCTTTGTGACATAGGAAAGACACCATCCTTTAAAGAAGAGTTTGAAAATTATCAGGGAAATGGAACTAAGATACAGGTTGCAAAAAGTGGTTGCAATTTGTGACAGACTTGCCTACTGACTAATATCTAAGCAGGCCACAATTTACAACTCACTCTGATTGGCTATAAGCACAGGGATGAGGACCTGCAAAGGTCAGCAGACCACCAACACTTTGATTGTTTTTCAAAAATAAATGTAAAAAAATACCTTAAAGGAAATGGTACTAAAAAAAAATGATTTTGAAAAATGTAATTGAGAGTTGGCAAGGGTTTCCTAGATTACTGCTTAGTACCCCTGAGCAGCCCCCGAAATTTGCAAAGGAAAAGGGGGCCTGAGTGGACCCCTTTCTTTCTATGAAGGAGTTAGTACCTTAACTTGGGGGCTGGTAACTTAACTACAGCCAAATCACAGCTTGGAAAGAATTGCCCACAACATGACCCTTTTATATTGCAATTCGGAAACCAGATTTAGGAGTTGTTAACACTTTATTGACTTCTAAAATAGGTTTAGTGGATTGAAAATATCATTTCAATAGCCTCAAACACCCCTATTTTGCATATTTGACTGTTTACAAGCAATAAGATGTTTCACACATCTGGTCCATAATGCTTCAACCTTGGTTCTGTCAGAGGCTGTTCCCCATCACATTGTACTAACTGGGTCAGTTAGTTCTTTCATCCATCTTTGACTTTTGTTTACAATGATTAGTTTTAATGACAATACAAATTTCTACCCTTGCTTCCCTGGCTTCATTAACTTTTGAGAAACTCTCCAGGAAATATATTACGAGAATTTGCAGCTTTAGCTATGCCCCATGAGATGCTAGTGTGATCCAGAAATCTGTTCTCTTCACAAACACTTGTTTATTGCCATGCTGCACTGGGTTGCAGAATGGAAGTTGAATTTTGGTTAAAGAACAAGACTGGTCTTTGAAGTTCTCATCTGCTTAATTAGTAAACATTTTAGTATATGAAGTTAAAGTGTAAATTAAACAGATACTTTCACACTGTTCTCTCACTTTCATTTCATATCTGATTACAGCCATATTCGCTGGTATTTATAATGTTTAGTTGACCTTTGGTGTGACTTGGCATGTTACAATACAAGATCCACTATTTACCCTGTAAGTAAAATGTGCTTCCCTGCGAAGAATGTGATTCACTCATTAATAGGCATACTCTCACTGATGGATACAGTTTCACTGATAGACATGCTACCTTTTATATAGGTAGTCTCATAGGAAATCATGTCCACAATGCCACACTTAGGCCCACATTATGACATTGGGGGTATAAACCGCCTACAGCCGCGGTGATGGTCGCCAAAAGACCGTCACCGCAGCTACCATCCGTTCGCCAGATTATGGCCACAGCTGGACTTCCACTATAAGAAAGGCGGAAATCCGGCTGTGGCCATACTGGCGGATGGTGGTAAGGTGGCACTGCTAACACCAGCACTGCCACGCCAGTAGACCGCCGCCAGCCATATCATGACATATGATACGGCCTGGCAGTGTTCTACTGGCGGGCGCTTCTTGCGGTAAGAGCGCCCGTCCCGTTCCCTGATGGAAGACCACCTGGATGCAGGTAAGCTGGGCTTCCGACAAGGGAGGGGGGTGGGGGTGTTGTGTGTGTGGGGGGGGGGGTTGTGTGAATGAATGTGTGAGTGTGTGCATGAAAGTGTCTGTGTGTGTAGTGTTGTTTGCGTGTGTTTATGCATGTGTGTGAATGCGTGTAAGAATGGAAATGTGAAGGCGTGGCTGCATGTCAGTGTCAATGTGTGTACAGATGTGTGCGAGCATGAATGGATGTATGCGTGAATTAATGCGTGTATGCTAGTGTGAGTAAGTGGGCATATGCATGGTGGTGTCTGCAGGTGTGTGCGTGTATGGGGGGTGGAGGGTCAGAAGGGGGAAGCGTGGATGGAGAGGGAGTGTGGGGGGTGTTTGGGGAATGTTTTGGGGGGTGAGTGAGCCTCCGCCACAAAAGCCATGGCAGTAGGCTGGCTCAAAATGCCACGGCGGTACTATAGCGCCCGCCGGGCTGGAGATTGATATCTCCGGCCCGGCGGCTGCTATCCCCATGGCGGTAGGAATGGTAAATTTGCGGGTTGGCTGCAGCCAACCCACCAATGTTATAATGTGGCGG
Source organism: Pleurodeles waltl (assembly GCF_031143425.1). NCBI lineage: Eukaryota > Metazoa > Chordata > Amphibia > Caudata > Salamandridae > Pleurodeles > Pleurodeles waltl. Next base: position 657,043,221 of record NC_090444.1, on the reverse strand, counting down.
TATATACTGCCAGCCTGTTGGTGGTACTACCGCCACCTTAACACCTACCGCTGGGGTCATAATGACCCCCTTAGTCTCATTGATGGGCTCGTTCTTTTTGATGGATGAAGTCTAATAGGTAGCCATTTTCTTTTTGATGGATATAGTCTCAGTGGCAAATGTGTTATCATCAATAGCTGTAGTCGCATTGATAGACATATACTTTTTGATAGATATAGATTCTTTGGTAGACATATTCCTATTGATAGGTATAGGCTCTTGGGTAGACATACTCCTATGAATGGATACAGATTCTTAAAAAGACATGCTGTCATGGAGGGATCTGGTATTGTTGATAGGCATTTTCACATTGATCAATATGGTCAGATTGACAGACTTTCTCTCATTGATGAATATAAGACTTGATTTAGAGTTTTGAGAATGTGTACTGCTTCACAAATGTGATGAATATCATGTCTGCCTTATTACAAGTGCATAGGATGTAATGAACTTGTCAAAAAGTGGACGTGATGCCCATCATGTTTGTGATGGAGTAACCAATCCGCAAACTCTACATGATGCCCCTAGTCTCATTGGTAGATGTTTACTTTGACAGGGCTTTTACCATTGATCATTATTGTCGAGTTGTTAGATTTTCCCTCATTAATGGATATAGTCTTATAGGCCGATGTATCGTTACTGATTAATATAGCCTCATTAATATAAACACTCTCATGGATTAGCATGGTCTCACTGGCAGACATGCTGTCATTGATCTACAAGGTCTCTTTGCAATGTATTTTCTCGTGAATGAATATATTGTCAATTACATATTCTTAATGCTATCAATGGAAGGCTTTCACTAATCAATGAAAACACTCACAAAACGTTTACAAAGTGTTTGACAATCTGCTTTTGCATTTAGAAGTGACAGATGGGTCTTTTGTTCCTTAGTCTTTTTATCTTCATTAAAAAATGGAATCTCACCTGTGGAATATAAGGTCAAGAAGTATTTTCTCTGTATAGTTCAGTTTTATTGTACTTTCAGGTGCAAGTCTCAATGAAGTTTGCTGGCCACTCAGCTGTTGAAGTCAACCCTAAAACAAACGTTGCAGACCTCCAGGCCTTCTCTTCCATTAGTTTGTTCATGCAGCTTCCAGAAGACAAGAAGGTGGCATCACAGGACAGGTTTATCATGTATCTTGGCAGCAAAAATGTAAGTGCATCCTTTAATTTATTTTAAATTCAAGAAATGCTTAGATAAAGGATGGTAAAATCTTACACTGTATGGTGTTTGAGATGGTCCTTGGCAACTATAAAGGAGGCAAGCCATCAAAAGTATAAATGTTTTACCAGAGAGAGAAGCAGACACCTTCATGTCTAAAGGTTTCTCTCTGGGTAGGCAATGTGGTTCAAGAGATGGGTCTTGAAAGGGAAAATGTGAAATATTACACAAATTCTCATTCATTTGGGCAGTCATTCCTATACTGTGGGATGAGTTCTTATGCACGTGATGGTGAAGCCAAAATCAGGTAGCAGCTGGAAGTATTTTAGTCAATGTTGCTGGGAGGAGGGGCGAGTTTCTGAATTCCCAGCGTGCAGGGTGGTGTACTGAAAGTGTATCCAACTAAAAAGGACTTGGTGCAGGCTAGGCTAGCTGATATGGAGAGAGAGAGGGTGGGGATACAAGTATTTGTTTGGATTTATTTTGAAATGTCAGAATATTCTTAGTAGCATTAATATTTACATGGAGTCATAAATTGTAACCCCAGTTATTCTCACTGCCTTCCAAAAGTCTTAGAAAATGAATTGCCTTAGTACATCTGAAACTGACACAGTTATTGTTGGAAATCCATGAAATGTATTTAATGTTGAGGAATAAAAGTGTACCCTGTTCTTCTGAATCTGCTGCCTACACTGCATGCATTATGTTATGTTCTTTCACACTCTCCTCGAAATCATATTACTAATTTCGAGTTGCATGGGATGTTTTTGGCGTAAGCAGAAGTGGAAAAGGAACATCAGGTATGAATACAACCTAGAGACAGGGCACGATGTTATAAGAGGCATCTGCCAAGATTACCCGGCATGTTACCATCAGATGTAAACTTGTTCTCCAATCCAGGAAGAACTGGGAGAACTGAGGAAGAACTGAGAGGCTAACTGCTTTGCATCATCCTCATCGCAAATCTATTCTTTCAGGTAGACTGCACTAGAACTTTAACTACGAGACCTCCAATATCTTTAAAAACAGAGCCCAAATCACATGGGATATTTAGAATAATTTCTAAAACCACACATGGTATACTCTGGCTACAAGCTTCCGTCTTAATATACCAATTTCCTGGAGTGCCACCTCACATTGGCACGTGGTATCCATGGTTACACTTGCTATGAAATTACTTTAATTGTTAACCTACAATTATGGAAATGCAGACATGCTAATTTGCACAGATCTAAGTATTACATCCAAATGGCAAACTTTACAAGCAGATATTGAAACTGAAAACATCACACGAATGGGTAGCTTGCAACACACTTCAGTGGCATTGAAACAGTTACAAGTTAAAGCTCCGACTGAGTTAAGTTTATATTAGTGGGTGCCATGCATATCTAGTGTCATAGAGGCATGTTTACAATTTGTATTGACACCTGCGGCGCTTGGGTGTTGTGCTCTGTCATCCACTTGTCCAAAGGAAAATCACAATATTCATGCCTCATGGAAACAAAAAGCGTGGCTTCAAACATTCAGCATATAATGTCTGCTCATAAGCCCTTTCATCACTTTTTGTTGCTTTGAGACAAAACAGTGGCTTCCTGTATTGGTGTCTCTTCCAGTACACTATAATTATTGCTGCCTACCTGGGTATGACTGCTCACAGTGCACATGGCACACACAGTGTTCTCTTTCTGCTTAAATAATGCTGATAGCTAACATACTGTGGAACAACACACATGATAGAAAGGCGGAGTTACCCTCACCAGGATTCAAATGCGAGTAATACAGGTTAAGCACAGAGTTGTGCAGTTGGCACATCAAGCCACAAACCACCTTACAAATGTAGGGCCTGATTTAGAACGTGGTGGACGGGTTACTCTGTCACAACGGTGACGGATATCCCTTCTGCCGAAATATAAATCCCTTTATATTCTATGGGATTTGGAATTCAGCGGACGGGATATCCATCACCATTGTGGCAGAGTAATCCGTTGGCCGAGTTCTAAATCAGGCCTTAGCTGTGCACTGATGGAGTCTGGAGCTAAAAAGTGGCATTGTTGGAGACAAAGCTAGGCAGAGAGCTACAAGGCCACACATCTTGCACATCTCCAAGTAAGAAGCTCGACCCAGAGCACTGGAGGCTGTGGTTTTGGCAAAGCAAGAGTTTTGGTGTCTGGTGAACATACGATGGTGAAGAGTGGAGGGACACAAATCACATTTAAAGCATCCTTGCCGTTGCCCCAGTGAGTGAGAAGGGTCTTTGAAAGTGTGCAGCTGTGCTCATCAACAGGGATTTGGGAATGGCTATGTACAGATGGCAATCTCAAGGGGCATGTTTGCTTTAGCAAAAGATGAGTGCAGTGAAGAACGACTCCCACAGAAGTGCAAGGGATTTGCAACAGATTGTAGCTAGCCTTTGTAAAGCCCTGTTGCACAGAGAGCCTGCAAGCAGTGTATAGTGGTGAAGTGGTGGAGAACCCCAATAAAATAGAGAAACAGGGATTTTTCAACTGACAGTAATAAGAAAGATGGGCAGCTGATGATGGCTAGGGCAGTGCAGATGCTGATGATTTGATAGACGCACAGAGGGTTTGGGGTGGTTCTAGACAAAATCTTTCATAGCAGATAAGGTGCGTATAGATGGCATGGAGATGAAGGTGGTATGGTGAAACTGGTGCACTTGTTGGAGAGTAGGTCATGTAGAGGAGTATGCCTAGGTGAACTTTCAGGAAAGGGTGTTGGGAATGGTGCCTGTCCTCGATGGCAGGATAAAGATTTTGGAGAATGCCCAAAGGTGAGCTAGCACTAGGGTTTTGTGAATCCCTGGCATCACCGGACAGGACCGTGAAAGAAGCCATGCAACCCTTTATTTGAGGGGCAGCAAATTCTGGATGGAGAAAACTAAATATGCTGGTAGAGAGGACATACATATTACCATTCAGGTCTTCTGGCTCCCATATTACTGAAATCAGTGGCACTATCATCATTACCCTTAATATTTCTTATTTGTGTAAGCCAGTATTGAAGAAGATGGCAGCTCTTAAGCTTGACCTTTATGTTCAAGGTCACCACATTCTCTTTCGTCTGAATTTGAGTTATTGAAATTAGATTAGGAGAAGAGAACTGTTTGAGGTGTGAAAAGAATCCTTGAATATCAGGATAACTTCTTCAGTCGTTTTTCCCACTCATCAGAGGATGGTGCTAAGGGACTAAACATTCTTATTTTCTCAAAGGCAGCAAATTTCTTTCTAGAAAGCATAAATGCTAGTGATGGTGCAACAGCAAGGGGATAAGACTATGGGCCAGATGTAGGAAAGCATTTGCGAGTCGCAAACAGCAAAAATTGCCGTTTGCGACTTGCAAATCGCATTTTCCTATTCAGAAATGCATATTGCGAGTCGGGACCGACTCGCAAAATGCATTTCAGAATCGCAAATAGGAAGGGGTGTTCCCTTCCTATTTGCGATTCGGAGTGGTATGCAATACCATTTGCGACCGCATATGCGGTCGCAAATGGTGTCGCAGTTACCATCCACTTGAAGTGGATTGTAACCCACTCGCAAATTGGAAGGGGTCCCCATGGGACACCTTCCCCTTTGTGAATGGACCCAAAACTATTTTTTCAGGGCAGGTAGTGGTCCAAGGGACCACTACCTGCCCTGAAAAAATACCGAAACTAAAGGTTTCGGGTTTTTGTTTAAGTGCAGCTCGTTTTCCTTTAAGGAAAATGGGCTACACTTAAAAAAAAAAAATGCTTTATTTAAAAGCAGTCACGTACATGGAGGTCTGCTGACTACAGCAGGCCTCCATGTTTGCGAGTGCCTATAGTCGGTATGGGGCTGCAATTTGCGACCCACCTCATTAATATTAATGAGGTGGGTCTCTGTGACCCCATACCGACTCTCAGACGGCGTCTGAGACACCGTTCTGCATTGCAAATTGCGACTTGCAATTTGCGAGTCGGAAGGACTCGCAAATTGCAAGTCGCAATTTGCAATTTTCCTACATCTGGCCCTAAATGCTCTGTTGTGGACTGCAAGTGTAGCTGTAGCCTGATATCCTGTAGTGGAAATTTGTGAGTTCATTTTGCTGTTCTCTTTTGGTTCCTGTTTTCCTTGATCCCCCTATCTTCCCGGTGTCCCTATTTTACCTTTCTTTCCCTATACCCCAACATTATGAACTTAAAAAACCTCAGACTTGAGGCTCCCTGCTTTGTGGAGCAATTTCTGTGTATACAGAAACAACAAAGCATTTTTTATGAATCAGATACTGTTAAAGCCATCATTGCAGAAAATGTGATATAATCCAAACAGCCTTGCAGCCACAGGTCACGTCCGTCTATCTGTGCGCCACTGCGGTAGCATCCAAAATCCACAGTGCGACCACGGCATGAAGCCTTCAAGAGAAATAACAAATATTAAACCAATTTGACACTTGGCTAAAACAATACCTTGCTTTATGTGTGAGGCCCTGCCACCACCAGTGTCTATATCCCAAAGCTCAAATCATAAGTTCAGACAGTGTCCCACCAGTAGCACGACACACCTGGGACCTTCCTAAATAGTGATATTCTGATTCTCCAGGACTCACCTTAAATACCTGCCTGAAGGGATCCCTGTTTTACTCAGATATCTGCCGACTGGACACACGCAAGTAGGAGGGAGAGCAAAACCAGTGGGGGCACCCAACTTGAGATGACTGAAGTTGTGCTGTCCAACACGAGAGCCACCACAGAGAGCTCTGTGCCTCGTTGGGTAAGTAGGGCCTTGACCCTGAGAGAAGATGTGATCTTACCGCCAGAACTGATGACTTTTAAATGAGATTTGAGGCTCGGACTTGGCTGAACATCCTGTGATTCTGGGCAAGTCACTTAACATCCCATACCTGAAAAATAATTTGACCTTGTGTTATGTAACTGCTGCTCATGTAAGGTGTTCCAATTCCTTTGGATTAAGTTGGGTCGAATTTGCGCTATACAACACTTAAAAAAGAAATAAGGTTTGCTCCTCCAAACTAACATAAATGAAGGGTTTCAACAGTAACAGCCTGTGACTCAACTGGGAAAATACGAGGGGGTGTTCCTCCCTGTAATGTTGCACAAAACATTCCAGTCACACCTGGCAAGTTATGGTTCATGAAGGAGCCCTTTCTTTAACCTCATCCACTGGACAGTCCAAACAGATAACCGAATCACTATTCAAATTTAAACATTCGCTTTGCTGAAAATTTTCCTATAAAGAACCTAACTACCTCACACTTCAACCTTTTTATTAACAGTGAGTACTCCTTTTACTAATCCCACACATTTCCCAAAATATCATTACTGTGCAAATATCAAAACAATACACACAAAGACAGAGTAAACCCCTCCTATATAACAAATTAAACAAGTTGCAATATTGACGTAATAAATACGGCAATAGTTCTTATTCAATATTTTTTCAACTCCTAATGTAGTCTTTTAGGTACTGTGGCATTTTGCTTATCCTCACACTTCTCCTATTTTCTCCTTCATGTTTTGATTCCATTTGAATATTTGGCCCTCTATTAGCAGACCAACCCCTTATTTTATCAATAACTGACCCATAATGGAAATGTGCTACTCAATTCAGGTTCCAAATCCTGCCATCATCAGTCTGTATGGCATTCTTAAATAAATTCACAATTTGCTTTTCCTTTGTGAATTTTGACCATTTTTGACACTCAGCTAGTGCTCTGATCTTCACTCAGTCACCAATCTGAAAAGTTACATTTTTGACACAATTGTGTGAATCAAAATATTTTTTCCTGTCTTGAGGTTTAAGTTCTCTCTCCCTCCATTCTCCAATACCAGTGAATTCTAAGCCTTTTTCTGATGACAATTCAAAAGGCTTTTTATCTGTGATTCTCCCTAGCAACTTCTTTTTCCAGTCTTAACTGTTCACTGTTGCCAAATGTATACTCTCTTTTAAAGTCTTGTTAAGTCTCATAATTGATCCATTTGCCATTTAGCTTTTAGAAGGACCACATGTTCCATAATGCATTTGGGTGGTAATAGGTAACTAAAGTATAACTAGAGACTCATGGGAAGGGATTTTTTACAAACTGTGAACAAGACTGAGAGGTTGAAACGTGTTGGTGGTGTTGTTTCATATTCCTTGGATAAAGTAATAAACTCTCCTGGAGTGCAACAAATCAATTATTTGACAATTGCTTGGGTTGGAGATTGTGGAGGAATGGTCCTTTCCTCATGTATGCACCCGTATATATGCGTGCCACAGGGTGGACCGTTGATGGAGGATATATATACATCATCCTACATCAAAGACACTGGAGACTTCTTGCGAATAATAGATGATATTCAATGGCAATCGGATTATAAACTAGTGACAGTGGACGCAGTGTCACTGTATACATCTATTAGGCATGAAGTAGAACTGAATGCACTAAAGTTCTTTCTACGTCAAAGGAAAATTGAGGAAAAAAGTCACTCTGAAATGTTAGTGGAGATGGTGGAACTATGTTTAAATAATAACATTTTTCTATTTGACAAAAACATCTATAAGCAAGTGAGAGGAACTGCCATGGGAATCTCTCTATCTCCAAGCTATGCCAACTTAACCCTGGGCTGGTGGGAGAGGGAAGTCGCATGGCAAGATGGCTACTCTAAATATTGGGACAAGGTAGTACTATGGCTTCGCTATATAGATGATTTATTCTTGATTTGGAATGGCACCAAGGATGAATTTGCATCATACTTTGCAATTTTGAATGAAAATGAATGTGGCTTGAGCTTCACCTACAATATCAGTGACAAACAAATAGACTTTTTGGACATTAGGGTATATGTAGACAATGAGCAAATCAACACTACTGTATTTAGAAAAGTGACTTCCACCAATAGTCCTACATGGGAGCAGTTTCCACCCAAAACCACTGATAAAAAGCATTCCATTTGGGGAATTCTTAAGAATGAGACGGAACTGTTCCAATGATGAAGAAATGGAGACTCAATTTAGCATGGTACGGAAACGTTTTATGCGCCGTGGATATTTAAGAACTAATATTGAAACTAGTGAGAAAAGGGCTAAGAGAATTTCTCGACAGGATACACTGACAGACAAAGGGGCAAAAAGAGGAAATGAGAAGAAAGACATGTGCCCGCACCTTATTCTCACTTATAGCAAAGAAAGCAAGGACATAGAATCAGTATTCAGAAAACATTGGAAGATACTGAGAAGTGACCGGGACTTGGCAACAAGGATAGGTGGAAAACCACAAATATCATATAGGAAGTCACGCTCATTGAAAGATATATTGGTAAAAAGTCACTATGAAGCACCAACTATGAGAAATTGGCTAAAGAATGAGATGATTGGCTTTTACAAGTGTAATAAATGCAAAGTATGTCAAATTGCAAGAAACAGTAAAACATATTCTGATCACAGTGGCAAAACCATACACATTTTACAAAGAATCACTTGTGAGAGACAATATGTAGTCTACATGCTTGAATGTGAATGTGGTCTGCAATACATTGGGAGCACAATCTTCCCTTTGAAGAAAAGGATCTTGGAACATACCAGAGCCATTACTAATCAAGATATGAGCTATGTGATGGCAAAACATTTTTCAAAATCACATACTAACGATTGGAGATCACTACGATTCATGGGCATAGCGCAAATGAGAAGGAGTGAGAGAGGAGGTGATAGAGTGAAAAAGCTGAGACAAATGGAGAGTAAATTTATTATTCAGCTCCGCACAAAGACGCCTTATGGGTTGAACATGGACGAGGAACTGTACGTACATCTATGATTAAGCAATGAGGAGGTATATATGTTAACAACGATGCAATATGGCTACTGACTTTCAATTATTAAGAACCACTGAACTACCATATGTAATGTAAACTAATGATAGAAATGGAGCGAGAAAGGACTGACATTCATTAATATAAGATATATGGACAATGGAACTATTAAAAAAAAAGATATTTATCACTATGTACATAGTAAACAGATTTCTGTAGATGCATAGGAATGTCGCGACTAAGATAATGTAATAACAGCAGTATAATATAAAATATTTAAAAATATACATATGGGAAATGTTGAAAGGTTGACACTAATATACATGTCTAGCGCAGACAATTATAGTGGAGAAATTAATGGGTAAGTAATCAGTAACCAAAACAACTATGTATGTGGAAGGAGAAGTATCATGAAGGAAAATATACAGAAAGAGCACCATTTATTATAAATGTATATATTTTTGGTATATTTTTATTTTACTTTATTTTTGAGGAGAGTATAAGATTTAGAAAAAAATGTATTTTTATTTCTATTTAATTGGGAACTACATGGACCATAATGCACTGTTTGGATTGTATCACCTGAGGGTATAAATAGCAAAAGGGAAAAGGGACTCACTTACTGTGAACAAGACTCCTGAGGGAGTTGAAACGCGCTGGTGGTTGTTATTTGGATTAAATTTGCACTATTGATACCTCGTGGAGTGCAGTGAATACTTTTTTAAATTTACATTTTTACGAGACTGGTCCTCTTCGTCACTGGCACCGACAGTGGAGTGCGCCGCTCAACAAATTTCAGACCATATTTGCTTGAGGATATATATATATATATATATATATATATATATATATATATATATATATATACATATACAGTCAAGGTGTGCTCGTCACCGTTTAAAATTGACAGGCACCAATACATAAGTGGCTCTCACCTTATACCTCAGGTGAGGGTTAAATGATGGTGTGTTTGCCACCCAATAATCTGCAAACACTAAAAGCTCCTCAGAAGAGATTGAACAAAGGTGTGCCTGTCACACTGTTTCAACAAGGTAAAAACAAAGTAACTGCAGATGTGTGTGTCACCATACTGGGACAAAGGCGTGCTTGCCACCATTCTTTCAGCAAATGTAAGCAAGCACTTGTCACCGTGCTCCAGACAGACATATAGTGTTTATTATGAAACCAAAGGTTTGGTACCGGTGTGCTTGTCACCACCAGCAGGCATGTAATTATGCGATATACTAAATTAGCTGTGACACTATTTTGTCTGACACTGATCCAGCTCAAGCCTCAAATATGGCCTCCAAATGCGACCACATATGCTCTGCGATCTATTTCTTACACCAATAGAGCTTGTTCAACAGAAGATTCACGTCTCAGGAGAAGATTGTGCACAGCTCATCCCCTTTTGTGACGTACATGAACTCAAGGTGCGTTTCCGCAAGCTATGTTTTGTAAGGCCCTTTGTACCTCTGCCTACCAACATGACATAATTGAAATGCAGATGCATTTTAAGCACTGCCAGACTCTCAGATTGTTACCAAAGTCTCACCTTCACATTTTTTGCAAAGTGCCTCCCTATCAACACTCTGACCTGCGTCATAGGCACTCAATGGCAGACGCAGGTGAAAATCCTCTGTCCCAGCACAAGTGGTCACAACGGCCGATCATCAACAGATTAGGGACCAATATTGAGGTAAAAAAAAAACTACAACTTAGGAGCATCACTTCCTGCCTGCCTGCCTGTCTTGCACAAAACTCATTGGATACCCCTGGTAAGTTGTGGTTCATGAAGGAGTCATTTATTTCACCCCATCCACTGGACAGTCCCAACAGATAACTCAATCACTATTCAAATCTAAACATCCTCTTTGTTTAGAAGGTTCCAATACAAAACTTGTCTACCTCACAGTCCCTATCAAAGTTTAAGCCTCAGCTAGCAGGTACCCTACAGGCTCCTCTTCTGTCATATGAGACCCCCATACAGCCCTAATACATTTTCAAAGCCTTTTATGTCCCAGAGGTTCGTTTGCATGACAAAAGGTAAGTCATAACAGTATATCTCATTCATACTCCGTCCTTCCCATTGATGATTGCTGAGGATTGTGGTCCTTTAATTCAATTTACCTCTCTCTCAATTCAAACAAAGAAGTATTCAGCTCACAGCTGCTGGCAATGCTGCATTTGGATATTCCAGACTCGGTGGAGACTTTAAAAGATACCAACTTTACCTTTCTCCAGGAATACTACTGTAATACTCTCACCTCCCTGGCAAGTCAGTCAGTCAGTCAGTCAAAATAACTTTATTCAGCGTTTTGCCATAAAAGTACACATGCAAACATAAAAGTCATCATAAAATACAGTGCTTATTGCAGACATCAAAAGCAAATCTATTAAATCTAAGCTTACCGCCCAAGCTTACTAAAACAGTATAAGATAATAAATACCTTTAAAAGCATATATAATAATATGACAATATAGTAATAAGACAATGCCTAGTTTCTCTTAATAAATGGTCACATTACCAGTTCATATCGGTTTCTAATGGTGATAGCGGATTTAATAAAACTAAGAATAGAAATGCACATTTGTTTGGATGAGAGGCTTTGGATGCCAGTCAAGCCTTCTTTGTAGGAAGAAGTGTGCAAGTTACGCAAAATGGGTAATAGAAAGGATTTTCTGGGAACTGAGTAAAGTTTACAGAATAAAATAAAGTGGCAAGTACTTTGTTTCGAAAAGTTATCGCAAGGGCATGGCGGTAGTGTTTTTTCCCACACGCATTTTATCGGGAACGCCACTCTAAAATGGATCATATTAAATCTAAAAAGTACGAGTAAAGAGTATAAAGAAGGGGTCGGGAACCAAACAAAATAAGGTTCTAACAAGTCTGATGATAGAATTTGAATGTATGAATTAAAAGAACTAAATTTCTCTGCCACTTGGTATCTAAGATTCATAACATGCTCTTTATGTCGAAGTTTAACAATTTATTTCACATTGGCTGGCAGGAGCTCTGGTTTAAAATACATATACTCCAAGTCCAAGTTTCGGAAGCCATTGTGAACAAAATTTAGCCATGGAATTTTGTTACAGTTTGTTAACGAAATACAGTCTTTTATGCAATCGTGTGTTAAAGTAGCCGCAGGGTTTGACCATACTTTTATCCATAGCAAAAGTGGGGCAATATTTATCAAGTCTGTAATGTAGCGGATTCCCAGAGCCTCATGGCACAAAATGTTCGCTATGTTCTTAGGTACCATAAGTAACCGATGAAGGAATTTATTCTCTGCAAGCTGTATAATGCTTGGACTGGTATATCCCCAAAGTCCACCCCCGTAAATCACCGCCGCTGGCAAGTCTCTACCCAACCAGGCATTAGTATGCTACATGAATTCCTTGCTTCGTCTTGGTGCAAATGGAAAATCATACCCAAGAACCCAATCCTCAAAATGTTTTGTTCTAAAAACATTACGTGTAAGATGCAAACTAACTCTCATTTTATGTCTTTGCTTTTCTTTACTTTTTATTTCCACTTGCCATTGCATTGCCTCTGTCCTAAGTATTACTCACACCTCTCGTTCTTTTTTACGGGATGCAATTTTATGTCATCCATTGTTGTTTTTTAGATCACATGTGTCCCTTCACCCTTCACCCTTCTATGCTTTCCTTTGGCTGCCTGTTCTTCTTCCTTCATTTTCTCATTTTCTGTGCTCAGTCTTGCTTTTTTTCAGCTCCAACGAGGAATAGCAGCACCTCTTCGATTGAAGGTTATATTTCTGTCACAAATAAGGGTGATACTGCCGAAGGGGGTAGTGTGATTTTAAGTTCCTCAATGGAAAGAGAAATGTGTGTATGAGAGAGCATGTTGTATCACTTTTATGACTTTTCTGGAGATCTATGCACAAAATATCCCAATTTCACAAAAAAGAAGATAACTTGGAAATCAGGATCTTTAGAAATTAGGGTACCATGGGAAAATAAACTATGTCTTTACTCGTTTCCTTCTAAGTGACTTAAATTTGCTTTATTGTATCACATTGGTACTGTGTAAAATTCAATTCTAGATTCCTCAGAGATGGATAGTTTTTCAGCTACATTGGCATGGGTGCCCATCATGGTGGCCATGTAGATGACTCTGCTGGCCTTAAATATGACACTGGCATGCAATATGAGCAAGTCTAGTATGCCGAAAGTAGGCGTCCTGTATTTGAAATTCTTCGGTCTCCTGATGATGTGGGCTACCGCACATAGAAGTAGGAAAATAAAGAAAATTGTAAGATGAAGGGAAGGACCACATGTAGGACAATGGAGAACTCTGATTTGACAGCAAAAGAGTCAAGAAACAATCCAGCCTTCCTATTTTGTTTCCTTTTACTTAATCAAATATGTTAGATGATGTTTAGGTTTACAACATCTTAATCACTCCTTTTGAATCCATTGTGGCCTTTCCAGGTTCTTTCAATTTAATTTCCTATTTGTGTCTCTTTCACTTCTGCTGGAAGGTAGATGAATGTATTTGTTGCATTGAGATTGCGTGTTCTAATATTATTCCATGGCCTACACCTAGTACTGAATTTTTGTCACTAGTTGTAAACTGCTCATGATTATTCACAGAAATCTTGGGCACCTGTGTTTGCAGGAGTTCAAGTTTGAGAATATTTTAACACTCCCCCATGGATATTCACCCATAAATGTACTCTTTTCCTTTGATTCACAATTTTGTCATTTTAGGCAATGAAAGATTACATGGGCCTCGCAATTAAGAATGACAACCTGGTGTACGTGTACAACTTGGGAGATGGTGATGTTGAGATACCCCTGGACTCCAAACCCGTCAGTACCTGGCCTTCTTACTTCAGTCTTGTCAAAATTGAAAGGTAATTATGGCATGTAGAGACGCCTCCTCTTATGAGGCGCTACTTAGCAAGGCCTTTCAGTGCTACTGGAAAGTGTTGTTTATAGCTGATGAGAAAAATGGTTGTGTTCGGAGGATCAAGTTTTAGTTTGCCCCCTACTTTTCAAATCCTAACACTTCCAATATGGCGTTGCTATTGTTCACTGATGACTATGGTTTCCTATAGAATTTTGGAACTACACTTTCCCAGAGTAACTCAACAAAGACCTTGAGACTGTGTTCTTGACCCACTACTAAGGATAATATTGCACGTGAAAAATGCGATCTCAGCAGCAAAGTCTCATTGTTTTGAGCTGTTGCCCCCTTGCCTTAAAGACATAACATTTGGCTAAGAAATTTCAAGTCTTGCTTTATCAATTTTTGAGCCAGAAGCTTTATGTTGAAAAGCCTTCCTCAAGCAAACGTTCACTTTTCTAGTGACAGAGCCCCTGTTAGCGCGTCCGAGCCTTGATAAGTAAACTTACCAGGAGACACGTTTAGGCCGACAAACCTTTGGACCACGTTTGGAGTTTTCCCCGTATGAAATATTTTCTTGGCATCACCAATCAATAGATCAATAAACAATCAATAGCAACAATCACTAGTCGATAAACATTTAATAAAATGTATTATTGAATACACCATTGACTTCTCAGTCACGAATAACCACACCAGTTTTGTCAAAGTTAAGATATTTATTTCCCTATTGGTTACAATCTAATATCATGTCTGTTAATCTCATTTGCAATAAACCCACGCCATAACAATCCAATCAATAATCAAAGCGCGACTTAATCAATACATCTACTATTTTCATTCAGCATCTAGGCACATCATTATACGAATCAACTTAGCAGAGTCTCAGTACATGAATCAACAAAGCAAGAACTCAGTCATTTGTCTATTTGCACAAAATATTAGTGAACACCTTAACTAACCTCAAATTAGCATTAGCATGTTGGTCTTCATGCAAACATTTAGAGAACACGAATTTAGAAAACATCTAAACTAAGGCCTCTATCAAAATAGCAGTTGGTACCTAGAAAGAAAAGGCAAACAGACAATTACAATTTGCATCATATAGTTACCAATCCAACAGATCAGCAAACAGCGCCAGTCTTCGTCCTCAGGTCATCAGTCAATTCACAGTCAGCAGAGATAGGACGGGGCAAAGTATCAATATAGCATAGCTACAGAACAGATTACTTCCCTCAGATAGAGGAGAAGTTAATATCAAGCAAGAATGGGCAGAGGATGGTTTAAGGATGACAGGACAACTAAACTAAAACATGGCAACTAACAAAAGTCCTCCAACAAAAGTCTCATAGCAAAAGAATGGCAAATGGCAAGGGCAAGAGTCCCTGTTAAAGTGTAAGAAGTGTCTCCATTTCCTTGGGTTACGCTGTAAAATCAAAACTGTCTAACTATTCCCTAATTCCTCATTGGATGAAGTTTGGTGCATTATGATCTCTATCCAATAATTCGGAAAGCACCTTACTAGAACGTCCCACAATTTGCAGTTCCCATGCCCCGGATTAGTCCATGTTATTGATGTCTTTAACAGTTGGAATGTCAGGTAGAGAATGTTACACTTTGCGCTCCAGTCAGTGTCTTCATTGTCTTCTCCTAGTACGGTTAACCTTGCACCCGTTACAAATTACACTGTTGCATCTAGCAAGAACGTCGCCTTGAGCAAGTCGGTTCTCATGAGAAAGAATTTACTATGACTACACACACATAACTCCTTGAAAAATACAGTTTTGTGTCCTTCAGGAAAACAGCACATTACACGTTAGAAAATACAATTCAATATGAGGCCAGGCAGCTAGGCCCAAACCTTTGCTAAGCTAAGTCCCTCTGATTTAATAAAGCAAACTCTTAACACACAACTCTAATTATGATATACTAATACAAATTCAAACACTATTGCATAATAATTCAGAATTAATAAGCCTTTTCTTTAGTCTTCGTATACATTGGTAGCCACTCCCCATTGGCACATTTCAACGTGTGCCTTATTTTCTATGTTAACACATTGTCTATGCAGCTTCATCACACAATATTTTGCAAGCTTTTCGTATTAATATCAATTTAAAAAAAGACACACTCCAACACCCCTCCCTGCAGTTAGGTCTGTCTCGAGACAAGACACCAGGGCATAGCACATTACGTTAAATAAATCAATCTTGTATGTTGCTGATATTCAATTTAGGGCCACTTACTCACTGTAAAGCAGTTCAATTTGTACACGTAATTTTGCATTTCAAAGCAGAAACTCTGGGTTAGACCGTGACGTAAAGGTTTGTGTTAAAGGAATGTGGTAAACCCGAGGGTATCCTGATTTCTAAACACAAAAAGTTGCACCATTTTGGGAAATACATAATTCAAGCCAAAGCATCTGATTTATGAATTCTGGCGCAATGACTGTTTAAACACGTTTTGTGTTGGTATCGCTGTCCATGCCTGCTTGGTATTTTTTAACGTTTTTGGTATGACTCTTACTATATTTTATTGTGCAACATTTCTGATGCATTTAGTTATTTATTTTTGCATTTTTGTAGCACCCTCATGCACATTTATAGTTGAGCCCTACTACGAAAAATATAATATAGTGCATATTTTACTTTACAGGGCGCAGCCTAATTAGCGAACTTATATATTCACTTACAATATTCGTCAATTACTGGTGCCTGAAATACTGACTAAGTTTTTTATGAGCTTAAGGACATCATTTAAAGCCAGAATGCATTGGACAAACTGAGAGGTTTCCCTAGATTGTACATGAAGCCACAGTATACTACAAACTACATTTGTGGGGAACTTTTCCGTTCCCAATAAACTGACACTCCTAACAAAGTGATGTACACAAAAGTATCTTGAGGCTCAGGACCAGTTGAGGTCCAAGATTCCAAGACTGGAATCTCTGGGCATTTTTTTGTTTTTCTATTGTACAGATCTGTTATTTAGGGACAGTCCAAAATCCATGTACTAGGTCTAGAAATCTAGGGAAATGTGAGATAGGAAGCAATGCCCAGCCTAAGCCCACAGAGTAGTGCTGTGTTTGGTTCCTCATTGGAAAGAGACACTTGTGCTAAGTTAGTACAGGTAGACCAAGGCACACAGAGAAGTAAAAGTTCAACAATGTTCATGGGATGAAAGTAGAGCCCAAGTATAACGAATCCAAAGGCGAAGAGTAAAGCGATGATTCCGGGTAGGTGTTAAAGGTAGAGTCTTTATTCACAGGTTTAGGTTTGTGTCGTCTTACAGGAAACAGCCAACACGTGTTTCGTCACACAAGTGACTTTATCAAGGCTGTGAAGAAGTAATAAAAATATACCAATATATACAGTTGGTCTGAATATATGAAATTTACAAAATTTTACAATGTATGTTAAACCCGTAATCATCTATGAAAAAGATGCATGCGCAATTAGATGCAAGTGAGAAAACAGTCATGCGGCACGGCAAAAATTGGATGCTGTTATGTTGATCCAAACACAAGTGCGAGTTAAAGCAAAGATTGTGTGCAGTGAGTTTGGCGCGACGCGTCTATTTTGTATGCCTACGAATATGGTGACTATAACGTGAAGTGAACCCAAACATCAGTAAGATAGAAAGCAAAGAGGTAAGGTTACCACAGTGACAACAGTGATTATGTTGGTAGAGTAAAGTATAGTACCATATGAGAGGGTTTGGCCCGAGACAGCGCTCAGAGAGAGTGGCAAGGTAGCCGGAAAGGGAATGAATTCAGAAAAGGGGAATAAAGACTCTACCTTTAACACCTACCCGGAATCATCGCTTTACTCTTCGCCTTTGGATTCGTTATACTTGGGCTCTACTTTCATCCCATGAACATTGTTGAACTTTTACTTCTCTGTGTGCCTTGGTCTACCTGTACTTACTGTTTTTGTGTATCTTGATACACAAATCTTTGTGCCTACCAGGGTAGTGGGGCACCTGACCAAGTGGCACCTCTTTCTCTCATTTAACTTATTGTGTTACCTTAACAAGAATTGTAACGGAACGGAAGTGCGGCATCCTTACCACTCACTACCCGTGTCTTTAACTTGTGCTAAGTTATTTAAGTGTAACTAGGGTGGCTATATTTCATGTGAGCGCTTGATAACAGAATGATGTTCAGTGCCTGCTGTATGTCATGTGCCATAGGCTTTGAAATCTCAGCAACCTCCATTTTGATTTTAGCAGCCCAGAAACCAGATCAGACCACTTCTAATAACCACACCGGTACAACAGTACCAATCTCCTTATGAAGTGGATGTGTATGCACTTCCAATGGTGAAGCATAAAGAAGATTCAGTTGATAGAGTTATAGTCTCCCTAGACTCTCTGGGAAATCCAAAATCTCGCACACATATAAAGCTGCATCCCTGGAGGTTCTCACACACTAAGCAATAGTAGCCTTTCAGTTTTGAAACTATGCATAGGGAAACCAGGCCCCAAACTCTTCTTCCCTTGTCTCATCTTGTTACTTGTCCTAGTAGAACATTACTAAGACTAGGTCAAAAGAGTGCAGCAGTGTGGCAGGTTTATCCAGGGGCTGGTTCTACATTTAGGGTGCCCCCCCCCACTCCACACCCAACTCCTAACTAGGGAAAGTACTAAGGAATGAGCAGCTGTGCTAGGCTCATGTCTCGGCTTTTGACTGGCCTGCTATTCATTCTAGAATGGCTTAACATTTGTTGTCGCATATGTGAATTTGCAATTGATTCCAGCTGGTGGTCGTCTGTAACGATCAACGCTGATTGAATGTATGTGTGAGCTCCATGGTGTAATAAGCAAAAGAAACAGATGGAATGCTGTATAATGTTTAAAAACTATTACAGCCTAAGTCAGTCTGTAAGTGACGTGTTCCCGGGGTCTCGGTGCAGTAACAATCCTTATCAGTTTCAGGAGCAGAGATGAACGCCCTTGCCATTCCTGAATCCCTATACACATGTATCAAGGTAACAACACACCCACAGTAGAAACATGGGTCCAAACATGGAAAGGGGTGAGAGAGATATTCCGGATTGTATTGTGCCTTCAAAGTGGATTAATCTCAGGCTTCAGATGGTACTGATTTGACTCATCTATGTATGGGTGGCAGGTGCCCTGTGCAAACCACAAGTGAACACAAAGCACTATCCAGAGAAGAAGAGTCTGGTACTAAGTAGCTTCAGGCTTACTGCTCTTAGCAGTGGAGTTTGCTATGATGTACTCCTGACAGACTAGGCCAGGAACCTCTTGACATCACAAAAGCGCACAGGACCAGAGCAGAAGAACTGAGCAGAACGTAGTGTAGCTGAAGGTATAATGGACAAGCAACAATCTTAACAATGGAGAAAAGTGAAGGAGAACCATAATTCCAAGGGCCTGGTAGGGAAGGAAACACTTGCAAAAGCAGTTGGAGAACTACAACAATTAATGACACGTGGATAGTGACTGGTTCCGTGTTGGACTTACTCTGTTTAATAGGTCTGTCCTCAATTACCTCAAGTGCAACAGTAATCCAGGAGTGAATGAGCCTCTACCAAAATCCATTGTGCAATCCTATGCTCTGCCCCTGTAATCTCCACTGCCCCGCTCTCCAAAGTTTCCAATCTCATCGAGTCATAAGCTTGATACAGTATCTGTGTCTTGCCTGAATCCTAACGCTTAGATGGTCTTAGGGATAATGGTTCACATATATTTCTTAGCTTTTAAAAGTGTTCTGTTGATACACTCTACTTTTCGGGTATGGGAGTTTAAATATTTAGCAGATGTAGATGGGGGTGTGAATGTGAATTTTAGCTCTAACTAGGATGGTGCAAGGGTGCCTGCGTTGCACGCAGGATTGTTTTTGAGCAGGAAAGGACACCTTCCTGCACACAAATAATCCTGAAAAGCTTTTTCCTCTTTTTATGTGTACTGCAGCATGAAGCACACATAGAGAGAGGAAAAAACAAGGATAAAATAAAGATATTTCTCCTCGTTACACCTTACCTGGGAAGGTGTAGATTTTAGCTAATTCGCAGGTTTAACAGGGTTGGTTTAATGTGGGAATGTGTCAAAACCCTTGGGAGTTGTGTGGGAACACTCACTCAGCACCCATAGAATGCCTCCCTCGCACAGAGCAAGGCAACGCAGCAATTTGCAGTGAGTTGCCTTCTCCATTTTTGAAGCTATTCAAGGCATGCAAAGTGCTTTGCATGGCATAAAAATATGACTTAGTGGTTTGCGCCACGCATGTGCTATGTTGCGTGGTGCAAGCACGGTGCAAACCCCTCATAAGTATGTCGGAGTCTTGTTCGGAAAATGTGCCATATTCCATTACTCCAGCAATAGCTAATGAGTATAGAGTTGGCTGTAAATTCCCAATATGCATCTATATTATAGCATGCTGAGTTTGTCTTATGCTCACAGCTGTCTCTTTTGCAGATTGCATTATTGTCTATCAGGTGCCCCACTGTGTACAATGTTAACTGGAGCTTTTCTGTTTGACAGAGTGGGAAGGCATGGCAAAGTGTTCTTAACCGTGCGCAGTCCCTATAGCACAGCAGAAGAAAAGTTTATTAAGACAGGGGATGCTCCAGGCACTGACTCCCTGCTGGATCTGGATGCAGAGGATACCGTCTTCTATTTTGGTGGCGTACCTGCAGATTTTAAGGTGAGAGCATGAAGAAATATCTGCTCGCTTTTTCCCCCAAATCATTTAAGGTAATCTATTCACCTACCTTTGCAAAATATTCACATTTGATAGGGGGTTAATGTAAAGAGTCCTCTAATCTGAGGACATGTTGAAGCACTATTGTTACACCAATGTAATGTATATTCTGTCATCCACTCGCTATCTACTTGATATCTATCATGTGTTGTTCATCTTTTTTGTAATAAATAACTATCCCTGCATATATTGATTTGGTTGTACCTTTTGATTATAGTGGTTGGTGCTATGCATCAGAAGTGTATTGATTTTAGCGAGCAGTTGTCCTAGGGAGAAAGCAATTCAGACAGTGTTTATTTATTTATTTATTTCTGGCATGAATACAGCACACTATGACCAGACTGGTATATTGGCGCTAGAGATATAGAGCCCAACTGTTCTGTATGTATAAATGCAAATCCAGGCTGAAAATAATTACGGGAAAAGCCAGGTTTTCAAGGCTTTGCTAAATTGTAACAAGTTAGATGACCTTCTAAGAAACAGAGGCAAATTGTACCATAATTGCCCGCTTTATCCTTTATCTGTAAATGTCCTACCGCCTAGGCGTACTTTCCAAAACCTGTTGACATACACCAGGTTACCAGTGCTTGTTTGGAGGGCTTTTCCAGGACTATAACTTCTCAGTCTTTCTCTTAGCTGGGCCAGCCCCTTCCCTTGAAGGGCCTTAAAGATAATACACATTGCCTTTAAAATAATCCTCTGCCCCATTGGGAGCCAGTGCAAGTCTTTCAAAGCCCCTGACCCAGATAATCTACTAGGTCTATTTAGTGCCATTTTAGCAGCTGTCATCGATGTTCTGAGTAGTCTGTTTATCAAGTAATCTGGGGATCCAAGTAGGATAGTGTTACAGTAATCGAATCTGCTCATTATCATACTTCTTACCACTAGGGATCTGGATTGAACCAGTAGAAGGGGTAACAACTTCCCGATGTTCCTTAGCAATGCGAAGCAGGAGCCAACAACTTTTTTGACATGTTGTCCAGGGATAGCTTGCCATCAAGTATTACCCTCCGATTCCGAACTGTGTTAGACGGCAGAATCTTGTCAGCATCGTAAAGGGGGCAGAATTTATTAAGAACTGTAAAAGGAATCTTACTTGCTGAGCAGCACAGGTGCACAGTACTGTCCCAATTAAGCTTAAAGGAATTCGTACTCATCCACTTAGCAATGTTAGACACACAGTTCTGAAAGACTGTCACCGCATCCAACTGATTGTTATTAAGGAACAGAATCAGCAGTGTGTCATCTGCATAATTGACCACTCTGATGTTATGTGCCTTTATATGGGAGATAAGTGGTCGCATATAGAAGTTAAATGAAATGGGGCTGATTGCCGAGCCTTGAGATACTGCCTGATGTAGGTAGTTGAAATCAGAAAGGAAACAGGGGCACCATTGCCGCCTGTCACGCTAGGATAGATAAGATTTCAACCATTTTAAAACTAGTCCTCTCTATCCCAATTGAAGCTAATTGTACCAGGAGCATATCATGGTTGACAGTGTCAAAAGCAGCAGACAGATGAAGCATCTCCAAGACTGTCGACTGGGCACTGCCCACCCTCATCCCTAGCTCATTCAAGGCAATCAATAGCGCAAACTCAGGTTCATGTCCAGGGTTGAAACCAAACTGTTCATCTTCCAATAAAGGGAAGGTTTCTAGAAACCGAGACAGATTTCTGCTCACAAATCACTCCAGCACTTTCACCGGGAAAGGCAGTAGTGAAATAGGTCTGTAATTGCTTAGAACCAGTGGGTCTGCCGTAACCTTTTTTAATAGAGGAGTAACAATTGCCTATTTCTACATCGATGGTTCCTCACCCTTCAGCAAGGACTGATTGCTGATCTGCCAACTAAAAAGGGAAAGTTCATCACTGAACTCATTCCATAACTTGGGGGGTAGAGGGTTCTGAGGTGAACCCAAGGAAGGTGATAAGGCACTAGATCGAAAATATTCTTCTGATAGGGTGCCATTACTCTCTAACTTGTATGTGTGGTGCTCAGCTATCTCTGAGGCAGTCTGATTTACGGTAACTTCTGACTGTGAAGATAATATCAATCTCTTCGAAGATCTTACTGATTTTCTTTTCAAAGAAACTAGCCAGATCATCACATAGTGCTTGTGAAGGTCTGACATCTTTCCTTAACCAAACCGGGTTGGACAGCTCTTGAAGAATGTCAAATACCTTCCCAGTGCTGATCGAGGCATTAGAGAAATATTCCACCTTTACTTTGTGAACATCGTTTTTATAATCCTGCAGCTTTTTTCTAAGGTTATGTTTATCAGCCTCATCATACCCGCTGCAGCATTTCCTTTCCAATCTCCCACAAGTTCATTTAAGGGTTCTCAATGATTCATTGTATCATGGCACTGAAGGCCTATGGCGGGACCTCAAATTAATAATTGGGATAATTTTATCCAGAGTCTGTACAATCTCCTGCTCAAATAATGTGCAACTAAGGTCTACTGAGTTCATGGGGTCAAATGGGCTTCTGAACTTAAAAAGTGTGCCTGAGCTAGGCTTGAACAATTTATGTCATTGTCTCCCACTTCTTTTTAAACTAATCCCCTGCTTAGAGTAACAATACTACTTTAGCAGCACCTCAAAAGTAATCAAAGCACCATCTGTCCAATAAAGGGATGTAATTTCCTTGACTAAAATCAGTCCTTCTGGAGAGAAAATAAAATCAAGCGTATGTCGTGCTTTATGCGTAGGGCCCTGTACTTGTTGTTTCAAGCCCAAGATTTTAAAAATATCCATCAATTCTCTCAAAGGGGGGGATGAGCTCTCCCTCTGCCCATGTATTGAAATCCCCTAAAACAATTACATTTGAATGTGTGAGTGCCATATTAGAGAAAACTTCGAGCAAGGGGATAAGCTGTTGACTAGGAAGACCATGAGACCTATAGCACAGAGTGCCTGATAGGGCATTACCTTTTTCCATGTTGACCGTGAAGCCCAACACTTCCGAGCCTGATATCTCATCAAGCACTAATAATGAAAAATCCCATTCCTCCTTCTATATTATCCCCACTCATCCCCCTTTCTGGTATACCCGCGGTTTGTGAAGAGCTTTAAAGCCCCCTGGAAAAGCCAGACCTAAATCTAATACTGAATCAGGGGTAGTCCATGTTTCTGTAATGAAGGACACATCCCAATTTCCTGAGTCTAATAACTAATTTATCTCAGTAGTGTGTTTTACCAGTGACTTGGCATTTACTAGGCCATATTACATGGTAGTGTGTATCTCACCAGTAGTACAAGGAGGGGGCCTCCTAGAGCATACATTCTCCGGGGTGGTACAGAAGGCAACTATATTGTTTGCTAATTGATAACAACAGATCCCTCGAATACTGAATTATCTGTTCACACCTAGTAACAGGATTCCCCCGTCTGACATGCAACCTGCAGCATGGCTGGGGCTATGCGTTGTCAGTGCGTTGACAGGCGCTGAAGGACTTGCCTTTGGCCTGCCTTCGGCACACCTGCTGCATGCATCCTTTGCGCAGTCACACTTGCATTGCGTTTAAATAGTGTTCCTAAAAAAGACTAGACTGTCAACAATGATGGCAGTCAGCAGGGTCCGCTTTCACAGGTGTGGCTGGAATGTCTAAATCACCCAACAATTTAAAGCTTAAAAACCCCAACTGACCTTTTTTCTGCCCCGCCAAAAAGTGCAAAGAAGCAGTTTGTGCAAATCGTGCTGTACAAATCAATATATTTTATCTCTACACTGTCGTGCTTGCATTTCGTAGCATCACATTAAAAACGTTTATCACTTAATTATGAAATAGGGGAACAGCAAGTGGAGTGGAGTGGAGTTTTAATGATTTGAAGTGCAAACTGGACAGGTGGCAAAAAGGAGTATTTGCTCAACTGAAGATTTGTGCAGCTGGGTGGGATAAACGGAAGTGAGAAAGGGAAGAGGGTGTTCGTACTGCATGGTGTAGGAGGGGGAATGATGGTGCCAGAGGTTGGGGAGGGAAGAGATAATTGTCAATTTGTAGGTTGTTAGTGGATCTAGAGCAGAGATGAATGCGATTTTGTCCACTTTACAAGAACTAGGTAAGAGCAGCTATCTTTCCAACTTGTGGCGGTGAGAGTGCCTGTGGACAAACTTGTTAAATTACACTGTCAAATCTCACGAAATTCATAAATTTCACCCTATGTCAAATTCACGAAATGTCTCCAAAGTTTGGGTAATGAGAGTTTATGATACTTAAACATGTAAAAGGAGGAGCAGAATATGTGTAGGAACGGCAAACCGGCACCCTAGAGACATATGCTAGTCGGTTCGAACCTCTCTCCTGCTGGCTTTAGTTTGGTACACGATGTATGCCCCTGCGTGGAAAAAGTTACGGCAAATAATAATTTGTGCTCCAGTTATAATTTTGTGTAATTTTTCTGAGATTCTTATTTCCAGAATGGCAGTGCTGACCTAGGGATAAAGCTGAGCAGCAGAGTACGTTAAGGCTCGAAAAGGGCGGGAAGCATAAGCTGAAAGATTTGCGAGAATCACACTATATGCAGTGCTTTAAATGGGCCGGTACTCTACGGTACTGAGTACCGGCACTTTTTTATTTTGAGAGGGAGAGTACCGGCACATCTCAAGAAAAACGTAATACTTTTAATTGGAGAGTACCGGCACTTTTCGGGAACAAGCAGGTACTCTGGTACAGAGTACCTGCACTTCTATTTTTCCATTTAAAGCACTGACTATATGCAACATTTATTCTTATGTGATATATATTTTCCAATGTCCCATGGTGTCTCAAAATCTTCATGAGCAGTGGGGTTGTTACGAAGACGTCCTCCAAAGACATATGAAGTATTCATACGTTCACAATCACATTTTATTAATTTGTCTTTCTTTTTCTTGTTCACAGCTCCCTGCAAGCTTAGATCTCCCTGGCTTTGTTGGCTGTCTAGAATTAGCCACCTTGAATGATGACATCATTAGTTTATACAATTTCAAACACATTTACAACATGGACACCTCCTTAGAGAAACCATGTGCAAGGTAAAGAAGAACTACTTTCAAATTATCAGTCCACAAAATCGGCTAATAAATAATTGCTCACTATCATCACGTTGCAGAGTATAAGAGACCACGTTATTTTACCTGTTCTGCAGCTTAGTAAAATATGCAGTTACAGTTGTTGACTTTAAACTTACTTCCCGCATGAAGCACAACACTTCAATCCACAGCTACAGATTGTTGCAATAAATATATCAATTTTTCCACTTAAAGATAAAACACGTATTATTTTATATATATCCCAGTCCACACAGAAAGGAGTCCTCTTACGATCGATCCCCATTCTAACCGCATTATCGGCCAGGTAGGCTCTAATTTATAGGATTTATTTTTATCACGGTGAGATGACATCTATATGGAGCACAGTGTGAATCACGTCCTTGTACGTCCAAAGATGTTGCCCATCATTTTACTGACCCAAGATACATGCTATAGTTAGATCATTAAATTATATTTTTATCAATCTCTCTCTCACACTCCTACACACACGCACGTACACCTACATGCAGGTGAGCACGTGCGCGCGCGCACACACACACACGCACACACACTCACAGTCCCACACACACACTCCTACCCATAGCTATGTTTTCCCCAGCACACATAAACAGCCCATATCATCCATTTCTAAGTGGTGCTGAAACAATTTTCAGACCGGAGGTGCTGGCATTTGTGTCACATCACCAAAGTCACAAAGATTATGAACAGTCCAAGCATTACACAAAGAACAAGTATAGCAAATGAACCAATCCCATCAGACAGGAGAGTCATAAGGATGTGGTATGTAATCGGAGGTGCATTTTGGAACACTGTGTATTTTAGCATGGCATGGTAGTGCATTGTCATTTACAGACATCACATTTTCCATTGACGTGCCAACTACATTTTCAGAGACATGCAGTTTTAGTGATAAAACTATGTTGCGCGCAACCACAATGTGTGCACAATGTGTGCAAATCAGGTTTCAGTGGTTATATGCACATCATTGAGTAAAGTGTCTTGATTTGTTATGATCCTGTTAAAAAAGTCTGTTTCCATCACACTTCAGAATTTCAAATTACAGTGCTTCATTAACAGCTGGCATATTTTGAAATATTTGTACACTAAATTTAAATGTTACAAAATGTGCACTCAGAGAAAGAAAAGTAAACACCAGTCGCCATGTTAGAAGAATAACTAGTAATATGTTGGCAGATGTCGCCTGACTGACATTTGACCTCTGGCTTTGAATGCTCCAAAAAATATAACAAGATAAAGACATAATATCAAGGCATCTTTACTAGTTATTCACCTTCTAAACTCCAGTATGGTTATTTCTGATGGTGCTACAGCACCCCCCCAACCACTATTTCCTCAACCGGATTGGACTCCTTCAAGCACACCCAATCAGAAATGAACCTCCCCAATCCCTAACCATTATTACTGAGCTCAAACACCTCTCATAAACATCATGCGTATTTCCCTGCCCTCCTTTCACAAAGATGCACACATGTATTCAGCTCACTCAGGCATCATGCTTTTAAATTCTTGTGTTATTTACAACCTTTTCCTTTTTACTTTTTTTGCTCTAACATGTGACTGTCACGCTAGAAATAAATGGGCTTTTGCGCAGAGTGGAGCAGCAACTTATTTCTTCGATGGCTCTGGCTATGCGGTGGCACGGAACATTGAAAAGAGAGGCCGTTTCAGCCAAGTGACTCGGTTCGATATTGAAGTTCGGACACCCATGGACAATGCACTGATCTTTTTGATGGTGAATGGGGTAGGTAAACGTTCTCTGCTACAATGGTAGTTATGCATGTACAGTCACTGCCGATTTACATTATTTGAAATATTTAATACTTAAGACATAGTGGTCATTAAGCAGCCCTTGTTGCAATGAGCAAAAGCACCAGCAATAGCTCAGTACCTAACTATGTCTACTGTGATACTACATTGATTGGGATGCATATGAACAGTACATACTCCATTCATTTAGGCATCAAGTGCTATTGGTATGCTTTTCAGAATCTCTGTCTTTGCCAGATTTGGGGTTTTCCTGAAAAGAGCCCTTTCCTTATGCACCTGTTTCACTCTTTGTCTCATTGAATTAACTTGTGGGAGAACTTCTATGTTGATCAGCTAAGGTCGCGACGGCTGTGTTTTTCAGTAAAGATGCATCAATTCTACGTGCAGCCAGTGTACTGACTAGTCTTATCTGTATAAACATTACAGTGCTTAACTTTGGAATCTGCGTAATTGTCTTAAGCTTAGATCCATTGAAATTGCTGTTTTTTATAAGCAAGAATCATAAACCTTACTCTTTCACTTAAATAGTTCAATATTACGACTCAGGGCCTGATTTAGAGTTTGACAGCTGGGGTTACTCTGTCACAAACGTGACAGATATCCCATCCCCGGTATTACAATCCCATTATATCCTAAGGAAATCGTAATAGAGCGGACAAGCTATCCAACATGTTTGTGATGGAGTTACCCGTCCATACAACTCTAAATCAGGTCCTCAGTCATCTAACTGGAAAACATGTTAATGGAAGTGATGCAGCTTGAAGGTCAATCACTTTGCTTCGTCATTTCTGCAGCCCCCTTTTTAAATAGAGGCTTCAGGTCTCCAGTGCCAGTGGTCTGCCATAGTTAGTCTTGTATGAAAATCATGCAGCATGCTGTTTGTTAAAGTTCTGTTTACCTCATCATTAAAGGGTAAGGGAGAAGCTGGATAAACCTATAACACACCCTTGCTCGAATACACCACAGAGCCTAGCTAAGAGTCTAGAATCATTATCTCTCATTTCAGCAATACCAAATATGTAAAAAGTATTGACTAATACTAACTAAAACGTGTGACAAAAACAACTAAAGAAACCTATAAAAAATTCTTAAATGTTTTTAATAAAGCTGTAAAGAAACATCCTTAAGCATGTTTTATTAAGACTATGGTAAAAATGTGTGCTTGCACACACTGCATTTGTAAATTTACTGGAAAAATATATGCATACTTCTCCAACCACTCCATCTGCACTAGCGTTGAGGCTAAATCTGCCTCCAAGAAGTAGAAGAGTATGAGTAGGAGGGCATGATGAAGGTAGTCAAATATTCTAGGAAGCTTTCCTTGTCATTCTCCTATTTTGGATTTTATGACACTTGCAATTTTTAAGTGGGTTTTAACTGCAGGATGAGGTCAAGAGCTTGAAAGTCTTAGTGTAAGATGGAGTGGAAGTGCCTGCAGTGAAGAGTTCTTGTGGAAATAAAAAAACAGCAGATGGGACTTCCAGGAGACAAACAAGTTACACTATGTGTCAGATCACGCTGGAAGGTAATTCTGGCCAAGTCAGAGGAAGCTTTGATTGTGCGCTTGGCGATTTTCAGATTTCAGATCCATCATGCCAGGATCAACTTGTAAAAGAGCGGTGTATTACGAACACTTGGCTAGGTGCTGATTCCATTTTTACCACTACTGAGGCTCCAAACATCAGACTGACATGGCAGCAAAATCTGTCCGAGTGCCCCACTGTACTAGAAGGTAAGATCAGTGACTCTGATAACAAAGTTCTTCAAATCAGACATGATCCAATTGAGAAAATGTCTACTGCTTCTTCAAGAGTTCTTTCTTCTCCAAAATCCAGCTACCATATTTTTTGAGCACAAGTTGGTATTTTTCTAGGATGTGTTCCATGGCACATTTTCAAACCTTTTAGTAACCAATGTTAATCACTTTATCATCTTTCCTGTTCTCACCATTTCAGCAGTATGGTAATCTCAAAGCCTTGAGGGACTTGGTTTGGACCTCCTTATATCATGTGCCCTAAACCTCTATCACGGCTTCAGTCCTAGTGTACTGAAAATGTGCCATTCTGTGTTGTATTTTATTTTGTTTGCAAAGTGCACCATGTGCAACATCTTCTTGGCACAATGGAGGGTAAAACTAACAAGCTGCTGACAGTGAAAACAAGAAGCTGAGGATAAATCAGATAGTAAATAATCAGATCCGTAAGAATTTTCAGAACATAAAACAGTTTTCCAAAAATAACTTTAGGCAGGTAAAAAAAAGCTTGATCACCATCTGTTGCAAAGTTGTTTTTGGAATAATGAGCAGTGCACATATCTTAACTAAGGCATTCCCAGGGGAACTTGGAAGTTAAAATGATGAAAGGCAAACATTCCAGCGAACTTACTTAACATTAAATAATTCCAATGTTGTCTATAAAACAAGTGTTTGCAAACACAGAGGGCTGTGTCTGGTAAAGCACAAATATGTGTATAAAATCATAAATATTTGTATAGAAACACATATTGATGTACCACAAATAAGGGTGCCTGATGGTAAACTGTTGTCAATTAATAAACATTGGCATCATAGTAAAACACATGGCTTCAACATTTAACATCAGATAAACATGGGGTAGAGCATTGTAGAGGAGGAAAGTACCAAGTGAAATTTATGTACATGCACATAATAACGGAGACCGCACCAATTTTCATGTCACATGATTTCCACTGTCTTCACATGTTCACCCAGCGAGGAGTTGAACATAAACGGTGACAGGAATGAGGAGCTGGAAACCACTGAAAAGTGTTGATTTCCAGCTCCTCTTTGAAGGCTGTAACAAGCCAATGTCCATTAAGAGGTGTGAAAACACTCCAGGAGATCGACTGCAGCCCCAGCAACCTTTGTTTATTTGTTTTTTAAGAGGAGGGGGAATAAGGTCAATGAGGGCAAGGCACTGGGACAGATGGGCCTCAAAGGGAGTTCTGTATAAGGCCCCACCCGCTCCACAGCCACACCCCCTTCTCACACCGCAATTTTTATTTTCAGGTTGACAGATCTGTATCACTTCAACTTAAAAATAGTCCTGCATTTAATAATAAGCCACTAAAGTGTGACTGTGGCCAGATTTATGTGGTTACACACCTGTGCGGTGAAGGATTCGGGTCCTGATACTAACATTGTAGCTACATAAAAGGCAACCCTCAGGAGGTCAGGTGGAGTTTGGGGATGCCCATCAGTAGTGAGATACAATAGTAAATCCTACAGAGCATAGGGATTGTACTTCTGATTTAAAATCAATAGGGAAGAAAGGTTTAATTCCTTTGATGAGGTAGCTATAGTTTTTTTTAGTAAGGAGTTTATGTATGTTTCATGCTTGAAGTAGTTGCCTAGCATAACATCCAGATATTTGGCACAATCAGCAATGGATTGTTTTCAGTTGAACATCTTAAGGGGGCCAGTCAATTTTGCCCTGGGGGAGATCAGGAGGATCTCCCTTTTTTCTGAGGTCAGCTAGACATGATGAGTAGACCTGCAACATTGGATATTGATGAGTGTTTGAGCCAAGGAGGCAATGTGTTCCGTGGCAGGTGGTAGGAGATGTTGGAAAGTTTCTAAGGTATGCCTCCTGGATTTGCTTTCAGGATAAAGAATATGTGTGTTTGCATAAAGCCTTGACCAACTTGCTGGGGTACACCTCTGGTGTAATACTGCATTAGACATTTTTACAGGTGTTTCTTTTAGCAATCAGTAAGATCTCACGTCTTTGCAAAGTGATGGCATTAAAATTATGAGACTAGTCAATGGAAATACAACTAACCAAAACTTTAACTGCTGTACTCCCCTGTCCAAGATGTTCCCTAGGAATTGAAAAAGGTACACCCAGGAGATGAAACACTAGCTCAGTTCCAAGAACAAGTGGGCCTTGTCCTAGTACCAATGACCTAGAAGCTTGACTAATGACAAAGAATTGCTCCTCCCTCAATCACCAAAGTCAGAATTTGGGAAAGCAAGAGTTCCTCATGAGTGCCAGATTGTATATTTAACAGGGAGTTTACTGTCCCACTGAGTAGAGAAATGACTTACTAAAAAAAGTGAAAGGGTGGCACAAATATGAGATTTTCATGCTCTTCTATCCACCAAATATAGAGCACAGGCCAATGTACAGCTAGTCTCTAGTAGCACTTCAGTACACACTGGTCATTATGGTCAGATGTAAGTGACACAAAATAACACACAAAACATTTGTTAGATAACATCCCATATAAACCAATAGCAATACAGAAAATAAAAGGGAATTTAACATTAAAAAAATACCAATACCAATGCAGCTGTTAGTCTTGTGAAGTTGTGGGAAAGCATTTGGCAATTTTAATAAAAAAAGGGCAACATATACCGAAACTTAACCAGATAAAATATATTGCAGATGTAGTGAGCTTTACCTTACTGATCTGTGCATAATCATGCCGGCCTAAGTAAGCCTGTGATCCTTTTAGGTTGTAAACTGCCATATAGCTTTTCAGTTCATTTTTATTGGAGATATTTCTACACTATGGGCCTCATTCTGACTTTGGCGGGCGGCGGAAGCCGCCCGCCAAAGTACCGCCGTCAGAATACCGCTGCGCGGTCAAAAGACCGCCGCGGTAATTGTGAGTTTCCCGCTGGGCTGGCGGGCGACCGCCAGAAGGCCGCCCGCCAGCCCAGCGGGAAACCCCCTTCCACGTGGATGCCGGCTCCGAATGGAGCCGGCGGAGTGGAAAGGGTGCGACGGGTGCAGTTGCACCCGTCGCGATTTTCAGTGTCTGCTATGCAGACACTGAAAATCTTGGTGGGGCCCTGTTAGGGGCCCCTGCAGTGCCCATGCCATTGGCATGGGCACTGCAGGGGCCCCCAGGGGCCCCACGACACCCGTTACCGCCAACCAGGTTCTGGCGGTCAAAACCGCCAGAACCAGGCTGGCGGTAAGGGGGTCGGAATCCCCATGGCGGCGCTGCCTGCAGCGCAGCCATGGAGGATTCCTCAGGCCAGGGGAAAACCGGCGGGAAACCGCCGGTTTCCCTTTTCTGACCGCGGCTTTACCGCCGCGGTCAGAATAGGCCTGGATGCACCGCCAGCCTATTGGCGGTGCATCCGCGGTCCCCGGCCGCCAGGGTCGTAATGACCCCCTATGTTTGTTGTTTTGTAATATTGTTTTTAAATCTGTAGATGTCTGTCTCTGTGTGAAGAAGGATTACTTAGCCTGATACATTTCCAATCTAGTGTCACACTAGTCCTCTTCTTTTTTGGACAGAGCTTGTTCTTCAGCCTGGAGGTCCAGGATGGGTATCTGCGCTTGTTTTATGATTTTGGCTTCAGCAAAGGTCCTGTGCTCTTGGATGATTCTATGAAGAAGGCCCGTATTAATGATGCAAGATTCCATGAGGTAAGCAATCCATGTGTTTGCTCTCAATTTGAGTGATCAGGATCTTAGAGGCATACTCTCAGTCTTTTGAGCAGCATGCACAAAATATAGACAAACCTTATTGTTTAATGAAGCATACACAATCCAAAATGAACAAAGTAAAATGTTATTACATTTTCTAAACTCTTGCAATGTGAGCTTCATTGTAAATGTTCAGCTACTTATGTGTAACAGACTATGATCTCTGACTTCTTAAACGTATTGTGATATCATTCCAAAATAATTATCTACGAATCATTAAGTCTATTAATAGAGTTGTACAGATGTTTAATTATTAATTTATGATGGTGTGTGCAAAGTTGTGGGTTCATCTAAATCTATGTTATGCCAATGCATGATTGAAAATGCACCTGAGATGGCAGTTACAGGCTCTTGCTCATCTGCTTCTTCCATCCTCTCCGTGTGGTATCAGCTATTAATGCTAGAGACAAGCAAGCGTGTGGTGCTGGAAAACCACATATGTCTGCTTCCCTAGCTGATTTGTCACAACAATTGCTGAGTTTATGAGTGATGAACACCAACATCCCCATTACACTATTTGAAATGAGTAATCACAATGTTCTTGTACTTAATGAATCCCACAAAGCCAATTTTGATCTAAAGACATGATCTGGGATGAAGAAAAATTGCCAACTCAGGGCTATAGTAGTAAAGGAACTATTTTTGTATGCATCTTTTTAAAAAAAAAGTTTGAAAAAACATAACTTTTATCCAAGTTTTCAAAGTGATTATCAATAGCAATTAGGCATACACTTACAATATTTGTAGTGCAAAGAATCTGTAATGGCTACCGAATCCTATGCCATATGTTAATATTCCATGAAGAGAAAATATCTGCTATGATGTAAAGTTTAAATATTAAAACTATCTGGGAAGAAAAACATACCTGTAGTTCTGTAGTAAACATCTCACAACACATTACTCCTGATCGCTCCAACACCTCAGAACACATTGACCCTCACACCAAGGACTCACTCAATATCACCTTAGCTTGTCACCACAAATGCTTCCATTTGATACTCAAGATGTTCTGCTTAACAGTCTACATGTGCCTTTGTTAAACTTAAATTTCCTTTGTGCCAGAGCATAATTGTGTGATGAACAGAATTTATAATTAAATGAGTACTTCAAGTTTGTTTTTTCTTTGTGCCTTAAGCACATAACAGGGACATCTTATTTCATTTGACAGATTTATTGTCATTTATTTATGAGATAATCCTGCTCTTATTCACTTCTCTGGGTATGTGGCCAGGTAGGTTTCTCCACCTGAGCCCTTTCCTTATAGGAAAAACTGTACAATGGAGTATCTTCTATACATAGCTTAAGTGCATTTAAAACAACAGGTTATCCTGAATTCCATAAATCTCCTTAGTGTCCATACCACTACCTAAAATACTTTTGAGCGCTACCACAAATTGAGCAAAATTGGTTGTAAAAGCAAAAATATGCTAACTTCAATGAAGTAACAGTAGCTATAAATATATGCATATTCAAGCATTAGTGTTTAAATATACAGATAAATACTTGACTTTCTTAACACCTTTGACAAGTAAACAATCAGAAGAGTAAATATCAGTTACTATCTAATATTCTATGTTCATGTCCCAATACCTTTTATGAATAATCACATAAAGGGAAACCCGGTATATCCTTGTGGGCTTGGGTGGTACAATACAAACAGATGAGAACGCCAACAAGGGATATAGTTATGAAAATATTCAATGAGTTAAGGTAAATTATTGATGCAAATTGCTGGCATTTGAATTCAATTCAACATCAACATTTTAGATTATCAGTCAAAAAGCACCAATCATGACTACAGGTCTTACCAATTAGAACAGCTATGTTTAGAATAAAATTCAAATTCTGACAATGAGTACAAAGAGGATAATAAGCAAAAACAGTAATGGTAGGGGTTATATATCAACAATTCTTTGACTACATTTACACTGTCTGGTTCAGTTCTGGTCAATTATCCTCGACATATGTCAACGTACTCAATGCCCATTTTCTTGGATATTACAGATTGTATGTTAAATTCACATAACGAAAAACAAATTTTCAAAGAGGTTCTACAGAAAGATGGGTGATGCATCAATGTGTAGGTCTCTAAGCATTTCCATCCACAAGGCCATCCTCAGGCAACAAAGTTTCAACTGAAAACAAAACATCCCCTAAGCTCAATGGGATTCTAAGAACAAGAGTGATATCAGTAATCAGAATCGTGTTGTGAAAAGCCTCTCCTGGTCCTATCACGTTTCCTCTGAAACCTGTACTGATCGAAGTTGACTTCATTGTAATGTGTCTCATAATATGAATCAGGGATCTTGAAGTCAACAACTACTTGATAAAGAGAACACTTATGTACCCATTTCAGTTAGTTTCTGTGTTCAAGTGAGATAACTTCAAGCCTAGTCTCTGTGTCTGTCAGTGCAAGCTCTACTTATCCCTGATTCATATCCTAAGACATGTCGCTACCAGGTCAACTTCAATCCTAGTGCAGCAAAGCACAGGGAGGCCCATTGATTAAAATTAGTGCGTCATTTTAACACCTGCTCTGAGCAGGCGTTAAAAATGACTGAAAAAATGGTGCAGTGAAATCTTGTGAATTTCACTGTACCAGTTGTTTAAGCTTCCCTGCATACATTATGCCTGACACAGGAATAATGTGGTGCAAGCGTTTACAAAGTGGCGCAATGCAAGCATTGCACCACATTGTAAATATGGCATGGGAGTAAGGACTCTTTAAGGCGCCTTAGCATTAAAAAAATGACACTAGGGTGGGGCAAGGTGGCGCTGGGGTCTTGTAAATATGTCCCCAAGTATTTTGCCACTTCTCTGATGAACCATAGGAACAAGACAGGTGTAGAAGAAGTGTAGAAATGTAAATAAAAAAGTAAAATAAATCAGGGGCAGGGAGAAGTCATTAGCTGGTAATTTTGTATTGGTGGTGTTTATATTATGAAATACAGCCTAATGAACAATCATGGCAAGACCAGCGATAGCGATCACTAAGGTAGCTTTAATATACATTTACCACAATGATGGTGTGTAGATTTTGTGTTTGATTAGTCAAAATCTATCATTAAAGATTTATAATGCTATACTCACAAGACCAAGAGACCCAGATCCACATCTCATTGGCCTAATGTTAATAGTTTAAGCTCATCTATGGGTCTTTTATTTTCAGGGAATCATTGCCTTTAGCCACCGAAGGTGGCATCCTTTATTGTAAGGGCTGATCCTAGTTGTAAATTCAAATTCAGACTTGTCTTTTCTCTGTCTCCTTTCTTGCCCGTATAATTTAGGATACACTCTATTTCCCTAGTATACTAGCACAAATTATGGGATTTAAAGTTAAATGTGTGTGGTGGTAGTAGTGTTATTTTATTAATACACCACTCTCATAAGAATAAAACCCAGCAAAAAAGGGTTGATTATGGCCTTACCTACACCTGAATGGCAAACGTCAAGAAGTTTCTGCTCACAATAGGGCCCAAACATATAGCTGTAGGGTCATTCATCAAGATTGCAGAGCACACACTCTCTGTCAGTCAATTCAAGGTATTACTTTGTGAACTACGTGATAGTACATACATTTACCTTCACCATGAAGAGTCATACATCAGTCCCCTGGGAAAGTATTCATGGACTTTGTGGTGAGGGTTTATAGGGTTTTCATACCAGAGATGCCTATACATTCTTGTACGGTCACTGATGAAGGTGTTGATGGGACTTATAGTCACATTATACACTATTTTCACTACAGAAATACTATGCTTTCTTGCATGTGGTTGAATTGTTGGGGAGAAGGAGAGAAGGTCATACATTTTATTTAACAACACACAACTATATATCAAAAGTAACCAAGTTGTTATTCTTTGGGTAGAGACAGATATTATTCAGCTTTATTTATGCAGAATTTACTATCCAGGCCCATCTTTTCCCTTCAGATTTCAATTATTTACCACCATTCTAAGAAAATGATTTTGGTAGTTGACAGAAGACACGTGAAAAGTGTGGACAATGAGAAGATGTCAATACCATTCTCTGATATATACATAGGAGGAGCACCATCAGAGATTCTTCACAGGTTAGTTTTTCTAACGTAAATAAGCATATTTTTTGTTTAATATTTTCATGTCACTTTTACATGTGGTCAACGATTAGCAATGTTCAAAGATCATTGAAGTCCACTGGATGTTAAACTGTCTGTGTGAAATCAGGATGCTCATCTTTCAGTGTATCTCTCTTATCAGTCACCGCAAACAAGCAGTAGAAGATTTTGTACTGAATGCCATGTTAGCAGTAGTCCTAGAGTGATCTTGTACTGAATAGTCACATGCTTTATTCATTTTTTTCATATTATTGATCCTAGACATGCAAATTTACTAAGAAAGTCTGATAAATTACACTGCTAATAAAATCTGCACCAGTTTCAGTCCCTCAAGCTTTCAACTGTCAACCACTCCTGTAAATACATTGAAGCATAACTGACCCTTCTTTAAGCAGTTTGGTTGACCCCTTCACTGGATTTAACACCTCATTCTGAGACTTGGTAACCCACATGGTAACTCTGCTTTTCATAGATAGCCTGATACTTGGGGTATTGGTAATTCTGATGGGCAGTTACTGGTGGGCATACAAGTGAAGGTCCTCTTAGAAATGAGGGAGAAATTGCATGGAATTAGTAAATTTGGACCAGATTCATTAAGTACTTCCATATTTTCCCCTGGAATTTTACCTAGAGATTTTGGCTGCCTTCAGCAGACAGAGGGTCTGATTTAAAGTTTGGTAGAGGGGTTCCTCTGTCACAACAGTGATGGATACCCTGTCCAGCAGAATATAAATCCTGTATGATATAATGGGATTTATATTCGGCGGACAGGTTATCCATCACCGTTGTGAGGGAGTAACCACTCCACCAAACTCTAAATCATGCCCTAAGTCTTCAGGAGGTTTGGCACCAGAATTTCCTGGCATGAATATTGTCTGAAAAAAAAACTGAGTGTACAAAATATGGCCCCTTTGGAGTTAATAATAGAATATCTACACTCAGTGTAACAGTAAGTATGTAAACGATAATTAGGCCACAATATTTATGTCAGACAATAGTCTTGTTACTGATATTCTGACATACAACCCTATAGTGAAAGTCACTGGGTCTGTGGATTAATCACTGGCCTTGCTGTCTGGAGTTACCAATCTTATTAGAAAAATGAAGAACTTGTAATCAAGGTGTTAGACTTGGTAGAGCAAGGTGCAATCATTTTTCATCCAATGAAATCTTGATTGACCAAACTCAACAACCAATAATCCACAGCCAATGAATACAGAGCTTTGCCAGCACAGCAGAATATAGTATAAAACTTCAAAATAGTGCATATCTCAGCTACAGCTGAAACAGCAACAGGGTAGCATAGGCAGAACACAAAGTTTGTGTGCATACATGGTCCATAGGAAAAGCTTCCTGTAGTGCAAACCCGTTTAGTCAGTTCAAGTCATCTCAGCTAAATGCTGCTTTTGGAATTAAAAGCAGGAAAGAGTGGCACCAGAATTCGCTAGGCGCCCATGGGCGAGGCAAGCTAGCATTTCACTAGATACATTCGCGTTCAGTGTCTGTCCTATAGGTGCTCTGAAACAACATGCTTTTGGGCGAGGGTGCATAGCACAGACGACTGACAATATGTGGAAAAGCTGCTTTAATGAGGCAGGTGCACATCACATTGTTATAATACTAGGCCAACGCCTTTACACTCACTATACATGAGTGAATACCTACCACTTGTCCTACCCACCCCTAATTATCCTCCCCACAATTCCTCCAGCTCAACTGACTTTCAATGAATCTAAAACTTTCCAACATAAATTAACTTCCTGTAACTGGAAACCTTAAGATTTCTACTGTCTGCAGGTGAAAACTTACTCCCGACCTCCCCTTGAAACTGTGTCAGCCACCCCAACAGCAATAAAACCACTTCCAGACATGAAAACCTCTTTGCAAACCACTTACTAGCACCTGCTCATCAGTGACAAACACAATATTTACCTCACCTTCTGCACCTGGCCCATGTTAGCCAACTTCAGTATTTCTTAAAAGAACCCCTCTCCCTTTCTAAAAGGGGGTGAGTGTGTGGTACAAAACCTTAACCTGGCCCTGTCTAGGTACAAGCCACCATGTCACATACCACGGAATGGTGTCTTGTAGTCCAATTCATCTTGCCTTAACTATAATACCCCTATCCTGCCTACTGGCCCCAGCCCAAAGCCCACCAAATGATTCACTGGGTAGGGCCTGAACTGCACTTGAGTCCCTTTTGCCCTTTGATCCATCCTTGTATAATGGATATTAATCTCCACACTTTTTTTTTCAACTTCACACCCCCCCAACACCAGCCCTCCACCCTCCCTATCACTTGACACTCAAAAAGGCCCCAAAAAACATACAGCAAATAAACAACAAGAACAACAAGAACAAATGTGCTTCTCTGTCAGCATTAAAAACTGCTGTCAGAGCCCCCATCCTCTTCACAACTCTGTCCAGACCATGATTTTTTGCTTCAACCGCCATTTCCTCTCTCCCTCATACAACCTTCTATTAGCCATGTCCCTAATACATCCGCTGATGGGCCATAACCCCAATGCAAATTTTCCTTGAATGCAGTGCCAACCAACTTACCCACTATGGTGGTCCTTCACCAATCTTTGTCAGTCATGTCCATTATAAAATATACCACATTGTCAGTCCTCTGCCAAACCTCCTTCTGAGCATTCCTCCTGCATGCCTCGGAATCACAAAACTCCAGCCACAATTGCCTATATGCCATTCTAGTGGACTGTGCCAGATAACCAACTAGCAACTGAAACGTCCATGCACGCCTACCCACCACCGTTCTTCCAGAATTGATGTCTTCTTGTGGTCCATTTCCGAAGCAAGCCCATGGAACCTATGTCACTGCGAATGAGACAAAGCATCCGCAATATCATTTTCCATTCTTGGTACGTGCCACTATTCTTGCACCGCCCCTGCCCCACCTAACAACACCATGGTTGTGCCGTATTGAAAATATGGTGCACTATGGCGCTTGTTTCCACAATAGCGTTATAATTTATAACACTATTGTGGCACCTTGCTGGATTAGCACCATAAATTATGGCACTAGTGCAGCAAAGCACTAGGGAGGCCTATAGGGAGCAGGGTCAAGACTGATTTGCATATGGCTGTGTCCAAACTGGAATGGCATGGGTGGCAAAAAAACGAAGGATTTAGGCCTAGATCTCTGTACTGGGGGTGAATGTTTGACATTGTTCAGCATTCCGTCCATCACTTGTTCTTTTTGCGCCCATCACTTTAACGCCTGCCGGCCGAGTAGGCATTAAATAGATTTCAATGAGCCATTTTTTGCAGCCTCCCTGCATTGTAACACCCCCCTTGCATACATTATACCTGGCACAGGTAAAATGTGGCGTAACGGTTTACAAAGTGGTGCAATGCTAGCATTGCACCACTTTGTAAATATGGCTTGGGGAAATGGCCTCCTTAAAGCCACATTAGCGTAAAAAAAAATGACGCTAGTGTGAGCAAGGAGGTGCAAGGGCCTTTTAAATCTGGCCCATAATGTAATGTCTTTAGAATTCTATTACAAGCACCCTCAACAGCTTCAAAACCTGCAAGTCCCCAACCCATTGCCTGTTGACAGTCTGTACCACTGCCGTATTGTCTATGTTAAAAAGCACTTTCTTGTTAGCAAATTCACCTTGACACAAGACCAAGACAACCACTAACGGGAAAAACCCCAGGAAGTTTATGCTTCTCCCTCCATTCTTCCATTCCTCAAGTTATTGCTGCACATTCCAATGCCCCTGACAGTGTGGACCGTAGCCAGCCCACCCGCCACATCTGCATGTATTTGAATAGTCCACTCAGCTTTGTCTGGCAGCCCTTTCAGGGAAATGCCATTGAACTGATCTAAATAGAAATGCCACAGCCTCAGATATTCCTTAATTCCTTCCCTCAACCATAGCTTATGATGTGGTAAAGTCTACCTGGATAGCGACAACTCCAGCCTCCTACAAAAGCTCCTACCAGCTCTTACCACTCCACAAGCAAAGTTCAAGTGTCCCAATAGCAGTTGTACTTTCCGTACTCTCAATTTTTCCTTTGCCAGCATTATGTCAATCAGTTGCACAATCACCCATTTCTTATAAACTGGCAGCTGTGCCTCCATGAGTTTTGTGTCAATTTTAATACCTACACAAGTAAACCTAGTGCTAAGCCCTACCATCTTTTCCACTGCTAGCAGCAGATCTACATCTGCCATTAGTCCTTAAAATTGGCCAACATCTTTTACCACATGGTCTGTGCCTGCCCGTTTAACTCCCATACTGGTAGTGAATACAAAGTGAACTTTCAGAGATCTTGGAGCAGGACCTTGACCTAACCCCCAAGGTAGCCCTGCTGGGGATGAGTGATATGATTGGAGCGCCCAAGCTGACTCTACGCTCATGGGTGTTGCCACATTGGTTGCTAAGCGAGACATTACCTGTAGATCGATCACACACAGTGTCCCATCCCTGGCGGAATGGAGGGCAGGTGTAGACTAGTGTGCTTAATTAGAAAAGCCCATCTATACTGCGCAAGGCTGTTAATGGAAGCACAGTAAGATATGGAGGATGTGGGGGAGATTCTATGGTTTGGGGATGTGATTTGTCAAACAGTTGGTTACAATGTGAAGGTGTTATGCTGCTGTAACTGTACTTTACTTGGTGGATTTAAAAAACTAACACAAATGTTGTTATAAAAAAAGAAATTGGCCGGCATAGGCTGGCAGTCAATGGAGCCTTTTGGGCCTACAAAAAAGAAATCATCCAGGTAATGTCTCACCGTGTTGTGTCCCATAGCAAACATGAACATCCATTGCAAAAAGGAACTAAACTTTTCAAACAGTGTACATGAAATGGAACACCGCATTGGTAAATCCTTGACCACTTACCATTTACCGCCAAACTGTATTCCCAGCAATTCAAAGTCTTTGGCGCTCACAGGAAGCAGGCAGAATGCTGACATTATGTCACGTTTCACCATATATACCCAATTTTCTGCTGCATTTATTAAGTCTATGGCCACATCTGCTGAGGAATAATAAACTGTGGACAGATCTTCTGAAATGTTATTATTCACTGACTGTCCTTTTGGCTAGGAAAGGTGTTGACTCAGCCTCAACTGTCCTATTTTCTTTATTGGGACCCTATAAATTGGCAAAACTACTGATGTGTCCAGGGGCCAATCATCAAATGGGCCTGCCATCCTTCTCTCACATACCTATTTTTCCAACTTGTTCTTAACCACTTGAGGACGTTCCCTGACTAACTTTAGATTTTACACTCAACTTCTCTTAGGCAGTCCTTCATAGCCCAATTCTAAACCATTGTGAAAATAAATGTGCATCCTCTGCAACACCGCACCGCAACTTAACTGGTGTATAAGCCTTTTCCTGCAGGTACTTCTGACCCTCTACCCCCACCCTCTGTCCCTGAGGGTGTGAAGAGCCCCCTTGCATCCTCATCAAAATCCTTTGCAATGTATAAGAGAGTTCCTGGCTGCACACTTTCAACATTCATGCCAGAATTAGAAGTTATCCCTGCCACAGAAACCTCTGTTGAAATCCCCGCATGCCTCCTCCTGCCTTGCCTGTCCCACACCCACTGTTCCCATCCCACTCTGGGTGGGATGCCCTTGAAAGGGACGACACACTATGGCATCCTACCGGCCTTAAGACTCTTCACTAAGCCCCCTGCCTTGAAAATGCCCTCTTCCTGTCCCCCTTTCCATGGTTGCTCCCTGATGCTAACCATTGGACTGTGGGGGTCACTAATTGCCCCTAGAAATCCTGCCTGCTAACTGCCCCCAGAAATCCTGTTTGCTCCTCTCCTTCCAACCAACCCTCCTGCAGAGCCCTCAGTCAGGCACCACCCTCGATATCGAAAGCTAATCTCTTTCCCCACCCCGGTACCCGCACCACTTAGAGCTCTCTGTGCCACTTGCCTTTCAGTCCCTGGACCTCACCTGCCTCTGAGTGAACCAGCCGCAAGGGGCCTTTCACTGTGTCCTATATGCACTGCTTCCAGGCTGCCTCATCCTGATCAACCCGTTTGATCAAGGCCACGTGCAGGCCAACGCTGCTGCCATGTCCCCTGATGCTCGACGCGCCAACCAGGCCTGTCCACCACTGATGCTGCACTCACCTGCTCCGACGGTCAGCAAATCCTCACACCCAGGCTCCTCAGGGAGGCAGAGCACTTCTTCAACTCTTTTGTGTTCCATCCTTCTAAAATGTCCCTAACCCTAGCAAAATCCTTGAAATGTACAAAATCTTAACCTGGCCCTGAGTATCTACCAACGACCGTGTCACAAAACACAAAATAGTGACTGGTAGCCCAGTTCACTTTACCCTAACTATAATGCCCTACGCTGCCTAATAGCCCCACGCTAAAACCTACCGACAGTCCATCAGGACTATCACCTGCCCAAAATGCCCTGTGGGCAGACATCCCCTCTACGCAGCCACCGAAGCCCCTATCCTTTGTACAGAAGATCGGGTAGCAATTAACACTCTGTTCTATCTCTGGTTTACACCTATGTCAGAAATAGTCACTGAGTTTATAGTTCTTAGTGAATTATTGTCTGTGTTTTTTTGCTATATGAAATAACTGCCTTATTAAAGCAAGTGTAAGTTGCATTCAATGATTGCCTCTCCGTTGTCGTTTTTTGGTCCGGCAGTGTACAGTCACATGTGGCTGCAGATATCGCCTTTAAGGGATGTATGAAAGGCTTCCAGTTTCAAAAGAAGGACTTCAATTTGTTAGAGGAACCAGGGACGCTTGGACTCAGCTACGGCTGCCCGGAAGAGTCTCTAGTAAGTAAAACCCAAGAGTAAACTGCGAAACTAATTATTTAAACAAACTTTGTGTGACCCTGCGG
This sequence comes from Pleurodeles waltl, assembly GCF_031143425.1. Taxonomy (NCBI): domain Eukaryota; kingdom Metazoa; phylum Chordata; class Amphibia; order Caudata; family Salamandridae; genus Pleurodeles; species Pleurodeles waltl. Next base: position 656,999,388 of record NC_090444.1, on the reverse strand, counting down.
AGTTGCGACAGCAGTGATTCTATTACCATGTTCAAAAGTATAAACAAAAATAAAGGAGTCCACACAGTCAAACGGCTTCAAATACAGTTTTACTCCAGTTAGTCTTAACATTTAGGTCTGTAAATGAGATGCCCTATTAGAGCAATTGGGACAGGATTCACAGATCCCCTTGCGCTTGTAAGTTTGATTTAAACAAAGGGAATCTGTGTTTTAGGCTGCAGGCAATTCCAAAGGGTGACCTTTCATTCAGAAACCCTTTTGTTTACGCATAATATAAACATTACAACATTGCAATAATATGTACGCCCACAAACATACATTTCTGAGTTTTTACAACCTCCTCTTTGACCTCTTCACACCCTGGAAATAGAGTTTTACTCCAGACATGGGCAGTAGTAAACGACTTGCAATAGTGTAGTGAGAATGAGTACAGGGGCCTTGACACACCATGGGTGTGCATGACAAATATTTTTAGGTACGACGTTAGCCAAGATCTTTCCCATTTAGTAAAATGTATGTATGTATGTATATATATATATATATACATATATATATATATATATACACATACATATATACATATAATGCCAAAAGGTTTTAGATTTGAAACCAGGCTTTGGAGTGCGAGTCTTCAGTGTTTTTGATAAGGCACCTTTTGGATTACATCTGGTGGTACCGAAGTCCGCAAACTTGCACCAAACCCCACGTAGTAGGTGGATGTGGCCAGGAGTTGTCCAGACTTGTGTATATATATATCTATATATATCTATATATCTCTCTCTCTATATATATATGCATATATATATATGTATATATATATATATGTATATATATATATATAGAGAGAGAGAGAGATATAGATATATATATATTTATATATACTTGTGCCCTAAGGTAACTATAACTCGTGCCCCCATGTGCACAGATTTCTCTTCAATAATTTTATTACAAAAGGCTACAGTTATATTAGAAATTATGTCATAGAACATGTCATTACTGATGTACTATGTGGGATAAGTAGCAGTGTATGGCAAGGACGAAAGTTATAGTTACCATAGGGCACGAGTTATAGTTTCTTGAGATTGGTATAACTATTTATCTGAACCTATTTGAAACATAACTCTAACCTTTGGCTTTTCAGTGAATTTTCCAAGGCTTTTTAAATTCTATTTCCTTACTAACCTTCCCCATAATCTTTGCTTTTTGCAGTGAATTATTAGGGTTTTTTTCAACAGTAAGTAATATTAAATTACCTTACATTAAACCAACCCCCAATCCTACGGCTAACCTCTCATAGGCATCCAACCCTGCACCATGCATGGCCTACCACCATTCGTGGCGAGGGTTGGCTGCAGGGCCTGGCCCTGCGGCAAACCCCCCCAGGCACCTGATTCTGCACAAAGCACATCCTTCCAACATTTGCGGTGGGGGTTGGTTGCAGGGCCAGACCCTGCGGCCAACACCACATAGGCACCCTATGCCATGCCACGCATGTCCTTCGGGCATGTGCGGTGTCAGTTGGCCATAGGCCAGGTCCTGTGACCAACACCACATAGACACCCAAGCCCAGTCTACGAACAGCCTTCTACCAGGCCCTCCAGCCAACCCCCTGTAGGCACTCACCTCTGCAATGCCAATTACAGCCATGGGGATCCCATCCACTGAGGCTGACCCAATTACTAAAACAGAATGAAGGCCTTCTTTGGACCTGGAGATCCCAGCCCCCCAGCTCCCAGCCAATTTGTAAAAAGGGAGTGGGCAGGAAAACAGAAAGGTTCAGACCTACTGTTTGCTCTTGTTTGGCGGGAGTTGTCAAAGCTCCCACCAAGCAAAAGCAAACATCTATGTCTCAAGGGTGGGCACCTTGGCACGTAGGGAGCCGGGCCTGGGCAGCAGCGGTCTCCTGGCCATTAATGGCTCCAGGAGGGGGTGCCCCTTCTTTGTGTTTGAAGGGACCACCACCTAGCTGGTGCCAAAAATAGCCTGGATGGGGGCCACGCTGCCCCCTCCCCTTTCACAGAATAGGCCTAGCCCTGGGAGGTGGTGGTACCCAGGGTAGTAATTGGACTAGGAGGGGGCCGCACGGCACCTCCTTTTCCTTTTGGCTCTGGGGAGTTGATGGTCCCTGGGGCTGTAGTGGGCCCATGAAGGGAGTCCACGTGGACACTGCCCCTGTAAAAGCTAGGCCTTACTCCGAGGAGGTGGTTGTCCCTTAGACCGTAAGCGGCCTTTGGCGGGGGGGCGCATGACATCCCCTCGCACATAATAATCAGTGGCCTTCCCCTGGGATAAGTCGATCCCTGAGGTCGAAATCAGCCATGGGGAGTGAGGACCATGTGCGCCCCCTCCCCATTATAGTTATTACAGTTTGCCAAGGAACCTGGCCCACCCGGTGACCACGGTTTAAAGAAGCTCATGAGATTGTGCTTGTTTTTTTCTTTGATTTTTGCTGGAATTCATGGATTAAAAAAGCTAGGTCTCTTGGGTACCCCCACACTAGGCCTAGGGGTTTGGGATATTCCTACCCTGCCCCTTTTTCTTTTTTGAATTTTTTTTGGGGGAACTTGTCCGAGTCCCTAAATAGCTGTCACAATTTCTGGTTGAAGTGTTGACAGCCAATCAGATCTCAGCATGATCTGTTGGATCCACGGAGGATCCCTGTCCCTTGATATACAAATGTATTTTTCATTTAATATCTCTCAAACTGCTGAACAGATTTACACCAACTTACAAAAAGTATGCTTTCTGAACCAAGATCTAGCATTCCATCCAGCAGTTCGGGCTGTAGTCATGTCTACATTTCCCATGATAAATTGCATGGGGAAATGCATTATGGCACCCCCCAAACCCTCTTTTCTCAGCCCCCGCTTGACAAATTACCCAGAAACTTTTAACACAGCAGCTGAAGTGAGAGGCAAACTAGTTTTGAACATATCGTGAGAATTCGTCAAACAGTGCCAAATTGGTCAATTGATCTGTCATTTAAAAAAATGTTTCTGCCTCCACAACATACAGCATGGAGCAATGGGTATGCCCACTTCAGCCAGTGGCTAACTTTAGTGTGACATGACATTCTGCTCTTTCACAAGGAGCACAAAATGGTTTCCCGTAATGCCAAGGACTACTAAGGCAATGTATGCTTTCGGAAACCAACAAAAATGTATTTTCTTTTAGCTAGTTCTTTGTTTGGTGAGTACTTGGCACCTCCCTTAACAATAACGTTTTACAAAACCCATGCCAAAACAAGCATTAGGCAAAGCTATAATTATGGCACAAGGTGTCAGACCTATTGGGTTTGTCAATGCTTACTTTATCTTTGCTGTGGACCTGATATGTTCTTGCGAACACTCCATGAAGTGTGTTTATGGCAGCAAACCGATCTTCCTTCACAGGATTGCTCTAACTCTGTGCAGGATGAGAAAAGGTAGCGCTTATGCATGAGGATGATGTCTCCAGCCACAGCTTCTTGTGTGCATACCTGTGGTTGATGTGTGAGGCCATTCCCTGGGACCTACTAAACAAACACAGGGCCTGATACATAGACGTAATTTGTTTCGTGTGGGGAGCAGCACACTGCTCCTGTTTTGAAAAGAGAATCATGATAACTCATTTACCTTTAAATGGATGGTCACATCCTGTTTTTTCTCAACAGATTTAGGGGGTGATTCTAATTCTGGCGGGCGGCGGAGGCTGCCCGCCAGAATTCCGCCCCCATAATACCGCTCCGCGGTCAGAAGACCGCGGAGGGTATTATGTGTTTTTCCCTGGGCTGGCGGGCGGTCTCCAAAAGACCGCCCGCCAGCCCAGGGAAAAACTCACTTCCCACCATGGAGCCGGCTCGTAATCGAGCCGGCGGAGTGGGAAGGTGCGACGGGTGCAGTAGCACCCGTCGCGTATTTCAGTGTCTGCAAGGCAGACACTGAAATACCTTGCGGGGCCCTCTTACGGGGGCCCCTGCCGTGCCCATGCCATTGGCATGGGCACGGCAGGGGCCCCCAGGGGCCCCGCGACCCCCCCTACCGCCATCCTGTTCATGGCGGCTTTCCCGCCATGAACAGGATGGCGGTAGGGGGGGTCAGAATCCCCCATGGCGGCGCAGCAAGCTGCGCCGCCATGGGGGATTCTGAGGGCAGCGGTAAACCGGCGGGAGACCGCCGGTTTACCCTTTCTGACCGCGGCCAAAGCGCCGCGGTCAGAATGCCCTGCGGGACACCGCCGGCCTGTCGGCGGTGCTCCCGCCGACCCTCGCCCCGGCGGTCGAAGACCGCCGGGGTTAGAATCAGCCCCTTATTTTTTTACCAAGCAGGTGTCTACCCCAAAGTGAGCTTGTATATCTAACCAACCTAGGCCGGTGAAAAGGAAATTCTCTGCATCTCATGAATGGCAGTTACAACAATTAGTAGCTGTAATGTCAACTGATTAATATGTAAATGTCACTACCAACATGTGGCTAATGTCTTACTCCCTCCCACCTAAGTTTTGATGGTATAGCTTCTATGATACATCTAAAGCTCTTTGAGCCAGACGTACAATGTGTTGAAACCATTGTGCAATGTATATAGAGATACGCATTTCCAATTTAGAAAATAGATGTTTGCATGTTTTTATAGATAAATAGAGTGCAACAGTTTCCTATCAAAACATGGCGCTGCTTCCTTTATACAACAAGAAGCTAGATTATTGGATTATTTGAGGCGCTTTTATGGCTCTTTCGTTAGGAAGATAGCTGGCAGGATTGGCTCACAGTCTCCCAACTTTCTCAGCTCTTTCTCATGTGTCATTCACTCAGCCCCCCCTCTCCTCTTACTTACAACCGATTTAACCTAGGATTGGTACCTTTCTCAGACTATACCACCATTTTTATGTGTTTTGAGGATCTCTAAGGGCCATGAGATGATACTTAAGCAACAGTGTGGTTAAAATCTTGGCATTTATTTCTTTACACCATGTTGTAAAGTCCCCTTTTTTGATGGTCATCCCCCATGTTTTGCTAATGGATGTTGTTACTTTTGACCTGAAAGTATACTTAGGTCTGCTGACCAGACAGAATTGTACTGAGACTTTGCGAACCCAATGGACAAAGTCTTTACGACCCCTGTAAAGCCCTAGCAAATGGTACCTGTGAATCCAGGGTAGGGATGGTAAAGGGGTTACAACGGCTGCAGCACTGATTGTGCCACCCTGTGTGACCCAAGTAGAAGCAAATCCTTCAGAGCTGCCATGTCACTCTGCACAAGCAGCTTGTCTGTTTAAGTTCGACTCTACCCACACCAAGTGCAGGCAAAGATCCTTTCATTGCTCATAGCCCAGAATTCACTCCTAAGGCAGGTCTCCTTTAGCCCAGGCGGCAGGGTGCCCTGTGTTATGAGTGTGGACATATATGCACAAGAATATATGATCCTGTGATAGCATTTCAAACAAAGCTATCACAATTGACTGGCGGTCCACAGGATAACATGGGCTAACCCTGGGCAGTCCACAGATGTCCACCTCGATGATGACACAGCCAATTTCCCCCATGTTTGGTATCAAACAGTATATTTTTTTAACTCTGAGCACGATTCTCATGCCCCGGATTAGCCAGCATGTACCCTGGAGGCAGCCCTAGAGGATGCCCACAAATATATCAGCTTTCCTATGCCTCTGTGGGCTCTCCTGAGCCATTTGCCACGAAGACAAGAGTCTGCCATCTTGCTGTTCATGCTAACACTACCCCCAGGAAGAAGACAAAGGACCTGGGCAGGAAGAAGGCCACACCTCCTCCCTCCTAGGAAGGCTAGTGTTTACAGTAATCAAGGCGGTGAGCCCCAAAGGCTTCAGCGGCCTTTATATGTAATCTCTTGTCCCCCACTCGAGGACAAAGCCCTACCTGTCCTGACCAAGCCGGCAGGTGGCAAAATGAGTTATTCAGGAGGTGTATAGTTCCAAAAGGCTAGCTAGACCTTTAGTGTGGGTTAGGAGGTCTGTAAAGCCGAGGGAAGGTTCTGCCATGTTGGCAAACCTTAGCAATAGTGGGTTCTGAGTAGAAATGAGATGCATTCCCACAAGAAGTGGTCACTTCAGGGGATGGATAGCCACAGGAACCAGTAGCCCTTTGGATACTGTCCCTCACAACCTTAACCCACCTAAACCAGTATTTAGGGGGCTCCCCTGGCACCAGAACCTCAGTTCTGACTTTGAATATAAGAGGCACAAAGAAGAAGCCGGCACCAACATTAGGACTTAGGACTCCTCCCCAGCGCAAAGAGGGGGCACTTAAATACCCTGAGATAACCAGATACTGGAACTGTGTGATTGCCGTGCAACCGTGGTGAAGACTCCTTGCTCCCAGCAAGAGGGACTCCGGGCTCACCAGAAACCAAAGCAGTCTCCCCTTACTGTCGGTACCAGTCACCTGCAACCTGCAGAAGAATCATCATGCTGCATTACCAGACGTGCAACCTGTCAGGCCCCTCTTGAGTGAGCCAAAAGAAAGTTGGGGACCTGCACCCTGGGAGTGTTAGTGAGGCTGTCACCAGATTTGAAGCTGCTGCCCCCTTCCAGACGACGTCCTGCTGATAAGGTAACCGTAGACTACTTTTGCCTCTGCCAAGGCTTGTCTGTCGCTAGCCCAATAACCGAGGGCCTCTTAGACATCACCAACTCCAGAGTAGTTCCCCAGCATAATGACCAACGTCAGTAATTACCTCACTCTTGAGAATCTGCATTCTGAAGGAGGGTACTAAGAGAGGAGCAGCAAAGCATCTTTGGCACGACCAGTCCTTGTGATTCACAGCTGCATGGCCACCTCTGCACCCAGAGTCGCCAGACGTGGTGGAGAAGTTCCAGCTGTGGAATCCATGTCATGGGACCCCAAAGGCTTCTTCTTCTTGAGAGTAGAGTGAGAGTACACCCCGAAGTGTGCTTTTGTCAAGTGCTTCAATTTCACAGCAGTAAGGACAGCCAGAGAGCCTCTGCACCCGGACTTCCTGGGCAAGGTAAATAGAAACTGACTGTTGAGTCTTGGTCTACAGACCTACAAGATCTTAACTCCAAGTGGGTTTCCCAGAGCTCATCCTACAAGTGACTGATTGCACACTGTGATTTTCCCCATTGACTTCAGTGGGAGTCGTTTGACCATAAAAGTACGCACTTTTTCAAAGCTTTAAAAATTCACAACTCCGGTTGTCTGTGAGATAAAAAGTTAATTGTGGTGTCCAAATTAAGATAAAAATCTGCTTCATTTGTCTAAATTATTGTCAGTTTTCTTTCAAGTTGTGTTATTTAAATATCATCCATGTGGGTGTTGTGAAATGCTTTACACACGTTCCTCTAAGTAGCCTGACTTCTCTTTGTCACTCTACCAGGACTGAGCTAAGGTTTACTGGTGTGAACCTGTGGTCCATTTCTTCCATTTCTGGGTAACTTGCTAGTATTACATGGTAATACTCCCCAGTAATACCACATAATACTGCCACTTTGCTACACACCACAATTAAATCATCCTTATGTTAAAAAATAATTTAGGAATAGTTTAGTTTAGCCATCTCCGGATTACTTGTAATGCTATTTTATCTTGTTTTTGTTGCTTTATGATTCTATTTTAATTGAGATAAAATTAATTGGTGATTGTCTCAATTCTTTAAGTGAACTGACATTAAAATACAGGCCAGGCTGGTAAAATACTAGTCCAGTGGCAGCCATACCCCCTGCCCTGCAGCAAGGTGATTCCTGGTGACTTCATCATCACAATTGCTCCACTATATATGCTTTCAGGGCCTTCTTTCTAATCTGATGCATTTATGCTTTAATCCTCACATTGTCATCATGCATTGCAACATTGTTTAAACATTTTTGTGACTTTTTTAAATTGTCTTTTTCTCAGCAAGTCCAGAAAGATTTTTTAGTACAAATACACACTCTAAAAATCCTTGAATCATTATTCATCCAAACCAGGGGCATAGTTTCAGGGAGGTGTTTGGGCTGTTACACTCTCCCTAATAAATGTATTTCATGGATAATTGTTCTTTCAGTCTGTTATGGTGGTGAGTTTATTGTGTTTTTCTTTTTTTGTTTTTACGGAAATGTGTAGTGCTTATGAGCATATTATGATTCCTGCTGATGTTGGTAAGGTCTACATGGTTGACTCATTTAACTCTACTTTGTCCTCTTTCCCATCACACAGATGTCCCGCAGAGTTTACTTCAATGGGGAGAGTTTCATCGCTACCAATCAAAAAATGACGCCATTCGAAAGCTTTGAGGGAGGATTTAGCTTTCGAACACTGCAACCCAATGGCATCCTTTTCTATCACGCTGATGGGGTGAGTAAACTGAGCTTCTTCCTCATGCAGTACCTCCTGCAACTAACTGTTTAACTGCACAGAGCCAGCTTGAAGGTATTTATAAGCAATCACTACAAAATGGCATTAATAGCACGCTGGGAGTGCAGTGATAATCTGCCTGGTCTTCCTGTGACTCAATAGCTGACCAGATTTGTAGCTTCTGAGGAATAGTTGTATAATGGAACCACACATGCATTTACCATGCACGACTTTACAACGCGGTCACTAGAACACATACGTACTTACCACGCATACATTACAATAAACATTTTTACCATGCATAGTCCTTCTACCACGCATGCCTTTGCCACAAGAATATGTTGTAAAGGCTTGGTTGGTGAAAACAAATCCTGGTAAAAAGTAAAGTGGTCAGTATAACATATATATATATATATATATATATATATATATGTATATCTATATATATATATATATATATATATACATAGAGAGAGAGAGAGAGATATGAGTAGTTATAGTTAGAACCTGGTTTCCATCGAAAAAGCGTTTTCTTGACTTGCCTATATCTTTGGCGCCGTTTGATGGCTTGTTGGACTTTTTTGCTTATGCAGGGTCATCCCCAATCTTTTTGCCTCCTGCCTCCTATTATTTCTGACCTGTTGCTGTTGGCTTTTGAACTCTGAGCACTTTAGCACTGCTAACCAGTGCTAAAGTGCATATGCTACCTGTGTAAATTGTAATGTTGATTGGTTTATTCATGATTGGCATATTTGATTTACTAGTAGTCCCTAGTTAGGTGCACTAGAGGTGCCAGCGCCTGTAAATCAAATGCTACTAGTGGGCCTGCAGCACTGGTTGTGCCACCCACATAAGTAGCTCTGTAATCATGTAATCATGTCTCAGACCTGCCACTGCAGTGTATGTTTGTGCAGTTTTAACTGTAAATTCGACTTGGCAAGTGTACACACTTGCCAGGCCTACACCTTCCCCTTTCTTGCATGTAAGGCAACCCTGAGTTAGGCCCTAGGTAGCCCCAAGGGCATGGTGCAGTGTATGGTTAAGGTAGGACATATAGGCCCTCATTCTGACCTTGGCGGGCGGCGGAGGCCGCCCGCCAAAGTCCCGCCGTCAGATTACCGTTCCGCGGTCGAAAGACCGCGGCGGTAATTCTGACTTTCCCGCTGGGCTGGCGGGCGGTCGCCTTCAGACCGCCCGCCAGCCCAGCGGGAAAGAGGCTTCCACGATGAAGCCGGCTCGGAATCGAGCCGGCGGAGTGGAAGCTGTGCGACGGGTGCAGTTGCACCCGTCGCGTATTTCACTGTCTGCGCAGCAGACAGTGAAATACTTGTAGGGGCCCTCTTACGGGGGCCCCTGCAATGCCCATGCCAGTGGCATGGGCACTGCAGGGGCCCCCAGGGGCCCGCGACCCCCCCTACCGCCATCCGGATCCCGGCGGTCCGACCGCCGGGATCTGGATGGCGGTAGGGGGGGTCGGAATCCCCGCGGCGGTGAAGCAAGCTGCGCCGCCGCGGAGGATTCAATGGGGCGGCGGTACACTGGCGGGACCCCGCCAGTGGTGCCGGTCCGACCGCGGCTTTACCGCCGCGGTCGGAATCCCCATTGGAGCACCGCCGGCCTGTCGGCGGTGCTCCCGCGGTCCTCCGCCCTGGCGGTCAAAGACCGCCAGGGTCAGAATGACCACCATAGTAATGTGTTTTATATGTCCTGACAGTGAAATATTGCTAAATTCGTATTTCACTGTTGCAAGGCCTGTCCCTCTCATAGGTTAACATGGGAGCTACCTTTAAATCTGATTAAAGTGTAGATCCCCTTTGGGAGCGGATGGACATGTGGAGTGGGGGTCTCTGAGCTCACAATTTAAAAATACATCTTTTAGTAAAGTTGATTTTAAGATTGTGCGTTTGAAAATGCCACTTTTAGAAAGTGAGCAATTTCTTGCTTATACCATTTCTGTGACTCTGCCTGTTTGTGGATTCCCTGTCTGGGTCAGTTTGACAGTTGGGCTGGTTGCACCTCACACTAGACAGTGACACAAAAGGAGCTGTGGTGTAGTCTGCATTTCCTGATGAGCCATCTGTGCTAGGAGGGAGGGGAGGAGTGGTCACTTACACCTGAATGGGCTGTGCCTGTCCTTACACAATGCAGTCTGGGGCCTGGCCTAGGCAAGGCAGGATTTCACATTCAAAAGAGACTTTACTTTGAAGCAGGCCTACTTCAAAGGGGAAATTAGGTATAAGAAGGGCACCCAAACCCACAGGCTTTAGAACACTTCTGGAAACAAGAGGAGCCTCTGCCTGGGGAAAAACTGAAGAGCTGAGGAAGAAGAGCTGCCCTGCCTGTGACTGTGCTTTGTGGATCTGTAGTTGCTGCTTCTGCCAGACTAAGAGGGCAAAGACTGGACTTTGTGTGCATTCCATCTTGTGAAGAAATCTCCAAGGGCTTGATTCAGAGCTTGCCTCCTGTTGTTTGAAGTCTCAGGGACAGCAAAGACTTCTCTCTGCCAGCACCTGGAGTCTCTGGAGAGACTCCTGCTCTGACAAGTGGTGCCCTATCCACTCCCTGGGCCCTTGGAAGGAAAGCTGGTGGAAATCCAAGGAAATCGACTTCGGACAACTTCGGACCGACGCCGCTGCTAAATCCGGTGATGCCGCTTGCAACCGACTCAGTGATCTTCCATGGAACGCGATGACCTTCGCAGGCCCGACACCCCTGCAGGCCCGCTGAAGTCCACGACTCTGTGGAAGTTACCGCACCACGTTGTGACCGACGCTGCTCAAAGTGCGCGGATTCAACGTTTCGCACAGATGACGCGAACCCCGACTTTGCGCATCAGCTTGTTTTCACTCTTCACCAAAGGTACTGTACTTAGGGGTCTACGCGACTCTGTGTCCGACGCCGCTGGTTTCGGCTTGTTGGGAACGACTCTGTCATGACGCCGTATTAACACCTCATCAAAGCATTTTGTGTTTCTAAGCGCTATTTTTGAGTTTAATCTTTAAAAATTCATAACTTGGCTTGTGTATGTCGGATTTTTGTTGTTCTGGTCTTGTTTTGTTTAGATAAATATTTCCTATTTTTCTAAACTTGTGTTGTGTCATTTTGTAGTGTTTTCATTAATTCACAGATGCAAAGACGCCGATACACGGCCAGACTGTAGCATTTTGACTTACGACACATACGGTTGGACCTACCGGGGTTCCTTTTGATGGACTGCTTCGCATGACCTGTGGACTATATATGAGACTACTTATCTTTGTCTTTGACTGTTTACTATTGTTGAGACGCATTTGACTTTACGTGTATGGAACCTTCCCGTCATTTTCGGCCTTGAAAAAGTCACTGGTGTGACAAAACACGTGTTGGCTATACTCTTCTTTGGAGACAAGATATGAACACCGATGTGCTCGATTGTTTCATTCATTTCTATCCCTCAATGACTATGTTGATGTGACTCTCATCTGTCTTACATTGTATACTGTGTGCTGTGATCTTTGTTTGCAAGTTACTGTGTGTGTTGGTACAAATACTTTACACCTAGCACTCTGAAGTTAAGCCTACTGCTCTGCCAAGCTACCAAGGGGGTAAGCAGGGGTTAGCTGAGGGCAATTCTCTTTTACCCTGACTAGAGTGAGGGTCCTTGCTTGAACAGGGGGTAACCTGATTGTCAACCAATGACCCCATTTCTAACATGGCTCTTCAAGAAATTTTCCCAAAAAAGAGTGTGCTGGTGATTCTTGTTGCGCACCGAAAGTTTGGGGTTGATCTGTCAAGCAGAGGCTGAGAACAAGAGGGGTAAAAAAAGTTGCATTTCCCATGTTAATTCCCATAGGGACTTTGAACATGACTAGAGCCCGGACCACTGGATGGAATTACACCAAATATGACAGAAAGCTAGTTTATTTGGTGTAAATCCATTCAGTAGTTTAGGAGAAATTAAATAAAATCAAAATTTGTATATCTGAGGTCGCAAAGAATTAGAAAATCATAATGAGCTTGTGAAGGGAAATGCAGAGCTCTGGTTGGCTGTCAACACTTCAACCCAACCAGGAAGTGTTGGCAGCCATCTCCCACAAAACAAAACGTAAAACAAGGCAAAGGGGTCTGGGGAGGGACACCCTGACCCCTTAGCTCAGATGTTTCCCCTGCCAGGGGAAAAAAGCGCTTAAAAAAAAAAATGTACTGTGAATTCATGACGTTGTGATTTTGTGGTACATTTTTTTTTTTAAAAACAAGTGCAGTCTCCTGCTCTTGTTTGATTAAAGCCCATATGTGGGGCAGGTCCTGGGGGCACGTTTAAAATAAAGGAGGAGGGCGCATGGGGCTCCCCTCCTTAGCTTATCTGTACCCCAGGGTCAGCCACCACCCTAGGGCTTAATTGTTGTTATACAAACTCCGTCAACACATTAATCAGATAAGACCTCTTTGATTATGTTTTGAATTATCAATCAATGTATTGACAAGCGTACTTGCTATGCATAGATATTTTAGGGGGGCACTTTGATCGTGTAAAAGATGCAGGCTGTATGGAGGCAGAGAATTTTGTGATAGTATTCTTTTAATGTGTTGGAATTTGGCAGGAGTTAGGCACAAGTCATCAGACCCAGAATGGTTAGCTTATGTAGAAGGCTGTGACATTTGTCTGTTTCAAGAAACGTGGGCCACTGAGAAGATATATGTAAATGGCTTCACCTCCTTTAGTGTTGATGCTAACCCACCTGAAAAATTTGGGAGGGCACGTGGTGGTTTACTAATACTGCTGAGGAACGACCTCCTGGAGTCACGCAGGGTTCCATGATATGGTCATGATCCTGATATGATGGGCATTATTATATTGTTTCCATTGCCCTCATAATCATATACGTGAGGCCAGCTCGAACAGGGAAAATGCGATTCTAACCCTATTGGATGAGACACTGGGCCCTTTACATTCCAATACAAGAACAATAGTAGCGAGAGATTTAAATACTCCATTTCAACCTTCCCCTCTCATAAGTGAGTTAACAGAATTTGAGGATGAATTGTGGAAAATCCCTGCGTTGACAGGGAAGTCTTGTAACTTTTCTGTTAATGCCCTTAAGATTGGGTTGATGATGGTTGGTAAGGGTCTAAGGGCTTGCAATGGCCGTATTTCCTCTGATCTTGCGAGGGCCTCTACTTTTAAACGTGGCGTATATAATAGCTTCATTGATTATATATTGTTAGATGTCGGACTATGGCCTCTTTTAGTGGACATGAAAGTAAATACTTGTTTTGACAGTGATCAGAACTTCCTAATCTTGACCCTGTCAGGCCAGCCCTAGCTAGGGGAGAAAATTGTTCGGCCACCCTAGCTGCAGAACTAACTCTAAGCAACAACCGTCGTTATGTTTCATGGACGACTTTAGTGTCTAACCAAAGCGATACTCCAAGATTTATGGTCTATTTGTGCGCCATATGTCACAATATGTCGGCCATCCACTTTCAGACTTTCTGATCCTCAGCATTTATATTCAGCTATTTGATGATTTACAGAAACTATTTGTTAAAGATGGGTGTAAGAAGTCTGTCAAGGGTGCCATTACAATATGGCTTGACGCGGACTGCAAGGCAGCCAAGATCAATCTTAGGAGTGCAGTCAAAAAGTATGATAGAGAAGGAATAGTGCTAGATAAACTGAATTATAGCCTTGCCCTTAATAGAGCTAGGAAACAATGGGATGAATCGATTTGGCGGGAGATGCTTGTTGCTGCCAAAAAGAAGGATAATCAGTCACTTTGGCACTTAGTCACGCAAACTGAATCTGTCAATAAGAAATCATATATCTATCATATTCAACCCAACAGCTGGGTCTCTCATTTCACCAAGATATATGCCCCTAAAGATTCTGTGCCCCCGTTAATGTAGCTGAGTTGATTGTCAAAGACACATCACCTGACACTGGGGAAGGCTATGCTGAGGGGGTATTTATCTTTAGCTTAGATAATACAGCCAAGGAGATTGAATTTTTAAAATGTGCTAAAGCACCTGGTCCTGACAACATTTCTTGCAGTCTATAAAAACCTGAGTCCTTGATCTGGACTAGTTATATAAAAATGCTGTCTAATGCTATTTCAGAGCATGGAGCAATTCCAAGACCCTGGGAAGGTACAGATATAATTCCAATCTTCAAGAAAGGTCATGCTAGTGACCTCTTAAATTACCGACCCATAAGCCTGATTGATAATCTCCAAAAGATCTTTGCCAGTACATACTTGGGTAGAAGGGGGAGAATCCTGTCACCACTCCAAGCTGGCTTCCGCTCCCTGTAGGTCCAGCCAGGTCTCAATAAATTAATCCTTGCTCAACCTTTGGTAGCCTGGGAACGAGCGACAATGCTTAACTTAGGAGACAGGTGTAAAGCATTTAAAAATCACAAAGCAGTAAATAGGTAAAACACAAAACAAAATAAAAATCTAACACCAATTTATAAAAATATATTATATATATATCTTTAAAATAAAATGACACTAAAACGCCACAGATCCCATGTAGGGAACCAGAGATATTAATTTTTAAAAATGAATAGTAATTCTAGTGCTTAGAAGCAAATAATGCTCAAAGGGTAAAAAAGGTCACCTGGATAGATGCATAGACAATGCTTTAGAGGGCATTACTAGCATGGTTAATTTTGTCGGCAGCCCCGGTCTTCTGAATGAGCTGTTGATAGCTTTTGATGGCCGTTCTGTAAGTTCTTTTGTAGTGTCGAGACATAATTAAGCACCAACTCCTCGCCTGAGTTTTACAGTAGTGTTTTGCGGTATTTATAGTATTTATAGTATCATAAACCAAGGTCTGTTGTAAGATGTTCTACTGATTTTAGGGAAAACATGTTATCAAGGGCCGACGTAAAGCTATTGGCATCGTCAGAAACGTTCTAGCTGAGAGACAGTGGACGAGGGTTAATAATATAATAGATGTTGGGAACAGCAAAGACAATATGCAGTGGTGGTGACTCGCTGAGGTATGTTCAGTGAGGAACAACGTATCGGCTGTATAGAGGATGCGTTAAAGTCAAACATGTTAAAGCTGGGAGAACGTGCACATGCACACTCAGTCGATGTGAAGTAGCATCATTTTTATGGGACACCATGGCTAAAGCGGTGTGGCCAACAGAATCACTAGACAATATGGTGCTCGGGGCAAGATGCTGCCAAAGTGAAACAAAGCGGAAGGAGACATCAAGGCCCAGATTTATACTTTTTTAGCGCCGCATTTGCGTCACTTTTTGACACAAAAGCGGTGCAAACTTACAAAGTGGCGCACACGCGGCGCAAAAAAAGTATAAATATGGGCCTAAATTAGGCTGGAGGCCAGCAATTCTTGTGTATGTAGGCAAGCTTTCTTGCATGAGGCACTACTTAGGAAAAGAGCCTAAGATAAAATAACAGTGTGGAAATCAAATAAGAAAAATATAGAAAGACGCCAGAAGTTACCCATTTCTGTGACCAAGAAATGAAAATATGATCTATGATTTT
Source organism: Pleurodeles waltl (assembly GCF_031143425.1). NCBI lineage: Eukaryota > Metazoa > Chordata > Amphibia > Caudata > Salamandridae > Pleurodeles > Pleurodeles waltl. The sequence continues at coordinate 656,983,590 of NC_090444.1, read as the reverse complement.
TGTGTACAAAATGCAGATGTTCTACAGCACTGTGGGAAGAAAATCAACACACATCCCACAGCCATATGTAAATCTCATTAGGCAATATTACCAACCCAATGTTCCGTAACTGAGCTTAACAAATGCTTTTTGTCTAACTAAAACACCATTCACTGCTGAAACTGCGGTCTGTAAAAAGGTTCAGCATTCTAAAAGACACACGTCCCCAAATAATTGAGCCAAAAAAATCAGCGCACTTAGGCCCGTATTTATACTTTTTTTGCACCCCATTTGCGTAATTTTTTTGACGCAAAAGTGGCGCAAACTTACAAAATATAATTGTATTTTGTAAGTTTGCGCCGCGTTTGCGTAAAAAAATTATGTAAATGCGGCGCAAAAAAGGTATAAATATGGGCCTTATTACTTCAACTCCAACTGGGTCAACTTCCTGTTCGCACAAACTAATACATATCTGCCATGACAGCCTATATGCCTTTGAAATTCCTGGTGCCCATGAATCGATCAGATTCTTTTGTAATACTGCATACAAAAACTATTGACGTTTCTGTGCTATCAATCCGCGAATCTCCCTGTTTTGCCTAATAATATCTCCAGAAAACAGGATAGTCACTAACATCTCCCTCACAGTTAGAAACCACACTTGTGATTTCCACAATAAAGTGGCCAGCACTATAGTCTCCATGAGCCTCCCAAACCACAACAACACCCGTGGGATCACTGCAATTGGGAGAAACGTGTAAGGTGTGTGACCTGTCTAAAAGTGAGCAACCTCATCTATTCCGATGACTCTCAGACCCAGTTCCAAATAAAAAACTCAGAAGCTGAACATTCATCCTGCTCAGAAAGAAGATCCAATTTGAAGGCCCCCTTTTTTTCAATCAACATACAAAATTGCCTCCAACCCTCTCATACCAGCCCTAAACCCTAAAACCTACCCTGTCCTAAAACCTACCCCAACCTGTCCTAAAAACTACTCTGACCCTTCCGCCGTAAACCCTGAAATCTACTCTGCTATGTCCTAAAAACTACCCTGACCCCTCCGCCCTAAACCCTAAAAGCTACCCTGCCCTGTACTAAAACTTACCCTGCCCTGTCCTAAAAACTACCCCACACTATACCCTAAAACCTACCATGTCCTAAAAACAACCCCACCATGTCCTAAAAACTACCCCAAGCCCCTGCCGTCGCCCTCAAACCTAAACCCTACCCTGCCCTGTCCTAAAAGCTACGCCAACCCCTCATCCCCTCCCTAAACCCTAAATGCTACCCTGCCTTGTCCTAAAAACTACCCCCAACCCCTGCCCTAAACCCTAAAACCTACCCTGTCCTAATAAATACCCAACCCTGTCCTAAAAAATACCCGACCCCCCTGCCCTAACCCAAAAAACCTACAATGTCCTAAAAACGACCCCACCCTGTCCTAAAAACTACCCCAACCCTGACCCCCGCCCTGAATCCCAAAACCGACCCCACCCAGTCCCAAAAACTACCCGACCCCTGCCTCCACCCTGAACCCTAAAGCCTACCCTGTCCTAAAAAGTATCCCACCCTTTCTTAAAAACTACCCGACCCCCTCCCTGAACCCTAGAACCTACCCTTCCCTGTCCTAAAAACTACCCCAACCCCCCACCACACCCTAAACCCTAAAACCTACCATGTCCTAAAAACTACCCCGTCCCAAAACTACCCCGACCCCCCAAACTCCACCCTACACCCTAAACCCTACCGCCCTCTCCTAAAAACTACCCTGACCCCGCCCTAAAACCTACCTTGTCCTAAAAATGACCCCACCCTGTCCTAAAAACTACCCCGCCCTGTCCTAAAAACTACCCGATCCCCTGCCCTGAACCCTAAAACCTACCCCAACCTGTTAAAAAAATGACCCCAGCCTGTCTTAAAAACTAACTCAACCCCCGTCCTGAATCCTAAAACCTACCCTGTCCTAAAAACTAGCCCACCCTGTTCTAAAATTTAAAATTTAAAAATTAACCCGACCAACCCGCCCCCACTGTGAACCCTAAAACCTACCCTGCCCTCTCCTAAAAACTACCCTGACCCCGCCCTAAACTCTAAAACCTACCCTGTCCTAAAAACTACCTAACCCTGTTCTAAAAACTACCCCAGCCCCCTACCTAAACCCTAGAACCTACCCTCCACCCTGCCCTAAACACTAAAACCTACCATGTCCTAAAAACTACCCCGCCCTGTCCCAAAACTACCCGACCCCTCCAACTCCACCCTAAACCCTCCCCTCCCCTCTCCTAAAAACTACCCTGACCCCAGCCGCCCTAATCCCTAAAACCTACCTTGTCCTAAAAACTACCCCACCCTGTCCTAAAAACTACCACGATCCCCTGCCCTGAACCCTAAAACCTACCCCACCTTGTTCTAAAAACGCCCCGACCCTGTCCTAAAAACGAACCCAACCCCCGTCCTGAATCCTGAAACCTACCCTGTCCTAAAAACGAGCCCACCGTGTTCTAAAAACTACCCGACCCCCCGTCCCCATCCTGGACCCTAAAACCTACCCCACCCTGTCCTAAAACTTACCCTGACACCGCCCTAAACCCTAAAACCTATCCTGTCCTAAAAACTACCTAACCCTGTCCTAAAACTACCCTACCACTCCCACCCCCTCCGAGAACCCTAAAACCTACCCTGCGTTGTCCTAAAAAATACCCCAACACCGCACCCAAACCCTAAAACCTACCCTGTCCTAACAACTACCTAACCTAGTCCTAGATGTACCCAGACACCCCGCCTGACCCTAAAACCTACCCTCCCCATCCTAAAAACTACCATGAACACCCACCATGGATGTCAATTCACCGAAATGCCAGGGGTAGCATAAGTGACATCACATGCCCTTTAACCTCCACTTTCACTCACACACACATACTTACACATACACACAAATACACACTTGCATATACTCTCTCTCACGTAAACACACTCACCCATAAGCATGCACACATCATACATTTAAAAGCATTTTTTATTTACCTCATCTGCCAAGGAAGGGCATATTCCAACTAACTGTACTCTATTACTATTACACAAATAGTGAATAATATATTGTTATGCATTATTATTGTAAAAAAAAGTTGACAAAAAACAAGAACAGTGGAGTCCCAACTTACGACCATAAGGACAGCTGCCACTTTGTTCCTGGCACTTAATGTGAGGCCAGGGGTCGCAAAGATAGTGCCAGGGGTCACAGCTGCGACCACTACATGATGTCCATGCCCCCTGCCCTGAACCCTAAAACTTACCCTACCCTGTCCTAAAAACTACCCTGCCGTGTTCAAAAAACTACCACGACCTCCCGCCCCTGCCTTGAACCCTAAAACTTACCCCACCCTGTCCTAAAAACTAACCCAAACCCTGCCCCCACCTGGAACCCTAAAACCTACTCCACCCTGTCCTAAAAACTACCCCACACCCACCCCTGCCCTGAACTCTAAAACCTACCCTACCCTGTCCTTAACAATCGCCCACCTGCCACAGCCCCACTTACCCGGCCGCCAGGTCCCTCTCCCAGCTGTTGTGCTGTGTGCCTGAACCATGCATATGCATGGTGCCTTACTCACGCATTTGCGTGGTTCAGGCACATGCGTGGTTCTGGCAAGCTTGCTGCCGCTTGCGTGGCTACACTACACATCACTTCAGCCGCATAGAAAAGGCTGTTTCCCCTGTCAAATATTTGTTATTTAAATCCAAACATATTAACTGTGAGAAATTGAGTTGTTGATTGAGCAGGGTGTGAGCCCTTCACTGGCAACAGCCATATTCCTTGTCAGGATAAATCATAAATAGTCAGTAAATTAACCCATGGTTAACCTTCTGGTAGATCGGCACACAAGCAGTCAAGCTTAACTTAGAGGCAATGTGTAAAGTATTTTTGCAGCAGAGAAACAGCAATAAAGTGAAAACACAATGCAGGAAAAAAATATGACACCAATTTATGAAACTAGAGTAAAATTAAATAAATTATTTGACACCAAAATGGCACAAAATAATCAGTAGAACCAGAGATATGCAAGTTTTAAAGTAAATATTGTACCTAAAAGCACAAAGTGCCAACTGTGGTTTTCTGGCTGTGCCAGACAATGATGAAGTCACAAGTTCAGACTGACTGAGAAGGAGTGCGTGTCAGATACAGGGGCCAGGTTAGTTCGACTGATAAAGCATTGGTTCTGATGAGGTGTGAGGGCTGCAATGTGAGGCTCTGCGTAGGGTTGCATCGTGCCCCGTCGGTTCTGATGAGGAACTGCAATGCAAGATCCTGCATCAAGTTGCATCACGCTGTGCCAGTTCTGATGAGGAGCTGTGAATGTGCAATGTGAGATCCTACGTCATGCTGGATCAAGTTGCGCCGAGTCACATCAGTTCTGAGGAAAGCTACAGTTGGGCCAGGAAGAGTACACTCTGATGCCAGCCAAGGGTCCAGGACCTGACGGTGTCTCCTGGGGATCAGGACTCACTCCAGCAGAGGTCTATGGAGCTTGGTATGTACCTGTAGCTCACTACAGGAGTCTAGTCACATAGCTCATGGAATTACTAAGGTGGTTCTGGGTGCAGCCTTCCTTTTCTGAGGAAGCAGGGCAGTATCTCTTACAGCAGGGCAGCAGAATTGTCCTTCTAGCAGCAGGGACGCAGAGCAGCCCTCTTTCTGAGTCTTCCACAGGTCCTGATGTGATCTGAAGACTTGGTTAGAGGTTTCAATATTTATACCTGGTGCTTGCTTCAAAGTGGGACATTTTCTAGACTTTACTTGGTCTGGAGTCACAAAAGGCTTATGAGGTTCTTTTTGTGTAGGTTGAGGCAGTGTCTTTGAAATGCAATTGTGACAAGTGACAGCCTCACCCCTGCCATCAAGTCAGGATGGCCCATCCTGCCAACACCCAGATCCTCCTTTTTGTGAGAATGCCTGGGAGGAACAAACAAAGGCAGACTGCCAACTACACCTAGTCACGTGACCGAGGAATAAACTGCAGGCACCAAATGGTTAGGACACGAAAATGTAATTTTTTTTTAAGTGGCATTATCAGAATTGGGACTTAAAATCTGACTTTACCAGTAAAGTGAGTTTTAAAGCGCAATTCATTTTTAGTGTAAATATCACATGTAAACATCACAATCAAGTATTATCACTTTTTAAATGCAGTAAGGTAATCCAATGTTATCATATGCGATAGTGAAATACGAATTTGTGAGTTTTTCACCACCAGGACATGTAAAACTTAAATGTACATGTCCACCTTCGGCCAGGCCTAAAACTCATGTTTTAGTACATATAAATTATCTCTAAAGTAGGCAGGAGTAGTCCATAGGGCAAGGTGCAGTATATCTAAAAAGTTAGACATGTACTTTTAAGTTGTACCTGTTCAGGTAGTGAAAAACTCCTGAATTTGTTTTCGCCATTGTGAGACCACCTCTCCCACAGAATAACATTGGGTTATCCTGCTACATTTATTAAATGATTAATTATGTTTGGGAACAGGTAGAAATGTCATATTTGGTCTCAAAATAATTGTAATTTAAAATCCTCTTTAATGGTGAAGTTGGATTTTAAGTCACAAATCTAAAAGTGCCACATTTACATAGTTGGCATTTTCTTGTCCTAACCATTGTTGCCTGCAGCCTGTGTCCTGGGTCTCATGACTGTGATCAGAGTGGCAGTTGGTCTTTGCACATTCATCTCAGAAAGTGAGGCAAATAGGCATTGCGTGTTAGCAGGATGGGAGGGAAGGAGCTTTTCCCTACCCACTTATATTTCAAAGGAGCAGCTTCATCACACTCACAGTGAACTTCACACCAGTCATTTGTCACCGTAGACCGCTTGGATCCTGGGCAGAAAGGAAGTAAATTCCAGACCCAAATGTGTGGGGAAAACTCTAGATGTTTCTTTTATTTAAAAGCTGGCACTAGGTACAAAACTAGTGCCATCATACCTCCTCTAATGTTCACTCCTGGACCTGCAGAGGACACTCAGAAATCCTGCCTTATATGCCAGAGAACTGATCTTCTGCTGCCAGAGCCCTGCTGTTTGAAGCTTGCCTTGAACTCTTAGAGGACTGCTCTGCTGTCGCAGGACAACATTGCTCCTTGAACCCAAGACTACTGAATTGACTCCAAGCACTGGTTGGCTGGTCTCCTGTTCTGATCTACAGTGACACAAAAAGTTCCAACAACTTGAACCCTGCACCTGAATCCCTACCTGAAGTGAGTCCTACCATCCAAGTGGTGCTCATCCAGTCCGGGACCCTAGGAAGCAATGCTAAAGGTGCCAAAAAAGCCATGTCCAAAATGTGGGTGTAAGAAAACCGGCTTTTTGCAGGCTTCCCACAACTTTTTGCCTCATGTTTGGACTACTAGCTGCTGGCTTTTGAACTCTGAGAGTGCACTGAGCCTTGCTGTCCAGACATCAGTGACAATGTTCTTTCCCCTTTCAAAATGGGATATTTAATTGGGTACCCCCAATTGGCGTGTGCTGACTTACTTATAAATCCCTAGTATATGGTACTGAGGTACCAAGGGAAGTTAAGTAGCATTGAAAGGTAATTGCAGAGTTGAGGGATGGCCCTCCTATCCATCTAATGTCTGGCAGAGGCTAACTATGTTATGAAAGATATGAAATTAAAGGGGACATCAAATGAGACTCAATGGCGCACTCAATATTTATGTCCAATTTATTGCTGGCCACCTTTGTGAAAGTTGCCATACTTTGACCCAGCTAGTCCAGTGTCTTTACAGAGGCACAGGGATTGAGATCAGTTTCTTCCCACCTGGGGCGACATGTGAACGACTTCCAGGCCCAGAACAGCAGCGCAAATTGCTGTTCGCATCAATCCTCCTCCACTTAGCTATTCCAGCATGGAGAAGCTCCACTTGTTAATAGTAATTCTTTCAAGGCACCAGAGCGTGGGCCCTTGCGCTAATTCAGGAGGCCTCATCACCACTGAGTATGCCCGGACAGCAGCTGGCATAAGGATCCTGGGTCTAGGTGGCACAAACATTTCTTACTGCTGTCTGCCAAGGCAGAGCCTCAATGTCATAAACCAGAGTTCACAGGTCGGCCCTCAGGACAAAGTTTCACAAGGGATTAGCCCACAGTCCTTAGAAAGACCAGTCTCACTTTGCAACATGATCATGTACTGCTCAAAGAAGTACACAACCTTGAAAGACACACTAAGCAAGCTTCCTTTTAAGAAATGTTAGCAATTCCCAGACACACCGCCAAGCATGTCCCTTATGACAGCTGTATCTGACACTGAAGACCTGATGACTGTGGAGCCTGCGAGTGGTAACTTCATGGTACATCTCTTTGGGACCCTGAGAGATGACATTGCAGCACTTAAACATGGCATGGCAACTTATGTCAAAGAATTTAAGAAACATATGGGTGAAACAGGACAACTGCTGGACATGCTGGAGCCATCAGCAGACCAGGAAGAGGAGGAGCCCAACGATTACCGTTGAGAGCTGCTGGAGCTCCGGGACAGAAATTAAGACTTACTCTTCTGCCTGGAAGACCTTGAAAATTGGTCTCACCGCTCCAACATCCTCATCAAAGTAGCATCTATGCAGGCAGACACAGTTAAACTGGAGGACTTTGTGGTGAGACTGTTCTATCAGGTAGCACCAAAGTTGATGGACAAAGACATTTAATTAGAATGCACCCACAGAGCGGGCAAGCCAGCCAAGGCCCCCGGTGCACATTCTTACCTGCTTTCACTACTATAAACAAAAGGAACTCATCATGGCAGCTGTCCAAGATAACACCACTATCGCCTTTGAGGGGATGAAACTTGACATCTTCCAGGACCTGTCTCCAATCACACTCCAGCAGCGCCTGGCACTGAGCCCAGCCACAACTTTCCTCAGCGAACAAGGGCTTCAATACAAATGGAGCCATCCCTTTCAACTTATATTTGTCTGGAATAAGAAGACTCATGCTGTTCGTACCCTTGAGGAGGCACACTCTATCTTAGGTTTTGGCACCCCCCCCTTAGCTTTAAACTCACCCTCGTTGATTACTCTCCCCCAAGGCACACTGCCCAGTTGCCGGGCCGAGAGAGCCTGTCTGGTAGCGCCCTGGTTGAGGGCTCTCAGCCAATCCTGATTCTGCTTTGCGTAGCATCAAGATTGGCCGCAGGGCAGGCTGGGAGCCTGTGCCTGCAGGCAGCAGAGGAGATGGAGGAGCGGAGCAGCAGAGCAGCGCAGCAGAGTGCAGGTACGTTTAAAAAAAAATAAATTGTGCCCCACCTTGTGCACCGCACCCTCCCCACTTGAGTGCAGCGAGCCGCGACTGCTCATGCGACTCCAAGGCTTTATTCTTACCGTTCTCGCCAGTGGACCCGTCAAAGTTAGATGCCCAGTAACATGATCAAATACTTAGCCTCACTACTAGAGGCCTTAGCAGTTAGCATCCCTGTGAAATGACTGGCACCTTTCCCCACTCAGAGAATCCAGATGCAACATATATCTTCTTCAAGAGACCCACCTTCTGAAGATTACTGGCCCCGCTTGCACTCCCGCTTCTTTGATAGGCAGTTCTTCTCCTCAAGTCTGCAGAAGCGACCAGGAGTGGCCCTTCTTTTAGCCACACACTTCCTGGGTCATGTTCTCCACACACAAGTAGAAATACCCAACAGGATGCTCTTGCTCCGTATTACCCTGCACTCTTATGCCCTCACAGTGACCACCAGGAACCCTTTCTCATGGACACTATGGGTTGAGTGATGCCATTGTCTGACACTGACAATAATAGGAGTAGATTTTAATCTAGTACCCGACACCCTCATAGATTGATCATCCCAAAGACTGGGACAAACAGGGGCATTTACCTTAGCTGGGCTTCAATGTTTAAAAGTCATGGGCCTTGTAGATTTATGGTGTATACACCATCCCATTCAAAGAGCGTACACGTTCTATTCAGTGGCACATCAAACATATACTAGACTAGGGCCCTCATTATGAACACGCCGGTTTACACCCCGTGTTCATGCTGACGCTCTTTCCAGTGACCGCTAGCTCCCCTAGAACCCAGCCGGCCGTGTAATGAACATTCCTCTAGCCGGCGGGCAGAAACATTGTTTCCGCCCGCCCGGCCCAGAGGAATGCCTGGCCGGGACATTGCCGGCGGCTCCACTTGGAGCCACCGTCAATGTCTCTGTGCGGCAGGTGCAGCTGCACCCATCGCACAGATCACTGCCCGTAAATCGGGCAGTGACCTGCTTGATGGGGCACTGCACAGGGGCCCCTGCACTGCCCATGCCAAGTGCATGGGTAGTGCAGGGGCCCACAGGGGTGCCCCGGTGCACCCCTTCCACCAGCCTTTCCCTGGCAGGGAAACCCACCAGGGAAAGGCTGGAGGCAAAGGGATCATTATCCAAGGGGCAGCAGCGCTGCCCTGTTGGATAATGATACCGTCCACTGACAGACTGCCTGACGGAGGCAGCCTGGCGGTGGGTGAGGGCCACCTATGGCGGCCCTCCATGGCTTCATTATGTGGTGGTGTGGGCAGCCATGCCGGCTGGCGGGATTTCCTGCCACCGCCGGCATGGTTGCCCACACCGCCACGTTCATAATGAGGGCCTAGATCTCTTCCTCACGTCTCCACGCCTGACCGCAGCAATCACAGACATCGAAATAGGGATTGTCACCCTTTCTGATCACTCTCTCACATCCATAAACCTACATGCTTCATTTGCCCCACACCAATCTGGCTCATGGCGTCTTAACGCCAAGCTCTTACAATGCGACTCGGTTACCACTGAAATCGCCACCGCAATACACATGTATCTAGAAACCAATGATACCCCGGATACTTCGAAGGCCTTATTTTGGGACACCTTGAAGGCAGTCATTTGAGGCACATTTATAGCCATCTCTGTCAGGTATACTAAGGAAAGAAGAGAAAAGAGACTTCAAATCGAGGGCTGAGTAGAGGACCTTGAGGAGGACCATAAACATTCAGGTTCTCACAAGCTGGGATGACAACACACGGAAGCGCAACAAACTTCGAGCCCTGGATGTTGAAAAGGCAGAATATGTGCTATTATGCCTCAAACAAAAATTCTGTGCAGGAGGGAAAAAGGCAGGACGCCCTCTGGTGTATCACCTACGAGCCCAGGCTGTCAGACACAGGGTAACTGAATCTGAGGTGGGGGCAAGAAGGCACAATACATCAGGATTCCCAAATTGCACAGGCATTTGAGTATTTTTATACCACACTGTATACAGCAGAGACTCCGAATAAAGAGGATGTATTCCATTATGTTGCCACCCTGCCAATAGACTGCATAGCCGCTGATGACTCCTTTCACATGGATAGACACACTGAGGAGGTACTGTCAGCTATAGCAAGGCTGCCACCATCAAGGTGCCTGGCCAGGAGGGCTATACTTTTGACTTCTACAAGCGCTTTGCACAACATAAGCTCCCATACTAACTTGTCTGTACAACCTCTAGGGACCCTAACAGATACAATGAGAAATGCCATCACCACAGTGATTCCCGACCCAGGGAAGGACCTCGCATTTTGTACTTCTTACTGCCCCATATCCTTATTGAATGTAGACGGTAAAAGTTTCACCACCATATTAGCAGCACGCTTAGCTCCCTATATGCAGGGCTCTATAAGCCCTGATCAAGTGGGCTTCATACCTGAAAGGTGCTGCAGAGAAAAAACTGAGCGCCTCTGCCACCTCATAGAGAAAGTCCAATGCTCACATACACCGGCACTCCTACTTTCAGGCTATATCTCCAATTAGTATTGGGTAAGATTGGCCTTGGCTCACACTTTCAGAGATGGGTGTGGTGTAGTTACGCGGGTCCAAGGGCACAGGTCAGTGTGAATGGAGTGTTTTCACACTTCTTCGAAAAAAAACACATGGCATAAGACCCCTCTTCTTTTTGCTTTATATATGGAACCATAACTATATGGAATATAACCACCAGATAGTGGGCATCACTATGGCAGGCAGGGATAACAAAGTAGCTACATATGGAGATGACATCATGATCTCCCTTATGTCACTCCCTCCCATTGCTTTTGGAATTGGAGGCGTTCGGAAAAATCTCCAGTTTTAAAGTCAACCTCCTGAAGACACAAATACTGAGCCTTACCATTCCACAGGCAGACCAACAACACGTTAGCCAACTCTTCCCCTTCAAGTGGGGCGTGCAGGGAGTCCCTAACCTGTGTCTACAAATACACTCTACACTGGAGAAAACAGCCAAGCACAATAATGCGGTGTTCCTTTTCACCGCCAAGTCGGACCTTAAATCCTGGACGGGGGGGGCACACTCTCCTGGATGGGCCGATTGACAGCGGTCAAAATGACCCTCCTTCCATAAATACTATATGTGATGCAAATGCTGCCGCTTCAGTACCTCCCTGCACATTCTTGAAGAGATACAGAATCTAACTGAAACTTTTATTTGGGGAGGGAAAAAGGCCTGTATGGCGAGGAAGCAAGCTTACTGGCCCATGACAGAATGCGGACTGTGAATTCCACACTTAACCCATTACTACCAGGCAGCACACCTTCGCTACATGGTAGAATGGTGGCTGTCCAAGACTAAGAAACACTGGTGTTTACTTGACCAGGCAATAGCAGGGATCCACATTTGGAAGATACCCTTGCTCCCTAAAACACACAGGCCAGTGGGAGTCTATATCTCCTCAGTGCTTCAGACAACAGTAGGCACATGGGACAGGGTACAAAGTCCTTATCTACACGTATATCACCACAGACACTAATTTTAGGGAATCCGACTTCCGCCCTGCCCTGCAGGATGAATCATTCCTGCAATGGCAAGTTGCTAGCTGCAAAAGAATAGGGGATCTCATAGACCAAAATGGAATTCTGGACTTTGCCCAGCTTCAATCAGACTATGGCCTTTCTTCGAGCACCAATTGGCAATACCTGGTTATACGGCACTGGGTTATGCAACCTCATGTGAAACCCCATGCTAGTCGACCCTCACACCCTTGAGAGGTGACTCAACACCAGGGATACAGACAGTAGCCTTCTATCTGACATATATGACATATATGCATTCCTTAACACACCGCTATATAAAGCTGCATCCTCCGCACAAGGACGATGGGAGCTGGAGTGTGTCTGTCCCTTTACTCCAAAAGAATGGGCAGACATTCTACATCAGGCGCAAACATCAGCTTGCAGTGCCAGTGGCAAAGAACTATTATTAAATGTTGTACACTAGTGGTACTACACATCTGCTAGACTGGTCAAGTGCGAACCAGGAGGGTCAGACAACTGTTGGCGACAATGTGGGCACACTGGGACACTAACACACATCCTTTGGCACTGTCCCAAACTGCAAACCTTCTGGAATTAAGTCTTGACAGATATTGATCAGATGTATGCAGCAGACCTAACACAGTTCCATAGCTACATACTCTTAACTCTCCCAAATGGTCTAACATACCCCTTGCGCAGGGCGAAGGGTCGAGCTATTACCCTTGCCCTATGTGTGGCTAAACAAGTCATTCTGGCTAAATGGGGCAGAAACACTGTCCTGATGAAATTGGAATGACAGTACAAGCTCTGGGGTTTACTGGGTATGGAAAAGTTAACTGAAGTTGTTGAACACAAACTGCTCCACTTTGACAAGACATGAGGACCATGTAAAAGCTTCCTTTCCCAGGAATTGTGTGAGCTCTCGTGTAAAAGATATTTGATAGTGCTCCAATTTACACAGGCAGACTGTGACCCACCTACAGGACCTGCTACCACTTCTCGATCTGCATGTTGGGTCCGCATTTGTGGCTGTTTTGTAAACCATGTACGCAAGAGATGTCAAGTACCTCCCCTTTGTGTGTTCTAATGTTCTACCTTACTTCCCATCTCCCCCAATACCTTGTCCCACTCATCCCTCTTCAATGCAAATACATGCCTCCATTGACCTACGGTGGATGCAGGTGAGGGCTGATTTGTAATGTTTTGTTTTTTCTCTTGAAATCAATAAAACAGATTTGAACCATAAAATGGTTTTGTATCAAATTATTGTCGGTAGAATATTGTCATACAAAAGTATCACGCCTTAAATATTGACTCCATAAATATAATGAAGGTAAGTATTGAAAGGTATGAATAGGTGTACTACAATAAAATCCACATTTATGTACCTTGGCAATGCATATAAAACAGAGGTACATGGACGCAGAGTTAAGAATGGAAAATCCATACTTACCCACATATACATACTTTTCACAATGTTTTTGTAGCCAATACTTCGGCCTTGACAGTTTTGTGTCATTATATTGTTTCTTTTGACAGTCTGACATACAGCCTCCAAATGATTGACCTAAGCTCTACAACACCTAAGAAATGTGCCATTGCAACATCACAAGAAAACCACTACATCCACCATTGTTTCTTCCTCCAAAGGAACCCCTGAAAGAACAGTGCACAACTCCATTGAATAGCAACTGCAAACCACAGAGGGGTGTGTTAAAAATAGACGTGCACCCTCTTTTATCCAGGCTCATGTCTACATGCAGAAGCTTCCAGAAAACAGGGATAAATCACAAACCCTTTAAACGCTATTGTACATGGAACTGTAAAATGCCCTAAGTTGTACCAGAAAAACCTGTGGACCACTAACTATGAGCCCAATAGTCTAAACTCATCAAATATACTGAAGCACACAAATTTGAAAAAATGCTTGAAATGTTGCCAAACAAAACAAAAAATGGACGAGCACAATGGTCATTTAAAATTAAAATGAAGACATAAGAAAGATGAATATTGAAATATGTTTCTCGGATACAACCAAGGACCATAAGGACTTACAAAGGTCTCCACTTCTCTCATACTTGACACAAAAATCTTAAGATTACAAAAAAAATATGTATTCAGATTTCCCTGCAAAGAAACTCAGTACTTTGTGAGCAAGAAGAAGTGAGAGCATTGTGTCCAAAGACATACAGTCAGAGAATATGTGTCAGGGAGCTGCGTGGCAGAGGTGAGGCTGAGGCACATTGCCAGTGCCAGGGTTTGTAGTCTGAGCATGTTTTTGGGTAGATTCCTTAATGTTAGGTTTTGGTGTGAACAATTGAAGTGAGGCCCCCTGAATGAACCCTGTGTATGTGATTTCACTCAGGGGACATATTTTAAGGCCAGGTGGAGCTGGCAAGTTGTTGCTGACTGAAATACCTTTTGCCTTTTGAAGTATGAGGAGAGAGCACATTGAAGAGAAATTTGGGTCCATCTGGGACTTCACAGATCTGGCTCCCAGGGTACACTGTTCTTGAAAAAAAACTTGCCGGGGCCCAAATAAGAGAAAGGTCTCATGGTCCCGAATTTTTGACCTAATTTGTGTAGGCCACACCTTTACCTTCAATTTGGTGCTTAGGGTGAAAGGTGGGCCCCAAAGTCACAAGATGGTGGGAGAACTTTCAGGATACCACTTTAGTGGCAGTGAGAAATTGAGTTATTGTTTGACTGAGCTGTTTTTTCTCTTGAAATCAATAAAACAGATTTGAACCATAAAATGGTTTTTGTATCAAATTATTGTCGGTAGAATATTGTCATACAAAAGTATCACGCCTTAAATATTGACTCCATAAATATAATGAAGGTAAGTATTGAAAGGTATGAATAGGTGTACTACAATAAAATCCACATTTATGTACCTTGGCAATGCATATAAAACAGAGGTACATGGACGCAGAGTTAAGAATGGAAAATCCATACTTACCCACATATACATACTTTTCACAATGTTTTTGTAGCCAATACTTCGGCCTTGACAGTTTTGTGTCATTATATTGTTTCTTTTGACAGTCTGACATACAGCCTCCAAATGATTGACCTAAGCTCTACAACACCTAAGAAATGTGCCATTGCAACATCACAAGAAAACCACTACATCCACCATTGTTTCTTCCTCCAAAGGAACCCCTGAAAGAACAGTGCACAACTCCATTGAATAGCAACTGCAAACCACAGAGGGGTGTGTTAAAAATAGACGTGCACCCTCTTTTATCCAGGCTCATGTCTACATGCAGAAGCTTCCAGAAAACAGGGATAAATCACAAACCCTTTAAACGCTATTGTACATGGAACTGTAAAATGCCCTAAGTTGTACCAGAAAAACCTGTGGACCACTAACTATGAGCCCAATAGTCTAAACTCATCAAATATACTGAAGCACACAAATTTGAAAAAATGCTTGAAATGTTGCCAAACAAAACAAAAAATGGACGAGCACAATGGTCATTTAAAATTAAAATGAAGACATAAGAAAGATGAATATTGAAATATGTTTCTCGGATACAACCAAGGACCATAAGGACTTACAAAGGTCTCCACTTCTCTCATACTTGACACAAAAATCTTAAGATTACAAAAAAAAAATATGTATTCAGATTTCCCTGCAAAGAAACTCAGTACTTTGTGAGCAAGAAGAAGTGAGAGCATTGTGTCCAAAGACATACAGTCAGAGAATATGTGTCAGGGAGCTGCGTGGCAGAGGTGAGGCTGAGGCACATTGCCAGTGCCAGGGTTTGTAGTCTGAGCATGTTTTTGGGTAGATTCCTTAATGTTAGGTTTTGGTGTGAACAATTGAAGTGAGGCCCCCTGAATGAACCCTGTGTATGTGATTTCACTCAGGGGACATATTTTAAGGCCAGGTGGAGCTGGCAAGTTGTTGCTGACTGAAAGACCTTTTGCCTTTTGAAGTATGAGGAGAGAGCACATTGAAGAGAAATTTGGGTCCATCTGGGCCTTCACAGATCTGGCTCCCAGGGTACACTGTTCTTGAAAAAAAACTTGCCGGGGCCCAAATAAGAGAAAGGTCTCATGGTCCCGAATTTTTGACCTAATTTGTGTAGGCCACACCTTTACCTTCAATTTGGTGCTTAGGGTGAAAGGTGGGCCCCAAAGTCACAAGATGGTGGGAGAACTTTCAGGATACCACTTTAGTGGCAGTGAGAAATTGAGTTATTGTTTGACTGAGCTGTTAGCCCTAGTCAAGCAACAAAAAGTAAATAAAGTAACGTGGGCTTAACCCTGGGTAGCTTGGCACAAAAAGCATACAGGCTTAACTTAGTGACAATGTGTAGAGTATTTATGCAGGACACAAACAGTAATAATGTGAAAATACAGCACAATAAAAATCCCAATTTAGAAAAAGAAAGATTTTTTTAAATAAATTGTTTGACAACAAATAACAAAAATCCAATCAGTAGAAGAGGAGTTATGAATTCTTAAAGTTTAAGGTTCAAGATAGTGCTTAAAAGCAAAAAGCGCCAACCACGGATATCTGGTCATGCTAGACCGGGGCAAAGTCAAAAGTAAAGGTCGACTGTGATGGAGCGCAATTCGGATACACAAAGTGGATTGGGCCCAGTTAGCGCTTACCTTCTGACTTGGAAAATGTTTGAAGAAAAAGTCCCTTAGAAGTAGAAATTCAGCAGGGCAATAAATACAAAATATTTTACATCTATACGGATTCATGTGGACAATGGCTCTTGAAACAGGTCCTTTCCATGGTATATTGAGAAGTGTGTGGTGACTACTCATTATTCACACAAAATATACAGCTTATGGATGCACTTAAAAAAAAGAGTGGAGACATTAGGTTTGGCACTGAGACAAAATACGGATAAATAAATAATGGTATTTCTTTACCTGTTGGTTATGGAGCTGTAGTACATTTGGAATCCATAATATAAAAGCATTCTGGTCCAAATAGACTCAGGAAACTATAAAAGGGAGATCTTCCTTCTCTTGTTACCACTATACAGCAAATTGATACTCACCACTTCTAAAAGTGAAAATAATAATTTTTATTTAGGTCAAAGGGGAAGTTCAGTTTCGCTCATAGTTACTAGGATCCGCTGTATGAATGTAGCACCAATGGGCTTGGCAGCAGTCACCGAAGAATAAACAACGGTCATGGGACTGTGGGGTCTCAACATGGGTGTAGGTTCCAAGTTTTTATATGTGCTTGTTTTTACAAATAAAGGAAGTACTGCATAACGTTAATCTATTTGCCTTGTAAGAAAACCTTGCTTATGACAGACTGAATGAAAATGTATATGGGAACAGCATGTACTGAAATCATGAACGTCAAGCACTTGTGCATTTCTGACTAGTACGGGTATTACAAAATGTAGGTCACTTTGGGGCAAATGTACAGAGCATTTTTGCAGTCTCATATTGCCCGATTTGCAGAATCGGACTGTTGGCGACCGTAAAAATGCTTTTTAAATGCTTGCAAACAAATACTGCTTCAGTATTTGTAAGGGGCATCCCTTCCAAATATTGAATCAGTATGGTATGCATTACTGTTTTGCAACAGTTTTCTAGTTGCAAAACAGTCATAGTTTATCACCAATTTAAAAGCGATGGTAACTCATTCGCAAATGGAAAAGGGTCCCCTCGGGACCTCTTCCCCTTTAAGAATGTTAAAAATATGTATTTTAAAGCAGGCACTGGTGTAAGAGACCACTATCTGCCCATAAAAAATTAAACAAACTATTCATTTTCTCTTTTGAAGCACATCCTGTTTTCCTGTAAGGAAATTGGGCTGCCTTTAAAAAAAAAAAGATTGCTTTATTATAAAGAAATCACAGACATGATGGTCTGCTGACCCAAGCAGACTAACATCCCTTTGATGGAGCCAATACCTAATGGGTCTAAAATTGCGATATACCTCATTAATATTCATGAGGTACGTCACTTTGCGACCTACTAGGAATTGCTATTTAGTAAAACACATATATGAACAATACGAGTACTGTTTTCTTTATTGCAAGTCCGAGATAATCTCAATTAGGAAATCAGTATTTCTAATGTTAGTACATCTAGCCCCTGGTTCTCTAACTCAATTGATCTATGAATACTGGACACTGAATTTGGTTGAACCGAAGGTACATGGACCAACTAAAACTCTAATGAGAACTTCTTATCTAGATCACATAGCCCAGTCACTATTTCCTTGCCTTTAAGTGACTGACAGTGAGAGGGAAACCAAGTTCATGTAGAGTTAGGTCAGTAGGATTCACAGAAGTGTGTTGAAAACAAATGTTTACAGGATTCAGTTCCATACCTGAGAGTCGAAGGAAGGTGCAGGGGATATTCACATAAATATATTGTGTTTTTGCAGCCCAATGAGTTCTCGATTTACTTGGAAGATGGAGATGTGGTCTTCAGAGTAAAAGATGTCCGGGTTAAGTCCTCAGTCAAACCCTACAATGATGGCCAGGACCATTTTGTGATCGCTTCAGTAACGCCAACAAGGTACAGTTATTTCTTCAGCATGTGTTTGTGCTAACAATTGGGCTTATGTAGCATGTGAATACATTAAAGAGCAAGTATGTGAGACTTTAGGCCATGACTCAGTCTAGTGTAAAGCTATGGCTGTGTGAGGTTCTTACAAGCTTAAGCCTACCTTTCCCACAACTATTTTAAAGTGTTTTAGAGAGATATATTCATAACTGTAAGGGCACAACTCTTCTTGTGTAGCGAATATAACTGGTTAAACATGTGACCTCATTCTTACAGTAAAAATGCCTTCCCAAGAAGAAAAAAAGCAGTCCCCCCCAACCAGGTATTATATTTATTCCTAATCCCTTATATTCACCAGAAAGTAGCTGAAAACCACCAAACCACCAGCAAACCGGAGATTACCACAGAATCCTACCACAAGCTCCCCATTCAATCCTCTTCTTGTGAAGCACATGTTTCCTTTTTTATATATTTACAAACAGTATATCCATCAATAAATTTTCTTTATATCAGCAGAATATATGGGATCTCTGTTCACTTCCGTTACTGTCAATGTTTTAGAAAATGGTTTCTTATAACATCTTACAGGATGTTAGTCTGTGTACGTGCTTGCAATAATTTTTAGTGAATATTTTTATCTGAGTAGTTGATAAAAGAGAAAGGGTGGAAATAGTTGTGGATTCACAATTATTAACTCTGTAAATGCAGACCTTAAATTGAAAAAGTATAAAGTCATGGCAAATGCATTTAAAGTGAGGATTTGCACAGAATGTCCCTGGCTGCACATCTATCTAGAACCATTTGCCTGGAATAGGGGGAGTGTGTGTGTGTGTGTGTCTATCTGTGGTCAGTATGAACCCAACATTTCTCTTCTTGGAAGGGCAGCGCTGCAACAGTTGAGCACCAGCGTCAGTTTTTTTTTATTTTAATTTTGAATTGTGTTTTTGTGTGGCACTTGTGTTTCCCATAATTTCCAAGTCATCATTTTACTGTATCGTTGGCAGAAGAATTCATGTGTCCCTTTGCCCCATTACTCTTACTCTGCACTCATCTTGCTCCTGGGTCATTTATTGTTTCAAAAGCTGTTATTTGTGTTTATCCTGCTGTTGATATTCAGTGAGTCTAACTATGAACGGGAGGACAACTAGACAACACCCTTCTATGGAATAAAACATGATAAAATCTAGGCTACTTTGGAAGAAACATTTCTGCCAAAGAACACATTTCTTTGGTAGAAACAAAACTATTGTGTATGTATCCATTTATCTCATACAAAGAAGCCTTGAGAAACTACATTAATTTCTCTAATTTTCCTTAACTTGAAATGCCTCTACATTGGCTATTGTTTTTACAAAACACTCTGAAATCATGCTCTTTATAATGGTGGCTTCTGTTTGCAGGTATGAGTTGGTAGTGGACGAAGAAGACAGAAATGTTCAAGACAAAGAAAAAACAGAAGCAAAACCATCAATAACAACAGCCAAAAAATACTACTTTGGTGGGACTCCCATTGGCTTTGCATATGCCAACCTCACTGGATGTATTAGCAATGCCTATTTTACCAGGTACGTTGGTGTCTCAAATAGTTACTTAATAAGGGGGCAAGTCTGTGAATTAGACAAGCTTAGAGAATGATCTTTCTGTGTAAATGACTGCAAGATTCTAATTGTTTTTATTGTGTACAGTTAATAAGTATTTAGGAATTTGTATTGAAACATTGAAAAACACAGTCTGCATAATGATAAAGGAATACATTTGGAAAGAAAGCCGGCCAAAGAGATCATGGTATGAAACTCTACTATTGTTTGAAAGTCAATCGGCAACCAAGGCACAGATTTGACATTTAAAGCTCTGGCCAGTGGTTACCATGGTATGTCTGGTTGTCATCTCTATCCTCATTGAAAGCAAGATGTTCACTAAGCTCCTTGTGTTTGTTTGATGAATGTTAGTGACACTCGACATTGGACCTTTTGTTTTCTTCTACAAAATGTGAAACCATTTAGGAGACAGTTACATGAATTTAAATGAGAATACTACCAGTATATAAATGATACAGTTTAAAATAGGGCTAAAATGTGTGTGGCAAAATAAGGGCACGAGAGAGCACATAAAAACATATTGAGTGAGAAAGGCCCCTACAAGGTAGGTACAACTAGTCCTTCCTGAGTTTGTGGTGTTGTGATTTAAGGATATGCTGAGTGTGACAGTACAGGATACATAGACAAGCACACTAAGCAGTATAACAACATTTCCTGTTGCAATAGAACACAGTTGCTTAGTTGGTTGGAAATGTAAAGAAGTGTTTCGATTGACAACTGACAACCTGCCGCTCTGATTAATTTGGCAGGTTAAGCTTTGATCATTTTCTGTACAAATGTTCACTATTTTTTACAACAGAAGGCACAAGGCAGTCAAGGAGATGGGGGAGGTAGTTCTTGAGTGTGGCGTTCTAGATCCTCATAGGAAGATCTTTAGAGATCCAAATACTGTTTTTCTAATACCAATTTGTTATAATTTTAGTTTATCCATCTTGCCCCTTATAAGTGGCAACGCCATGTTCTTGTCACACAACACATGTTCACCACAGCTAGAAATGTTGATTTGCTGTACTCACTTATCCACAAAAGAATAATCTGCTGGGTGACTCAGGGTTTTGTTCTATAGCCATTATTGTTCAATATTGGCTTACATCCTATTGCCCAAGCCAATGAATAGCAACACTTGTTCTTTCAAATGTATACTTACACCAACAAGATTGACCTGATGCTAGAAGTCTGACCTGGGAAACTGTAAAACCATTTCCAAGCAATTCAGATTGCTTTATCTATATAAACACCATGCTTAATAGGTCAAAGACCTAGGTTCTGGTGATAGGAGATTATAGGAAATGAAAGCAGAAAAGCCATACAGACCCCTAAGCACTGTTCCATCCCTGTTTCAAAAGTCAAGACATCTTAGTACTCTAGTCCAAATACAGCTCTCATTTGACATACAGGAACAAGGCCTTGCCAAGGGATCAACCCTGAATCGAGACATGTTCAGAACAATACTTAGATGACTGTACTTTAGGTTTTATGTGGAGCTTATTAGATAATTGGTGCTCTAAGTAATTGACGACTGTAATGGATTTTGTATGCCAACCCTTAAAACAGATGTGAACAATGAGGCAGATATAGAATCAAGGTGCAAGGGTATTCATTGGTGCAAGATCACATCATTGTCAGCCTTCAATGCACTTCACTAATTCCACTGGAATGTACAGTCGTATTTAGGATGGCATGCACCAAGCATAGTCTTTTGAGATAAACCTAAGATCCAGGTACTACTCTCCTCTTTCCCAGTACAAATACAAATAGATCAAAGGTGGAGCCAAATGCATCAGGATACAAAGACATAGCACAAGCACACATTCTACTAAGTATCAAAAAGAAATATACAGCCTGCTAGATACAGGCATCAGTACATCTCCACAACACTTCTATGGAGTGACCATATCCAACATCCAAAATTCACACTGAAACCTACCTTTGACCTACCCAGAGAATTCACATATAGAGACCTTCAACCAGACTTTGTAGAAATGTCATACATATTACCATCAGCGATTCCTAAATACCTCAGGAGTCTATCCCAAGGCACCCAGTTGTGATTCATAGCAGCGATTTGCTTACCAAGTCCACAGTTGGTTATATTGTGCCATAAATAGAGAATGGATTCCAATCCAGCTCCACTAACAATCCGACTTGTAAGGTATGGTAAAAATATTCAAATCTTACTGAGTTGGAAAGAAAATCACAAACATTGCCATATTTGTCGGTCTTCATCATAACCCCCTGTCCTGATTACGGAGGTCTGACATCGCCTGGTTGCCGCATGTATGTAGCGTGGAATGCAGGTGCCATATTGGATTCCATCATATATACCCCATCCTCACATCTACATTACATCACATGGTACGCCCTCCATAGCCCCAGTGTGGTTGCCTTCTTACAATATCTTGTTGTGTACTCCTGATTATAATCACCAAGCAGAAGTAACGCTATATAAAGAGAGATTTCGGACCTCCATAATAGGTAGTGTGGGAGCACTAACGGTGCTATGTATAAAATTGTTTTCTAGAGATCTGGTCTTTATGAAGTATCCGTGCTTTGGACTAGAATATTCAGGAAATTTTGTGATTTATTTTGGAATTGGAGGTGTGAACTCACTATGCACCAGATGCTTTAGTGTTGCTTGATTTGTATAGGGCATTTAAATTGAGGTATTAGTGTGAGGGAACACTTAGATTTGGTGTTGGGTATGGTTATGCTTGTTACAACACACCTATGAGAAGCAATCTCAATATGGCATGAAGAATACATTTCTGACATGGGCACATGGGTGATCACTGTGGTTAATGTAAGGTTGTGATACTGTATAGCATTTCTGGAACATAAGGACATATATTTGTAGTACAAGTTTTGTAACTTTGGTGCAAATTATGAGGTGAAAGGGTTATGTTCTTCCAGCATAAGAAATAATTCTTAATTCCTAGAGCGAATTAACTGAAATAAACATGAATCGGACTACTAACATTGTTTGGAACATTAGTCCATAGACTATAAAATGGGCTGGTGCAAGAGGGCATTAATTTAGCTTAGTCCCCTTATGATTTTTATATTAATGCTGCAACTTCTTCTTAATGAAAGGCCACCCTGCCTCCATCTAGTTGCATTAAAAAAATATCATGTTGCTCAAAAAGTTCCTCCTTGGTACTGACATTGTCTTCCAGAAGTAATGTATGATCTTAGATGTGACATTATAAGCCCACTTCTTAGGTTTGTGGACTTCTAATATCTTTAGTATTTTCATCAAAATTGTATCAAAAGCCTATCCTAACCCTTCATCATTAGGAAAATACATGTTCATAATAGTTGCATTTCCACAATGGTAAGCTTCCTGAAACAATGGTTCTCCATCACATCCACCTTCATAGGATGTAAGAATAATTCAACATTCTTGACAGTCCATGATAGCATACTGACATGGCCACATATAGGTCTTGCAGCACTCAATCAGAAACAAGCTATTTAATATTATCCATTCATACTACAGGTTGGACAGAGATGTTGAGGTGGAAGATTTTCAGAGGTACAGCGAAAAGGTACGCGCTTCACTGTATGGATGCCCAGTGGAATCACCTCCAGTTGCCCTTATTGTTCAAAATAAGAAAAACTCCTCTAAATCAAAAGGAAATCGAAACAGAAAGGTAAGCATTGGCTGGTAGAACTAAAACTCTTAACATTGTCTTTGTTTAAACTCAAAAGCCTAAGACTGCTGCGATTCTGAAGCGAGAAATTCTCTGAAGTACATTTAAATTCCACATCACCTTTATCCTAATTTATGGTTCTGTTTCCTATCTTGCTTGGCTCTAACAATCTCCTTTACACCAGATGTCTGTTCTCCTTCCTCATCATCATCCACTAACTTATTGTAGCTAGCTACCTCACCATCACCACCATCACCAAAATACTTTACTCTGTTGAGGCATGAAAGTTCAGATAAAACATGATGCTACACAATTATAGAAAAGTCATATTCATAAATATATAAAAATAGGTAACTACTACCTACGATTTCAATTTCATTTAAAAGCAGAACAGATAAAACCAACTCTCAATATTTATTGTGAAGTTACAAGGAACGTACTATAAAATCTAGCACAGCGTGGATAACTTACAAACGTCCCAAACATTGTAAATATGCAAATGCCAGCTCATAAGACCTAATCTCAGCAATTCTCACTACTGGGCGTAGAAGCAATTTCCTGTGCAAGTTACAGAGGGAACAGAATAAGGTAAAATGCATTGTGCATTGTGCTTTGTGCTGTGGTGCCATCACACGGGCAGGGGTGAAGTGAAGAAAACCATGTACCCTGGGTGGGGAAAGCCATCAAAAAGTGAATAGTTTTGAGGTGGAATCTCATCAATAAGAATTTTTGATGCTCTTTTACTTGCAAATAGAGTGCAGGAGCTAGACTCAAGGTGGAGATTAATGGTAAAAGGCCATCTTCTCTATCACTCCTATTTGACAAACGTAAAGAATCAGGGCACCTGAAGAAACAAAATCTGACTTTTTGTACTGACCGGATGGTAGGGTTATTCGGGTTGGGAAATAAGCTCTGGGAGGCCAAGCTCATTAAAACTCTGTTTTATATAACAGAGCCAGTGAATGTCTAGTGTGTTGTTAAGAGTTAGACAATATGCCAAGATTGTTCTGCAAAAATGTGCCTCCTGTTTTCTCTGTAGTTCGAGCCAGTGTATCAGGGGCTGTAATTTAACATTATCTTCAATAAAGCCAAGTCCTACCTCTTCATGGCAAAGTTTAGTGGGGGTGGATTGTGGGACTACCAGCAGTCTTCTTAAAAATGTATTTAAATTTTTTTGTATACAGTTGCTCTTGGCATATCCCCACAGCCCTGC
Organism: Pleurodeles waltl; assembly: GCF_031143425.1. NCBI lineage: Eukaryota > Metazoa > Chordata > Amphibia > Caudata > Salamandridae > Pleurodeles > Pleurodeles waltl. The sequence goes on along the minus strand of NC_090444.1, from coordinate 656,958,857 downwards.
ACCAAAGGTGGCAATGGACACACATTTACATACTGGTTAACACCAGTTTTTGCCCTAATCTTTTGGTAAATCTTAAACCAGCCTCAATTGACCTTTGAAATTGATATAATCTAACTTTTCAAACACATTTCCAATTAAAAGCAATGTCAACTGGTATACCCAGATAAGTAAAATGCAGCAATTTTCTGAGCCGTCAAGCATGAAGTTCTGAGTTTTGGATTCCTTTGGGCCGCATTTCATTACAAAAGATTTAGTGAGAGCTGTCCTTAGACCCAGAATGCACATGAACCTGTTAAAGGCATCTAAAAATTTGTGCAGGGCATTGGCTGTTTGTGCAATCAATACTGCATCATCAGCATATAGTAATACAGGAACTGAGTCCATCTTTGGGATAATATTTCCAGTATTGCACAAGTAATCCTCAAGACTATTTATGTACAGGAAAAAGAGGGATTGGGCTAATACGCATCCTTGTCTAACCCCTACTAAAGAAAAAAAATCTTCTAAAAGATCCCCTTCTCTACTATACCGGATTTTAGCTCTGTTCTTTGCGTGGAGCCTGTGGAGGAGATTTATAATTGCACTCGCTATCCGCATTTCTGCCATAATCTGCCAAAGTCTGTCTACCTCAGCTGTGTCAAATGTGTATGATAAATCCATGAATGCCAAGTAAACACCATGGCCCTCATTTGGACCTTGGCGGTAAAAACCGCCTACCGCTGGGGAGACGGTCGCCAAAAGACCGTTTCCGCGGCTACCAGCTGTCCGCCGGATCATGACCACAGAAGGATGGTGGAAATCCGGCTGTGACCATGCCGGCGGATGGTGGTAAGGTGGCGCTGCTCCCACCAGCAGCACCACGCCAATAGACCGCCGCCGGCCGTATTATGAGAAATAATATGGCCTGGCAGTGTTCTGCTGGCGGACTTTGCTGCTAGCAGCAGCTCCCTGTCCCGTCTCCTGCCAGAGGACCCTGTGGACACAGTTAAGTGGATGCTCCGACAGGGAAGGGGGTGTTGGGTGTTGTGTGTGCATGTCTGGAGGTGTGAGTGTGTGCATGTTGAGTTGTGTGAAAGCATGTCTAATCTCTATTGACTCCCACCATAGCCACCTTTAAAATCACTCTACTCTCCCTCCCTGCACTAATTCCACTTCTACCAATCCTACAGACTAAAGGTCCAATTCACACTCTACTCATATACATTTAGTTACAGTAAATGTACTCTTCTGCTTTTGAGCAACTTCACTGCTTAGGTTATTTACCATTTACAAGTGAAAAGTTACTCAAAAGGGTAGATCTACATATCCCCACCCAGTGAAATGAGGGTGTTGGTGAAGTCAGTATAGGGAAACGTTTTAACGTTTTAGTACATTTTCAATAAAAATTGAAAAATATCTAAGATGTTACTGCCATGTTATTTACTTACTTTTATGCCCTTTAGTATAAAAGGTTTTAGCAGTAATAACCTAGTTAAAATAAAGTTAAAATTAAGTTAAAAATTGCATTATTTTACCTATATGTCATTAAAATAAAATTATTTTTCTCAAGTTTAAATTACAAAACTACCACATAATTTTATATATTATGTATTAATATATTAAAAGTGATTTACACAATTAATTAAAAGTAATGTAATTATTTTAATACATATTCATGTTAAATTTTGTTGAATGTTAAACAGTCATATTTAAAAAGTGGATAAAATATTTGAAATTAAAAATAATAATAATAATATTAATTGTGTTTTGTCTATAGACAATTTTTAGCATGAAATAAAATGTGTGTGTAATGTTAAATAGTTTTAAAAAATCATTTAATTCACTAGTAGGTGCTATGGGGTTTTATTTTAAGTCTCTATTTTTATAATTTTATGTGGGAGGGTGTTGCAGGACTTGTAAGTAGCCATGGGTGGTGATGGATGTACTCCATCTCTGTGTAGTACATTTATAACTGTTGTGGGTCCTCTTTGCAGCAGTAACTATAGACGTGCAGTTTGTGAATAGGGAGGAGCTTGCACTTTTGTGGAAGGGGTACAAGTCCCTCTTCACTCTGCTTTGTAGTTCTCCCTTAACCTCCTCTTACTCCCCCAAGCTCCTCCCTTTTAGTAGTAAGTATTTCACAATTTTCCAGCCACTACCCACGTCCCTCCCACAGTTACTCCTAAAACTTATACCTATGTGTGCCAATATCTCTGCATTTGAAGCGACATTCTCCACACATAAAGGATAGGAGAGGTGGAGGTATAGATGTTGCAATTCTATTAAACATAGTACAAAATGCAGTTTGAGAATAGGGATGTAAATGTACAACATGGAATCTTAATGTATATTCTATGTAGTCTGTCATCGTACAGTCACAAATAAAACAATGCATTGGAATGTGCTCACAAACGTTTCCAAAGAATTGGCAAAACACATACTTACATGCCTCTACATATATGTTAGCAAACGCAGAGGGGATTTTGTTCAAAATCTCTTCTCCAGAAGAGAGACCGGCATACCCCAGTGGTGCTCAGAGCACCACATATTAGGCCAAGCTTAACCCTTGCATAACCAAAAAGAGCACAGGACAATGCCTACAAGATACTATTTGGAACTCATCAAAGGTGTTAGATGACATATGGGAGATATACCTAGTTTATCTATTACATGTTCTATCCCATCAATGCTTCTCATCATTTACCCCCACTGCCCATAATAACGTAAAATGAGGATCCAAGTGCATGATCACTTCATTTAGCTGCCAAAAGGAATGTCTTCTCGACTATCTCCTCACCATTTCCCATGCTGTAATTCTAATGGTTCAAAACTAGAAAAACGAAGAGTCATGGTGAAAACCCAAAAGTTAACTATCGTGGCTCACTGAAACCTTGTCCCAAAAGAAGTACGACTGATAAAAATGTTAATTATGTGAGTGAAATTTCAGAATTTTAAAAATGTTATGCCATGGAACATTCATGAATTTTCTCAAAATTTTGCATTATGCAATTTGACATAACTTTTGGCCATGAGAGACTGCTTCATGCTGCAAATGTCTTGTCAAGAGTATCTCGCAAGACATTTTATGTGAGATGTGTCCTTGTGATGAGAGAGCCAAGCAAACTGCTCTGTGCACTTAAAGCCTCACTTAGCAACATTTTGTAGGAAAAACACCAATGCAATTTCGCACTCAAAAATACAGATAAACTTCCACCTGCTTTCTGTGTGAGGTTGTGTGATGCTTAAACAACTGTTTCTGAGCTTCTCATTTTGCAAGAGCCTGTTCTCCTAAACATCCATCACAATCACTGTGATAGATGGGCCTATGCACTTGCAAACTATGGACTTAAAAGTTTCTACTGACCTTTTCTGTGCCAAAACCTACACTTCTTCTTTTAGCAGCACATAATTTACATATTTTGTGGGAGTTTAACACTAGCACTGCTGCGTCTTTTTTATCATTTAGTTTTTGTTGCCCACGGACATATAAAGTTTATTTTGCTGTGAACTGGCAACAGGTGGCGGTGGCCGTCAATCATGAAGACACTGAGGGCTGTAGAATGGCTTCTTGCTTATTTGTTTTTCCTGTGCTGATTTACAGTGCCTATTCATGAGAACCTAGCCTCCCCACGGAGTTCTCGTCCCCTAGGCCACTTCATTCTTCTTCCCTACCAGTTCAGGAAATTCCTGTTGGTCAGCAACTAGACTGTTGACCTGCTTTTGGCTCATCCCGTTATGGCTGACATTACAAAACACACACACACACACACCATAAACGTATTCGCTTCAAGGTTTGTTTGCTTTCTCTGCATATATGGCGGCTTCGTTACATTATGGGACTGTATCATAAATCCATTCCGCATGTAGTTTTAAGGAAATTGTGTTGTCTACAGAGAATGCACTAACTCAGCAACTCAAAGGAACCTACTTATAACTAGGGGATTAAATTTCAATCTATGCGCAGGGAGTCTCGAATTGTGAAATAATAAAACAGTTTAAAACTAACGGGTCATGAATTTCCATTTCTATTAAGGACTCGGAGGAGAGAATTGTACCTCTCTTCCTTTACTACTGAAATTTACAGTAGCCAATCATAACACAGAAAACAAATGCAGTAATATAACAACTACATTTCCCAAGATGTATGGACCCATCACTATACCGTTCCACCAATGAGGCCCACCAGCCCGTATAGGGCTCTATAGTTCCATAGTCCTTCCTCTTTCTTTGCGTAACACAAACAAGTCCAAGAAAACAACAGTGCTGTCCCCAGCATGGATCCTGGGAACTTCAGCATACTGTCCACAACTGTGTGAATCATCCAGTCAAAACGTTTCAGGAACTCTCTGTAAAGGAACGCTGCACTTCAGAAAGGTATCCCCATAGACCGTTTAAGATGGTATGGAATCCACACCTAGCAGAAAGAAAAAACATTATTGTAACATCATCCCCAGCAGACCACAGCAACAATATTAAGGAGAGCAATATGTCATAGTAATATTGCAATAACTCATGTAATACAAAAAACATAACGTAGTTTAAGAAAATCCTTGCCTCTGAGTCCTTAATAGAACTAATAATTCCTGACGTATTAGCTTGAAAAAATGTTATTCTATGTCAGGGCCAGAAGCTTTGGATTATGCTTGTTCAAAGCTATTCCACCACCCTGAAACCACATCAACAATGGTTTATGGTAAAAGACATTATGGCCCTCATTGGGACCCTGGCAGTCAGCGGTAATTTGGAGAAAGGTACTGTCAACAGGTTGGCGGTACCTTTTCCCAAATTATGACATTGGCAGTTTGGCTCAAGCCAAACCGCCAATGTACCACTCCATCCGCCAGAGTGGTAGCAGCCGCCGGGCGGGAGACCGGCGGCAATCCAATCCAATCCAATCCTCAGGATTATGACCCCACCTACCGCCCTGGCTTTCGTGGCAAGCGTCCTGCCACAAAAACCATGGTGGTCGGCACTTTCAGTGCCAGGGAATTGCTTCCCTGGCACTGATAGGGGTCTCCTCCGCCCTGCCCCCTCCCCCTCCCCAGAGTCTTCCCCCATCCCCTTCCCGACCACCCCACATTTATACACCCACGCGCGCACACATACACACTCATACACACACGCATACCAACATCCACCCACGCATGCACACATACATACCCACACACCAACATACATTGTCGCACACACGCATTCACAACACACAACATACACATACACTCACATTCAGTCATTCATGCACTCATTCAACGTGACTAACACCCAAATGCACGCATCCAAAAACAGACACACACCCCCACACACAACACCCACACACACAACACCCCCACACATTCACACACCACCCTCGACCCTCTCTCCTGTTGGAGAACCCAACATACCTGATTGAGGGGGTCCTCCGGCAGGAGACAGGACGTGTCACTGCTGCCAGCAGCAGTGTCCACCAGAAAAACACTGCCAGCCCATATCATTGCTCATGATACGGTCGGCGGTGTTTTGCTGGCATGGCGCTGTTGCTGACAGCAGGGCCACCTTACCGCTGTCCGCCGCCATGACCGTCAACGGTATTCTGCCAGCCTTCTAGTGGATTTCCGTCTACGGTCATAATGCGGGTGGGCGGCTGGTAGCCACAGCGACGGTATGTTGCCTGCTGTCGCTGTGGCGGTAGGCGGTCAATAACGGCAATGTTGTAATGAGGGCCTATATGTTAATTTAGCCAACCAATCTGCTGCTGCCATACTGTCTTCTAAACAGAAACCCATGTCGAACATTTTTGACACCATTGCACCCCAAACAGAGTGGGCCCCAAATATGGATACATCATTCCCAGCTCCCAATAATAGCCATTTGATCAAATGGGCAATAGTTGCTGAGGAAATTGGATGAAAGGGCTTTTTCAGAGCAATAGGTAACTGGCCCTTGGGAGATTGCTAAAATCTACATAGTCCCTGAGACACTTAATCACGTAGAGTTTATGATTGCTTGAAAACGCTGGGTAAGTCACACAATGGGAATTAGTCCTAGTGATACTGGAAATTCGAACCATTACCCCAGTTGGAAAAAATACTTTACCTGATAAATCCAGTGCCTTCACATCTAAAACCTGTCTACATGATATGAGACACAACAGGAGAGTCAACCTGGCTGAAAGTTGTTTCCTAGAAAGATCTTTGTTCTCTGGCGAAGAGCGCAAAAACCAGAGGAGCACATCTGCATCCTACAACAATGAGTACCTAGGTCTGAGCAGCCACAACATCCAAATTCCCCTTAGGAGCCTACAGAATAAGGGATGCTCTCCCACCAGCTTACCTTCAACATGAGGATGGCCTGTCAAGATAGCTGAGCAGAAATTATTAACTGTCCGGTAAGCTAATCCTTCAGCTGCCAATTGGGACAAAATGTTTACAATCAGCCATAGGTCTGCACTCAAGGGATCCACAGTCCTCTCAATGAACCAACCAACCCAACGTCACCATGCTGAGGCATATTCTTTATGGTTTCTCAGAGCTCAGCATTGGAAGAGGAATAAATTAGCCTGTTCTGAAATGTTTGACTGGCACCATGATCTCCCAAAACCCACCAAGCCACAAGGTTCAACCAGCACTCGGAGACCAACGGATGAGGAAATCCATTTGGGTCTGTGAGAAGATCCTGGAAGATCAAAATCCACACTGAAAGGTCACAAGATAGCTCCAGTGTCACTGAGAACCAAGGCTGTACTCTCCAAAGGGGAAAGGTCAGAATCAACTCTGCCCTCTGATGCCTCACCTGGCTCAGAACTCTCTGAATCAATGACAACAGAGGAATGCATAATGCAGATTCCTGTGCCAAGACTGAATGAAGGCATCAGAGCTCACTGCTAGGGGTCTGGTCTCTAACTGAAGTATTGAGAAGAGTTGCAAAGAGGTCTGCCACACATGGACCCCACAACAGGTTTAAGAACTGAAAGACCCTGGTATGTGTCTTGCAGCCGCTGGGATCCTGAAGTGACCCAGAGTTCCAATCTGCTCCCATGTTCGTCTGAACTGGAGTACACCGAAATGTGCTGTTCCAGGCAGAAATGGCAAAAATCTTTAGCAACTTCCACCAGAAGTCGAGTGCCTCCCAGTTTGTTCATGTATTTGACTGCCGAGACATACATCTGCAGGAGGCTACAGCATTGCGCTTTGCATGGGGAGTGTGTCTTTACTGCAGAGGAACCTTCCAAGTGCTGCAGGCTGTTGATATGAAGGTGGAGGTCCTCCTGGGACCACTAGCCTCCTGTGGGAAATGGACCACACCTAGCTCCCCAGCCCCACCTGCTACCATCCGATTTTATGGTCAAATCCAGAACAAAAATCACCTTGACGTTCCAGACGTCCATATGTTTGAGCCACCAGAAGAGCTCTGTCCTTGCCTCCTCTAACAAAGCTACATGTTCCGAATAGGGCAACTCCTTGCAAAGCTTGAGAATTTTGACTCACTGTAGAGGTCAGTAATGGAGGAGTCCTGGGAAAATTGCCTGAATAGATGAGGCCAGAAGACCCGCAGTCATTACCAGGACCCTCAAGGAAATCATCTGGGAAGACAATGCTTGTCTCAACTCTTTCTTGAAGGATACACTATTCGAGGTTGAGAGTTTGAGATGGGCTACTGTCGAATTGACTTGAAATACCCAGGAACTCATATGCCTGGGAAGGATCCAACAGAGACTTCACAACATTGATGATGAACTGCAGCTCCTGTAGCAATTGGACCATGCATTAGAGCTGGAGGAGAACTGTGTCTTTCTCTTGAGCCATGATTATGAGGTTGTCCAAGTAGATTAAGTGTAACCTTCTTTACCTGAGCAACTCCACCACAGGCCTTAGCACCTTAGTGAATCACCAAGGAGTTGAGGACAAGCCAAAGGTGAGGGCCACAAATTCATACCAGCTCCCTCTCCACTTGAACTGGAGGAAATGCCTGTGGGGGAGGAGCCCGGGATCGTCAAATAGACATTCTTCAGGTTGAGGCAAACCATCTAATCCCTCTCCTGTAGAAGGTCTCTTAAAGGATGAATACCCTCCATCTTAAAGTGGTGGTGCACCACCCAAGCATTGAAGGGTCCACCCTTTTTCTGTACCAGAAAGATCATGCTGACTTAACCCCTGGAGTGTGGGAAAGAGAGATTTCACTTCCTTGCATAACAACTCATGAATCTTGGTCTTTATGAAGAAACATTCTGCTTGGGAAAAATGGAGAGGAAGGGGCCAACCACCCTGCCTGCGGATATCCAAGAGTTCCATTCTGTATCCCTGAACCGTCTGAAACATCCATGCATCCTGCATGATCTTTTCCCAGTTGTGGAGTAAATGTCTGATCCTGCTCCCCAAAATCACATTGGTACTGGGAATAGTTTTTACCTATAAAAGTGGATTTGGAGGATGAGGATCCTCTGTGATAGTACTTCTTCTGCCCCCTTTGGCTCTGGAGACGTAGAAATTGTTGTCCAGAATTCACCCACACTCATCTTTCCCTGTGGCTGTAACCTTGAATGGAGGTCTGGTGAACACCACGGCCTGGGGCCCGACCCCAGGAGCGTCCAGCCTTTGCAAAAAGGCCACTTTTTAATACCTTCTTTAGAGAGGTTTGGGCTTTATGCAAAGCCACAAAATAGCAACATGGCAATTTGCTGAGGTCTTTTATGAACCTGTCACCAAAGAGGAGGCAGTTGGCCAGGGGGCCTGCTTCAGAAATTCCCTGTTCCCAAATCTTATCTGCCATAGTGCTTTAATGATATGGTGAAGGAGTGCAGTGCTAGTACCAGTGCAGAGTTTACAGACTCCTGTAAGGAGTGATCCAAGGCAGTTAAAAGCCTTTCTTCCACTTGGAATTTGTAAGGAGCATCCCCATACTCAACATACTTTTCAGGGATTTAGTGAGCAGTAATTCTGCAATGCACCAAGTCCAGGCCTCCATAGAAAGGAGTTGAGGGTTGGGGAGGGAGCTCCATGCAGGTGATGGAACAGGAAGAGTAATCCCAAAACTACAAGATCTGCACAGTAATGAAGAGGGACAATTTTTTCCTGAAGCGCCCCAGAGAAATTGTGTAAGTGGGGTCCTCCATGAAAAGAGGACAAACCTCTGAAGGGTTTAAGCACTCCTACCTCACTCCACTGATAAAGTGGACCCGTTGAAAGGGAAAATGACCGGCTTACCGTTTTTCAGAGATAATACCATTTAATGAGCCTTGGCCACTGAGAAGAGCGTCACGTTCATTGGGCCCGGACCACTGAGATCAAAATAAACAAGTCAAATGGCACTTATCTGTGACTGCACAGCAGCAAAGAAAGAGGAAGGACTATGGAACTATGGAGTCTTATAGGGGCTGGTGGGACGTGATTGGTGGAAGGGGATGATGATGGGGATATGCCTGTTGGGAAATGTAATTGTTCTACTGCTTCATTTTTTTCTGCGTTATGATTGGCTGCTGTAATTTTCTGTAGTAAAGATAGAGAAGCATAATCTGAAGCTTCCAGTTTTGACATAGAATTACTTCACTTCACTGTTTTAATCTGAGAGATAGCACCGGAAATAAATCTTTCAAAATTTATCAGGGAAAAAGGGCTAGTAAAATGCAAAAAATTCATTATTTTCGTGACAAGTACTAAATCTACACCCCAGGGCTAAACTCTGGAACCTGGGTTATCAACGCAACACCCAGAAAGTTCCTCACTTGAGTTATTGATAGTTAGCAGGTGCAGTGAATACCGCCTCCTTCTCTGGCAGTTTTAGAATCAGGGCCTATAAATAAAGCTGGGATGGAGACATCACAAAACCAGTAACATCACAAAACCAGCTCATGTGTCTCTACAAATAAAACTAAGTTTTACTCACTCACTGTAAGAAATCATTTGACATAATTCATCTAAAGCCTGACATTTTTTATAAATGGATCGGTCAGTACCCACATACCCTTCAGTGCTGGACTGGTATTGCGAAAAGGCTGTGTTGAACATGTCATCACCATCAGTTTATGCACCTGCGAGACCACCCGTTAAAGGACTGTCTTGGTTCACAAAAGGTGGGAGAAGCCACTGAAGCACCATTATATTATGAAATATTGGCAGAAGTGTCTGCGGAGATAGAGTTTTACATTGTAATTTTTCCTTTTTTTCCTGAAGATGGGAAGAGACAAAGATGTAATTACCCGAATTCTTCCTGGGCCCAAGGCTCTGCAGCAGATGCCAAGATTGGAAGACTACTTCCAGTGCCAGCTGTCCAGCAGACGTCGAGCGGTCGAACATGCCAGCCAGTTTGGGGGGGCAGCTCACAGCCGCCAGGAGCTGACCCACATTCCAGACAAGATTTCTGACAAGTAAGCACATGTTGCCATCCCATTTTTCATAAATTAGATGTGCAGGGCATCTAAAAAATTAAATTAATAAATACAAATAAATGAAAGTGTGTCTATGGGAGAGGTGCACTCTAAATTTACACCAGCTGAACTTCAAGTTCTTCATGTTTGCGATGTGTTTTTTTTTTTTAAATTGACTTTAGTAATGGTGTAGGGGGAGGGTGTAGATGGAAAGGAACTGGTTCTTCCCCTTCCTCTCTAATGGCTTCTTCTTTGTCTTGTGCCACTCTTTTGTGCTTCCTATAAATACCCCTATTGGTATTAGAAGCACTGTGGGAAAAGGAAAGGTCACAGAATAGAATTGTTATCCCATACTGATCCATGCAGCCAAGAGCAGGGGCGTAGCTTTCAATAGTGAAGCAGGTATAGTAGCATTTGTTTGAGAGGGCCATTGCACTCATTTATGGCTGAGCGTTAGTGGGCCCAATTTATTTTCCTGTATTAAGACCCATGAAAACCTTGCCACATTATTGACCAAGGAGGGGGTAGAGAAGGAACCTGATCAGGTTATTTGTACAAAACACAAGATCAAGAGTATATCTTGCCAAGAACAGAGGAAGAGTCGCTAGTTAGAGAAGATTAATAGATTCCAAAGGATAAATAAAGTCCTGAGATGCAGTGGTGTTTGTGTCATCCACATATAAATTGAGTTACCCTCTAATGCCACTTGGCTAGCAGAAAGAAGGAGAGGCTTGTAGGTCCTCAAATTCAGGATTTAAGGTAGCATTGTGGCCAAGAGGACGGTACACAAGTACTCCTGTATTTTTAATTTTGGAGGAATGTGCCACTGCATGCACAAAATGGTCCCTGGGGGTTGGAAGTGTAGGGGAGAGGAAGAACATTGGTGTTAGGGGTACTCTGGACCCCAAACAGTGGACAGGGACCTATTTTTAAGTTTCACCTTCACTGCATTTGCAAAATCTCTTGTAAAAAACAAAATCATAAAAGGGGTTTAGAGCCCGCTAATTACTTACTATTACTTACTATTGGTTGGCTTCCGCATCACTCTTGTTTCCTCGCTTTTTATTGGTCACTGACTTGTCCTCACTTATGGCTTCCTCCTGGGGCTTCGCAGGTGTCCCTGCCATAGAGCATGGGCCAAATACAGCTCCCTGTTTGCAGCCAGTGCCCGTCCATTGTCTGCAGGCTTTTACAGGTACTCTTTTTATACTTTTGTACATGCACTCTTAGAGAAAGCATGTGTCTGCAATCCCTCTTCTTCAGTCCTACCCTCATCAGTTGCTGTTTCTCCTCCCTTGTGTTTCTTTCCTCTGCCCTCTTCCCGCTATCCATTGAATTTCCCCACCTGCCCTCTTCCTGCTGTATTTTGTATTTCTCCATCCCCCCTTCCTCCTCCCGCCATCTGTTATGCTTCCCGACCCCTGACCTCCTCCTGCTGTCCGTTGTGCTTTCCCACCCCACTCTTCTCTTGCTGGCCTTTGTTTCCTCACCACCAGCCCTCCTCCCCCATCCCTTGTGGTTCCCACCCTCCTCCCTCATGTTGCTTCACGTCTAGTCTTCTGCCCAGTTTTAAGGCATAATGCACAGCAGCACTCGCTGCTGTGCAAACGGCTTTGCATGGGCTGCTTTGCAAGCGGCTTAAAGGAAATAAAAAGCGATATGACGTGGTCAATGTTGCCCGCTTCATAGCTTTTTTTTTTTTACTTTGAGCACATAAACGAAAGAACAAAAGCTGCTTATTCTTGTATGCACCAGTTTCATGGTACCATTTCTATAAATATGACTCACCCAGAGACTTTGGTAGCTGTAGCAGCCAAAACCTCTGTGTGAAAATTGGGTGATGGAATAGGTTCTGCAAGTACTGTTTTACTTGGTAATTCTTCAACTCTAAGGATTCCCTGAGGCCTAGCTTGTAGTTCCTTTGTAACTCTGCACCTGGTATCGTAACTCCTAGTGGTGGTGTTACCAAGTGGGATATCGAGCTATTGATATGGATGTCCTTACTATAACTGCAGTGTCAGTAGGCAAACCACAGGTCTTTATGTGGCTCAGACTCATCTAATCACGTATGCATCCACAAATCAGCTGTATTTTTAAGGTATTGTAATTTTGAGTACTATGCCATTTTACTCTAAGCTGAGAAGAAAGCTCACGTAAGGACTGCACTTAAACACTAGGCTGCAAAATCAAAAGTTAAGCACCATGGATAGAGCTACATGTGCCCAAGGATGAATCGGAAATAGTGTGATGCCAGATCATCCTGGTGATCTAAGTATTCAGGAACAGGGCATCTCAGGCCGTGGGCACATTCCACACCAACCACAAATTGTAGCACACATGGGATCATTGAGTTCATTGAAAGTCATGCTCTCCTGCTGACCACACATGTCTTCTGTTTGGCAGGTCTCAGTTCTCCATCGGTTTCAGAACTCATTATTTGAGTGGAATGATCTTTTATATCTCTAACAAGGAGGAGAAGAACTTTATGACACTTTTCCTCTCCAACGGGCGGCTTATTTATATGTTCAATGTTGGTCAACAGAATGTAAGAATGAGAAGCCGGGAGAAGTACAGCGATGGACTCTGGCACCAGGTAAGATGGAGACAGCAAATTGCAGTGTAATAAAAGAGCTTAACTAAAGATAAAAGTGGCAATTTTTCACAGAGGAATTTAAGACAAAAATCTACGTGCAACTGGAGTCATATGTAACTGAAATCCAAATTTAGAAAACAGAATCTATTTCTTGATTGCCTGTCATCCACTGCCTCCTATGGTGCACATGCCATTGGCACATATATAACTATGGAATGTGGTACTATAAGTTTCCTATTCTACCTTTTTCAGAAATCACTATCCACTTTTATACCAAACTTGAAATACAGTTAATTCTTTGGTTAGGTGACCTATAGGACCATGTAGTCAGTATGTTTACCAGGCCGTCAGTGGAATTATTATGTAAAATATAGTCTCACAAGACATGATAAGATTAGCTTTTCTTCGTTCTTGCTTTGTTTACTTCACCAGAGAGCATAGTTTCTGCCATGAGGGTATGTAGAAAGGTAGTAGTGATAACGCGTCCCTTTATGTTAATTTATTACACATTAGGACTTGTTTTAGGCCATTGAATCTTTTGACCCAGTTGAGAGACACCGTAGGATGAGATAGCTAATCAATATATCAATCAATATATCAATAATGTCATCAATATTTATCACAACAATACATTTCACCTTAGTCAAAGTCATTAATCAATTCAAGACGCTACCATGACCTTTCAGTCATGAATAACCACACCGGTTTAGTAGAATTTTATTCCCTATTAATTACAATCTAAAATTAAGTGCGTTAATCTCAAAACCAAGAAACATAGCAGCATAGTCACAATGTGGCAACTTTGATAAGATTTCATTAAGGCAAGAATCACAAACATTAGAACATAGCACGGCATAAACATAGATCAAAGTATAGCAGAATATTGATATCACGTCAGTTCAACAAAGCATAGTCTCAGTCGTTTGTCTATTTGCGTCAATTTAGTGAACACCTGTCCTAACCACAGATTAGCATTCGCATGTTGGGCTTCATGCAAAACAATTTAGAACACCATTTTGGAAAACATCTATGGTCTCTGTCAACAAGCAGTTGGTACCTAGAAAGGAAAAGACTGAATTGAAGACACAAATACAACACTACAACACGATATCAACCAAGTAGTGGTCGAAGTAGGCCTACTGAGGGCAGACCACCATAAACTGGCGGACAGGGTCAGGGAAACGGAATCTACATTGGCAGTCATTGGGCCGAAACAGAAAGATCTAGCAGCTGAGGTGACCTCCCTGGCTACCAGAGTAGCGCAACTTCAACAAAGAGCTGAGGATGCGGAGGGGAGAAACAGGAGGAACAATGTACGCGTGGTGGGCCTTCCTGAGGGGGCCGAGGGAGCCAACATGGTGGACTTCCTGGAGAAATGGTTTAACACAATGGTAGCGCCCGGATGCCTGACACCCTTCTACACACTGGAGCGAGCGCACCAGATGCCGTCGAGTCCTCTCGCCCCCGGCAGGCCACCCCGTGTAGTGATTGCCAAATTGCTGCATTACAAAGACAGAGACACTGTTATACAGAAGGCTAGAGAGATGGGCCCGTTTAAAGTAGCAAACGCAGAGGTGACGCTATTCCCGGACTACACTTTGGATGTTCAGAACAAGCGAACCTCATTCCTAGCAGTCAAAAGGGCCCTCAGAGAAGAAGGGATTCAATATTCGTTGTTGTATCCGGCCGGAATGAGAGTGATATTGGAGGGGAAAACCACTTTCCTCCAAACCCCGGAGGAGGCATGGGATTGGCTCGAGAAACGGGGTCCCCAGTCGGGCGGTCCGTTGGTGGGGGCGCAGCTGAGGGCCGGGCTCGCCGGGCCCCTGGGGCACGGAGGCCCGGGAATTGACCGAGGCTGGCACCAACACAAACACAAAAAGAAAGAGGCAAGAGAGCGGCTCTGGAGGCGGCGGCCCGAGTTGGTGATGGAGTGTCCCCCCCGGAGTGATCAGGGGAGGAATCAGATGATACAGTGGTGTCCTCGGCTGGGGACTCAGGCTGCTCGACACGTGCTCCCAGGGTGACGCCGCAAACTGCTGACGAGCTTGGATAAACTTGGCACGAGAGGACCTGGCGATGCGGTGAAACAGGAGAACGTGAGGCCCCTCCGGACTTGGCCGCCCCCCGAACCAGTACCTCGCTGGTCCAGCTAGTCTGGCGAGCACTGTAGCTATATGTTTGAACAAGTTGCACTGTTGTGTGATTTTCTGGGCTACCTGCAGGTTAGTAGGCACCCTGGGGTGGGCGAGATGGGGTTTACAGTTATCAGTTAACTTGGCTAAGTGGGTGGCAAAGTACGATGGTAGTAAAGGTCTGAACATGGGTAGGGGTAGACCGGAAATCTGGGGTTACCAGGGGCGCTATTATCAAACTACTATATTAAAATGCCAGACTACAATCTCTTAACATGGAATGTCAGGGGGATGGGCACTCCGGCCAAAAGACACAGAATCCTCTCCTACTTAAAGAGAAGAGGTGTGCAGGTGGCAATGCTGCAAGAGACCCACTTAGTAACTGGGGAGGTGGAGAAACTGAGACGCAGATGGAGGGTACAGGTGTTTGCCACGGAGTACTCAGCTTATGCGAGGGGGGTGTTGATATGGGTCAGGGCCGGGGTCCCGTTAATAATAGATTCCTCTAACATAGATCGGGAGGGTAGATTTGTGGTATTGGAGGGGCGACTGCATGGTATTTCAATTGTCATGAGCTGCATTGATGCCCCCAATCAGGACCAAATCCCCTTCCTAACTGAGTTATCAAGCCACCTTACCCGCCAATGCACAGGAGAACTGCTAGTGGGGGGGGGACTTTAATGCAATATTAGACACAAACATGGACAGATCGACCCCGCCGCTGCGGGGTGCAGTGTGCACTAGAATAGCCAAAAAGCTTTGTGAGTGGCTGGATACTTGGGGACTTGTGGATATCTGGCGGGAACAACACCCAAAAGACAGTGACTATTCGTATTATTCAGGCCTCCACCGGCTGCACACTAGAATTGATAGAATGACATGCACGGCGGGCCTTGGGCGTTATGTGACCCACTCCGAGTATCTTGGCCGCACACTGTCAGACCATAATCCCTTGCTGCTGACACTAAGAATATTAGAGGACAAACACCCAATACCATCATGGAGACTGTCCCCCGCTGTGTTGGAGGATCAGACGTATGGAGATGCCCTTCGTTGCCACCTGACAGAACATATCAAGATTAATAGTGGATCCACCATATCTAGGGCCACAGAAAGGGAAACACTTAAGGTGGTAACGAGGGGCTTCTGCCTGGGTCAATCGGTGGGGGTGAAACGCACACTTGAAATAGAATTGTCCTCCTTCGAGAAGAAAATACACGCAGGAGAAGTGAGACAGGATCCTGGAGCCCAGGAGAATGAAGAATATAACCAAGCCCGTAGAGAACATTCCCGGATCGAGGCACAGCTTAGGTGTCATAACATACAAAAATACTTAGCATCAGTACAATCAGAGGAGGGTAGGTCAGGGAGACTGTTGGCTTGGCTGGTGCGCCCAGGCGGGGGGGAGAGCCCATCACGAGTATACAAGACAAAGAGGGACTTTGCAGGCGTAGTCCAGGCCCAATTAATGAAGAATTTAAGGAATATTACATGCACCTATACAGGAATCCTAGCGACCTGGGGGTGGAGGCCTTTCGGAACTTCCTGCAGCGAGTCACTCTCCCAGCTCTGAACCCGGAAGAGAGGGATAGCCTGGGCGGTCCCGTGTCAGCGGAAGAGATAAGCGAGGCCATATCGCGGTTGGCTCCCGGAAAGACTCCGGGTACAGATGGACTCCCAATGGACTTTTATAAAAAATATAGGACATTGTTGGTGCCCCAGCTGGCTGAGGTATATGCGCAGGCCCTGCGCCGAGGGGAGCTACCAGGCACACTGCGCGAGGCTTTGGTGGTGCCGCTCCCTAAAACAAAAAACAGGGAAGCACCAGTGACTGACTTTCGTCCTTTATCAATGCTGAACAGCGACTTTAAGATTATCAGTAAGATCATGGCTAGCAGGTTGCTCCCCCTTATGACCACATTAGTGCATGCAGACCAGAATGGTTTCGTCCCTGGCCGCAGCACCTCGCTGAATTTAAGGCAAATTTTTGCTATCTTACACATGCCAGTAGTAGAGAGGCCTCCTACGGGGGTCTTGCTAGCGGTGGACTTCGAAAAGGCCTTCGACTCGATTAGGTGGGACTACCTCAGGGCTGTGATGCTAAAGATGGGATTAGGTGAGAGCTGGGTGAAATGGGTGGACCTGCTGTATTCCTCCCCGCTAGCTAGGGTGAAGGCGGGCAGAACGATCTCTAATACATACCCGGTATATCGGGGAACTAGACAGGGATGTCCCCTATCCCCACTGCTATTTGCCCTGGCAATCGAACCTCTGGCGGCCCAGCTGCGACAGGAGGGAGTCGGTAAAGGAATTAAATGGGGTCTAAACGAGCATGTTATTTCCCTATACGCGGACGATATTCTGGTGTATATGAGAGATTGAACCAGTGGTCTCCCGTGGGTTCTGAAGATTCTGGAGGACTTCGGGGAACTGTTGGGACTTCGCCTTAACCGAGGCAAAACATTTGTATTCCCCATGCTGCCAAACTGAATGCGCCCTGAAACGTGTCCAGGGGATGTGAACTGGGCCCCACGGACCTTTAAATATTTGGGTATCCAAATATTCAATGAACTGGGCGACCTCCGAGACGGCAACTTGGGTGGGATTCTCCGTTCTCTGCGCTCCTCGATCGGGTTCTGGTGATCGCTGAAACTAACAACAATGGCCAGAGTAGCATTGTCTAAAATGTTTATGCTTCCCCGCCTCCTCTACTATTTTGCTAACCTACCGTTATGGATCCCCCCGGCGTGGTTCAGTGAATTGAACGCTCTGCTTCGAGAGCTAATATGGGACGAGGGTCGTAGGCGCACAGCACTGACGACTATATGCAGACCGACGCGAGTGGGCGGACTAGGGGCTCCTGACTTCGAGGCATATTACTTGGCATCCCAACTGCAATGGGTGGCCGGCTGGATGTTGGGCAAAGGACAACTGGACTTGTTTACTTCCCATGGTCCGTTGGACACAGCCCGAATGATAGCACGTATGATAGGGAGGATGGTTGCCCCCCTCGGAGACAACCTAATGACTAACGCTGCGATGGCGTGCTGGAAGAGATGTATGAGGAGGGTCGGAGTTGGTCCACCCTACTCTCCGGCGCTACCACTATCGGTGTTAGATGTGGACCCGAAGGGGACCGGTTCCGGGGGCCGAGGGCTGGGACCATGGACGGGTGTAGGAGTGGAGACGGTGGGAGAGCTTTTTAAGGAAGGGGTATTGATGAACTTCGTTGACTTGGTAGGAAAGGGGGTCCCTCAGGGTCAATTTTTGCTTTTCAGGAAGTTAGTGCATGCTCTGAAAGACCATTGGGATACGATTAATGCAGAACCCAAGGTCCACAGAGTGTTACACCTCCTGTTGACATCGGGTGAAGAACCCCACTTGATTACGAAAATATATCGAGCCCAGATAGAAGCTGCATTGGATCCCCTGCACTTGCTGAGGGAGAGGTGGGAGAAAATGATCGGACACGTTTTGTCCGAGACAGAGTGGAACAGGGCTCTGGCTTATCCCCAGGGGATCTCGCGTAACACCCGTTTGCAATACATCCAATATAACTACCTACATAGGACGTACCTTACTCCTCACTTACTGTTTCGTATATATGGGGGGACCCCCAGGACGTGCCCCAGATGTGATGAGGGCGAGGCAGACTTTGACCACATGATGTGGAAATGCGCAGTGTTACAGATATGCTGGAGGGCAATGATAGAGATCATGCCAGGGCTATATATCACAGAACTGCCATTTACCCCCGATATATGTCTACTGGGCCTAAAAACGGGTACTTTACGAGGGAAGGTTAGGAATCGCTTCCTAGATCTCGCACTGGCCCTCTACAAAAGGCTGATCATGAGAGGTTGGAAGGCTCCTAGCCACCCCTCACTCGCTGAATGGAAAAGCGACGTCACGAAGTGGACCAGGGCAGAATTACAAGTTTTGAAGGCTGAAGAAGCAAAAGGTATCCGACAGACCACCATAGCCCCAGAATGGGAAGATCTAAGGATGAGCTGGGACAATATAGTGAAAGGACCAATAGCTCCCAATACAGTACTAACAGAAACAGAGCCCTGAGTGAGTATAGAAATGAGATAAGGGATACACCCAATAATACCACCTTTTGGGGAGGGAAAAACACCAGTGAAACAGTTAGACGAGAATGCCAACAGTTCACAATATGACACAGGGGGCAGTGCGGAGTCAGTCACATACTGTTGCAAAAAGCAGCAGGGAAATGTATGAGGTTGGATAGTTATCCCCCTAAGAATAGCGTCCTCAGGAAATGACCCCTCCTAACCAATACCAAAACCACCCACAAAAAGCCACCAAGTGTGTACATAGTTTAATCTTAAGTTAAAGGTGTTATGCGGGCATATAAAATGAATGGGCAACACAGGAAGACAGTGAGTAAGACCTCCAAAGAAAGGAACGCTAGAACTCTAGTGCTAACAGATAACAGAGTTTAAATGAAGGTCAAGATGTACATTAAACCATGACACAGGATATATGTGATGTCTCATATAAAAATGTATCCTTTGAACATGGTGCATGACAAGAATAAGATGTTCCCATTAATGTACCTGTGAAATGTAAAACAGCGAATTGCTAATAAAAATATATTTAAAAAAAAATAACATTCCAACCATACAATGATCTCACTCACAGGCTGAGCAGCAGAGTACATTACGCTTGTGGGGAGAATGCATAAGACAGCAAGAGGCCACAACACATCTCCCCCTTATGAAAACAATACAAAATTCAGCAGAATGAAAGATGGCAAACACCCTAACAAAATGTCCTACAAAATGATAAGTACAACCCCAACTATATAAACAGAAAAAGGTTAAATAAACACTCTGCATAATTTCAATACTCCAGTGGGATGTAAGATGGTAAAAACATAGGCAATCAATATGTTCCACAAATTTACAATACAAGTGTACAGATAACTCAGAACTCCCTGACCATCCAACAGAGAACACTAACAACCTGTTACCCTCCACAGCACATACAGTCTAACAGGACCACACGGTTGCCCTCCAGAACCCAACACTCAAACAGGACTAGGGCTTCTTCCACACTCTACTGCATTGGGGTGTAACCACATACCCCCATCACCATACACTCACACAGGACCAGGGTTTAACGTACCCTCTACTGCACTGGGGTGTAACATATACACCCATCACCATTCACTTAAACAGAACTAGGGTTTTGCCTAACCTCTATTGCATTGGGGTGTACCCCTTTAACTTTCGCTTAACACACTGCTCCCTTAATTCTTAACCCCTTAGGAAGGATTGACATATATCAGGGGGGCATACCCCCTTAACACTGGGCTTAATACACTGCCACCACATCCTTACACCCTTAGGAAGGATTGACATATATCACTGGGGTGTACCCCCTTAACATTGGGCTTAATACACTTCCCCCACATCCTGAGACCCTTATTAAGGATAGTCAAAAACACAATTCCATATAAGGACTAAGGGATAAATCTCACAACACTAAATTGTTGCTCAATCCTCCCCTACTGCTGCACAATAAACAAGAGAGAGAAAACTATTCTAAAGTCACTAACTTCACTCAGCATATGTGACTCAAGCATCCAAACTCAAATCATATGTCTCTAAAATCCTGCATGACTTTGAAACTTCAGTACACTACACTCACCACCAAGACCCTTGAGTCTCAACTGTGTTACCAGAGCAGTGGTGATTGCTGCTTGAACCCTAACACTGGGAAATATATCAGGCTCAATGCACATTTAGGGCCAACACCATCTCCTCAAATCCCGAGGGAAGATCACACTACACTTTCTCCCCTTCTGCACCAAGGAAATTTACTTAAAATCAAGCACAATCATAACCCTTGGACCCTTCACCCAGTATTTTTCCTAAGTTACAACACTACATTAGACTCCGTCATATAACATACATCACTACATCTTTAAAATCCAGTATGACAGCATTGGAAAATACTCTCAAGCAATTTATTGTATTAAGTGAAATGCACAACAGTATATCTAAAGTTAAATTATTCCCCAGAAAATATTCGAATCCTCCACGCATGCGGGCGAGCGACTTCTCACTCAGTTACATTGCCACTGTACATTTTATTCCATTTAAAAGTAACACACAGTTCTTTATGTTCATACAAAAACATTGGCACACATGTTCGCCCTGCACACAAACTGTTTCCATTTTCCAGGTCGGTGCTCTAGTCTTCCTCTCAGAAAACTTTCTGGAAGAGGTACCCCATAACCTCTCTTGCAGAATAGGGGGAGGCGAAACTCAGCAACCCAGTCAACAGGAAGACTGTACTTTACTGGATAAACTTGTTCTCTCTACTTATTATTGCCTTTCCTGACATTGCCCTTTGACAAATGTTGAGATATCCCACAGCTCATAACATTTACCAGCTCAAGTTAAATTATTTTTTTTTTCTGATGGAACTCAGCGAGATAACATGCTCTCTAAGATGGCTCTCTCGATGCCTCTCAGCACGATTACAGCATGATAACAGAGACGCACTGTCTTGACACGCGCTCTATCAGATGGCACACGCAGCCTTTTCCTGAATGCTCAGACCTTTGTCATTGGCACACACTGTGCGTGTTATCTTTACAGATGGCGTGTGCTCAGAAAAGTGAATAGTCCGTGCTGATTAGGCGTGTGTTTTGAATAATAACATAGCAGCCATGTTCGCTTCTTCTGTCACTTGATAGGCTAAATTATGGTACATCCGTGCATAAGACCACCCTCATCAACGCTATACCATGCTAAAGAGATACACTAACATAAGCCCCCACCGACGTCCACAACTGTTGCAAACAACCATAACTGTTACTCAAAATGCGTGCCCTTAAGCAGAACTTTAGCGCTTCATATGACTGCTGCGCAGGTTCACTGATCACCAGGAATGCTGCATTTCTTACATCAGTGAACTATTAAGTAGACACCCTCACTGTCTGCAGGCTAATAGGTGGTTTGAGACAGTGGTTGGGCTCACTGTGTCCACTTTTCTATTTAAACGTCTATTTTCTTCTCAGACTTTTAATCTCTTTTCTTTTGGTTTTTCTCTGTAATCTTGTTTCTCGTTAGTTTCTCCGTCGGTTCAGTTTCTTTCTTCTTTCATGCTCTGGTTCTTTCTTCAATCGTCGCCAGTGTTGCAGTAAATGACAGATACTTGTAGGTTATAAAAGAGGTATGTTTATTTGCTTAGTTGTAGGTTACAGATAAAGCTCCAATGGGAGCAGCATCCTGCTGCTGAGCCCTCCTCACGGCAACTGTCCATCATCCAAGCACAATCACTCTCAATATTCCAACCATTCAATTATCTCACTCACTGGCTGAGCAGCAGAAAACATTGAAATTGTTGGGGGATGCATAAGATATTAGGAGGCCACAATAGAGTAAGTAGTAACAATAACAGATTTTCAAAATGGGCAATTCAGATAAGTTATTTTCTAGAATATCTTGACCTTACGCACAACAAATATTCCTAAAACTATCTCCTTTTCTCACAAACTCAGAGCAATCAATAAATGGTAATCCTCAGAAGTTGGTCATAACATATTAAGAAAGTAGAAGAAAAGCTAATCACAATTGAACTTCAAATATACAACAGCACTCAACTGATATGGCATTATAGGAATTCCTGAGAGCTACATTAGATGTGAAAAGTCAGTGGATCAAATTAGGTGAGTCTGTAACCAGGGAGAGGGCTGTTAACAACCTGTGTAGCTGGAGGGAGAAGGTCACAATGCTATTAGAATAGTCCATCCACTAAGGGTAGAATGTTCTAACACAGTACACAGAAAGATAAACATTGGAATGTTGGAGCAGATGGTCTGTGAGCAATCCCATTGTCGGCATTAGAGCTTCCAAATTTCCAATTATCTAACTCGAGGTATATGCTTTAGAGTATATCTTTTTGGCATATGAAAGCAAGCAGAGGTTCTTTTAAAGATACAATATACAATTCATCTCATAGATTCATGCAGACCACATTAGAATGGCATACATGATATTTTTAACCCACCATGAATGACTGACATGATTCACCTACTTTCTGATGGGCACAGGGAGCCCGAGCAATTTAAGAAAATGTATTACAGAAGAAATGCTGCAGGGGATGGGATGTCTCTAAATAAATACACAATACTGGAATTGCTGCTGTGCCTGTGTATTTACATTGTCCAGATTATGATCTCTAGCAGCAAAGATCAAAGCCCAAATTTCTCCAGGCCAAAGTTAGTAGCATTGTACGAAGGCATAAATGAGTGCCTATCTACATGCCTGCAAAGGTCAACCAGAGCATCTTCTTGACCATCTGACCAAGAAGCTGCATTCACCCTGCTGAACCTGGTCTGTCCTGATCCACCACAGTCAAAACTCCACCTGCACTGGAGTAGAGAGTAGGAAGATAGCTGACGGATTCTGTGTATTAAGATTAGCAGTGAAAGGTGTGACATTGTGCCACACATTTTTTAAGTGTTTTTATTTAGAGACCCAAGGTATCAGAGCGCTTTACAGAGCAGCCCCCAAAATCTGTTACATAGCATATACAGTAGTTTCCTTGAAATATAAATGAAAATAACCACAAGAGAGTTTGTGGTCCACGGTAGCCCTTCAGGTGCTGTGCCAGTATGCCAATGGGATATCTGCCTAAATGTGAGCGAAACGACCCTTGTGTATGGGTCTCCAAGTTGAACTGGGTTAGAGCCCAGGTTAAAAGCTTGTGTTATGTTAAGAAACTGTCTAGTAAAATCCTCTTAACCTCCTACTTGAAATTGTTAATCAAAGGGTTTGACCAAACTTCAGATGGGAGAGAGTTACATGTTCTCGGCACAAAGTCAGAGGAAGTGTGGGAGTCTTCTTTTTACTGAATCTGGGTGGGTCCAGCAACAGAGAGTTTGCTCTTTGCAGAGAGCAGCTGCCTTCTGAGACCTTAAGCTTGTTTATGAGGCACTTCAGTGTGTCATTGTGCAGGGCTATATGCATCAAGCATGCTATTTTCATCTGGATCCTTGATTCGACTGGGAGCCAGTTGAGAAATATGAGCAGGTGTGATGCAGTTGAAGCATACTATTCCTGTTATTGGTCTTGCAGCTGCATTCAGCTGCACTCAAGGTTGCCTTAGGTGGGTCCGTGACTGATTTAGGTAAATCTGTTAGGGTTGCACTCTCATATTCAGTGCTATGACCTGGTATAAAACCCGTTTGGACATTGCCTAATAGGTTGAAGTGTTCAATGTGTTGACATACTCGGTTATGTACACATTTCTCAAACAGTTTTGTGAGGAAGGGGATGTTTGACACTAGACAGAAGTTATTTAGATTTGTCACGTTTGTCAAATTTTTTCAGAGAGGTGTCACTTGTCCTATATTGAACATATGGTTCCTTGAGTTAGTGATGAGTTAACTATTTTTGTCAAGAGTGGGAAGACCAAAGGAATACTGTCTTTTATGATTGTCAAGGGGATTGGAACATTGAAATATAATACTGCTTTCATATGTGCTAGGATCTTGCTGATCTCATCTCCAGTGAGTGTTTTGAAATCGTTCCTTGCAGCCCCATTCTTGTTCTCAAGGGATTGGATGTGTGGCCGACGCTTGTCCATGTTTGTGGCTTCCTGTTGATTGTGTAGTTTGTTCATGGTCTCGTAACCTTTCGTTATCCGAAGCAATTTCTTTTTCAATTTTCAATATTTTCTATTCAAAGAAAGATGGTGAAGGCTTCACAATTTTCCTGGGGGTGTTCTTGATCACTGTTGGATTGCAGGACCCTACTTGTAGCTTTACAACTTTCCTGGCTTATTTCTGTCTCTCTCTAGTTGAGATCTGAAAAAGAATACCTTTGCATTCAATATGGTCTTTTTGTAATTGATTCTTAGCTCCCATTACCGTTTAAGATGGCAAGCTCAGAGATCTTCTTGATAGTCTAAATCCCTTTCTTGTTTCATTTCAGTTTTGGTGAAACAAAAGATAGGAGAATTAGTTTTTGTGTCTTTTGAGGTATAGTGGGGCTACTACCGCTATTATATGTCTGACATTTTTTAGTTGTAGTGCTCAGTAAGCTGTTATATGCTCCTTACTTCCGTTGGTGGTAGAAGGCTCCACTGGCATAGGGAAGTCAGATCATGCATGTTCATATTTCTAGTGTGTCTCATTGAGTATTTTGGTTTGCTCGCTTGACCTTTTGATTTGCGTGTGTTGTGTGTGTATAGGGGGGTGAGGGTGTGTGTGTGTGTGTTTGTCTGTGGTAATGTGTAATATGATTTGGTGATAGCTTGACCAGTCAGTTGCGATGATGAAGTCAACAGTAAGGGAATCTCTCTTTGATATGATTAGAACAAGCACAGCCCCTCTGGTGTGTGTCGCACCTGTGCACTCACGCACCTGTGCACTCACACACCAGGTTGCGATTGGTAAGGAAGCTTTTTAGTGTAGTGAGCTGTAAGTCTTCCTTGTCACTCTGGTGGAGGTTGAAGCCTCCTAGAAAGATTAGGTTCAAACATAGTATGAGTGTACCGTAAAATTGTAATTTGCTGTTTAAGGCAGGCAATGACTAATGCCATGAAGGAACCCGAACCTTTGAAAGACTTTGAGTGACGGTAAAACAGCAGCAGCTAAATCCTTTCAGTAGTAGGCTGTCAGATTGAGCTGTAGAAGAAGAAGAATGGCAGAAAGAACCATGGCAAGCCCACACGACAGAGCCGAAAGACAAAAAAAAAACACAAGGAAAATGTAGCAGTATCTTAAGCTGTTTTGGTATGAGTCCAATGTCTGTTGTAGCTCTGAGGAACGAACCATCACAATTAGCTCTTGAGAAAAGCCTTGGCATTTAAAACCCAATCACTTAGCTTTCATATTTGAAAAGGTCACAGGGTTCATCATCATCTACAGTGGGTGAAGGCAGGGCATCATACGTTTCAGAGGTAACTCAAATTGTATTCCAGGCTTATGATTGACAGTGCACATCAGTCTGTAAAAGGTTCCTACAAAACCCTATGGGACAAATATTTGAAGCCACAGTAATCCTCTCTGTGCCAGCGCTGCCCCTGTTGATGATTTTTTGTTTCATGCAGGGCTATAACTGTGAAGGGAACCTGGTAGAAGTTGATTAATTAACAGAATTGACCCTAAAAGTGAAAGGTAAGTCTAGGCCTCTAAAAACTTAAGTACTGTATCCACCATTTGATCTCCAAATAGAGTAGACTTCTAAAAATATTCATCTACTGGGATCAAATATTTAGGCGAAACACACAAAAGGTTATGGGAGAAAGGTTTGCAATAAATCTAACCAATGACAATCACTTGGGTAACATTCCAACCCAACATTCTTATGCCCATCGCGCCACCTCCCTTTGGACCCCGCCATATGCAAATCAGAGTTGATCCTGCTCCAATAGAAACAGTCCAGCCCGAACAGCTAGGCCAAGTCCTCCCTTAACTGAAACATAAGCAACCCAAGACCGGTTATGCCGTGATTGGGTCAGGTGTAGCTTGGTTCCAATGGCGTAATGAGCATCGGATTCGCATCTGGGCATACCCTTGGCCACTTTGGGGATTACAACAAACAATCAAAAGGTGATAGGAGGAGTGCTTGCACTAAGTCTAGTCACTGACAATTGCTTGCGGTAGCACTTCAATTCATCATTCTTTTGCCCCATGCCACCTTAGTTTGGATCTAGCTATGCGAAAGGGCCTCTTTTGACATGGTGAGCCCCAACATTTTGCTTGGTATTTGGTGTGGTTTCAAGATTAATAGTGGCCAGGGTCCCTGCTAACCAGGTTCCCTGGGCCAGATATCTTTCCCAAAGCTGTTGTGATGCTTTGGGACAATTTGAAACACATTTAGGGGCCACTATAAGTCCCTAGTAAATGGTACTAAGGTACCCAGGGCATGAGGTACTAAGGGTCGGCCCCTGAGGGCAGCAGCACAGACTGTGTCACCTTCAGGTACCAGGCATCCAAATGCATCCAGCACTGCCATTGTAGGCTGAGTGTCCTGATGCAATTCTAAAATGAACAACTGACATGGCACACGGCCTGTGTGCCCTCTTCACTACACACATTGCATGCAATATAGCTAAGTCACCCCTCTGGCAGGCCTTCCAGCCCTAAGGCAGGGTGCACTATACTGCATGTGTGGGAATAGATGCAAGAGCAATATGCCCCTACTGTTTCCATGTCAAACCTGGGACATAGTAAGTGAAAAGAGCAGCCATTTTACACACATGTGCTGGACACTAGTCAGTACGAGTTTCACAGCTACATGATGGCCATTCTGGTATCAAACAACTCAGAATGATGAACCCAAACTTTGTACCAGTATTGAATTTATTGCAAACTGTACCCAGGGGCCACCTTAGAGGTGCCCCCTGCAAAAGGTAACTACCCTGGCATGGTTGCTGGCCGGTCACAACCAGCCTGTCACCACCAGACAAGATTCTGGAATCCTGGGGTGAGATCCTGTGCTAACTGGGTCCAGAAAACAAAGCTCTCCCTGGGCAGTGGTGTTACACCTCCTTCCTGTAGGAGGCTGGACTGGCTTCTAGTGAGTACCAAGGGGTACTTGCACCTTGCACCAGGCCCAGTTATCCCTTATTAGTGTATAGGGTGTCTAGCAGCTTAGGCTGATAGATAATGGTAGCTTAGCAGAGCAGCTTAGGCTGAACTAGGAGACGTGTGAAGCTACTACAGTACCACTTAGTGTCATATGCACAATATCATAAGAAAACACAATACACAGTTATACTAAAAATAAAGGTACTTTATTTTTATGACAATATGCCAAAGTATCTTAGAGTGTACCCTCAGTGAGAGGATAGGAAATATACACAAGATATATATACACAATAGCAAAAATATGCAGTATAGTCTTAGAAAACAGTGCAAACAATGTATAGTTACAATAGGATGCAATGGGGAAACATAGGGATAGGGGCAACACAAACCATATACTCCAAAAGTGGAATGCGAACCACGAATGGACCCCAAACCTATGTGACCTTGTAGAGGGTCGCTGGGACTATTAGAAAATAGTGAGAGTTAGAAAAATAACCCTCCCCAAGACCCTGAAAAGTGAGTGCAAAGTGCACTAAAGTTCCCCTAAGGACAAAGAAGTCGTGTTAGAGGAATAATGCAGGAAAGACACAAACCAGCAATGCAACAACTGTGGATTTCCAATCTAGGGTACCTGTGGAACAAGGGGACCAAGTCCAAAAGTCACAAGCAAGTCGGAGATGGGCAGATGCCCAGGAAATGCCAGCTGCGGGTGCAAAGAAGCTTCTACTGGACAGAAGAAGCTGAGGTTTCTGCAGGAACGAAAAGGGGTAGAGACTTCCCCTTTGGTGGACGGATCCCTCTTGCCGTGGAGAGTCGTGCAGAAGTGTTTTCCCGCCGAAAGAACGCCAACAAGCCTTGCTAGCTGCAAATCATGCGGTTAGCGTTTTTGGACGCTGCTGAGGCCCAGGAGGGACCAGGAGGTCGCAAATTGGACCAGCTGAGAGAGGGGACGTCGAGCAAGACAAGAAGCCCTCTCTGAAGCAGGTAGCACCCGGAGAAGTGCCAGAAACAGGCACTACGAGGATGCGTGAAACGGTGCTCGCCGAAGGTACACAAAGGAGTCCCACGTCGCCGGAGACCAAATTAGAAAGTCGTGCAATGCAGGTTAGAGTGCCGTGGACCCAGGCTTGGCTGTGCACAAAGGATTTCCGCCGGAAGTGCACAGGGGCCGGAGTGGCTGCAAAGTCGCGGTTCCCAGCAATGCAGCCCAGCGAGGTGAGGCAAGGACTTACCTCCACCAAACTTGGGCTGAAGAGTCACTGGACTGTGGGGGTCACTTGGACAGAGTCGCTGGATTCGAGGGACCTCGCTCGTCGTGCTGAGAGGAGACCCAAGGGACCGGTAATGCAGCTTTTTGGTGCCTGCGGTTGCAGGGGGAAGATTCCGTCGACCTACGGGAGATTTCTTCGGAGCTTCTGGTGCAGAGAGGAGGCAGACTACCCCCACAGCATGCACAAGCAGGAAAACAGTCGAGAAGGCGGCAGGATCAGCGTTACAGAGTTGCAGTAGTCGTCTTTGCTACTATGTTGCAGGTTTGCAGGCTTCCAGCACGGTCAGCAGTCGATTCCTTATCAGAAGGTGAAGAGAGAGATGCAGAGGGACTCGGCTGAGCTCGTGCATTCGTTATCTAAAGTTTCCCCAGAGACAGAGACCCTAAATAGCCAGAAAAGAGGGTTTGGCTACCTAGGAGAGAGGATAGGCTACTAACACCTGAAGGAGCCTATCAGAAGGAGTCTCTGACGTCACCTGGTGGCACTGGCCACTCAGAGCAGTCCAGTGTGCTGGCAGCACCTCTGTTTCCAAGATGGCAGAGGTCTGGAGCACACTGGAGGAGCTCTGGACACCTCCCAGGGGAGGTGCAGGTCAGGGGAGTGGTCACTCCCCTTTCCTTTGTCCAGTTTCGCGCCAGAGCAGGGCTAAGGGGTCCCCTGAACCGGTGTAGACTGGCTTATGCAGAATTGGGCACATCTGTGCCCAACAAAGCATTTCCAGAGGCTGGGGGAGGCTACTCCTCCCCTGCCTTCACACCATTTTCCAAAGGGAGAGGGTGTCACACCCTCTCTCAGAGGAAGTTCTTTGTTCTGCCATCCTGGGCCAGGCCTGGCTGGACCCCAGGAGGGCAGATGCCTGTCTGAGGGGTTGGCAGCAGCAGCAGCTGCAGTGAAACCCCAGGAAGGGCAGTTTGGCAGTACCAGGGTCTGTGCTACAGACCACTGGGGTCATGGGATTGTGCCAACCATGCCAGGATGGCATAGAGGGGGCAATTCCATGATCATAGACATGTTACATGGCCATATTCGGAGTTACCATTGTGAAGCTACATATAGGTAGTGACCTATATGTAGTGCACGCGTGTAATGGTGTCCCCGCACTCACAAAGTTCAGGGAATTGGCTCTGAACAATGTGAGGGCACCTTGGCTAGTGCCAGGGTGCCCTCACACTAAGTAACTTTGCACCTAACCTTTACCAGGTAAAGGTTAGACATATAGGTGACTTATAAGTTACTTAAGTGCAGTGTAAAATGGCTGTGAAATAACGTGGACGTTATTTCACTCAGGCTGCAGTGGCAGGCCTGTGTAAGAATTGTCAGAGCTCCCTATGGGTGGCAAAAGAAATGCTGCAGCCCATAGGGATCTCCTGGAACCCCAATACCCTGGGTACCTCAGTACCATATACTAGGGAATTATAAGGGTGTTCCAGTAAGCCAATGTAAACTGGTAAATTGGTCACTAGCCTGTTAGTGACAATTTGTAAAGAGAGAGCATAACCACTGAGGTTCTGGTTAGCAGAGCCTCAGTGAGACAGTAAGGCATCACACAGGGAACACATACCTATAGGTCACAAACTTATGAGCACTGGGGTCCTGACTAGCAGGGTCCCAGTGACACATAACAAACATACTGAAAACATAGGGTTTTCACTATGAGCACTGGGCCCTGGCTGGCAGGATCCCAGTGAGACAGTGAAAACACCCTGACATACACTCACAAACAGGCCTAAAGGGGGGGTAACAAGGCTAGAAAGAGGCTACTTTCTCACACAACCCCCCCCCAAACGAAGGACAATAAGGCTAACCTTGGCCAGTTGAGACTTTATTGTCTAAGTGGTGATAAGTAGAGAGTAGCTCTGCAATAGACTGGTTACTCCCTTTATCATCCACTATATGGTTACTTCCCTGTGGGGATGTAAACCACCCTGTTTGAAGTTTTTTAGCTAAGCAACAATGTGAAGATGTATTTTCAGAGTTTCTATCAGTAAGTTTTAGTTTAGAGCAGTGGGAATTGTCCACTGAACCTATTTGTAGTGATGGAAATGCCAGACAGGGATGCTGTCTCAGAAAAGCCATAGCTGGGCAAAAACTTTGTCCATATGGCTGGAAGAGAGAACAGGGATGCTGTTTCTCTTGGGTTGGAGCAGGGCAGGGATGCTGTCCTATGAGCTCCACACTAGGGCAGGGATGCTGTCCTAAGTGTTGTGAGGCAGTGCAGAGTTTCTGCACTAAAGTTTCTCTGGGAGGGTTGGAGGGATGCTCCATGTTAACTAAAATGGTGCTCTTTTTGTCACCAATGTTAGTTATCCCACAGAGAGGTACTTCTACCTCAGGGAGTCCAGCTTTGCCAGCTGATGATTCCCTTGGAACAGGTGCCACCCCAGGAGAGGTTTCTCCCACCACAGGAATGGTATCCTGAATGGCAGGGTGGTTAGGGGATACTGTGATACCCTTTTTACCTGTTGATGGAGAGGGATCCTGAGTTTTCAGGCCTTCTCTCCTTTGCTTTTTCATTTCACTAGAAATGAGAGGGAACAATTCCTCAGGGATGCCCAGCATGGCTGCATGGGCATAAAACTCCACATCAGCCCAACCTGAGGCCTCTAGGTCATTACCTAAGAGACAGTCTACAGGTAAGCTAGGTGATACCACCACCTGCTTAGGGCCAGTAACTCCACCCCAACTAAACTGAATTATAGCTAAGGGAAGAAACTTAGTGGAGTTATGGACATCAATAATTTTATACTGTTGTCCAATGATGTGTTGATCAGGGTGCACTAGGTTTTCAGTCACCAAAGTGATACTGGCACCTGTGTCCCTGTAGGCCAAGGCCTCAACACCATTTATTGAAACTGTCTGCCTGTACTTATCCATTGTAAGGGGACAAGCAGCCAGTGTGGCAAGGCCAATGCCACTAGGTGTGACAGAAACGGTCTTGGGACTGAATACCCCAGTTTCTATGATGGACCCATAAGTGAACCCAACTACACCCTTTTCTTGACTGTTGCCAGCAGTCCCACCACTAGTACCACTACTGCTAGGGGCACTAGAGCTTGATGTATTAGTGGTGGTAGGCTCAGGGGGTTTACCTGGACAGGACTTATCCCCTGGCCTATGGCCTCTATTTTTACACACAAAGCACCAAGGCTTTTTAATGTGTGTGGGTTGAGAAGAAGAGGAAGAATTAGTTTTATCCCCACCCTCTGAAGAGTGTTTAAGATTTGAAGTGGGATCTTTGGTTTTACCCTTATCCCCATGCTTATCTTGAGATTTTTCACCATCTTTCTTCTTATTGCCATCTTTGTCACCCCCTGTATGAACTTTTCTGTTCACCCTTGTTCTGACCCATTTGTCTGCCTTCTTTCCCAATTCTTGGGGAGAGGTCAGATCAGAGTCTACCAGGTACTGGTGCAACAAATCAGACACACAATTATTAAGTATATGCTCTCTCAGGATTGTGTTATACAGGCTTTCATAATCAGTAACTTTACTGCCATGTAACCACCCCTCCAAGGCCTTCACTGAATGGTCAATGAAATCAACCCAGTCTTGTGAAGACTCCTTTTTGGTCTCTCTGAACTTTATCCTGTACTGTTCAGTGGTTAAGCCATAACCATCCAGGAGTGCATTCTTAAGAACTGTAAAATTATTGGCATCACTTTCTTTCACAGTAAGGAGCCTATCCCTACCTTTTCCACTAAATGATAGCCATAGGATAGCAGCCCACTGTCTTTGAGGGACATCCTGTACAACACAGGCCCTCTCAAGTGCAGCAAACCACTTGTTAATGTCATCCCCCTCCTTATAAGGGGGAACTATCTTGTGCAGATTCCTGGAATCATGCTCTTTTGCAGGATGACTATGGGGAATACTGCTGCTGCCACCATGGGTTTCTAAACCCAACTTCTGTCTTTCCTTCTCTAGTTCAAAAGACTGTCTATCCAAATCCAGCTGTTGCTTTTTAAGTTTCAGTCTGGTTTGTTCCACCCTCAACTTATTGAGTTCCCTCTCTAACATTCTGTCATCAGGGTTGGTGGGAGGGACATTCCTAGATACAGAGGTATGATGGGAATGAACAGAAGGAGACCTGTCCCTTACAGAAGCCACCCTAACAGCTTGGCTAACAGAAACATTACTACCAGTATGGTGAGAATAAATGCTTTTGCTATGATGTGAAACAACACTATTTGTATGGTGTGGCTCATCATCATTACCAACTATGCTAGACTGTCTAGTAATGGGCAGGCTAGGAAGTTTCTTTCCTGAATCTTTTCCTGGGGGAGTCCCTGAATCAGATTGGGAACTATTAGGTACTTTTTCAACAGATGGGGCACCTATAGCCTTATCTTGTTCTCTAAGCATGTTAAGTAACAGTTCCAAGGAAGGATTCTTCCCTACACTCAAACCTCTCTCTATGCAGAGACTCCTTGCTCCTTTCCAGCTAAGGTGATCATATGCAAGTTTGGACAGATCAACATTTTGGCCTGTGCCAGACATTTTTAGAGAGAGTTAAAGTGATAGAAAAAGAGAAAAAAGTTTTCAGAACTTTTTAGAAAGACAGAAAAAAAACTTTTTTAACTTTTAAGAACTTTTTGAAAGTTTAGAAGTACTTTTCAGCACTTAGAAAAGAGTGAAAAGAGGAAATGCTAAACTTTTTGGCTATGTGTATATATACTGACCTTGTTTTGTATATTTTTCTCTTATGAAAAGTACAATGACAAGAGTGGTAAGTAGTCTCAAAGCACTTATCCCACCGCTGCACAACCAATGTAGGAGGCTGGACTGGCTTGTAGTGAGTACCAAGGGGTACTTGCACCTTGCACCAGGCCCAGTTATCCCTTATTAGTGTATAGGGTGTCTAGCAGCTTAGGCTGATAGATAATGGTAGCTTAGCAGAGCAGCTTAGGCTGAACTAGGAGACGTGTGAAGCTACTACAGTACCACTTAGTGTCATATGCACAATATCATAAGAAAACACAATACACAGTTATACTAAAAATAAAGGTACTTTATTTTTATGACAATATGCCAAAGTATCTTAGAGTGTACCCTCAGTGAGAGGATAGGAAATATACACAAGATATATATACACAATAGCAAAAATATGCAGTATAGTCTTAGAAAACAGTGCAAACAATGTATAGTTACAATAGGATGCAATGGGGAAACATAGGGATAGGGGCAACACAAACCATATACTCCAAAAGTGGAATGCGAACCACGAATGGACCCCAAACCTATGTGACCTTGTAGAGGGTCGCTGGGACTATTAGAAAATAGTGAGAGTTAGAAAAATAACCCTCCCCAAGACCCTGAAAAGTGAGTGCAAAGTGCACTAAAGTTCCCCTAAGGACAAAGAAGTCGTGTTAGAGGAATAATGCAGGAAAGACACAAACCAGCAATGCAACAACTGTGGATTTCCAATCTAGGGTACCTGTGGAACAAGGGGACCAAGTCCAAAAGTCACAAGCAAGTCGGAGATGGGCAGATGCCCAGGAAATGCCAGCTGCGGGTGCAAAGAAGCTTCTACCGGACAGAAGAAGCTGAGGTTTCTGCAGGAACAAAAAGGGCTAGAGACTTCCCCTTTGGTGGACGGATCCGTCTCGCCGTGGAGAGTCGTGCAGAAGTGTTTTCCCGCCAAAAGAACGCCAACAAGCCTTGCTAGCTGCAAATCGTGCGGTTAGCGTTTTTGGACACTGCTGAGGCCCAGGAGGGACCAGGAGGTCGCAAATTGGATCAGCAGAGAGAGGGCACGTCGAGCAAGACAAGGAGCCCTCTCTGAAGCAGGTAGCACCCGGAGAAGGGCCAGAAACAGGCACTACGAGGATGCATGAAACGGTGCTCGCCGAAGTTGCACAAAGGAGTCCCACGTCGCCGGAGACCAACTTAGAAAGTCGTGCAATGCAGGTTAGAGTGCCGTGGACCCAGGCTTGGCTGTGCACAAAGGATTTCCGCCGAAAGTGCACAGGGGCCGGAGTGGCTGCAAAGTCGCGGTTCCCAGCAATGCAGCCCAGCGAGGTGAGGCAAGGACTTACCTCCACCAAACTTGGGCTGAAGAGTCACTGGACTGTGGGGGTCACTTGGACAGAGACTCTGGATTCGAGGGACCTCGCTCGTTGTGCTGAGAGGAGACCCAAGGGACCGGTAATGCAGCTTTTTGGTGCCTGCGGTTGCAGGGGGAAGATTCCGTCGACCCACAGGAGATTTCTTCGGAGCTTCTGGTGCAGAGAGGAGGCAGACTACCCCCACAGCATGCACAAGCAGGAAAACAGTCGAGAAGGCGGCAGGATCAGCGTTACAGAGTTGCAGTAGTCGTCTTTGCTACTATGTTGCAGGTTTGCAGGCTTCCAGCACGGTCAGCAGTCGATTCCTTATCAGAAGGTGAAGAGAGAGATGCAGAGGGACTCGGCTGAGCTCGTGCATTCGTTATCTAAAGTTTCCCCAGAGACAGAGACCCTAAATAGCCAGAAAAGAGGGTTTGGCTACCTAGGAGAGAGGATAGGCTACTAACACCTGAAGGAGCCTATCAGAAGGAGTCTCTGACGTCACCTGGTGGCACTGGCCACTCAGAGCAGTCCAGTGTGCTGGCAGCACCTCTGTTTCCAAGATGGCAGAGGTCTGGAGCACACTGGAGGAGCTCTGGACACCTCCCAGGGGAGGTGCAGGTCAGGGGAGTGGTCACTCCCCTTTCCTTTGTCCAGTTTCGCGCCAGAGCAGGGCTAAGGGGTCCCCTGAACCGGTGTAGACTGGCTTATGCAGAATTGGGCACATCTGTGCCCAACAAAGCATTTCCAGAGGCTGGGGGAGGCTACTCCTCCCCTGCCTTCACACCATTTTCCAAAGGGAGAGGGTGTCACACCCTCTCTCAGAGGAAGTTCTTTGTTCTGCCATCCTGGGCCAGGCCTGGCTGGACCCCAGGAGGGCAGATGCCTGTCTGAGGGGTTGGCAGCAGCAGCAGCTGCAGTGAAACCCCAGGAAGGGCAGTTTGGCAGTACCAGGGTCTGTGCTACAGACCACTGGGGTCATGGGATTGTGCCAACCATGCCAGGATGGCATAGAGGGGGCAATTCCATGATCATAGACATGTTACATGGCCATATTCGGAGTTACCATTGTGAAGCTACATATAGGTAGTGACCTATATGTAGTGCACGCGTGTAATGGTGTCCCCGCACTCACAAAGTTCAGGGAATTGGCTCTGAACAATGTGGGGGCACCTTGGCTAGTGCCAGGGTGCCCTCACACTAAGTAACTTTGCACCTAACCTTTACCAGGTAAAGGTTAGACATATAGGTGACTTATAAGTTACTTAAGTGCAGTGTAAAATGGCTGTGAAATAACGTGGATGTTATTTCACTCAGGCTGCAGTGGCAGGCCTGTGTAAGAATTGTCAGAGCTCCCTATGGGTGGCAAAAGAAATGCTGCAGCCCATAGGGATCTCCTGGAACCCCAATACCCTGGGTACCTCAGTACCATATACTAGGGAATTATAAGGGTGTTCCAGTAAGCCAATGTAAATTGGTAAATTGGTCACTAGCCTGTTAGTGACAATTTGTAAAGAGAGAGCATAACCACTGAGGTTCTGGTTAGCAGAGCCTCAGTGAGACAGTTAGGCATCACACAGGGAACACATACCTATAGGTCACAAACTTATGAGCACTGGGGTCCTGACTAGCAGGGTCCCAGTGACACATAACAAACATACTGAAAACATAGGGTTTTCACTATGAGCACTGGGCCCTGGCTGGCAGGGTCCCAGTGAGACAGTGAAAACACCCTGACATACACTCACAAACAGGCCTAAAGTGGGGGTAACAAGGCTATAAAGAGGCTACTTTCTCACACTTCCCCAGGAATGTACGCAGCCTTGCCTATGAGCTTCAAAGGGCTTACTGCCCTCCAAAATCAACCCCTCAACCCTGCTGCTAGCAGAAGATGGCTTCCCCCATTGCAAACACCCACTTTTGGCGGGAGCAACGGCAGGAAAATGCACAACGGACAGGAGGAGTGGCCAGCTTGCACCACCCCTAACGTGTTGCAAAAAAGAGCATTTTTGCTAAACTTTGAAAAATCATAACTTAAAAAGTACTTACATGATTTTAATGATCTTGGTCTTAAACATTTTATAAAAATCTGAAGTATATTTGTAAATTGGTCCCCAGTTATTCCTTTGAGTGTGTGTCTTAATTTATTGATACTGTGAGTACAACAAATACTTTGCACTTCTCCAAGATTGGCCTAACCGCTTGACCAAGCTACCATAAAAAATTTGAGCATTAGGTGGTCTAGTTGTTACCTCTTGGCCAGACTCTATGGAGAGTGTATCAGGTTTTGCACACTACATAAAGAGGCAGACTCCTACACTTACCATATGCAAATCAGTCTTTACTATGATCCTGTAGGAAGAGTCCAGTCCGAACTGCAAGGCCAGGCCCCCTCTGAACCACAACACAAGCAACTCAAGACTGGTATCACCCTGATTCGGGATCTTCATTCAGGTGTAGCTTGGTTCCATTGGAATAGTTTTAGATGTCTGAGTGGCAAGACACAGGAAACAGATGTGCATGGCTTTTATTAAAACGATATGATTACACAAATGCCAAGGTGAATAGACAAGTCTTTTGAATATGAAGTATTAATTGTCCAACTTCAGATGAAGAGGCTGGGAAAAGCCATGTGTATGGAGAAATCAATCACTGTATCATTTGTAGCTGAATGGCCGGTTTGACAGAAAGCATCTGTTGCCAGACCTCAGTTTAATGTTCCATTGATGAAGGACAGTTCTGCAAGGTAGCTGGCTGCCATTAAGCATCTTTGGTAAAAGGCAGAGTGTTCTGAAGGACTCTCTTTCTATTATTGGGAGCCAGTGCAGGGATGTAAGGGACAGAGGGATATGGTCATGACAAATTAGGCCAAAAAAACAACAGGCGAGCTGCATGATTTTTAACTTATTGGAGTCTTGAGAGTGATGTACTGGGGAGACAGGTGTATAGGCTGTTGCAATAATCCAAGCGGGTTGGAAGGAAGACATTTTTAAGAATCCCATTTGACCCTCCAAAAAAACACATTTCTGGGATTGGATTATGTTGGAAAATGGGTTATTGGCAAGGCCAAGTAAGTACCTATACTTTACAATAGGCCACTAACATCCACTTAGGTCTCAATAAATTAAACACAGCTCAACCCTTGGTAGCTTGGCACCGGGCGACAAGGCTTAACTTAGGAGACATATGTGTAAAGCATTGAAAAATCACAAAACAGTAAATAAGTGAAACACAAAACCCAATAAAAATCCAACACAGATTTATAATAATAGATTATATTTTTATCTTTAAAATGACACCAAAATGAATGAAATCGGATAGGGGGAACCAGAGATATAAATTTTTAAAGAATTAATGCTTTTTAGCACTTAAAAATGAAAAGCGCGAATCTGGTCATCTTGTTGCACCTCGACTGGGGCAAAGTCAAAGTTTAAGGCTGACTGCGATGGAGCCCTGCTCGGCTACAGTTCGCGGGAGGCCTCAATCAAAAGTTTACCTTCAGACTTAGTAGTTTTCTTGAAGATTTTCTTCAGCGGGACCAAGTCACTAGTCCAATCCGACCTCCTGGAACTCTTCCTCGGATACGCATCCCAGTAGCCCTCGGTGGAGATTTTCAACTTCAGTTGTTTTTTCGAGATGAAATTCCTTTGACCGGGGCACCCCTGACTCTTGATCCGACGTCCCTGGAGCCCTCTTCGGATACACTGCCTGGGAGGTACCGGTCAACTTCCTAAATTTGGACTTAGTCACTTTTTCTGAGATTTTCTTCACCGGTACAAACCTGAAAGTCAGGCCAGGTCGCGGTTGCGGCAAGCCGGCTAGAGTTGCCGCGGTGGGTCGGTCCCTTTATGGAGCTTTTTTTCAAACATTCTCCAAACTTCCGGATCTTCTTCCAGATGTTCCTTTAAGGTTCTTTTGAGGTCTACAGCTTTCCCCAAGGTTCCAGAAGCTCTGAGATGCTCCTTGAGGGTGCGGACTACAATTCCCAGAATGCACCTGGCACAAACTCCTTTATGGCCACTGGACAGTGGTCAGCTGGTCAGTTTCTTCAGGAGTTGGAGCAGGGGACTCTGGTTAACAATTTTTCACCTATAGCAAACAGGGAGTCACTCCTTGACCCAGTTGAAGCCAGGCAAAGTCCTTCTTGTGGTGAAGCCCAAGTGTGCAGCTGGCGCAGTCCTCCAGAGTGCTATGTCCAGGTGCAGGTCAGAGGTCCAGCAGGGCAGTTCTTCTTCTTCTGTAGTTCTTCCTGGTAGGGACCTGAGGTGTGGGTGCAGGTCTGCCAGTTTTATCCTTGCTCCTGGGTGAAAAACGGGGGTTCTGGTTCTCAAATCAGGTGCAGGGTCTTTCCCCCTGTGATGACCACTTCCTGGGAAGTGTGGCACAAATCAATCCCAGGGAGCAACAGTCCTCAAAAATCCATCATGGCTGAAAGTGATTTTTGGAGGTTACATCTGGCTGAGCCCACCCGCTGGTGTGGCTAAAAATCTTAAGCACACCCTTTTCCTGCCTTCTCCTAATCTAATCAGGGGGCACCTAATTGTCTGGGTTTGCAGGATGTTAGGGAGGTGCTGGGTTGCTCCAAATGTCCTTCCCTGCCTTTGAATACCAGTTTGGCAGCCCTCCCCCCTTCCTGCCTCTCCATCTGCTGGGGGGAGATCTCCTCCCCCAGGCACATCTCTTTGTGTGGAGCCAAGCCACTTCACACCTCATCAAGGCAGCCTTGCCAATCAGAACAAAGCAGCAAAAAACACTGCAGGGCTGAAGTTGACAACTTTTCAAGTACAGTTTAAAGCTCTTTACCTGAACAAGGTATATTAAATCCAACAACTGGAATAAATTAATTTGATACCAAACGTGATGTATCTTTTACTTAAGGGGACTTTTACAATTAAAATAAAGTCTCCCCATTCTAGCCTATAAAGGGCATTCAACGCAATGAGGGAAAAACTAATTTGGCTGTTTTACCTCACCAGAGCTTTTAAAACTATTTTTATAAGGTCCCTGCTTGTAGTTACATGGCACCCAGCCCTAGGGGCACTCAGGGCATACCTCACGGGTGACTTATATGTAAAAATAAGGTAGTTTAAGACTTTGGAACTACTTTTAATTCAAAAGTCGAATTTGCATGTAACTTTAATTTAAAAGCAGCCAGCAAGGCAGGCTCGTCTTTAAAGTGACACTGGGCACCTCAGCAGTGCACCTGTGGGGGCACCACCTATGCTGGGTAACCCTAAACCTACA
Source organism: Pleurodeles waltl (assembly GCF_031143425.1). Lineage (NCBI taxonomy): Eukaryota > Metazoa > Chordata > Amphibia > Caudata > Salamandridae > Pleurodeles > Pleurodeles waltl. The sequence goes on along the minus strand of NC_090444.1, from coordinate 656,918,675 downwards.
TGCCCTACCATATACTAGGGACTTATAGGTAGGTTGACTTAGTCAATTATAATTAGCCTAATTTGCATACTCATTTTACACAGAGCACAGGCCCTGGGACTGGTTAGCAGTACCCAGGGCACCATCAGAGTCAGGAAAACACCAGCAAAAAGTGGAAAATGGGGGCAAAAAGTCAGGGGGCCTCTGCAATCAGCCCTGTTTTCCCACAGAATGGTAATTTCCCTCTAGAAGATAACCAGCTATTGTTGGACAAGAGAATAGACCTGGATAGATTCAGGTAGATATTTTCCATCTCACATGAGAGGGTATACTTGGGCTGTAGATCACTCTTACAGGTTTTATTTCTGGAAAATGACAACCTCATTGTTCTAATGAAGGATACATCCAGCCTCAGCAGGCCTATAGTCAGAAAATCGTAGATTGTTTGTGACATGGCACAAGAGTGAAGGCAAAGCTTCTCTTGAAACATATGTTTCTACAGGTGTCTTTTCTTGCTGAGAAGCTGTGAAATTATTTGGTAACAAAAAGGAAGAAGAAACACAACACTACCTATGCCACTCCTTTTGCTTTCCTTCACCCTATAATGGCAATCATATATTTTGTGCAATGTCTCAAATTTACTGCTCTAGGAGTGGAGGAGTTCCAGCAAGCCCACTATGTTGTGCCTCATTTCTCTTGTTGTGTCTCTTTGCTGGAAGGTGAAGTAATGAATCCCATATATACGATTTTCATTTCCTCTTGTCCTGTTTCCTCTAAGACAATCCCTTCCTTGAAACGTATACTCATATAACTAGGCACACTATTATAACCACTGCATCTGAAAGGCATCATACTCTTTAGATCTTATTTACACTGCATGGACTAGCTCCACCTTCTCACTTGGGCAGAGTTTGGGATGTCCGTTTGGATGTGTCCACTACAGTACATACAAGTAACTTGGTTAACATACTGCATGACTGTGGTACTGGTCCCTAAATGCCGACCTGCCAATGCCTGTTATGCATCCACGGTGGACACTTCAGGACTCTACATAAATCTGAGGCACAGAACATGCAAATTCTGGTTGTTTAATCTGTGCAAATGTCAGAGACCGAATATCTAGTCAGCTAGCATATAAATGTTCACGTCACTTGCTCCAGCAAGAAGGGGAACTAAATATGTCAGGCCTGACTAAACAAAGAAATTAGTACCCTGTTTCCAAATCTAGTGACGGGTCTGATTCAACAACTTAATTCCTTTAATAACAATCATTGAATATGGTGAATAAATCCCACCCAATTATGGTTCCTTTCATGGAGTTACCTAGAGAAAGAAAAACTTGCCCTGCCTTGGAAAGCCAGGAAAAATTCCCAGTAGACGGTAACTTCTGAAATAACAAGGAAACAGAAAATATTTGGAGCATTTTAGGGAGGGAAGACCACTTTTAGCACCACTGCTGGAGTAAATGAAGGGGAAACAAAGATTCAGTTTGCATTATAAGGGCTGTAACGTAGAAAAAATATATGGAGGTAATATATATTAGCTTCTCCTCAAGCCTTATTTGCACTACCGGGTAATATCATTTTAAGAAATACTTCGGTGGTGTGGTTGTTCACCCCCCTAGGAAGGATTTCTTCTAGGGATTTGTGAAGAATTCCGCTCCTTCGGCAGAGTTCGCTGAGTTGTGCACACTCCATGCTCCACCAAGAGCATGGAGTTCCAAAAAACTCTGCAAAGTGACACGGAGCAGAGTTTTTACTTTTGTGCGGCTCGCTAACGGTAAATTGGCGAGCACAAGAACCCGCTATGTAGGTGAGCGAGATTTCTGAACACAGCTGTTGCGGCAGATCACGCCTGCCTGCATTGAGAAAGCTGCTGCTCACTTTGAGGAAGCTGTGGCTCGAGTAGAAAATCTACGTGAGGGGCAGAAAGAAGTTAGCGCCATCTGCCGCTCTGTGTGATGCAATTCACACTGATTTTACTGCACGGGAGAAAATTCTGGCACTGAAAATCAGCGTGAACAGCACCACTTACCCAAACTCTGCCTCTCTCGGATTTCCGCATAGCGTGGCAGGATTTTTCAGCACTGTGGGGAGTTCCGCGTCACAGAACTCTGTGACCTCCGTCCCGGCCTCATTTCTTCCTTATTACCTACCTTATTTTGATATGGTATAATGGCTTACTAATTGGATAGCTAAGTACCTCTTCAGGCATGCTACTATAGGACCTAACAATATTTGGTTGTGAGCATACTGTCATAACAGAATGATGATGCTAACACAGTGTTTTCTTACAAAGAGCTGTTAATGTGAATGCATTCCACAAAAAATACTGTGGGTTATTGGTGGTTTTCACAATGAGCTCTCTTCTGAACTATTTAGGATGGATGGGTTGCCTTGCCATCTTGCCCCGCCACTGTCACTATGCGACCAAGACTAGTGACAAGTTACTTAGTGCCCCCAACCAGGGTTGTCATGTCATTGTCACAAGACAACTACTTTATTCAGTCACAAAGCCTATGTCACCCTGTCTCTCCTTATGGGAAGGGGATAGCCTATCTCCATACACGGGAGCCTTGCCTGTCCAAAGTACTTTTCACTAATAAGGCAGTGGACTTTCCATGTAGCTGGTAACAAGGCGTGTTGAGAGGCCTACATAGTTCAGCAGATAAAACACGCATAATCGAACAATTCTCTATATGTACAGGAGCTGCGGGAACCCTCCATTGACTGCACTGTAGCTTAATGTCTGGTTGTTACACCCCCGAGCATTAGAGCCCTGAGAAATCACCTGACTTTTAAACAAGCTCTTAAAACCAATGTGTTCTGATACGAGTTTCTGAAATTTCTACTCTCCTTGCTATTGCTATTTTGCGCACCAAAATATCAATGGATGTTAGTGTGCTTTTTAATTGTAATTGTGTGATGAGTTGTATAAGATGCTACCTTGGAAGATGTTTTTAGAAACAAACTGTTGATGACTAGCTGTTGATGTATCTACGTATTTTTATATTAATTTATGCACAATTTTATGAAAGTTCTACATGTATTTGTTGAAGCTAAAATTGTGCTATATTTCTGTAAGCATGTATTTCTCGGAACTAAAAGAATTCGATTTGATTTAGTGCGCTTTACAAATAATAAAAACATAAATATGAAATTAATGAATGAATAGAAGTATCATAGGATTTTCAAAAACAAAATATAATGTTTGGTATTTTTTATTAGTTTTACTCTAATATTAATTGCCTTCGCTACTATTTCTCTTATTATCGTGACTGTTCTAATCTATAAGTTATGCAGTAGTTTAGGGTACAGAAAATCCCCATTATCATAATAATGTATTTTGTATGTGCTGAAGTGGAGAGCTGGAAAACAAGACTGCCCCACAATATTCTGTGCAAGTTGTATGGCAGGTCTTTTGTCCTCCAAACACCCAACTCTTCAATGCCTATAGTCCAGGGGAAGAGGTTTGAGATAACAGTCTATTTTCCTTTTCTCCACTCAAATACAACCACAACCCCATCTCTTGTGCTTGCAAAATCTAACTGGGTGTGCCCCCAAAAATGAGAGGTATACAACACCTCCTGAACATTATTGCTTAAAAAATGTTTCAACCATGCGTTACTGTCAGCCATCTGCTCACAGTTTTAAACACACCAGCATGCTCCTCTTGTTGTGTAAATGCACTCGTTTTGTTTGAATATAGGACAGGTTCATATTTACCAGTGTTTTCTTTGCTGTGACTTCCCGCTTTGTAGGTGATATTTGTGCGTGAAACAAACAAGGGTCGAATGATTATTGATGGCCTTCGAGTGGTGGAAGAAAGTGTTGATGCTATAGATCCTACCTGGCAAGTCAGTGATCCAATTTATTTGGGAGGTGTCGCTCCAGGAAAAGCTGTAAAACATGTGCAGGTAAGCCGAAAGATTTTATTAAATCTGTAGAAGCTGAATATGTAGTCTTCAGTTTGTTTGTTATGCACTTTCAAGGCCTTTTCCATGGTTAGAATTAATGTTTAGTGCATTTCCTAAGTATAAAAATAGGCATGGGAATAAAACAACTACAAACCTACGACTTGCAGAAATCTTTATCACTCCAAAAGCATTTATTTAATTTACTGTTATGGTCGCCAGTCCCACGAACGGTGAAATGCAGTTTTTTGTTTTAGAACGACCAAAATGCAAAACATCTCCATTCAAGCTCATTGCTTGTAAATCCACCTTGCACATTTGCAGTGTGATTAGCCTAAACCCTAACTAGCATTTACGATTTGTATGCCAACTAGCCAAGCATTTATATATCCTCTTAAGTCAATAGTTCACACTAGACAATTGGTTAAGTAAGAATGCTGGGGATATATGATTTAAATGTTTCATGAATTAAAATTCTGTTAAAGTTATCAGTTCTTCATATTCTTTTATTTAATTTGGTATTTGGTGCCTATACCATGGAAACTGGATTTGTGTTCTTGATGTTGCTTTTATAAAGCAAATTCCCCAAAACTAGGATTATGCGGGTTGTTAGACCTGACAGCCTTAATGTTGTCTTCCCCTCAACATTTGGCCTACCTCCTCCTCTCTTCTGCTCTCATTTGTATTGGCTTTAGGACTCTGTGAATTTGACCACTGCTAACTAGTGCAAAAGTGCTTGTGCGCTCTCCCCTAACTCATGGCAATATTGGCTTTACCCCAACCGGCACATTTAGCTTACATATAAGTCCCTAGTAAAGTGCACTACATGTGCCTAGGGCCTGTAAATTAAATGCTACCAGTGGATCTACAGCCCCGAGGTAGGCTCTATATGACCCACAGGGCAGGATGCAATGTATTTAAAAGGTAGGACATGTACTTTCAGGTTTTACATGCCCTGGTAGAAAAAAACTCACCAATTTCGTTTTTCATTACGGCAAGGTCTATCTCTCCCATAGGATAACATTGGAAGTACTTTCCCATAGAATAACATTGGAAGTACTTTATTACATCTTATAAGTGGAAGAGATAAGTTTGTTAGGTTTGCTGTCCCTGGACTCACAATTTAAAATAACAACTCATGGTCTTCAAGTGGATTCCAACAGGAACCAGAAAGACGGTAACCCAAGCCCTCGTCAGTAGCAGACTCGACTACGGCAACGCACTCTACACAGGCATCCCAACAAAAGACATCAAACGACTCCAACGCATCCAGAACGCATCCGCCCGCCTGATCCTCAACATACCCCGCTGATGTCACATCTCCCCTCACCTGAGGGACCTCCACTGGCTCCCCGTGGACAAGAGGATCACCTTTAAACTCCTCACCCATGCACACAAGGCTCTACACGACACCGGACCCACCTACCTGAACACCAGACTCAACTTCTACGTTCCCTCACGTCAACTACGCTCTGCCAACCTTGCCCTCGCCATCGTCCCCCGAATCCAGCGCAAGACCTCTGGCGGCAGATCCTTCTCCTACCTCGCCGCCAAGACCTGGAACGCACTCCCAACCTCACTACGCCAGACCCAGGACCTCCTCACCTTCAGGAGACTCCTCAAGACATGGCTCTTCGAACGATAGCAGCACCCCCTTCCCCCCCCCCCTAGCGCCTCGAAACCCTAAAGGGTACATAGCGCGCTTTATAAATTATTGATTGATTGATTGATTGATGGTGGAGTCGGATTTTGAATTGCAGTTTCGAAAATTCCACTTTTAGAAAGTCAGCATTCTCTTACTTTAGCCATTTGATGCCTACTGCCTGTCTCCAATGCACGTCTGGGGTGGGGTGACAGCGGGGCTTATGCATTCCCCTAGACAGCCACGTACAATGGAAGGCTTAGGTGTGACTGATGGGCCACCAGCAGCCTGATGGGCCATCCTGGGCAGGATGGGAGGAAAGGGCTGACACACCTGAATGTTAGTGTCCTGCCACACAAAGGGCTGCATACCCCCCTGTAGTAAGTCTGTAGCCAGGGCAGGAAGGGAGGACCTCTGTGCACTTCAAAGACCTTTCTTTGAAGTCTCCCCCACTTCAAAGGCACAACTAAGTATAAGTATAAGTATTGGACCTTTGACACCACCAACTCAGTATACTCCTGGACATGTGGATACTCTGCAGAAAGAAGGACTGCTGTGCTGCTAAGGGAACTGCCACTCCGCAAAACCGCTACTCTGCTGCCCTCCTGCTTTTCTGAGCTTACCTGCTGCCTTCTTGCTTGGTGAAGGAGAACTAGACCTGCAACCTCAATCTTGATCCCAGGACCCCAGAGTGAAGGGCTAGTCTGCTGACCTCCTGATCAGTGTCTCAAGGACATAACAGGCTCCTCATGGCCCCCGGACCACTCATTAACAAGCTCCTGACCCCCAAGAGGTACCTCTCAGCTCCTGGGCCCTTGTAAGTGTTTTTTGGCTCTTGAAATCAAGCTTTTGGGCTCTTCATGACCACAAACAGGCCTGCATTCACCGGAACTCTTTGTGTCTGTGGACCACTGCCAGCGATGCTCTTCTTGCTCCTGGTGAACTACCTCCCCGTGAATGGGACTCTTGGCCCAATTCTTCCAGAAGATACACCTTCAGCAGGACTTATCTGGGACTGTTGGCCGATCCGGGATCCATACTGTCGGCCGGAACTGTGGGATTTAACCCGGTCGAGCATGACCAGATATCCCCTGTGGGAGCTCCATGCTTTTAAGCACTATATTGCATTTTAATCTTTGAAAACTCATATCTCAACTTCTACTTATTGGATGTTTGCCATTTTGGTCTTGGTGTGTTCATTTAATTAAGCTCTATTTTTCTAACCTGGTGTCAATTATTTTTGTGTGGTATTTTCACTGTTTTACTGTTTGAAGTACTGCACAAATACTTTAGACAATGCCTCTTAAGTTAAGGCTGACTGCTCTATGCCAAGCTACCAGAGGGTGAGCATAGGTTAATTTATGGTGTGCATCTGACTTACACTGAATAGGATTCTGGTTCCTGCATGGAGAGGGTGCATATCGCTGCCAACCAGAAACCCAATTTCTAGCACAGGGCAACTATTGGTCCACTTGTTGAGACACGTAGTAGAGCAATTATACAGGTAAAAGCATAAGCAGAAAAATATATGTGATGAAGAGACATTAACAGGTTTTGTATTACTTTATTATAATATCAATATTAGTATTCACGTCCTTGTCATTTACGGAAAACGGGACTCTCCCAATAGCCTGCCATTTCACACATACTAAAAGTTTGGATTTATCTTTGTTCACCTTGTACAACCAATAAAGTGTTCTAGGATAATGTCACCTCCTTAGCAATTGCACTTAGGGTATGCCACATAATTATGAAAAAAGTTCCTGTTTTTGCCTCAATCTGTCAAAGTTATTTAATCATGCGTCTCTTTTCCTTTTGAATTCTTTCCTGCCTTGCCTTCCATGTTTTGCCCATTTTCTCATTTGGGAGTAGTACTGTGTTTTCCTTTAGTGAGACTCACAATCATACCAGTATTATGAAGGTGCTCTATCCTATGTTTTTTGTGCTTTGATGACAGTGAGACCCACAAAGGACATCTTCTTTTTAAGGGAGGGTGCTAATAATCTTCATTCCAGTCTATGTAATACCTGACGGTGCTAACTAAGTTCCAAGGCCTAATGTTTCTCTACCAAGAACATTTTTTTTTAAATGGGGTCAAATAATGCATTTTTAAGTGCATGTGCCACATATGTATAGTATTCATGTTATTCTGAAAAAGCATTCATGAAATGATACTCTCATGTTATGCCCACTAAGCCTTATGCTCACCAAGAATGTTGCTGGTTCACCCACCTTAAGATAATTTAAAATCCTTGTGCATTTTTGACACAATTTCCCTAAACGATGTCTTACTTATCATAGGTGAAACTGACAGTTCAGATAGTATAATTTCATATCTGCAATAAAAATATACTTGGGAGTACAAGTCATCAAACATCATCTTGTCACCTTATAAAAATAAACACATTTTGCTAACAAATAGATACTTTTTCCCAACAAAAAACAACTTAATACTTTTATTTAGAAATAACAACTTTTTCGTTTAAACATGGTTGGTGCCCATACATCAATTTATCATTTTCATCAAGGACACAAGTGTAATACTGCCACGCATGGATAAATTCTGTATGCTCAAGTATCGCCATCTCATGCTTTAGAATTCCACAAATATTTCAATAGTTACCACTAATGTGCTAGGGCCAGCGGCATTCCCAGGGTGGGCATATTGTCACATGGATGTCCATCTTATGCTAAGCATTTATACCATTATGCAAGAGTGGGCTGCTCCGCCCACCAAGGGTGACCCTCTTCCATTACTTAGGGGGTCATTCTGACCTTGACGGGCGGCTACAGCCGCCCGCCAGGCGGAAACCGCCATTTGGCCGCCATGCGGCCAAAATTCCGCGGCCCCCATTCTGACATTCCCGCTGGGCCGGCGGGAATGAGGGCCGCAACACAGGAGCCGGCTCCGAATGGAGCCGGCGGTGTTGCGGCCGTGCGACGGGTGCAGTTGCACCCGTCGCGTTTTTCACTGTCTGCTAGGCAGACAGTGAAAAGCTGGCAGGAGCCCTGTTAGCGGGCCCATGCACTGCCCATGCGAGTGGCATGGGCAGTGCAGGGGCCCCCAGGGGCTCCAGGACATCCCTTACCGCCAGCCTCTTCCTGGCGGTGAAAACCGCCAGAAACAGGCTGGCGGTACGGGGGTCAGAATCCCCAGGGCAGCGCTGCCCTGGCGGATTCTCCCAGCCGGGGCAAAAACGGTGTAAAACCGCCGGCCCCGGCGGGCCGACCGCGGCTTTACCGCCGCAGTCAGAATGGCATTGGAAGCACCGCCAGCCTGTTGGCGGTGCTTCCGTCATTCGTGAACCTGGCGGTCCAAGACCGCCAGGGTCAGAATGACCCCCTTAGTATTTTAACTCCATTTCAGAAATATTTTTGGAAAGGGTAAAATATACTTAAATATTGTAAAGCAGGGCTAAACAAATGTTTAGATTTGGCATCTCTGAACAGTGTTGACAGCTGCTACAATGAGGATGCAGTGGATTAAAAAAATAATGGATACTTTAGAGAATCAGCCATTTGTATAAACTTAGAGAATCTGTGTCTGTTCTACTACTGCCAAATCTTCCTCAGTTTTGCCACATAATGTACCCTGGTCTGGTGCTGCAGAATTTACATAATGTCTACTGCTGCAGAACTAACTCCGAGCTTCTGTTGCAAAATCTACAAATGGTTTACTTGCAAATCTGCCAAATGAGTTCTGTAGTAAGTGAATTGTTGTTATTGCTATTACTAATTAGCGCTTTTAAAGCACAGAATCTGCCTCTAGTAAGTTATCGCAGCTCGTGTAGCATCCTCTTGGATGCTTTGAGCATGCAGCTCACAAAAGTACCCTTTGTTGAAGAGGGAAAGCCACCAGTCTTTTGCCTTTATTACAGTAGGTTTCCCCATGTCTCATGAATTCCACCAATGCTTCATTTTCCATGTTGCTGCTGGTAACCTAGCAATGTTGGCAATGACTCAGAATACACAAAACCGTCTTGACTGGTTCAGACTGGCCAGGCCTATGATTCTTTGTTCCTGAAGCTTGGTAAATGGAACACAAAGAGAAGATGATGGACTAGAGTCAATACTTGTGTCTGATATTAATTAGGCATTCCACCCTTCATTTTATTGCTGTCCAGTGTAAGCTCTTTCAGTAATAAATGTAAAGGACCAATGTGCAGGATCGGGCCCCTATGAGTCCGAAAGGACCGTGGCCGTTGAACAAAGAGTGAAAACCATTACAGGACAAGATGCAAGGTCAAAAAGCATAAAGGTTTATTTAAGATTAAGATTCATTACAGAAAGCAGGCTAGCCTGCCTTATAGTGGGTACCTTGTGGTACTTACACCTTGTGCCAGGTCCAGTTAACCCTTATTAGTAGAATAGAGGTGTTTCTAGCAGCTTAGGCTGATAGAGGTAGCGATGGCAAAGCAGCTTAGGCTGAACTAGGAGACATGCAAAGCTCCTACTATACCACTTATATCATATAGCACAATATCATAAGAAAACACACTACTCAGAGTTACTAAAAATAAAGGTACTTTATTTTAGTGACAATATGCCAAAAGTATCTTAGAGGATACCCTCACTTAGGAGGTAAGTAATATACACAAATTATATATACACAAACCCAAAACAGGTAAGTAACAGTAAAAAAGTAGTGCAAACAATGTAGAATCATAGTAGGATGCACTAGGTAGACATAGGCCTTGGGGCAACACAAACCATATACTCCAAAAGTGGAATGTGAATCACGAATGGACCCCAGTCCTATGGGAGATTGTAGAAGGTGGCTGGGACTGTGAGAAAACAGTCAGGGTATCCAAAATACCCCACCCCAAGACCCAGAAAAGTAGGAGTAAAGTTACCTTACTACCCCAGAAAGACACAATAGTCGTGATAGGGGATTCTGCAAGAACCACAAGCACCAGCAAAACACTGAAGACGGATTCCTGGACCTGAGGACCTGTAAAGGAAGTGGACCAAGTCCAAGAGTCACAAAAGTGTCCGGGGGGGGGGGGCAGGAGCCCACCAAACGCCAGATGAAGGTGCAAAAGGGCTGCTTCTGGGTGGAAGAAGCCAAAGATTCTGCAACAACGAAAAGGGCTAGGAACTTCTCCTTTGTATGAAAGATGACGGTGTGCTGGAGGTTGCAGAAGTGTTTTCAGGCAGAAATACCACAAACAATCCTTGCTAGCTGCAAGAGTCACGGTTGAGGATTTTAGGTGCTGCTGGGGACCAGGAAGGACTAGGATGTCACCCCTTGGAGGAGGAGACAGAGGGGGGCGCTCAGCAACTCAGAGAGCCCCAGCAGAAGCAGGCAGCACCTGGAGAAGTACCGGAGCAGGCACTTAGAAGATCTGAGGACAGCGGTCGACTCAGAGTCACAAAGGAGGGTCCCACTACGTCGGAGTCCAACTCAGCGAGTTGGGCTATGCAGGACAGACTGTTGGGGACCCAGGCTAGGCTGTGCACCAAGGAAGTCCTGAAAAAGTGCACAGAAGCCGGAGCAGCTGCAAATCACGCAGTACACAGGTTTGCTGTCTGGCGTGGGGAGGCCTTACCTCCACCAAATTTGGACAGAAGAGCCACTGGACTATGGGAGACACTTGGACCCAGCTCCTGTGTTCCAGGGACCATGCTCGTCAGGATGAGAGGGGACCCAGAGGACCGGTGATGCAGAAGTTTGGTGCCTGCGTTGGCAGGGGGAAGATTCCGTCGACCCACAGGAGATTTCTTCTTGGCTTCCAGTGCAGCGTGAAGGCAGACAGCCCTCAGAGCATGCACCACCAGGAAACAGTCGAGAAAGCCGGCAGGATGAGGCGCTACAATGTTGCTGGTAGTCTTCTTGCTACTTTGTTGCGGTTTTGCAGGCGTCCTGGAGCAGTCAGCAGTCGATCCTTGGCAGAAGTCGAAGAGGGAAGTGCAGAGGAACTCTGGTGAGCTCTTGCATTCGTTATCTGAGGAACAGCCCAGAGGAGAGACCCTAAATAGCCAGAAAAGGAGGCTTGGCTACTGAAAGAGGTAAGCACCTATCAGGAGGGGTCTCTGACGTCACCTGCTGGCACTGGCCACTCAGAGCAGTCCATTGTGCCCCAACACCTCTGAATCCAAGATGGCAGAGGTCTGGGACACACTGGAGGATCTCTGGGCACCTCCCCTGGGAGGTGCAGGTCAGGGGAGTGGTCACTCCTCTTTCCTTTGTCCAGTTTCGTGCCAGAGCAGGGCTGGGGAATCCCTGAACTGGTGTAGACTGGCTTATGCAGAGATGGGCACCATCTGTGCCCATCAAAGCATTTCCAGAGGCTGGGGGAGGCAACTCCTCCCCAGCCCTTCATACCTATTTCCAAAGGGAGAGGATGTAACACCCTCTCTCACAGGAAATCCTTTGTTCTGCCTTCCTTGGACTGGGCTGCCCAGACCCCAAGGGGGCAGAAGCCTGTCTGAGGGGTTGGCAGCAGCAGCAGCTGTAGTGGAAACTCCGGAAAGGCAGTTTGGCAGTACCCGGGTTCTGTGCTAGAGACCCAGGGATGCATGGCATTGTCACCCCAATACCAGAATGGTATTTTGGTGACAATTCCATGATCCTAGACATGTTACATGGCCATGTTCGGAGTTACCATTGTGACGGTACACATAGGTAGTGACCTATGTGTAGTACACGCGTGTAATGGTGTCCCCGCACTCACAAAGTCCGGGGAATTTGCCCTGAACAATGTGTGGGCACCTTGGCTAGTGCAAGGGTGCCCACACACTAAGTAACTTGGCACCTAACCTTCACCAAGTGAGGGTTAGACATATAGGTGACTTATAAGTTACTTATGTGCAGTGAAAAATGGCTGTGAAATAACGAGGACGTTATTTCACTCAGGCTGCAGTGGCAGTCCTGTGTAAGAATTGTCTGAGCTCCCTGTGGGTGTCAAAAGAAATGCTGCAGACCATAGGGATCTCCTGGAACCCCAATACCCTGGGTACCTAGGTACCATGTACAAGGGAATTATAAGGGTGTTCCAGTGTGGCAATGAGAATTGGTGAAGATAGTCACTAGCCTGCAGTGACAATTGTGAAAAGCAGAGAGAACATAAACACTGAGGTTCTGGTTAGCAGAGCCTCAGTGATACAGTTAGGCGCTACACAGGGAACACATACAGGGCATACATTATGAGCACTGGGGTCCTGCCTGGCAGGATCCCAGTGACACATAGGCAAAAACAAACATACATACAGTGAAAATGAGGGTAACATGGCAGGCAAGGTGGTACTTTCCTACAAGTACTTAGTCAGATTTCAAATTAGCATCAATGATGCAGAAAAATGAAGCCAACTTTAAGAGGTATTAAGATAAGGGAATTAGCCATAACCAACCATAGCTCAGTAATGAACCTGCATATATCTACTCAGTTCATAAGTGAAAGAAGAGTAATCAACAGAAGGACTAACATGCAGTCTTCCTCTGAGAGAAGAGCTTAATCAGCAGGCAATCAAACATGGAGGCCTCTCAGTTCAAAAGCAAGGAAAAGTCAACAGTTTGACATGAGGACTGCTTGGCATGAAAGCAATGAAAAGGTCTCTAAGCATAAATCAGATAAGCAAACAGGAAGTCTCAAGAAAGTCTCTACCAAGTCTGGCAAACATCCCAGAAAGGGCACATGTTATAGTTTCAGAGAAGTGAGAAACAACTCACATGACAGGGCATGAAGCAGTATCATAGGGCTGTACTAGCAAAAATACATGACATGAACCAATCAACATTGCCAAAATTGTGCTGTAACAATGGAAATGACATTGCGGTATTGTAGCAAAATAAACAGTAATTCATTTTAAAATGAATGCAAATACAGGTAGGGCTTAGTTAGCAACAGGCTTTGAACGAATGAGAACATCTCAACATAGCTTCCTACTAAGGCACACAGATAAATACATTTTATTCAGCACCTGAAAACAACACCATTAAATGAATCACATTTCGTCTATTTTATGAACAGGATAAACATTAAAGAAATATGCAGGTAGGAAACTTGTCATTGTAATTTTAAAAGCCACAATTTCTCTACCTTTAAAATGTATGTCAATGCAAACAGGCAAAAGTTGAGTAAATTAAATTTGAGACCTAGTCATGCTAACTTAAGACACATAAATAAACATTATCTTCTAATTAATAGAAACACTGTCTCACCAGCAAAGGGAAGAAGTACTTCCTCCGGACTAGAAGAAGTGTTTGAACTTTGAAAAATATATAGAACACTGAAGAACTGACCATTAAAACTAATGAGCAGCTCAGTGACCTGTAAATGTAAGCGATAATGGTTCCCAAGGAATCACTGACATTAATACCTGTTTTATGTAGGAATTATTTTAATGAACACACACTAGTATTGGTGGCTCGGGTCATCTCATATCATTCGTATCACATAAAAGCTAACACCCAGTCATACCCGTTGTACACTAGAGACACATAAGGAAAGACAACAAGCTTCTTTTTTGAAACTTGTATTTCCAATGAAATATGTCAATCATGTTCCGTCAGAGCTTGGGATGCAATCTGATGCAAAGCCAGCATACTCCCCTATTTGCAGTTCACCTGCATGCTATAACCAAAGGTCTGAGGTGGTTAGTCTAGTAAATACAAAACGTGTGCAATTAGTCTGAATCCAAGATCTACATACAAATTGTCAAGGTCATTTACAAAAATGTACATTAGACATGTCTAGGACAGGGATCTGCAAAGTCGGTCCTGGAGAGACGGGTCCATGCCAGGTTTTTAGCATGTCCAGATTTAGAAAAATGTAGATTTCTGAAACATCTTTTTTCTAAATGTGGATATGCTAAAAACCTGGCATGGGCCCGGCGCTCCAGGACCGACTTTGCAGAACCCTGGTCTAGGAGGACAACCATCAATGATGAAATCAAGCAGAATCTCTATCACATCTGTAGAGAGTATGCACAGTCATTAATAAATGTAACCTGTGAATCTTAGGTGGTCAAGTAATAGAAAACATGTTTTAATAAAAAAAAACTTCCACAGTGTAACTGGTGGATGAATAAAGACATACAATATAAGTGTGACATTAATGTACTACTCAGTATGAGCACAATAGTCTAGCATAATTTTAAGACCTAGCGTCATCAATGTTATGCCTGTGAATAATATGCTCCACAGAACCATACAAGTAGGAATCATCATTGAGGCAAAGTCACACTGGCAAATTCAAATGATTTATTTAATTCATGTTCCACTCTGTTGAGCTCAACAATCCAACAGTATTCCCTCAAGATAAGTACATTTGTTGTTTAATATTCTGAAGAGTATATTGCTATGATTCTCAGTGGATTCACATTGTTGGACATACTGCTGGGTGCATGCAACCAGACGTCAAGGGAAACACATATGTTTTGCAGCGGTTAAGGCGCAGTCCCGATACTACCCCGAAGTCCTCTAGAACCTCTAGGGCCCAGGGGAGACCGCTCGCTCCGTCCCTAAGATAGATCAGTATGTCATCTGCATACAGAGAGACAATGTGCTCAGTCGGCCCCCATTCAATCCCCCTACCCACACCCTCTCCACGTAATCGGGCCGCGAGAGGCTCAATCGCCAGGGCAAACAACAACGGGGATAAGGGACATCCCTGTCTGGTTCCACGGAACACCGAGTATGCACTAGAGATTGTTCTACCCGTCTTCACTCTTGCTAGTGGGGATGAGTATAATAAGTCCACCCAGTTAGCCCAGCTCTCCCCCAGGCCCGTTTTTAACATTGGCGCCCGCAGATAGTCCCACCTAATCGAGTCAAAAGCCTTCTCGAAATCCACCGCCAACAGGATCCCAGCTGGTGGTTTCAATTCGTCTGGCATGTGTAAGATGGAGAAAATTCATCTGAGGTTCAAGGAGGTGCTGCGACCAGGGATGAAGCCGTTCTGGTCATCATGTATCAGTGTGGACATGTGGGGGAGCAGTCGGCCAGCCATGATCCTGCTGAGGATCTTGAAGTCGCTGTTTTGCATCGATAATGGGCGGAAGTCAGCCACCGATGCTTCCCTATTGGTTGTCTTGGGGAGTGGCACTACTAGCGCTTCACGCAGCGTGCACGGTAGTTCTCCACACTGTGCCACCTCCGCGTACATCTCCGCCAATCTGGGGACTAATAAGGACTTATATTTCTTATAGAAATCCATAGGAAGACCATCCGTGCCAGGGGTCTTCCCAGGGGCCAACTGAGCCACCGCATAGTTTATCTCTTCCGTAGTCACTGGCCCCCCTAGGCTGTCTCTGTCCTCTAGGTTCAGCACTGGCAGGGGGATCTGCATCAAAAAATTGTCAAGTGTTCCCGTCTCCAGGTTGCTAGGCCTCCTATACAGGTGCATGTAATGATCTCTAAATGCATCATTAATGGGGACTGGACTGAGTCTACGAATTCCCCTTCTGTCTAGTACGCTTGTGATGGGTTCGCTGTCTCCATTCGGGCACACCAGCCATGCCAGAAGTTTACCCGACCTCCCCTCTTCTGACTGTAGGGATGCCAGGTATTTTTGCGTGCTATGACATCTGAGCCGTTCTTCTGCTTGGGAGTGTTCCCTGCGAGCGCGGTCATACTCTTCATCTACTTGTACTACAGGGCCCTGTCTCAGTTCCCCCTCGTGTATGACCTTCTCCAGGGCAGTTAGTTCCCTCTCTAGCGTGTGCTTCACCCCCGCCGACTGCCCAAGACAGAAACCCCTCGTCACCACCTTGAGTGCCTCCCATTCCACGGCTCTGGAAGTGGTGGATCTCTTGTTGGTTTCAATCAGGTGGCAGCGCAGCGCCTCTCTGTACGCCTGGTCTTCAAGCGCTGCGGGGGCCAGTCTCCATGACGGTATGGGGGGGTCTGTCCTGCGCTACCCTCAACGTTAACAATAGTGGATTGTGATCAGATATTGTACGGGCAAGGTATTCGGAGTGGGTCACACCTCAGGCCAGTTCCGCAGTGCAGACCATCCTATCAATTCTGGTGTGCACCTGGTGAAGGCCCGAGTAAAACGAGTAGTCTCTGACGGTCGGGTGCTGCATCCGCCAGACATCCACCAGCCCCCAAGTACCCAGCCACTCAGCTAGTCTTTGTGCTATCTTGGTTGATGTTGCCCCTTGCAGTGGCGGGGTGGACCTGTCCATGTTTATATCTAATACTGCGTTGAAGTCCCCTTCTATTAGTACTTCCCCTGTGTGTTGGCGAGTAAGGTGTCTAGACAGGTTCGTCATGAATGAAACTTGGTCCTGATTGGGGGCATAAATGCAACTCAAAACCAACGGGGACCCATGTAACATCCCCTCCAGTATGACAAACCTTCCCTCTTTATCTATGTTGGAGGAATCAATCGTCAGGGGGACTCCCGCCCTAATCCAAATCAGAACGCCTCTTGCATAAGCTGAATATTCTGTAGCAAACACCTGCCCCCTCCACCTCCGTCTTAGTTTCTCACCCTCTCCCGGTGCCAGGTGGGTCTCCTGTAACATAGCTACCTGCACCCCCCTTCTCTTTAGGAAGGAAAGAATTCTATGTCTCTTAGCCGGAGTGCCCATCCCCCTGACATTCCAGGTTATGATATTGTAGTCTGCCATCTTATTCTTAGAGCCTGAGAAGGGTGGGCCTGGCGCGCCCGGGATTCTGGTTGATCCCCCCGCATGCTCGTGCCTCTACTGTGGTCGGTCCACTCCACCCATGTTGCCGATTTAACTCGTAACTGCAAACCCCAACTCCCCATCCCCAGGGCACCTCCGGAACTGTAGGTTGCCCAGAAAATTGTGCAACAGTGCAACTTGATCAAACACATAACTGCAATACTCGCCAGCCAAGTCGGACAGGCGAGAGTCAAGTCAGGGGGGGCGGCCAGGTCCGGAGGGGCCACAAGTTCATTCGCTGGGTGCCACCGCAGGCCAGAGCTTATCTGAGTTCGTCAGCTGTTTGTGGGGTCACCCTCGGAGCGCAAGACAAGCTCCCGGAGTCTCCAACGGAGGATACCATTGTGTCGTCGGACTCTTCTTCAGAACCCTCCTGGGGGGACGCTTCTCCACCCACTCGGGCCGCCGCCTCCAGGGCCGCCCTCCTGCCCGTCTCTCTCGGTGTCTGCATTGGCGCCAGTCGTGGGCGATCTCTGGACCTCTTTCCCCTCGGGGCCCGGCGGGTCCTGTTCACTCCAGGGCTCTCGTGCGCAGGCCGCGCCGTTTGGGATCCATGCCTCTCAAGCCATTCCCATGCCTCCTCCGGGGTTTGGAAGAACGTAGTCTTCCCCTCCACAAACACTCTAAGTCTTGCTGGGTAAAGCAGAAAGTACTGTATCCCCTCGTCTCGCAGGGCTCTTTTAACCGCAAGGAATGAGGCACGTTTGTTCTGGACATCTAGAGTGAAGTCTGGGAATAGTGTCACCTCCCCATTGGCTACTTTAAACGGGCCCGTTTCCCTGGCTTTCTGTAGGAGGATGTCCCTGTCTCTGTAGTGCAGGAGTTTAGCGATTACAGCACGGGGAGGCCTGCCAGGAGCAAGAGGTCTCGACGGCACACAGTGCGCTCGCTCCAGCGTGTAGAAGGGGGTCATGCACCCCGGTGCGACCACTGCACTCAGCCATTTCTCCAGGAATTCCACCATGTTCGGCCCTTCGGTCCCCTCGGGGAGGCCCACCACGCGCACATTGTTCCTCCTGTTTCTTCCCTCCGCATCCTAGGCCCGTTGTTCAAGCTTTGCCACTCTGCCGGCCAGAGAGGTTACCTCCGCCGCCACGTCTTCCTGCCTCGGCACGACATCAGCCAGTATTGTTTCAGTTTCTTTAACTCTGTCAGCCAGTTTATGATAATCAGCTCTCAGGAGGCCCACCTCTATCGCCACTTGATTGATGTCGCGCTGCAGTGTTGCCTTTGTGTCTTCAATAGCTCCCAGTATCTTGTCTAGGGTGTCTTGCACTTTGGCTTGTGACTGGTTCTGCGAGGCCGCCTCTCTGTCCCCAGGCGGTGCCAGAGGGTCCATGGCTCTGTTCTTATGTCTGCCCTTGGGGGGCATCGGTCAGGCAAGTGGGTATACCCCAGGGGGCCTGACATGTGGCCCGAGCGTTTTTCTGTTTTCTGCTTCTAATTTGTCCACTCGCTTCAGACTCATCTGCTTTAACCACTGAACCCGGGTGGTCCAGGCTGGACCCCAGGCGCCCCGCCGGCCGTCCCCAGCATCTAGTCCCAAAAGGGGGGGGGGACTACGTTAGCCAACCGTGACCGACTGCCACCTGCCTCTGTTCTGGTTCGACCGCGCGCTCCTTCGTTAGGCCCCACTCTGCCAACCGGGGTCAATCACTCGCCGCAACCGCAGCTTGGTTGTCCCCCCACGTGGGGCACTCACCCACTCTCAAGTGTTTCTTCTGTGTCCGAGGCAATTCTCCTGGCCGCGCCCAGTATCCTCAATCAGGAGTCGATTGTGCTCCCGGGCCTCCGGCAGCTCCACAGTCCTACCATGTCAGGCAATGGATCACAATCTCCTCGCTGGGTGCGCCCCAGAGGGGCAACTCCTGGGGGTCAACACCCCCCTCAATGACTCTCCAGGCGGCTCCCACGGCAGGCCCGCCGGCCGCTTCGCCGTCTCAATAAACCAGTGCTCTGCCGGGGCTCCGCTCGGGTCGGCCCCAGAGGAATCAGAGCTGTGCTCGCTCCACAGGCTCCCAGAAGGAAGGTGTCCGCTGGGGCAAGGACCCCCCAGGGCCCTCAGCCCCCGCCAGGTGTTCTGGGCCCCTCGACCCAGCAGAGAGGCCCGGGCGCGGCCGCCGCCGTTCGCGGGCCGCCCACTTTGTTCCCGACGCGGCCCGCGTCTCCCCTCGAGGCCGCGGCTCCAAGCAAGAGGAGGGGCCGCAGGCCTCCACTCGCGTTGGGTGGCCCGATGCGATCTGTGGCTCGCACCAGGACCGCAGCCGAAGCCCAGCCACGCCGCCTGTCTGTCCGCCGCTCAGCACCTGCGCTCTGAGGAAGGGCGGCCCGGGCTGGCACGATTTCCAGGAGTCTTTCGGGCGGCCCCTCCGGAGCTGGAGATTTAAGTGTGCGCCATGTTCCGAACCATGGCCACGCCCCGTGAATTCACATTGTTGACACCAACACCACCAACACAACCAATTAATCTTCAAACAGATTTAGACACATTTAGAAAGTTAAAAAAAATTGCATGCAATGAGTTACACAATAAACTTCTTATTGCCTGTTGTAATGTGGACATTTTTCCCTTGGGATTTCAGGTGAGTAATGAACCCACAATATTCAGGTTTTTTGGGAATAGTTGCCCTTGGTACTGGATGTTTCTAGGGGCATACATCTCAAATTTTCTAGTCACAGGGAGCTGCAAAACAACTTGCCTAATGAATTATTATCAGGCACGTTGCAATTTGCAGCCTTTTGTGACTGACTGGTCATTCAGGAATAGAGTCCTCCAGAACAGAAGACCACCCTTCCTGTATTTGCATTCCCAAATGGAAACATTGTTTCAATTAAAAAAATATCCAGTTTGAGAATACAGTGAGAAGCCTTCTTCTTACCCATACCACCCAACATGATTCTAAAAAGGGAAGCTGACCAGGCATTTAGCTTTTCCTTTGAAAATCAGATACCACTCCAACTCTGGGCTCAGTAACTGACCAATGGCTTAGAGCCACAATTGTGGTTATGAACTTGATATACCTTTGTAACATGTAAGTAGGAGTGGGCACCCTTTCATGCCTCTACTTTTGGTGATTCGCTAACGGTTTTAAGGGCCCTTTTAAGATTCAGAAAAACTTTCTGACTCATAAAAGGGGTTTGTACATTGTAAATAGCCCTTTTCCTGTGATTTTGCAAATTGCTGCGTTTGCAGCTACAAACACACTTTATACATCAGGCCCTAAAGGAATTATCCACAGCAACTGGGAATCTTGAAACAATACCAGTGAAAGTAACACATTTGAGAATGTAAAACCTGCCTTGGACAATCCTCATCATACAATTAAGGATTTCCAATCAATAAATCTGGGATGCAAAATTGTAATAACAAAGTAAATTAACGTAAATTATAACTAGGAAATTACATTTCCATGCATGAGGGTGGACTATTATTCTCAAACTCAAAAAACAATCTTGTGGCTCTAATTCATTCATGAATCATAGTCATGTAATAGAACAGGGGTCAATTGTTCATATTTTTCATGCGGCTTTACTGACCAGGGCAAACCTAACCCTACCAAAAGGTCTTCTCCACCACCCACTTGCAAATTTATAAATCCAGTATCACCACATGGAAGAAGAGGAAGTGACTGGTACAAGGACTCCTTTCTCCTAGAGGAATGCAAAGCCGCAAAAACTTCAGAAGGGCTTTTGGGAAAGTGAAATAATTAAGTATACATTCAGTGCTCGCATAGTACAAGACATGCAAGCCACCCAATTGCATCATGCTGTCCGCTGTCGAACCCTCTCAATTAAATTTGAAAACAATTACAGGAATAAAAGTAATTAGATCAAACATTTTCTCTATTATTAGACTATTTTGTCTGTGACAATAGCAAAAGCAGGAGCAGTGTAGCGAACAACAGGTCAACAACCCCCAGCACAATGCCAAAATAGGGTTACAGGTGAAGGGGAATGAAACAACCCTAAGAGGCCCAGTGTCCCAGGGCTTACCTGACAGGAACAGCTCAGGACCTGAGCAAAACATTTTTTTTAGGGCTCCTTATATTGGTATAGGGTAATTGGAGGGTAGGAAAGGGAGGAGGGAGGGGAGGGGTGAAGTGGAACTTTTTGATTGTACCTGGCTAAGAAACATGGGCCTCAGTAGAGGTGAAATACTTCAATGAAGTAAGTATTGGTACGAGAAACGGGGTATTCGGAGGAATGAGAATTACCGGTAAGTAATGAATTAACTAATAGTTCATTTTAAAGCTGGTCAAAGTCTGAAACAAGTTGTGTTCCTACGAGTAAATGTTCTGTGTGTCTCACTCGGGTGATCTATCATCATGATATGTGTGTGTGAGTATGGATTTTAACAAAAGGTACCACTTTGTCTTATTTTAAAGCATGATTAGCGTTTACAGCACCTGCAATGTGTAAAGAAAGACTTTGATGAAAATCCTTGCACTAAACTTGTAAAGAAAAGCTGTGATGAAAAACCTTGCACCATAGGTATAAAGAAAGACTGTGATGAAAATGTTAACTTGTAGTGTGTCAGTGTTTTTCATTACTATAGGTGTGAATGATGGATTCTTTGTAAATGTGAAAGACTCCACGTTTACATGGACTGTATTTAGGGGCGTAGCTTTGTCAGTAAGAATGGGGGGAGCTTTATATTTTCCAACAATCATGCTGACATATAATGTAAAAAAATGTATATGGGGGCAGAGTGCATGAGAGGGGCTTAATGGGCAGTTGAGAGGGAGAGGCATACACATTGGTAGGGGTACTAAATGAGGGAAAACACAGAGGGGCAGATTTAACTAAAGTGGCGCTGCACTACACGCAGCACCAATTTCCTTGCGCCCCTTAGCGCCCTCTTACCACCACCATGTGTGCACCGTATTTAAATTACGGCGCACCATGGCGCAGAGTAGGGGGCAATATTATATTTTTTATTGACGCTATTGATGTACTCTGCAAGAGTAGAGCCAAAACTTTGCCACCACTCCTGCAGAGCACATAGAGACCCGTTATAAGTAATGGAAGCCCCCTTTTATAGCCTTCTTAGAGCAGGCGTTAAAAGTGCCAAAAAGAATGGCACAGGGAAATCTGTTAGATTTTCTTGCGCCATTTTTTCAACTCCAGTAACGGGGGAACGCCCCCCTTGCATACATTATGCCTGGTGCAGGCATAAAGTGCCACAAGGGTTTACAAATGCATTCACTGTGCCACTTTGCAAATATGGCTTGGGGAAAATGCCACAATAGCGCTACCTTAGCATAAAAAAAACAACGTTTTGGTGGCGCTAAGGTGGTGCTAGGGGCTCTTAAATCTGCCCCAGTATTTTGTAAACTTACCAACATTTTTGAAGACTTTCAAAACAGTGAAAGAAAGAGTGTGTGTGTGTTTTTATCTGTGTGTATGTAAAAATTCCTGGTGACATTCAACAGACACCTCACCATACTGATTAAAAGCCCCTGTACCCAACTATTAACCAGAAAGTACATTTATTAGGGGGGTGTAACTTCCCATACGCCCCCCTGAAGCTAAGCCCGTCTGTATTAGATTTAAAATTGAGCCCTTAACCATTATTGACTAAAAATATATTCAACCTGCTTGAAGACGAAAATAAATAGTTCCCCTAGTCAATGTAATGATGGATATATGTTCATGTTTTAACTACATTGATATCTCTTAGAGTTTGATTTGTCTACACTCCATAGCAAATTTACTGCCACCAACTCATTTCGGTTATTGAAGTAAAATAGGCTCCAGTTACTCAGTGGCATTGTGTGGTGAACATTGTCAAAGAATCCCACTTCGGACTGCGTTTGGTAAGCTGTGAATGGACTTAACTTTGGTAAGCACTGTACAAAATAAAGATGCTCACTGTGAAATAGGCACAAAGAAGCATGGGTTGGCGATCACGTGGCCAGACAGCAAGATGATCACCCAAAGTCTCATGGAAAGTCTTGCAAGATCGCAGCTTTTGTTGCGAGACTTGGGTCATGTTGGCATCACGAGTATCTACAAAGTAACAGGCCAGTTGGACAAATCGCCTTGCACTTGATCCCAGAAAGAACAATTAAAAACACCTGCTGCAAGGGAAAAAAAACAGAAAAGGATACAGTGATTGTGTGACATGAAGAATAGCGTATGTGATGATTACTTTTAGATTTAAAATAGATCGTCATGCACTGCTATGCAAACACCCAATAGGAAGGCATACTTGTACAGTAAACAGATAATAGCACGAGGTGAGATAGAAATATTCCTTTGGGGCAGTGCAGACCCCACTCTATGTACATATTAAAGAATTACCAAAAAAAGGTCATGCAGACAGCTCTGTTGTCAAGCCGGACCTGAAACGACGGTAAAATCTAAATCAAAGTGATGTACAATTGCCCCAAGTATTTTCACATTCAACTAGAAACTTTACTATATTTTGATAGGTGGGGAAGAACTGATACGAGTGAGTGACAAACACTATTTTAGAGAACGTCAACTTTGAGATCACTGACCTCAGACAATGCCATGCACTACATGAAACCAACGACTTGGGAGTTTGTATGGGAAAATAAACGTCATGTTCTAAACTTTATTGCAAAAAATACTGTAGCCTTCTTGATGCAAATTGCATACCTGTTAAACACAGACTGCACACTTTTTACCTGATTCCCTTGTATGCACCTCTGAATAAGTAATAGCACTCTAATAAAGCATGTTATCCATCAT
Organism: Pleurodeles waltl; assembly: GCF_031143425.1. Classification (NCBI taxonomy): domain Eukaryota; kingdom Metazoa; phylum Chordata; class Amphibia; order Caudata; family Salamandridae; genus Pleurodeles; species Pleurodeles waltl. Next base: position 656,894,787 of record NC_090444.1, on the reverse strand, counting down.
TTTAAGGTGCAAGACTGGCATTCTGTGCTGTTAGCCCACGCAATTTGCACCAGGATAGATCCAATCAGGATCAAATCTTGCAATAGTCGGCCAGGTAAAACCCTCAGGAAATAAAAATTTAATATGAGATGTAATACCAAATTGTTAGAATTTGGGTTTCTAGTTGGCACGATTGCATCCTCTCCAAGTAGGGGCCACAATCCTAGTCAGGGTAAGTTAGTTACTCTCCCTTGATTAACCTCTGCTCACCTCATGGTAGCTTGGCACAGAGTAGTCAGGCTCAACTTAAGAGTGTGTAAAGTATTTGTGCAACGCTTAATTACAGCAATACAGTGAAAGACAACACAAAAAGACTTAACACCAGTTTAGAAAAACAGAGAATATTTAGCTGCGTAAAATGACCAAAACGACAAAGATCCAATCAGTAGAAGTTAAGATATGAATTTTTAAATATTAAGGCCCTCATTACGACTTTGGCGGTCTTGCAAAAAGACGGTATTGATGGCTCCCTATTATGACATTTCTGCCCGTTGGCCAAGCGGAAAAGTCACATCAACATTGCAGCCGGCTCATAATAGAGCCGGCGGCAATGTTGATGTGCAGTGGGTGCAGCAGCACCCGTCGTGCATTTCACTGCCCGAAATTCAGGCAGTGAAATTTGCGATGGGGCTGTGCCTGGGGCCCCCAGGTGCATGGGCAGTGTAGGGGCCCCAGGTGCACCCTGAGTCCCCCTTACTGCCAGCCTTACCGCCATGAACAGGCTGGCGGTTGGAGACTCATAATCCCCAGGGCAGCGCTGCAAGCAGCGCTGCCCAGGGGATTATGACCGCCTAACGGAAGCCTGGCGGTCAAGTGGAGGGGCTGGCGATATGGCCGTGGCTAATGCGCCATGGTCATAATACACTGGCAGGCTGGCGGTGTTACTGACAGTGTACCGCCGGCCGCCAGGGTCGTAATGACCCCCTAAATGTGAAAACGGTGCTTAGGAGCCTGTAGCAGTAGAAAGATTACTTTAGGTCATGGGGGACTGGTGAAAAGTCAAATGCCAGGCCGACCTCCATGGAGATGATGCTGGCTACAGAACCGTAAGGGTCTGCTGGACAGTACTTTTGTTGGAGCAATGGTAGACAAGCGGGAAGACAATGCGTCAATATTTCTGTCACACTCAGGCAATGTGTTGTCATCAGACTCCTTTGGAAGTGGATGTGATGCGTCACAGGCGGGCCACGCAGGATGTCATCGTCGGGTTGCATAGTGATGAAGCTGCTGCATCGTTGTTGGGGATATGATATGAGGATTTATTTTTGCTGCCCCCTGGCTGATGCGACAATTCTTGCAGTTACAGATGCAATGTGTTGTTTCTGTGAATTGGTACATCAATTTTTCTGCCGCACTTGGGAAGATGCATCACTTTTTTGGGGGTTTGCAGCTGCAAGCACAGGACTGGAGTGGAGGCACCTCAGGCAAGGATAGGATTCACAGATATCAGAGTCCAGAAGCACCAGGAGGGTTGCAAGCACTCTTTGATGTCCCTGAGACTGCAGAGAACAGGGGGCAAGCTGGTAAGCCCTTGGAGATCCTTGTTGCAAGGATGTATAGAACAAGTCCAGTCCTTCTCACTGCAGGAAAGAAGCAGTAGGCAGTAGGCCAACACAGCAGAGCAAGCAGCAAAATGTCAGTCCCTCCTTAAGCACAGCACACAGCAGCAGTAGGCCAACTCAGCAATTCAGTTGCAGAGTGGCAGTCCCTCCTGGCACCCCAGCAGTCCGCCTTCCTAGCAGAGTGTCCTTGGTTCCAGTAGAGTTCTGATTTGGTGGGGTTTTGGGTTCCAGTGTTTATACTTTGATGCCCAGGTTCTGGAAGGTTGGAGAAACATCCAGGCCTTCCTTTGGAGTTCACAAGGTCCCTGTCCTGTCCTCCCTGGCACCAGACGCTCTACAGGGGGTTATGCATCCATTTCTGTGGGAAGAGGCACAGCCCTATTTAGAAGTAAGTGTCAGCTCCTCCCTCCCATCTAGCCCAGGAAGACCCCTCAGCCTGATGATGGACGATCAGTAAGCAAATGCCACACCCAAGCTCCTTTTGTGTGTTACTGTCTAGCGGGAATACACAAAGCCCAGCTGTCCATTACCCCAGACATGTATTCAGAGAAATGCAGAGGCTGTTAAAGTAAGAATGGTTAAAGTAAGAAAATGGCAACTTTCTAAAACAAAGAAATTTAAAATCTGGCTTTGCCGTAAGTTGTGATTTTATATTGTGAGTCCAGGGACACCAAACTCCAAATATCTATCTCTTCCCAATTGGAAATTACACTTAAATGATGTTTTAAACAAATTTGAGAGTTTTTCACTATCTGGATATGTTAAACTCAAAAGTGCACGTCCAGCTATTTAAATAAACTGCACCTTGCCCTTGGGGCTGATTGGGGCCTAACTTAGGGATGACATATGTAATAAAAAGAAAGGTGTGTGCCTGGCAAGTGGGTACACTTGCCAGGTCGAAATGGTAGTGTAAAACTGCGCAGACCGACTATGCAATGTAAGGTCTGAAACATGTTTGAAAGGCTACTGTAGTGAGTGGCACAATCAGTGCTGCAAACCCATTAGTAGCATTTAATTTACAGGCCCTAGGCACATATAGTACATTTTACTAGGGACTTACAAGTAAATTAAATATGCCAACTGTGGAGAAGCCAATGGTACAAGGTATAGAGTACAAACACTTTAGGACTGATCAGCAGCGGTAAAGTGCCCAGAATGTTAAAAGCCAGCAAAACTGAAGTCAGACAACAGGAAGTCAGAGGACAAAGGGGAGACCACACTAAGGATTCCAGGTCTAACAGAAATCATTTGCTAACTTTTGTTTCTCCCATCCAGGTACTTTTCCACCTATTACGATCGGAGAATAGTATCTATTAGCGCCAAAGCATTTGGCAAGGAAGACATTTCAACATTAAATATCTGTAATCAAAGAAAATGATGGTGTCTCTACAATATTTTCTGTGCCAGAGGTAGAAGTTGGGTATAGTTTAAGCCATTATTACTAACCCCAGTTGGAGGAGAAATGTAATTCTCCTCTTCCACCCCTTCGGCATATAATGAGGTTTATGTTAGCCCACCAAAGCTCACAATATCTGAATTCTTGCTGTGTCTCAGTCCGTTTAAGATGAATAATAGCTTTATTTAGAGATTGGGAGAAAGGATACCCCATCACAAATATATTCCGTCCACCTTATTACAAGTGTTTTATAGTGTACAACGGATGGTATATCCGATACGTTTTGACCGTGTTTCCCATTCACCAATCTCTAAATAGGGTGAAGATGTTATTAAACATGAAGATGATGGAGCCTTTTTGTTTATTTGTGGTCCTCTAAAGCCTGATTTTATTGTAAAAACCTTCCTCGTGTTTTCTTCTTTGAAACGTTTCCTGATCTAGTGCAGAAATGTGGTACTTAGCCAAACTGTCCCCAAAACATACTTTACTTTTTTGCAAGACTCTGACTACAATTATTTTCTTTTTAAAGTATTCAGTTCTGCCATGACACACGTCATGCAGAAAATGATTTCAGAAAGTATGACCATTTTTAAGGAAAGAATGAGCCCCAAATGTCCCTTCTGTAGGGGACCTTGCAATATTAAAGGTTATGTGACAAGATAGACAAACGTACTGCACGTTTTTTCTAGGAGAATGGGGGCGATGATACTTACATGTCAAAATAACTGAAATATTAATTTCACCTTTACTTATTATGGATGCTTCGCTTTTTTTCAGGAGAACTCAGTCAACAGTTTTAGTGGCTGCCTGAGCAACCTGAAGCTCAATGGCCGCTCCGTCATCGCTGCTTCGCAGGCCTTCGGTGTCACACCATGCTTTGAAGGTCCACTGGAATCAGGAACATACTTTTCAACAGGAGGAGGATATGTGGTTCTTGGTAATGCATAAAATCAAATCAACTACTGCATATTGTGGGGTATTATTTGAGAGATCGTAGAAACAATTTGCGATGGAATACTTACTGCACTTATTACCATAACTCGTAGTTGCACGCTTTCTCAAGCATAAAGCAGGGGCATTGTAGAGAACTTGATAGATTCTTGCAGTGATAAATAGGACTACTTTGCCATTCCTCATTAGAGCATCAAGATACCAAAACCATATCTAGACCAGAGAACCACCATGCAATAAACAGCTCTGCATTAACATAAAACTAGACTTAAGGGCAGATTTAAGGAAAGTGGCGCCTCCCCTACCGCCACCAGTTGTGCGCCGTATCTAAGATATGGTGCACTGTGGCACAGGGTAGGGGGCAATAGCGTCATTTTTTACTCTATTGATGTACTGTTCAGGGTTAGAACCAAATTGTTGGCACTAACCCTGAACAGTACATAGGGCCCCATGGTAAACAATGGCGTGCCCCATTTTAACGTCTGCTCTGAGCAGGCGTTTAAGTGCCAGGAAAAAATAATGCAAAGAAATCTCTTAATTTTCTTTGCACCATTTTTCCGGTCCCCCTAATGGGGGAATGCCCCTCTTACGTACATTATACATAGTGCATGCATAATGTAGCGCAAAGGGTTACAAAGTGGTGCAATGCATGCATTGCGCCAGTGTAAATATGGTGCAGCAATTTTGGCTATCTAATGCCACATTAGCATAAAAAAATGATGGTAATTTGTCGGTAGATGGGGTTAGGCCCTCTTAAATCTGGGCCTAAGTGTGAAGGCTCTCGACACAAACACTTCCTTCCATTATAGCATTTGTCTATTGCAAACCAGGGGACTCCCACTACTTCTTACGTAATATACTCCATTTGGCATTACACTTGCAAATAATTCCAAATTAAATCCTGTTTTTTGGAGACTGTACTATATTAGTGACTCCTCTGAAAATAAATATGCAACAGACTTAATAAATCAAACAAAAGCACCAGGCCTCAGGTATTAGTGAAAATGTCTGGATTTAGCTTTCAAAAACAAGTTACAAGACAGCTTCAGGAGTATGCTGAACAACACATCTTACAGAAAATAACCTGATTATGTTAGGATCTATGACAGGATGGTAACTTCCCCATCAAATATCAGAAAAAAACTCTTCATCACCCTTGATGAAGACCACCGGACAGAACACATCTGCTCCTAATAGATGGTAGGTTTAATACACTCAAGGGGTATGTGGGCTTAGTTCTATCAACTTGATCTCCACAACTCTGGGAAAGCCTGCTCTTGTCCTAGTGCTTCTGGTGCTCTTTTGGTATGTTATGTAGTACGTCATAGTCAGAAACCAAAATAATTCAGGCCATCATAATCCTCAATGTGTGTGCTATTGAGTGAAATATAGGTTGAAGAATATTTTTGTACATTAAGGAAAGTTATGCCCTGGGTTTAGTCCATCTGCTTGGACATGCGTTGAAATATTTTGATAGACACTATTGATGCCATTGATATCTATTCTTCCCTCAGATGATTCCCTCAGCTTGGGCTTGGAGTTTGAACTTGAGTTTGAAGTACGACCAAGGAGCATTTCCGGGATTTTAGTACATGTTCAGAGAGTGAATGGGGAATACTTGAATATACATATGACACAAGGAAAGGTAAGACGTTTTAAGAAGCACTTCAGTGTCTGAGCATGACATGTCACTGTTAAGAATGGGTGGTTTCATTCATGCAGTGATCGCATATCGTTTAAATTTTAAAGGCAGAAAGTTTTTTAAATTGGATACATTAAAAGTTATAGAAAATGTGTATCATAGATGAAGTGTAAAACCCTGTTCATGTAGGAAGTCGCATTGCTGGTGCCTTCTACGGTACGCTGGTGGTTTCTACAGTACACAAAAAGTAATTGATTGAATGCTTGAATGGATCTCAGCCAGTGAAACTCACTGGCTGTAGCCATTCACATTAGGCTATGGGTGCATGGCATGTCCTAAAGCAAGTCCATGCAACAGTACAAGCCAATGGCTAGATCCTGCTCCGTCCCCCATTTCTGCGCATGTTTTCGGCTGCGCACAGTCAGATAATGGAAAGGGACTGACTGAACACAAACTCCTGCATTCAAGCTTCATACCACCAAACCAGATATGCGTAGCCCTTTGGCAATGAGCTGCAACATTTTTGTGCAGGGTCAGGCCTACAGCAAGGCCTTGTACTATTCCCACCCAAACAGAAGTCGCTGCTCACAGCCACTTTCTATCCCAATGAGCTAGTAGCCCACAGACTATGGCTATGGACTGCACCAGTCACCGTTCTACCCAACGTAGCTGCTCGTGGACTTTACTCATGCACACCAGCTTCTGTCTCTGCTAGGCATGGATATAGACTGTGGAAATATATTTTGCAAGCAAGTCTGGTGTGTGTTTGTCTCACACAAACATTATGATATGTCAGTGTGCAGAAGGCAATGGGTGCAAAACCCAGCCAATGGTCTGCAGGACTCATTGTGCTTGGCATTTGGCCGTGCACATTTGCAGTGTGCATTTTTTCTTTTTTCAGGGCTTGTGATTCCATGGTCTCGGTTTGCATTTCACATGCTTAGTGGATCTGCAACCAGCTGGGGATCCGTTTATCTTCCCCGCTCATAATCCAGTACAAATGAGGGTAAATATCATACTGTGATTACGGAAATGTAGTATCAGGTAAGCTGATACGGTACAATGTGTAGGATGGGTGGGGGCCTTAGGCCCATCCATATATATAGATCTCGGTTGTGCATTCTACACATGCCAGGAACAAATGAAAAAGAAAAGGGTCTTTACTGTTCCCCTCCTTGGACCTTGCTAGTTTTGAAGTAGGATACAAATACTATTTCAGCCAGGGTCTCGCATTTGCTCGAGTTAGAACTATTAGTGTTCTAAACTCCTAATCCGACTTTTCTTGCCACATAAATTGAAAATTGAAGTGAAGAGACACACAAGAGGAAAAAGAAGTTCGCTCGTAGTCAAACTTATTGGCAAAAGTGCAATTAACCATAACAGGGGCGATGGGCAAGGCGGTAACAACACCTCCACAAGGATGGTCAAAGGTAAACCATTTACCAATGTCATCAAAGGACTTTTGAAGGGCAATTCCACAAACGAGTTGTGGTGATGGGCGTGAGGTAGGCATGGTTAAAAGCCCAGATACAAACCAACACGTCGGAAAAACAGCACTTGCGCACTGCTATGCTCAACCTAAAAAGGGCACTGGGGAAAATGGCGCAGTCATCACTGGTCTGCAAAATGGTTTGAAATCTTCACTCTTAAACTATCAAGCTGTGTTTTCCTCAAAGTTTTTTCTGTAAGAAGTCTTTAAGAGAATTTTTAAACTTCATGTGTTCTTTTTATTTTAAGGTCATTGTGGTGGTTTATGATGGAACTAGGGAGTTTGCTACGAATGTAACACCTAGGCAGAGTCTGTGTGATGGCAGGTGGCACAGAATAACAGGTAAGTGAAAATACCTTTTATCATTTATCACACCCGCCAGCGCATGTCCCTTCCCACTCAGCCAGCTTCCTTGAACGTGTATCCCTCACTGTCTGCTCCCTTGGATGCTTTGATCAGATAATGGCATAACCACCTTCATCATTATCACATCTTAGGCTTCACGGTATTACCCTCTTAACATCTGCCAGATTGGTCCAATCCTCACTTCAGTCAGCCAACACAATGCAAAATATCCTATTGCTCAACAGGCATGTTAAACTACTGCAACGTTTACCTATCAATTCCATGGACAAGATCTACAACTTGGCCACCCGCATAATCTTAATGTGCCATCTAACTTGCCTCCCTTCATGTAGCACAGACTATCTCCACCAGCACTCCCTGCCTCCACACCTCCAAATGCTTCTGCCCATTTCCACAGTTATGGTAAGCTCATTGCACTGACACAGTACACTTGATCGCAAGATTGAAACCTTTAGTAATTCTTTCAAATTAACCTTAAAACAGTCCTACTAGGATCAAAGGCTCCTTACGTCACCCTAGGTCTTTCAGTCATCGACCTTGTTATAGTTCACCAAACCTGACTATTCTCCGTGATGTCCCAGATCAATACTTCTATTGTGGGAGAATGGGAACTTTCTGAACTTTCCCATATAAATATATCCATGTGGTGTCAACACTCTTCATCTAGGCACCATCAACTGCACCTTTTTACTTATGAACCACTAACCTTCTCTGTCGCCAGTTACTGCAAGATCTGTCCACAATTTCTAGGGAATTAAATAGATACAAAAATCAATACAGTTTAAAGAATACACTTTTGCTCAGTGTCTGGTTGACTTATATATTCCTCATATATATAATATATTCTTCTTATATAAAATATATAAATACATATATACAAACATGTATACATACATATTTACATTTGCGAAATGTGTCCATTTTCACCTAGTAATTAATTCTTGCATATTTTGGTGTCTTCTTAGACACCTTTATCATGAATATTGCAGAGGTGCACCACAAAAGCCTTTCTTTCACTGGCACTTTTCATGCACAAATGCAAATGAGGCAACACCCACTTTTGCCTTACGTTTTTTTCTCAATTTTAGTTATCAGAAACTCAAAAATGCTTCAGCTGGATGTGGACTCCGAAATAAACCAGGCGGTGGCTTCACTAAATTCTAAAGCAGAAGACTTGAAGGCGCCTGTTTTTGTTGGTGGTGTACCAGGTAGGTTTTTCTGCACATTTCACAGAATTTTAATGACATGAGACTATGCATGTGTATTTATCTCTAATGATATTTGGTTGGAGATGCCATGTCTGATTTAGAGTTTGGTGGATGGGTTACTGTATCACGACATGACGGATATCTCTGCGCTTTATACAAGTGCATTATATCTTATGGCGCTTGTAGCTAGGTGGAAGGACTATACATCACGTCATGACGGAGTAACCCACCCACCAAACTCTTAATTAGGCCCATAGTGTGAAAAGCAAATATTAAGCTGTCCATTCTAAATGCACTGTCCCTCCAGCATGGCTTATTTTCACCTGGGAAAGAAAGTTGAAAGTGACCGTAACATTTATGTTCTTTGAAGAATCGCACTGAAATATGCAGTAACGTCTAATTATTATTAAAACCACAAAAGGGATGCTCAGACCTGGATTTTGTCAAATAACCTTGACATTATTATAAATATAAGTTGGTCATTTCACTTGCAACGTAGCGGGCACATTTGGTTACAATGAGTCATGTATCAGAAATAATTGCCTGTACAAGCAATGTCCCAGAACCAATTGGGACTCCACTGTTTAGATCCATACATAAGGATACAGTGGCCCAAGAGGGGTGGTAGTTTAGTTAATTCTATCTACTTATCATGAGCTAGTCCTCAAGTAAAACACCAGGGCTAATTTGCTAATTTGTCCTCCATACTTATGTTCACAATGTAATACCCTGTTGAAACTAGAGACTTCCCAGAGATCTTGACAGTACCAGATGAGACTAGTTTATACTAGTTTATTAGGAGGGTCATTGGGCTGATTTGGAAGTGTCCAGCCATAGTCCCTTCTGTGTGTTATCTTAGGGACATTTTTGCTAAAGCAAATTAAGATATCGGCAGATTAGAATAAATTAATTGAACATTCATTTACCTAAACTTTATCATCACCAAGTGCCCGATTTACAGTTTGGCAGGCAGAATACTCTCTCGTCCAAACTCTGTGTTCACTCACCCTATTTAGAGTAGGGTGGTGGTCTGTTTGCTTTCCATAGGCAGCGCCCACATTGGCTCTCTCGATGGAAAGCTTACAGCATGGCCTGAACAGTGCTGGCTGTTGATGTAAATCATTACACTACCCAACCTAAGGTCTGAGGTATTTTTCTTTTGTCCATCATCACCATCAAAAACCTGGGAACGATGAACAAAAAACCCATTTACCCTGGGAAAAAGTTCCCACAGTGTGTGGGTCTTTAGTTATTCGTTTTTCAAAAATAAACACCCACCCCATGGGCTCAGTGGATGTAGTTGAAGGTCCAGCTCCTGATCTGATAAAAAAAATGATGCAAGTCCAATAAAACAATAATGCTTTGGGGGGTCATGAAACAATAGGCAGATATTTTTGGCATTCACCAAGACTCCAGCTTTTATCAATTTGTTTGGTCATGAAACCCTATGTTTTGAAATTCGTAGGTGTTGTTTATTATGTGGGTGTTAAATGCGTGTCTCTGTTGTTTTTTCATAGCAACTCTGTACTTTTTGTCACACAAAATCCCTAGCCCCTAGTTTGTCTTTGCTGACTACTGCACTGTAAAAACAAAGTTGGTAATCAGTGCCTCTAAAACCAAATGTGTGTGTTTTTGGGAAACAGTCAATAGCAAGCTGTAACCCTAAGGTGTACGGTCAAATCTAAACATGTAATCATTTTAGAATCTACTTAGCAGGAAAATGCATTGGGTCATTGTTGAACTTTTTTGCTTATGCAGGGTCATCCCCAATCCTTTTACCTCCTGCCTCCTATTTTGTCTGACCTGTTGCTGTTGGCTTTTGAACTCTGAGCACTTTACCACTGCTAACCAGTGCTAAAGTGCATATGCTCTCTGTGTGTAAATTGGATGTAATTGGTTTATCCGTGATTGGCATATTTGATTTACTAGTAAGTCGCTAGTAAATTGCACTAGAGGGCCTGTAAATCAAACGCTACTAGTGGGCATGCAGCACTGGTTGTGCCACCCACATAAGTAGCTCTGTAATCATGTCTCAGACCTGCCATTGCAGTGCCTGTGTGTGCAGTTTTAACTGCAAAATTCGACTTGGCAAGTTTACCCACTTGCCAGGCCTAAACCTTCCCTCTCCTTACATGTCAGACACCCCTAAGGTCGGCCCTAGGTAGCCCCAAGGGCAGGGTGCAGTATGGTTAAGGTAGGACATATAGTAATGTGTTTTATATGTCCTAACAGTGAAATATTGCTAAATTCGTTTTTCACTGTTGCAAGGACTGTCCCTCTCATAGGGTAACATGGGGGCTACCTTTAAATCTGATTAAAGTGTAGATTCCCTTTGGGAGCGGATGGGCATGTGGAGTTTGGGGTCTCTGAGCTCACAATTTAAAAATACATCTTTTAGTAAAGTTGATTTTGAGATTGTGTGTTTGAAAATACCACTTTTAGAAAGTGAGCATTTTCTTGCTTATACCATTTCTGTGACTCTGCCTGTTTGTGGATTCCCTGTCTGGGTCACTTTGACAGTAGGGCTGGTTGCACCTCACAGTAGACAGTGACCTAAAGGGAGCTGGGGTGTAGCCTGCATAGCCTTATGAGCCATCTGTGCTAGGAGGGAGGGGAGGAGTGGTCACTCACACCTGAAAGGGCTGTGCCTGCCCTCTCACAATGCAGTCTCCAACCCCCTGGTGAGTGTCTGGGGCCTGGCCTGGGCAAGGCAGGATTTCACATTCAAGAGAGACTTTGCTTTGAAGGAGGCCTACTTCAAAGGAGAAATTGGGTATAAGAAGGGCACCCAAAACCACAGACTTTAGAAACACTACTGGAAACAAGAGGCACCTCTGCCTGGAGAAGAGCTGAAGTGCTGAGGAAGAAGAGCTGCCCTCCCTGTGACTGTGCTTTGTGGAGCTATCCTGCAGTTGCTGCTTCTGCCAGAGTAAGAGGGCATAGACTGGACTTTGTGTGCCTTCCATCTTGAGAAGAAATCTGCAAGGGCTTAATTTAGAGCTTGCCTCCTGTTGTTTGAAGTCTCAGGGACAACAAAGACATCTCTCTGCCAGCACCTGGAGTCTCTGGAGAGACTCCTACTCTGCCCTGTGGTGCCCATCCAGTTCCTGGGACCCTGAAAGGAGAAGCTGGCAGGATAAAGAAAAGGAAATCCACGCACAGAGCGCCGTGTGGGGAAAAGCTTGACGCAACTCCGATCTGCAGCTGAAGAAATGACGCGCAGCCGGCTCTCCAGCTGAAAATCGACACAGACCGGAAACGCGACCGAAGAATCGACGCACGGAGCAGGAGAAACGACGTGGAGCATCGCTGACAGAGGCTGGGAGATCGGAACCCGCGCTGCGTCGTTTTCGGATCATCGTGCGGCTGGATTTCCGACTCAAGTACCGCTGGGCGTGTAAAACCAACGCAAGGACTGCCAGGACCCGAGAGTGCTGACTGGATCAACGCATCGCTCTCCTGCGGAGAGAAGAAATGACTTCCCCTGACCTGACGAAAGGAGAAACAACGCAAGGTCCAGCTCATGAGTGGAATCGACGCATTGCACGCCCTTTTTGACGCACACTCGCCCGTGCGGGGTTATTTTGGACACACCCAAGGTTCTTTTTCACGCTAAAAGTGTTAGTGTGTGTTTAAAACTACATAAAGACTCTTTTTGCATTTTTATTAATAACTTGACTTGTTGTTTTGGTCTTGGTTTGTTTAGATAAATATTTCCTATTTTTCTAAACTGGTGTTGTGTCATTTTGTAGTGTTTTCATTAAGTTACTGTGTGTGTTGGTACAAATATTTTACACCTAGCATTCTAAAGTAAAGCCTACTGCTCTGCCAAGCTGTCAAGGAGGTAAGCAAGGGTTAGCTGATGGTGATTCTCTTTTACCCTGACTAGAGTGAGGGTCCTTGCTTGTAGAGGGGGTAACCCGACTGTCAACCAAAGACCCCATTTCTAACAGTCAGCATAGCTTATGACGTGCACGCTGTTTCAGTTTATCTGATTTATAACTAAGGGCCTGATGTACGAAGCTTATTACATGGCGCAAACAGTGAAATTCGCTGTTTGCGCAATGCAAAAAGCACATTGCGATGATCATTCCCATTTTGAGAGCCGGTGACCTGGTTACCGACTCGCAAAATGGGAATGCGACTCGCAAATAGGAAGGGGTGTTCCCCTTCCTATTTGCGATTCGCATCGCGATGTAGAAGTGCTTTGTGACCGCAAACGCGGTCGCAAAGCAATTCGCAGTTAGCACCCATTTAAAAAAGGTGCTAACCCATTCGCAAAAGGGAAGGGGTCCCTATGGGACCCCTTCCCCTTTGTGAATGGCCCTGAAAACATTTTTTCAGAGCAGGCAGTGGTCCTCTGGACCACTGCCTGCTCTGAAAAAATGAAACACAAACGTTTCACTTTTTCATTTGTGTTGCAACTCGTTTTCCTTTAAGGAAAACGGGCTGCAATACAACAACAAAAAACTGCTTTATTGAAAAGCAGTCACAGACATGGTGGTCTGCTGTCTCCAGCAGGCCACCATCCCTGTGAGTGCTGCGAATCGGAAGGGGGTCGCAAATTGCGACCCACCTCATTAATATTAATGAGGTGGGTCTTTGTGACCCCCTTGTGATTCGCAGATGGTGTCAGGGACACCATCCTTCATCCGGGTTTGGGACTTGCAAATTGCAAGTCGCTCAGACTCGCAATTTGCAAGTCGCAAACTCAGAATTTCCTACATCTGGCCCTAAGTTCCATGTATATTTTGGAATTTGGAAAGTCAGTTATGAGAGTCTATGATCAAAAGGATATTTCAGCATCATTTTAGGGTGATGAAATTCTGATCCAACTAATGCTAAGTGGTCAACAACGCTCACGACAGCAAAGAGCTCTTCAACATCGTCAAGGAACTTGCCAACCCCAGGTCCTGCTCCAACGACAACTCTCCTTCGCAAGACCTCTGCGACTCCCTCTCCATCTTCTTTCACCGCAAGGTCACGGACATCCACGACAGCTTCAACACCTCGTCCCCCACAACCGCCGTGACCACTACAAACCTGATGCACCGGACCCCAGCCACACCAACCTTCTGCTTTCCTAGACCCACATCAATGATGAGGACACCATCAAAACCATGAGCAACATCTACTCCGGCTCACCCTCCGACCGCTGCCCCCACCATGTCTTCAACAAAGCAAGCCCCATCATCGCCCCCCAACTCCATATGATCATCAACAGCTCCTTCGAGACTGCCACCTTCCCGGAAAGTTGGAAGCACGCCGAAGTCAACGTCCTGCTAAAGAAACCCAAAGCAGACCCTAGAGATCTCAAGAACTACCAGCCCATCTCCCTCCTCCCCTTCCCAGCAAAGGTCATCGATAAGATCGTCAACAGCCAACTGACCCGTTTCCTGGAAGACAACAACATGCTGGACGCCTCTTAATCCAGATTCCGTAGCAACCACAGCACCGAGACTGCCCTCATCGCCGCAACTAATGACATCAGGACCATGCTTGACAAAGGCGAAACTGCGGCCCTTATCCTCCTAGACCTCTCGGCTGCCTTTGACACCGTCTGCCACCACACCCTTCGCACACGCCTCCATGACGCAGGGATCCGCCACAAAGCCCTGGACTGGATCACATCCTTCCTCTCTGGCAAAACCAGTCTGCCTCCCTCTCTTCCTTTCTGAAGCCACCAAGACTATCTGCGGCGTTCCCCAAGGATCCTCACTCAGCCCGACCCTTTTTAACATCTATATGGCACCGCTCGCCAACATCGTCCGATCCAACAACCTCAACATCATCTCCTATACCAGTGGTTCCCAAACTGTGCGCCACGGCGCCCAGGTGCGCCATCAAAACAAGACAGGGGCGCCATGAGCTGCATCATTACTGATAGCAGTGACCTAATTCTGCAGCTGCATATTAGAACTTAGATAATCCCCTCCATTAAAAAAAGTCAAAAGCCGTTTTCCTTGTTTAGAGTGCACAGCTCGTGATTGTGGAATTTCGAGTGAGAAATTGAAATACAGCAAGGAAGGGCCTTGAAGTTTAATCCTCAAACACCATCTAGTGGTAGTAGTTATAGTACACACTAGTTCTATTCACAAAAACCTGCAGGCTCAAGTTTACTAAGATTTCACACAATGTGATGAAACTTCAAATTTTGCTGTGCATTGTTGCATTAAAGAGAAAACAGAGTGCAGCACCATATATGCAAAACTTTGCATGCTGCTGGTGTCACTCCCAGATCTAGCACACAAATAGGCTGCTTTGTGCGACGCACAGCCAAACACCAGAGTGCAGAGGAGAGCATATGCTGTCTAGCATAGGATTAGTACTGGAGACATTCCCCTCAGTACAGATTTCTAAGCATAGTTTATATTGTTTCTGACTTAACCAATTATATATTTTTTTAATTAAACAACTGTTATATTTTTATGTTGTTACATCTATGATTATAATACCTTCATTGGCTTTATTCCAGTTATTTTCAGCGTGAAAAATGTAAGTACTCCTGAGGCCCGGCTCACATCCCCCCACCCACCCAAAAAAACAAAATAGCATAATGGGGAGCCGCGGCCAATAGCCAATAGGTCAAGGGAGGCGTGGGTCAAAAAAGTTTGGGAACCACTGTCCTATGCCAATGACACCCAGCTGATCCTCTCACTCACCAAGGACCCCATCACCGCCAAAACCAACCTCCACAACTGAATAAAGGCCATCGCCAACTGGATGGAGAGGAGCCGCCTGAAACTGAACTCAGACAAGACGGAGATCCTCATCCTCTACTTCAACCGCTCTGCATAGGACGACTCCTGGTGGCCGGCCACCCTAGGAACCGCACCGACACCCACCAATCATGCACGCAACTTAGGGTTCATTCTAGACTCATCGCTCACCATGACCCAGCAATTCAACACCATCTCATCTTCCTGATTCAGCACCCTCCGCATGCTCCGCAAGATCTTCAGGTGGATCCTCACTAAAACCAGTAGAACGGTCATCCAGGCCCTCATCAGCCGCAGACTGGACTACGGCAACGCTCTTTACGTGGGAACTACGGCCAACCTCCAGAAAAAACTACAAGGTATACAGAACGCCTCTGCATGCCTCATCCTCGACATCCCACGCAGCAACCACATCTCAGCCCTCCTGAGAGATCTACACTGGCTCCCCATCAACAAGAGCACCTTTAAGCTCCTCATCCACGCTCACAAAGCACTCCACAACACCGGCCCTGCCTACCTCAATGAGCGACTCACCTTCTACACTCCCAACTGTCAACTCTGCCAACCTCACCCTCGCCACCGTTCCTCGCATCCACTGAACTACAGCCAGCAGCAGATTATTCTCCCACCTCATGGCCAAGACCTGGAACTCCCTCCCCATCCACCTACGACAGACCCAGAACCTTCTGACCTTCAGGAAATGCCTTAAGACCTGGCTGATCGAGCAGTCGCACCTTCCCCGCCCACCCTTCAGCGCCTTTAGACCCTAGCGGGTGAGTAGCGTGCTCTACAAATGACTGATTGATTGATTGATTGGTTGATTGTAGAGAAGAACAAATTCTTGAAATGTCTCACGGTGGCAATAGTTCAACACATTTCATCTGTTTGAGACTGAGGCAGGAGTGTATACAACTGAAGCTCCTATGGTCTTTGTACCACTTCCTCTTTAGGTACACATTTGGTCTAAGAACATAGGGCCTGATTTAGAAATTTAGATATCCAGTCCGCCTTATTACAAGTTCCATAGGCTATAATGGAATTGTAATATGGTGGACGGGATATCTACCACATTTGTAACGGAGTAACTCCCTCCGCCAATCTCTAAATCAGGCCATTAAAGTGCTAAATGCAATGCCACAGCGCACTAAAACAATGCTTCCCAGTCAAGGGTTGATTATTTGGGGTTAGTGCCGGAAAGAATCCTAAAAAAACACATGACAGTGCTTACACATAATTAGTGGCCTTGTACATAGAGGCCCTCATTCCAACCCTGGCGGACTATGACCGCCAGGGTGGAGGGCAACGGAAGCACCGCCAACAGGCTGGCGGTGCTTCCAGGGCCATTCTGACCGCGGCGGTAAAGCCGCGGTCAGAAAAGGGGAACCGGCGGTTTCCCGCCGGTTTTCCCCTGGCCCAGGGAATCCATGGGGATTCCGACCCCCTTCCCGCCAGCCTGTTTCTGGCGGTTTACACCGCCAGAACCAGGATGGCGGGAACAGGTGTCGTGGGGCCCCTGGGGGCCCATGCCACTGGCATGGGCAGTGCAGGGGCCCCCTAACAGGGCCCCATGAAGATTTTCACTGTCTGCAAAATCGCGACGGGTGCTACTGCACCCATCGCACCCCTGCAACACCACCGGCTCCATTCGTAGCCGGCTTCTGTGTTGCAGGGGCTTTCCCGCTGGGCCGGAGGGCGGCCTTTTGGCGGTCGCCCGCCAGCCCAGCGGGAAAGCCAGAATGGCATCCGCGGTCTCCTGACCGCGGAGCAGCCATTTGGCGGTGACCTCATGGCGGGCGGCGACCGCCGCCCGCCGCGTTCAGAATGACCGCCAGAGTCTTTTCTTATTAAGTCAACCAGCAGTACAATGGTTAATAAATATTTTTTAATTAAAGTCACTCCCTCATGATTCCCCCTAGGAATAATGCATTGGTTTCAAATGCACCTGGGTACCATACCATTTCTATTTCAAATGGCAGAATTTGGGAACATAGAATACGAGTCTTAACTCTCAAGGCATTATAGTGTGTGCAAGACCTTAATCCATGACATCCATTTATTCCCATCATTCTGCAACAGTGGCTCAAGCCTATGCAGAGAGGCCAGAAGCCTATATGGTAAACATTACCTTGTGTTTGTCCTGGCATGTGGTAAAGAGATAATTTCTCTTAAAATCTATGGAATGTTTATAATATGCTGGATCAACCCCACTAGATACGCTTCTGAAGAAAAGATAGTATGATTAATACACTGGTTGAGATTTCTTGGTCTTTGATTGGATGGGTAAAGTCTTTAAGTTGGACCCCAACATTGAAGATGTATGGGGGATTGATCTACTGCACATACTAATTTGCTTCAAGGAAGTGTTATAATCTTTCCAAATGATGAGATGTGATGTCATTTTGGTAATTTAAACTACATATGAAATTCTTGATGGAAAATATGAACAATGTTGATGCACTGCAAAGAGAACAACAGTTTATTTTGTATTATGTATTTGTGTACTTAAATAGATCTTGTCATATGAGCTTTTCTAAAATGCATATGTAATATTGCGATGACAAAATTCCCCTCCAATAAAAGCAAAATATAAAAGGTGTATCCTGGCAATATCACTTTGGTTTTTTCAAGTGCCAAAACAAACTTTTTTTTATCAAGTCGAACTGACCTTGCTCAAGATCACACCCTTTACATATGCCTGTTCAATGGACTTTTATAATTCTCCTGAGAGGTGAAATATTTCACCCTGATAAAGCAGATTGCTTCATTATTTGTCCATAAGAACTTTCAATGGTAAGAGCAACATTTCAGTACACAGTGGGAGAATTTCATTCTTCTTTGTTTGAGAAATTCACTGACAAACCTTGACAAGAATAAAAGTCATTTTTGCTTCTGGAATATTTTGGAAATATCTATTATGAAGATCACCTATGTACAACCTAAATGATTTTGTCAATTTAGGTGTAACAGATATTCTTTAGACTCGAGTGTACAATGAAATTATTTCACTTATAGCGATGGCATAATTTTTATCATTCAGATGAGAAAGGCATTCAGAATAGGTTACAAATGTTAATAATTTGCTGAATGCAACTAAGTGACTCTAACAGAGTTTTATTTTTTTCCTTTTCTACCCATTAGAGTCAATGTTAGCATCAACCCTTACAACCCGTGACTCCTTCACAGGCTGCGTTCGCAACTTTTTCATTGATGGTAAAACAGTCATCTTCAGCAAAGCAGCTCTTGTCAATGGAGCAGTGAGCATCAATTCCTGCCCGGCAGCCTGAAGTGGAGTCATCATCATCATAGTCAACGCTGGGATCTTCTTCAGGATCACTGAAAAAAACCTAAAATCAGCTCATGAGCCATGTCTGAACGCCAACATTTATGTCTCACGCACCCTGAGTAGTCTGTCTTCAAACCAGTCACTGAGACTAAGGGGTTTGCAATTAGTATGACTGACGGCAAACACAAAACAAGAATCCAGTATTTTTGGAAATAACATTTTGCTTCTGCATTTCAATCCTTATGCTGTGGACTTTTAACATTTACTGTTGGTCAGTTAAAAGGCACCTAATATTTACATTGTTTGGCATTGTGCTAGAGCCACTATCACAGCAACAACACATGTAAATATTTAAAAATACTGTGTTAACATGTGGGGTACAACTTTAGACCCCAAAAGGCACTGTTTATCTCTCTTGTTTGCTTCACCATGATTGATAATGTACATTAAAGAATAAACAAGGATGCTTGAATTACCGGTGATTTTGTTTATATTACTTGACAAACTGACTAAGAATAAAATATTTTAGGTGACAAACCTATCTTGGACCACCATGAATTAGATTAAGGAACGGAGGTACAAGAAGAACAAAGTAAAATGCCGAGGACTAATATATTTGGTAAAGTGTGGAAATTAGGCTTAAACTTCCACTGCTCTAGATCCAAAGTCAACAACTTCACAATAAAACTAACCACTAGTTCACCATCTTGTTATTCAAAATACTAGCGAGAAAGAAATACAAGCTTCTGGCTGCTCCAGGACTCGCCAACATGTCTTGCACATTTCGTAAATCACAGGAAATGATGGTTTTCACGGGAGGCATATGCAGACAAAAGAAGACAGAGTTCACATAATGCTACTGCTGAATAGTTTGACTATCTTGATTTGAATATTATACCAGCCATGAGTCATTAGCGTGTTATGTTATTACCTGACATACAGGTCGTGTTTGAGATTGGACTACCAGGAATGTTCAAAATATGCTCTCTAGACTAGCCTCTGCCAAGTACATGGATGTCAGAATAACAAGTAAAAAAATAAAATCCTGTCAAAGTATCATTATCAAAGTATCAGCTAACACCATAACGTGAAAGTAAATCTATACAGGAACTTGTAGATTTATTATTCTTAACTGCACATCCACGCACCTTGAAAAATATATGTGTGTTTTCAATGTGCATTGATGTGCAATTGAAAATACCTAATCTATATTGAGCAAGTTTATATTTTTGATAGTTTTGTTATATATATATATATATATATATATATATATATATATATATATATATATATATATATATATATATGTGTGTGTGTATATATATATATCTGTATATATATATACACACACAAACACGTATACATACATATATGTTTACAGAAAAAAAACAAAGGTTACATAGATATTATAGTTAGGCTCACATTTTAAATGTACAAACCTATAGAACTTCACCTGCTATAGGTAGAGTTATTTTAAGTAACTATAACTCATGCTCTAAAGTAGCTATAATTCGCTCCCCCTATGCACAGAATTTGTATGGATAATTTTACAACAAATGTTACAGTGATATTACTAATGATGTTCTAGAGCATGTGATGAGTGCTGTAATATCTATGCATGGCGTGAGAGTGAGTTATAGTTACCGTAGGGCACAAGATGTAGTTATTTGAAGTAACTATAACAGGTGCATTTCGATGCTTTTGTAAGTTTAAAATGTGAATCTAATTGTAACATCCCTGTAACCTGTGTTTTTTTAAGTGAATTTCTATGCTTTTTTAATTCTATTTCCTAACTATAACATCCCTGGAACCTTTGTTTTTTTCAGTGAATTTCTATGTTTTTTTTTACAAAAAGTAATTTTAATTACCATACATTAACCATCCTCTGCTGCGCCCGGACTTTGGCCATGCACAGAAGTTGTTGGCTGCAGGGCTTGGCCTGCAGTCAGGCCTTGCGGCCAACCCCCTTTAACCACCTAACCCCGTGTCGTACATGCCAGGGGTTGGGTCTCAGCAGCAGTTGACCAGAAAGAACCCACTCATCAGTCACTACATGAGATAATGTGCTCGAAAAAAGCAACAATGCAAATACCTTCATCAAGGAATACAGATAACTTTTCAAGGTGGAAATGTAGACAAAAACACTTGCTTTGCCTTGACCATGCACATGAAGTTAGTGTGATTAGTACTTTACAGAAGTGGACCTTTCACTTGGGCACCTGCTTTATTTATATCTGTAAGTGCCTCATGATGAGGTTTGATTTCTGCCAAATGAGCATCATGCCAAAATAAATCCTGGCCTACGTATTTATCCATTTATCCAAGAAGAGGCCCCGTTTTGTGCAGCATGTCTACCCAACTGGAGTACTTTCTACTGAGTAATTGGTAAGTGCTACCTCATTGGATACATGTACAGTACATCTCCTACACTACAGCTGCCTAAAGGACTCTGAGGTAATGTCTCTAGTGACCTTGTGTGCTTGTAAATTTGCCAATTTTATTGTTCCTCAAGCATCTCCATCAGTTAACTTTTGAAGGTGGAACTGCAGATCAGCAGTTCCACCTTGAAAAAGATATTTTTTCTTTTTTTTTTTCTTCTTGGGGACTGCCAGGGGAGACTCAAAGCCCCGGCGGTCCCATTTGGCTCCCGTCTTCTGCGTTTTATTTACCTTAGGGCATGAGTAATAGTTATTTGAGGTAACTCTAACTATAACTGCTGAATTTCCATGGTTTTGACGCTTGAAATGTGAGCCTAACTATAACATCCCTCTAACCTTTGTTTTTTTCAGTGAGTATATATATATATCCCCAATTGGTAGTTATAGCTAGGACCATTTTATTCCATAGGCAAAGCGCTTTTTGTTTTGCAATAACTTTGGCACCGCTTGACGAATCTTCACAAAATTTTCAAAACGTGTCATTTGGTAGATAAAAAAAAAAAGGGGGGTCCCAAAACACTTTTTTCCCATTCTGTGTCAATGGGATTATTCAAATTTTTTAACACGACTACAGCCCGAACTGCTGGACAGAATTACACAAAATTTGGCAAAAAGCTAGGTCTTGGTCCACAAACCACACTTTTTGTGATTTGGTGTAAATCTGTTCAGTAGTTTTAAAGATATTACAGGACAAAAATATAGATATCTGGGCCCACAGATGCTTCTTGGATCCAACTGGCCCGTGCTGATACCTGATTGGCTGCCAACACTTCAACAAGGAAGAGTAGGCAGCCATCTTGGGACTTGGCTCCTGCCGTGTCTCAGAACAAAAGTGAAAAAAAGAAAAGGGGTCAAGGTAGGGTCACCCTAAGCCCCTAGTCTTTGTCTACAGGTCACTTGTGGACCTCCCCAAGGTGATTACACAAATATATGTAAAGGTCGCGTGCCTCCCACACCCTGGGGACCAACACCTCCCTGGGTCAGAATATTTATTTTATATGGGGAAGGCCCATGTGTTCTCCCCAAAGCCCCAGGGCCTGCCACCTCCCCGGGGCTATATAACAAGTTTGTGCAGGGGGGCCCGTGTGGCCTCCCCACACCCAGGGAACTACCACCTCCCCAGAGCAAAAGGTTTATTTTATATATGGGAGGCCCGTACCACCTCCCCCAAAACCCCGGGGACCGCCACCTCCCTGGGGCTAAACAATCAATATATGTAGGGGATGCACAGTCCCACCGCTGATCTGGGGATCGCCACTTCCCCAGGGCTGCAATAAAAGAATTAAGGGGTGGGTTGTGGATCCCCAGCCCCGGAGTCCCACCACCTCCTTGTAACTAAGTGAAATGTTGGAGGGGGTCCGCTTAGGCACCCCTCATGGGGACAATAAGGGTCCTGGGGATCACCACACCCCCGGGCCGGCTCCTGCTATGTGCCGGGGTGCCAACTCCTGGGACATAGCTGTTTGCTGTGACTTGACAGGAACTTTAACAGTTTCCGCCAAGTGACAGCAAACAGTGGTTCAAGCAAGTGAGAACTGTCAAACAGCTCTCGCTTTCTGGAGCCAGAGGTTTTCTCTGTTTCCCTGTCCGCAAGCAGGGAAACAGAGGAAAATATTGCTTTTGTAGATAAGGAGCTGCATGTTTAGCAGCTCCCTGTGTGCAAAAGCAATGTGGGCTAATGCAGGAGACAGGGAGTGAGCTGTGTCCATGTGGGCTTTGGGGCTCCCTCCACAATCCCTAACACACATTGGGTGTCCTGCAGGGCACCCAGGACTGATGGCCAGGCCCCAAGAGATGGGGACCTGGGGCAAAAATCGTCCAGGGGAGGGTGGCATATGACCCCCCCTCCCCTAACATAAAAATATATAATAAAAGGCTGGGCCCCAGAGGTTGGGGTCCTTTGGCCGATATTGGCTGGAGAGGGTGGGTACATAGCCCCCTGCCCATCAAAAAAGTATTTAAAGGCCAGACGGTTCTGGCCTAGATATTCATTTCACAGAATTTAAACCTCATCAGGATAGCAGGTGCCCCAGTTAAAGCTCCACTTCTTGAAAGGACAAATCATCCTAACCACTGGGCTTGGCGAAGGCAAAGCCACTGTGTTTACTCCAGAATTCTATATTGAAAAACGATCTAAAATCCTTTGCGGAGGTGAATGAATCTTTTATCTATTGGAGAGCAATCAGACACTCTCACACCCACTCTCACACTCAGACACTCGCACAGCTAGTCTCACACCCAGGCACACCCTCTCAAACCTATTCTCACACCCAGAGAGACAGGCCCTGCAGGGACTGGCCACAGGTCTCATGGGGCGGTGGTTGGATTAACATATAGTAAGGAAAATTAACACTTAAAGAACCTTAGAAATTCACATACAAAACCAAAGGTTACAGGGACGTTATAGTTAGGTTCTGAATTTACTCGCACAAAATCATAGAAATTCAGCAGTTATAGTTAAAGTTATTTCAAGTAACTATAACTCACGACCTATGGTAACTATAACTTGCGCCCTCGCCATGTACTGTTAATTACCCACGATATTACAGCACTCATGGCAACTTTTATAACATCAATAAAAATATCAATGAAACATTAGCAGTCAAATTATTGGAGAAAACCCTGCATGGCGGGGGTGCGAGTTATAGTTACCGTAGGTTGCAAGTTATAGTTACTTGAAATAACTATAACTGTAACGGCTGGATTTCTATGGTTTTGTGTGATTAAATTTAAGTTTTTGATGTGTTTAATTTCACACTAAATGATTGTAGGAAGTTGGTTATCTATGTAGTGTGCAATGTAAGGGCACACTATGTTGACAGTACAGACGACCCTTGTTGGTTGATAGAGGCTAAAGTAATAACCCTAAATGCTCTCTTTTGAGGTAGTGTGAGTGAGCAGTTCAGGTTTATAAGAGGGTAGTGTTAAGCATTTGTTGAACACTCACATTGTTAATAAATGGGACACCCACTCAAGAAAATACACTGTATTTGCAGAGTAACACAGTAAAGTAATCCAATTGAAAAAATATATACTGCACACGGACATTTGTCAACAACTTACAGAACTGTCCTCCTGGATTTAAGGTGAGTGGGGATCAAGGTCCATGGCAGTACCAACAGGTCACCTCGGTCGGCTCTGGGGCATCCAGTTGTAGGGGTGATTTTCAGCATCAGAAGTCCTGTTTAAGTCAATGAAAAACAGTACTGATGGAAAAAGGCTGTAAGCTGGGACCGGGGGGTCAGTCCAGTTGAACCCACAGGGGTACTCAGGTCTCTGGCACTCAGGTACACCGCTGATTCACTGAATGCAGAGAGGCTTTTTAATGTCAGGTTGTGTCTGTCAGAGGCTCACTTCTTGTATTGTTGACCTGGTGAAGAGGGGAAAACAGGGCAGCAGGGCCACTCTTGATGCTTGACTTGTGGATCTTGATGTCCTTCGAGGGCAAGTCTACCTTGGTGCTATTGGAGTCCTGATTGGAACACCAACAAGCCTTGGTTGCTACAAGGGGTCCTAAACCCGGCATGGGTGCAGACGGTCTCCAAGAGGGGTCAGCATCTCAGGACTTTGCTGAAGTGGCGAGGCTGACCTCCTGAGCTCCCCAGTCTTCTCCTGACTCTTTGTCCCACAGTGGGCCTGATGTTCAATGGGACAAAGTACCAGACTTTGCGAGCGGTGCCTGCAGATGCAGGGTAGCAACTCCTCTGCTCCAAGGGAGATCTATTCTGGTTGTTGAGGTGCTGGCAGTCCTCCAAGGGTTTGGAGACGTTGTCCAGCTCTTAGCACAGTTGGTCCCAGTGATTGTCGAAGTGCAAACAGTCTGGCAGGGCTTGGCACAAATCGCTGGTGCAGGTCTTCAATTCTCACTCTCTTGGTCCTTCTTTCTTCCTTGGTTACCAGTAGTCGAAGTCTTGACTTTTCTGCTTTCCTGTTGTCAGGGGCCCCATAACTACTAAATTTAGGGTTGTTACGTGGAGTGTAAAGTAGTGACCAATGGCCTACTTACTTTAGGGGTCACTATATCTCCTATATGACCACTTCCTGCAAGGAGTGGGCATAACCCTGTCCCAGAGTTCCTAATGTTACCACACACAAGATGGTGGAATTTTCTCCTTCCTGTTCACTTTAGGCAGGCCACCATAGGGGTGTGACTGGTCTGATAGTGTGGCAAGTCTCCTGACTATCTAATTTCCTGCCTGTCCTGGTGGTAAATGGGCCTCTGGGCAGGGGGCTCCCTCTCCCAGGTCTGGGGGAAGCCGGGTCCAATATCAAGGGTGGCAGGAACTTGGAAGTCCCTGGCCTTGGTATGCAGATTTACTAGCCATCCTGGTAGGGGAGGTGATAAGGTCCCTGGCCTTGGTATGCAGATTTACTAGCCATCCTGCTGGAGGAGGTGATAACACCTCCTGCCAAAGCAGACATTGTTTCTGAACTTTGAGAGTGCGGGCTCCCACCTCCATAGGGTCAGAAACTCCTCTGTGGTGGCAGGCGGATCTGCACTAGTCAGCCAGCACACTAGAGGACTAGTAGGGTTTCAGGGGGCACCCCAAAGGTGCCCTCTGGGTGCATGTCGTACTAAATCCAATACTGGCAGCAATATGGGTTTATTATGACTGGGTGTTTGATACCAAACACCATAGGTTTCAGTGAATTAGTTTTTATCTGCGTAACTCATTTTGACCAGTGCCCAGTACATACCTTAAGATGGCTTCACTGCTCACTTCTAATATCTAGTAATGGTACTAGACATTACAGGTCCATATCTGCTCATGCGGATATGTCCTCACAAGTGCTTCAAAGCACCCTGTCTTAGGGCTCCAAGACCTGCTGTAGGGGTGACGTACATACAGTCCATACAGTATCTTTGACAGGGCACACAGGAGTGTGCCATGTCATGTTTTTAAACATGGTTTCTACCATGTCAAGCAGCCTTTGATGGCAGCCTGTGTGTAATTTGTTTGTAGGTCCCTTAAGGTGGCATACGATGTAGTACAGCCCCTAGGGATCTTTTTTAGCACCCATGCCCTATGTAGCAGGGTACCATTTACTAGGGACTTACAGGGGTGCTAAAGTTCATGCCAATTGGGTTACAATTCGACAATATCCTATTTTAGGGAAAGAGCAATTCACTGAGGTCTGGTTAGTATGCTTCAGTGTGCAGTCAGAGGCAAAAACCAGTATCTAGTAGTTCTAAAGGGGGAAAAAACTGGATGGGGACATCAGCAAAGGAGTCCAGTTTCCTACAGTGGCGCTGTAAATCTGGAGTTACTGGCATTACTCAATGTGATGAGGGTGTTCCATCTGTAGAGTGTGGGTGTTCCCACGCATTCATCCATGAATTCTGAGGCACTTCCAGGTTTACTAACAGTCATAGACCTGGGAATTCATCAGAATTGGAGCCTTCCAACCAGAGGCGCAAAAAGGAGGAATAGCTTAATTTCTACTTGTTTCCTCTTTCTAGGTGTGATGCATTCTTCAGCACACTTAGAAAGAGGAAAATGCCTCTAAAGATTGCTTTTGTACAGGATGCTGTCCCTTACTACACAAAAACAATCCTGCCTGTAAAGCAGGAACACTTGCTTCATGGCACAAAGGTGCCTGTGTTGGTGCTAGGCTGCTAATTGTGTGCCAGTGCAGGCAGAGGACAGGAATGTGCCATGTCTTGATAGATATGGTGCATTCCTGCCCTCCCTCATTCACACAGTGTAGCAAGGTGTCTTGCTGCATTGTGCTCCATGAAAGTTTGATAAATATGGCCATAAAGTTTTAACTGGTTGGTGGGAGAGGTGAATGTGTGACCATGTATTATATGGGATAAGGCAGACCCCTGGGGTACATGATAAGTATATTGCAAGTCAACTCAGAGTCCCATAACCGTACAAAGGAACTTGACATTTGGCCTCATTCTTTTATATGGCTATTGAACTCTCCAGTGACGTGTAATATGCTGCTAATGTACGGCAGTGGGTACTTTATCTCTTATACATACTTATTTATTTTCAAGGTACAAATGTGTTGTGTGCAAAAGTATTGCCCCATTCGGTATAGATATTCAATTAACTTCAGTGGTGAGATACATTTATGGAAATGTTTCAGACATAGGCCCTCATTATGACACTGGCGGTAAATTCCACTTACCGACACACTGACGGCCACCAACATACTGCTGCGGTGGCTGTAGGAAGGTAGCCTCTTTCTAGCCTTGTTACCCCCACTTTTGGCCTGTTTGGGAGTATATGTCAGGGTGTTTTTACTGTCTCACTGGGATCCTGCTAGCCAGGGCCCCAGTGCTCATAGTGGAAACCCTATGTTGTCAGTATGTTTGATATGTGTCACTGGGATCCTGCTAGCCAGGACCCCAGTGCTCATAAGTTTGTGGCCTATATGTGTTCTCTATGTGGTGCCTAACTGTATCACTGAGGCTCTGCTAACCAGAACCTCAGTGTTTATGCCCTCTCTGCTTTTAAAATTGTCACTGCAGGCTAGTGACTAATTTTACCAATTCTGATTGGCACACTGGAACACCCTTATAATTCCCTAGTATACAGTACCTAGGTACCCAGGGTTTGGGGTTCCAGGAGATCCCTATGGGCTGCAGCATTTCCTTTGCCACCCATAGGGAGCTCAGACAATTCTTACACAGGACTGCCACTGCAGCCTGAGTGAAATAATGTCCACGTTATTTCACAGCCATTTTACACTACACTTAAGTAACTTATAAGTCACCTATATGTCTAACCCTCACTTAGTGAAGGTTAGGTACAAAGTCACTAAGTGTGAGGGCACCCTGGCACTAGCCAAGGTGCCCCCACATTGTTCAGGGCAATTTCCCCAGACTTTGTGAGTGCGGGGACACCATTACACGTCTGAACTACATATAGCTCAATACCTATGTGTAGCTTCACAATAGTAACTCCGAACATGGCCATGTCTAGGATCATGGAATTGTCACCCCAATACCATTCTGGTATTGGGGTAACAATTCCATGCATCCCCGGGGCTCCAGCATGGACCCCGGGTACTGCCAAGCTAGCTCTGTGGGGTTTTCTCTGCAGCTACCGCTGCTGCCAACCCTCAGATAGGTTTATGCCCTCCTGGGGTCTGGGCAGCCCAGTCTCAGGAAGGCAGAACAAAGGATTTCCTCTGAGAGAGGGTGTTACACCCTCACCCTTTGGAAATAGGTGTTAAGGGCTGGGGAGGAGTAGCCTTCCCCAGCCTCTGGAAATGCTTTGAAGGGTACAGATGGTGCCCTACTTGCATAAGCCAGTCTAAACTGGTTCAGGTAGCCCCCAGCCCCTGCTCTGGTGTGAAACTAGACAAAGGAGAGGGGAGTGACTACTCCCCTGTCCATCACCACCCCAGGGGTGGTACCCAGAGCTCCTCCAGTGTGTCGCAGACCTCTGCCATCTTCAATGTGGAGGTGTGAGGGCACAATGGAGATCTCTGAGTGGCCAGTGCCAGCAAGTGACATCAGAGACCCCTCCTGATAGGCTCTTACCTGGTTAGGTAGCCAATCCTCCTCTGAGTGCTATTTAGGGTATCTCCTGTGGGTTTCTCGTCAGATAACAAATGCAAGAGCTCACCAGAGTTCCTCTGCACTTCTCTCTTGGACTTCTCCCTGATGGCTTTCTCAACTGTTTCCTGGTGGTGCATGCTCTGAGGGCTGTCTGCCTTCACCCTGCACTGGAAGCCAAGCTCTTTTGCACCTTCATCTGGGGTTTAGTGGGCTCCTGCCCCCCCTGGACACTTGCGTGACTCTTCGACTTGGTCCCCTTCCTTTGCAGGTCCTCAGGTCCAGGAATCCGTCTTCAGTGCTTTGCAGTCAGTTGTTGTCTTTGCAGAATCCCCTATCTCAACTTTACTGTCTTTCTGGGGTAGTAGGGTAACTTTACTCCTACTTTTCAGGGTCTTGGGATGGGGTATTTTGGACACCCTTAGTGTTTTCTCACAGTCCCAGCGACCCTCTACACACTACAATAGGCCTGGTGTCCATTCGTGGTTCGCATTCCACTTTTGGAGTATATGGTTTGTGTTTCCCCTAGGCCTATTGTCTCCTATTGCATTCTTTTGTGTTCTACAGTGTTTGCACTACTTTTCTAACTGTTTCCTTACCTGATTTTGGTTTGTGTGTATATTTTGTGTATTTTTCTTACCTCCTAAGGGAGTATACCCTCTGAGATACCTTTGGCATATTGTCACTAAAATTAAGTACCTTTATTTTTAGTAACTCTGAGTATTGTGTTTCTTATGATATAGTGCTATATGACATAAGTGGTATAGTAGGAGCTTTGCATGTCTCCTAGTTCAGCCTAAGCTGCTCTGCTATAGCTACCTCTATCAGCCTAAGCTGCTAGAACACTTCTAATCTACTAATAAGGGATAACTGGACCTGGCACACGGTGTAGGTACCACTAGGTACCCACTATAAGCCAGGCCAGCCTCCTACAGTGGCGGATATCCGTTCACCATATTATGACACACACACACCAATCTGACAGAATACAGCCACAGACACAAATCCTCCAGCCCAAAGGTCTGTGATAAACTGGAGGTCCCAAAACCCATACCGTTAACGCCAACAAAACAACACCCATCACATTATGACCAATGAATCACCACAGCAGACATTCAACGGCGGTAAACCATTGGCGGTACGTACCGCTGTGCTCAGAATGGACACCCACATACAAAATACCACATAGGCCAATATGAAAAACTCACACCTAACACACATACACACACCACATCCACACACCCACAAAACTATAAAACACGCACCCACATTACCCACAACCCTTTACGAACAACTATTGCCACCAGAAGACTGAAAAGAAGAGCACAGAGACAACTAGACACACACACCATTTTCACCCATACACCCCTCACGCACTCCACATCACACACCCCACCACATCACCCAACACACCCTCACCAACACACATCACACAACACCCATGGCACCACAAAGGCATCCCCGTTTCACTGAGGAGGAATTAAGGGTCATGGTGGAGGAAATTGTCAGGGTACCGCCACAGCTCTTTGGAGCACTGGTACAGCAGATATCTATAGCAGGGAAGATGGGGCTATGGTGGAGAACCGTGGACAGGGTCAACCACGTGGGACAGCACCCAAGAACAAGGGACAACATGAGGAAGAGGTGGAACGACCCATGGGGGAAGGCACGTTCCATAGCAGAAAGACACCTGCTCACCATACAGAGGACTGGCGGTGGGGCCCACCTCCTCCCCCACAGCATGGGAGGAGCAGGTAATGGCAATACTTCATCCTGAGGGACTCTCTGGAGTTGCCAGAGGACTGAACACTGATAAGTCAATATTTACTACCTATACCCCCCAAAACCTGCATGCCATCTCACGCTCACACCCTCACTCCCATCACTACACCCATCCCACACACTGCACCTATACATCTCAATAATCCCAATGCCAAGCCCTGCATGCCATACCAATGCATGGACACCCCTCCCAACCCTTCATGGATACCCATCACTAAAGCATGCACAGCATAGGGAAACTAACATAACCACAATACATCACCATACACAAGCAAAAGCTGTCAGGGCAATACCAACCATAGAGTGGAAGCTAGGGAAGTACAAATGTCATACACTTGAAGCATAATACATCATTTACATCCCCACAGGTACCCCAGCCAATGTCAGTGGAGAGGAGGTGCCACCACTATCCAGTCCCCCAACAGAAGAGGCCCCCAGTGATGACAGTAACTCTGGACTTCAGGTTCTGGAGGACCTACCTGGCCCATCAGGGACCACTGGACAGCCAGTCACCCAAGCCCACTCACAGACCACCACAGAGCCTCCCCATCAGGAACCAACACCACAGCACCCACCCAGCATACCCACACCTCTGTCCCCAGGACACATCAATCAGCAGTGTGCCCACCTGTACAGGGACCCCAGTCCACACCTCACCCCCAAGACAATCAGGGACCTGGGGTCAGTGGCAGTAGGCACATCATTCAGGGGACAGAGGCACAGGCCAACAGGGACACTGGGAGGACTGCTGTTTGCCGGGGGGGCAGGACCAGGGAACCGACTCTCCAGGAGGCACTCTCCGAGATCCTGGGCGCCTACCAACATTCCCAGGATTTGACGGGCCAGATCCTAGACAAAATTCAGGAGAACAGACGGCTGCAGGAGGGACAGTATCAGGGGATCAGGGAGGACTTGCAGGCCATTAACAACACCCTGATCTCCATAGTAGGGGTGCTGGCAGACATGGCCAATATCATGAGGGAGGCAACAGCAGACCAGTGGGCCTCTACCACTAGCCACTCAACTGAACAGCCCTCCACTTCAGCTGCCACTAGTGTCCAGGGGGCCCTGCCACAGGACCTACATGCCACCAGCATCCCTCCCCTTGCAGAGTGTGAACCTCCCCGCAAACGTTCCCTGCGACCCAGACAGAAGCCAGAAACAATTGCCAAGAACACCGCCAAGAAATGAGACTCTCCTGATTGTCCCCCTTGTGTCCCACTCAGTCACCTTGTCCACCTTGACCTGCCATTGCTCCCCTTCCTAAGTCCCCTTGGACACTGCACTTGTGCTTCAAACAGACTGGAACAATACCCTGGACTTTCCTCCATCATCACCCCAGTCCATTGCACTTTTCCATCAATTTCTCAGCACTACAATAAACACCCTTGTATAAAACTCAACTACTAGCATTTCATGTATTGCAAATTTGTATTAAATGAAACAGCTACATCCATTGCAAATGAACTGTACATAGTGAGAGCATAGAATGAATGATCTGTTGCTGGCTGGAGTGATCACATCAGGACATTGTTGTCTCATCAACAACATTTGTAAAATGATAATCCATAGGTGACAGTAAGTAGAGGTAACAAGTGGGTAATGCCAGCATGCCAGCATGCCACTGCCACACGGAATACAACAATAGTCATAGAAATGTGAAGTTTCACTGTCTCACCTGTGTGTCATTGGAAGTACTGACGGATCACCAGTGTTCTGTTGTCCACATCCTCATCCTCTGCCTCCTCATCCTCACTCGCCTCAGGGTCCACAGGGGCATCTCCAGTCTCCTCCTCCTGCAGAAAAGGTACATGGCATCTGAGGGCCAGGTTGTGCAACATGCAGCATGCCACCACTATCTGGAAGACCTTCTCGGGTGAGTAGCACAGGGATCCACCTGTCAGATGGAGGCGCCTGAACTTGGTCTTCAGGAGGCCGTAGGTCCTCTCAATGATCCTTCTGCTTTACCCATTTGCCTCATTATAATGTTCTTCAGCCCTTGTCCTGGCATTCCTCAAAGGTGAGCAGCCACAATAGGTTTGAGTAGCCAGAGTCACCTGCAAGTATTAAGGGACAACATTTGGCCACACACTATCCTATTTGGCTAACAGCAGAGGCATACACTAACACACACTGGGAGGGGCCCAAGGCTCACCAATAAGCCACACCCTGTGCCTCTGTAGTTGGCCCATCACATTTAGGATGCTGCTATTCTTCCGGACAAAGGCATGATGCACCGACCCAAGATATTTAGGGGCATATTTATACTCCATTTGCACCAGAATTGCATCATTTTATTGGTGCAAATCCGGCACAAACTGAACGCCAAATTTATACTTTGGTGCTAGACCCATCTAGCGCCCAAAATATGTTGTAATTTCTTGGATGTGGGAAACCAACTTCGCTAATGAGATGCAAGGTAGGCGTTCCCCTCCAAAAAATGACCCAAACACCTGTGCGCCATAGTTATCCATCTAGGTGAAAATGGAGCACCGGAGGAAAATGGAGCTAAACAAATGACCCAAAACTGGATTTGAATCAAATTTTTACACCTGGGTCCGGGCATGGGTTAAAATGGGGCAAAAACAGCAGCCACCACCACATCAATGTGGACCCCAAAGGCAACGCAGAAGGCAGGACAGGATATTCAATACCAGGACCACCCTCATGGGCCTCAGGGAGCACAAGATCATCCAGAGGTACAGACTAAACCGACAAGCCATACACTAGCTGCTGCACAACATTGAGCCACAGTTGGCACCCAGCTTGCAGACACCCCACATCATTCCACCGGAGACCAAGCTGCTAGCTGTTCTGCACATGTTGGCAAGTGGCTCATTTCAAACCACTGATGCCCTGGTTGCTGGGATCTCACAGCCCTCATTCTCTGCCTTCCTTACCAAGATACTGGATGCCATCATCTCCCTCACACCCCGCCACATCTACTTCCCCAACACACAGCAGAATCAGCAGGAGAACAAACAGGGCTTCTATCAGAATAATGGCTTCCCGCACGTGCTTGGTGCTATAGACTGCACACATGTCTGGATTGTGCCACCTGCTGCAACCGAGCACCTATACCGCAATAGGAAGCACACACACTCCATCAATGTGCAGGCCATTGCGGATCACCAGGGATTGTTCACAAACATCATGGCAAAGTATCCTGGGAGTGTCCATGACTCATTCATCTTCCGCCACAGCACCATCAACCGCCACTTCCAGGATGAACAATATGGCAATGGCCTCCTTGTTGGTAAGTACAGAAACCTAATAACTTACACACAGCACATCAACCCTGTACGACACACCACTGTGGCCAGGAACACACTGTGGTGTGATAGTGCTAGTCATCTGTGATATCCTGACACTTGGGACACAAACACCGATGGACAACTGATGGATGCAAATAACAATCGATGCCACACTAGAGCCACACGGGACCAATCTCAAACCACACTGTGACAATGACATGGCCTTAACTGACAGTACAACTTGGAAGATGAACCTTTCAATATCACATAAGGCTACAGTCAATCCCACACACTTACAAGCAATACGTCCTGTGTAAGGGCTGTGTAATGTGTGTTGCTGAAGCTCAAACACAATGACACACATAGCATGATGACAATGACTCAAATGAAGGTGACATGGAATGATGCAGGCAGTAACAAGATCTCCCATCACTCCTGGGGTGACATTGCCAGCTAGCAATAAGGGAGTGGACTGTGCCATTAAAATATGTGGATGTGACACTAATGCAAAGTGCACACTGCTACGCATACTGATTGTGACAATTACCCATACACATAACAGATGTACAGGGAGATGGACCTCCTAACACTGAAACCATCATCCCCACAACCAAGTGAGCCAGTTCACCTGGAGCAACTTCAGGAGTGTAAGTGCACAGCTGCACATGAGCCAACTGGCTGATGGTACTAAAATAGCTTTGCAGAGAACTTGTCACACATGGGATAATTGTGCATTATGGACAGTGAACACTTCAGTCATGCCAACGTATGGAGATGTGTCCTGCATTGTCACCTAGCCAAATCACAGGGCCTCACTGTTGCATCTCACCTGCAATTACATATGTCCAATTGGATGGGATGTCCAGGCTATATAGTGCAACCATGTCACCACCACAGTTGAACCTATTGTGTGTTTGCAAGTATCATGTCACCTCCAGTGAAAGTACACGGACACATCTTCCTCACTATATAATGCATGGGAGAAACAGACTGAATAGAAAGTTTACAAATATAACACGGATACTAGCCCAATCTGCCGAACTCCAGTTTTGCCAGTCAAATAACCCAACGCAGAAAGCACATCAAAGAAGCCTAGGATCCCACACAATATCACAAACACATATGAGTCACAGACTACACAAGATAACAACTGCCATGTGACCTGACAATCACCGTGCAAACAACAAAAAAATACTTACACACTGTTTCTCTTTCAGCAGATCAGGGTTACAGAATCCAGCCATGGATCATGATCCCATTTGCCAACCCAAGCACAGCAGCAAAGGGGGCCTATAATGAGGCACATCGGAGGACACACACCATCGTTGAGCGGGCCTTTGGCATCCTGAAGTCCAGATTCAGGTGCCTGGACATCACCGGAGGCAGCCTCCTATATTCCCCAGAATTGGTCTGCAAAATCATTCTGACCTGTCCCGTCCTGCACAACATTTGTGTGAGGAGGAACATACCCCTCTACGAACCAGAACCACAAATGCCTGACGA
Source organism: Pleurodeles waltl (assembly GCF_031143425.1). Lineage (NCBI taxonomy): Eukaryota > Metazoa > Chordata > Amphibia > Caudata > Salamandridae > Pleurodeles > Pleurodeles waltl. The sequence goes on along the minus strand of NC_090444.1, from coordinate 656,859,642 downwards.
GGGGGAGGAAGAGGATGCTGGTTGGGAACATGAGGGGGACCATCTCAACACAGCTGCAGGAATGTGGTGCAAACAACAGATTGTACAGAACTTCTTTGAACTCAGATCACCATCACCACTTTGTCATCATATGTAATTAAACATCTTACTTCAGCACTAAATCATGCTCTGGGGAATTATTGATGCATCACAACGATCTCTAGGAATCAGAATCAGGGTATTAACTCACGGAGCATTGCAGGAATACAAATTTGCATACTCCAGATGCCACTTCACATTTGAGGGGTATGGATGTACAACAAACATCATACACAGCTTAAATGACATACATCCTGTCCATATCACATTTGGTCGGCAATATCATAGGTACACAGCTATGAGACACTTCCTTGTTGCCAACATGGCCCATTGCAGCATATGACACACAACTAAGACACCATCAATCCTGAGGTAGAAAAGTGCATCATACATGAGGCAGTGGATGTGCAATAGCATTGGCAACAGGAATGTATGACCAGACCATTGACAGCAGTAAGTGTGACATCAGCTATCTCTGCAAGGAGCATGTTTGATAACAAGTGCATCAAACATGGAAATGGTTAGCACAAGTGCCCCAGGTATGACAAGCGTTGCTCACAACACATGCCCTGTGCAGACCATCCCAGGTAATAACTCCGGCCACTGCCATGTGTTAAGTCCCTGACCACTCTTCTCTAGGGTGCGCTGCAAATGGACTATCAGGACTCTGAGAATCATCATCTACACTCACCCAGACTCCCATTCTCACTCCTGTGTGCTTATCTCTTCAGTATGGCATGGTATAGTTAGAGCGCATCAGTCTGCTTGGACTTCAGGTCTGAAAATGCACTGCCTGGTAGTTGGTAAAACCTGTAATCTGCTGTCCATTGCCTCCCATGTGAAAGGTCCAGTTTGTCATTTGAACTGCATGATCAACTCCAGGACTTCAGAGAGAATGAAGCTACACACATCTGTGAGCACTCTCATGTAGCCCAGCCATTAGACACTGTCCTGCCCATGTTGATGCCTGGAACTGCTTAGAGGCTACCATTTCCTGAATCTCCATGTTGTGCATGGGCCTACAAATCATTTGTGTACCAGAGTCCTTGGGGGATTGCGTAACAGTGCAGAGTACTGTACAAACTGATCTCAGTACCCACAGTGTTGTTCCTGCTTGTCCCAGTCAGACTCTGCTCACTGTGTATTTGCCTTGTCAATGTTCCTACCTGACAGAGCCTGCATCCTGTTAGCCAGACTGTCCCAGTCTTTGCGTGAACCAGAGACATTTCCTGTGGGTACATTTGCCTCATAGTTGCATACCATGACCGCTGTTTCCTCTTGGGGCATTAGGTCAGGTCGGTCTGCAATGATCCCACAAATGTATAGTACAGTTAAATTAGTTAACTAATTGTATCATGTTCTGGGACATGTATTCAAATGGGCTAATCCTGCCCTCATCCCTTGTCTGGTTTAGCATGTCTTCAAGAGTACCAAACAGTGACAGTGTGCAATGGCTGTATGCATGGATTTGGTACTGTGCCTCCAGCCCAACAAACAAGAAATGCCAATGTGTATGTAAGGACAAAACATGTTTGTGCCCTGCGATCCAGACACAGATTCACTTCTGCCGCAACCTTTTGATGGTGCGTGCGTGGTGACTAGCTGTGAGATCAATCAGCACAGAGGCATTGATGTTCCCTGGTGCAGTGGTAATATCAGAGGCCAACCTAATTACAAATGTATGGATGGTATCTGCATGATACGCCATTACTGATCACTAACGTATCTGAGCACACCAAGGTTTCCCTTTCTTCAGCCTCATGAAGTTTCTGCTGTGCCATAGCTGGCCTATTCCCATGTATGCTTTCCACTGAACTTTGGCCTTTGGTCATATCTGCTTTGAAGGAAACTATGTTGATTCAAGGTTTGGCTCCACGGGCTCATGACTAGACCTGCATGTAACTGCTTGTAACTGTGACACCATGGAGGCCAGTACTGACACAGGGTGCACATGGCCACAATCTTGAACTGGAAACCTTTGTGCAATGAACCAGTGCAAATATGGTGACACATGCAGCATGGTCTGCTGGTGCTCCACGCACAGAGGACAAACATTGGTCAGTTACATGAGTCAAACTGTGGTGTACATAACAACTATAGGATTGTCTTGGTGACTCTGTGTCACAAACACTGTACCTACGTATCATGGTCAAATGCCTGACTTGGTCAGTAGACACACAAGTGACCATGAAGTGGCAGTCAATATTTCATTACATGTGTGGGCTAACATATCTGACATGGCCATAATCAACCGTCTCCTATCAACATGTGTATAGTCAGTCATGGGAACTAATATGTCCATGATATCCAGCAAGTACACACAGCATAAGAGGCAACAGATCTTACAAACACAGATCCTGACTGTGGACCTCATTGAATGCCATCTGATGGTTATACCCGTTTGTAACACATACTTACCTGCACATTACGCCAAATGACCAGTATGCCGATCACACCAACAATTTGAACAGACAATACACACACATAAACACACAGGCCATGAGTGTATCTCATTAGCAGCGTAGCCTTGCTGTCCTCTATTGATGCAACACCTGCTCAACCTTCAAAAATCTTTTACATTTTGAAAATTTTAGCTGCTGTTGCGTCACTGAAGAGAGCCCATCCTGCCCAACAACATGAATATCATGGGCCGCAGTAGTAAGGTCTGCCACATGTGCCCAAACACTAGAACACACACTGCAGGTCAGACCATCATAATCATGTAGAGTAATAGGCTGCATCCTTGTTAAGAAACTAGTAGAATCACTCGAACACAGTGTAAGTCAGAAAATTTGGGCCCGTATTTATACTTTTTTTAGCGCCGCATTTGCGCCGCTTTTTGACGGCTAACGGCGCAAACCTACAAAATACAATGGTATTTTGCAAGTTTGCGCCGTTTTTGCGTCAAAAAACGACGCAAATGCGGCGCAAAAAAAAGTATAAATACGGGCCTTGACGTCAAAAATAGACGAATATGTGTCAGATTTTGATGCACATACGTTAAAAAATTACACTTGCACACATTAACCACCAATTGGTCCCTAGGGTGATTTCCACCAACGCACACCAGGCATGCGGTCAACCATTGCTAATCTATTGAACCTTGAATACATGTGGATTTTCACGCATATGCGTCAGACTTTATTGACGCAAACCCCATTAGCGTAATTAAATTTTGACGCAATACAACAACAAAAAGGATGCAAATGAGACAGGAAGTGATGTAATAGGATATCCTGTTTCCTGAAATGGTACAGTGGATGTACTTTCACTTTCACTTTGCAGTCTCAGATTATTCTAGACTGTGTGGCTGTGTTTTGAGTTGTCTATGTGTGGAAATTGTGAATTTGTCCCCTGTGTGCCCCCTATATTGTATTTTTGTGTTTTTGTAAGTGTCTCTGGTGTAAGTGTACATCTGTAATTTATTGTATTTGTATTTGTCTTTGTACTGTTGGGAGTTTGTTTGTGGGTAGCATTAGTTGGGGTAGTGTTGGGCTGTCTGGGTGTTATATAAGTTTCCTTTTACAATCCTTCTTTCCCTGTATCTCCCTCTTTCACCTGTCCTTTTACTGTTAGAAATGTTGCGTAGGCCACGTCTGGGGAGAATGGGTGAGGAGGAGCTGGGTGGTTTCATTTGGCTAGTGTGTTACTTCCTCCCCCTGATGTTAGAGACTGGTGGCAGGGTAATACAGGGGTATCATACGGAGGCGGGGAAGCTCAGGTGGTCCAAGGTGCTGCATCACCTGAAGCGTGTCTACAACAGCCAGCGCAATGACCACCAGATCAAGCATAGCTGTGCTGACCTTGTTGCCAGGGAGCAAGACCTGCTGGACCACCCGGGTGTTATGATTGATGGCTCTGTTGGTGGGTACAATGCAGACGAAGGTGCACATTTAAATGCTCTGTACTGACAGTAGCAGACTTGTTGATATGCAGCATGCAATGTTTGGGGACATGTGGAATGCAAGTAAAACATTTAGCCCCTGATTCATAATTATTTTTACACCGTATTACCGTCATTGGTTGACGCAAAAGTTGCACAAACTTACAAAACACAACTTGATTTTGTCAATTAGTGCTGCTGTGACATCAATTGATGATGGTAATGCGTCTCAAAGTAATGGTTTCTTCATGGTCTGTGAGTGTACCTGGAATGAGATGTGTTTCACATCCCATACCAAGTAATGAATGTAGTCCACAATATTTCAAATACATGTCAGAACTGTATTCATGGACATATTTACAAAGTTCTCCCTATCCTCTGGAAAAATCCCAGGCAGATGCATCTACTTGGTCTGTGCAGCATTTACATTACAATTTGATGGCAAAGGAATGTACATGGGCAAAAAGCTAAATGCTTGCTGCTACTTTCCGTAGCTGTAGTGTAAAACATGAATCAAATGCTACACATTGAAGGATAAAATATAAGTACTAGGCCTCTGTTCACTGTTTGTGTGTGTTCAAATTTGCATTGGGAACAATTGCTGGGGCAGAGCTGATGCATTCGCCATCTGTGTAACTTAATAGCCATGCCATTCTCATGAGTCTATGGGTCATCATGGATACCTGAACTTTGTGAATGCATGGTCACAATTTCTTACTTGCATGATGTTGTGCAAGTGACCCCTGCCACTTCCATCATACATATTAAGTGAGGAAATAGTTTGCTAGGTTACTTTTGGTACACCCCTGCTGAACTAGTGCAGCATATGTACAATGGTAAACTTCACAGTATGGAGGGTATCACAGACATGAGTGTATGCTAAGATCAGCAGGCCAGCATTCCTGACACTGCAGCCATTCCGAAGGGGCATAAAAATAGAGACCTCCCTGATCAAGATTGCCGCTGTAGGACATTTGCTAAACCATGTTTCAATTATGGGACAGTGTCAGTTACTTGTATACCCACAGATAACCCAACTTGGCAAATGTGAGATGATGGATGTGGCTAACTGTGATTTGCAATTCCTGATTTAGGTACAAAGGGCAATGCGTAAAACTTTTCTGGTGCTATGATTACCGCTGTGCCTCTGCATTCTGAAACGGATGATACACATAGGCAGTTTCAGCATATAATTCTATGTCATCTAGATGTAGATAATTGGCCAATTCATGTCTAGCTTATGATTGTCATCATGTAACACACAGGATCCCTGCCATCATGGTGTCATAGGGGGCATATACGGCTCTGGGTACACTGGCAATGTTGCATGTGTAACCTACAGACAACACAGGCAGACATATTGTGGACCACAGTAAGCATAATAAATCACAATCCAAACGCAACCCACATGAGCAAGACACAGTAACTGATTGTCCCTTGATGCACAAGCCTCAAACCCTGAGTGATTTGTACAGCAGTGCACCAGGAATGTGGCTTTGCATGTATCTCATGACAACAAATGGAGAAATGGAGTACCCTCTATTAATGATTCTGCACCTAATGGAGTCATCATGTTTGCCACCACATAATTGTTAGGCCCACTTCATGTGTGCGTATGTGTGTGTATTACTCACTGGAGTGACAGAGTTTATACAGGTCTGCAGTGGTATGTCTGTTGGGGTGTATACATGGCTGAGGTGCAGCATTACCATGTACAATGTCACACACAGTGAGTTTTTTTTTCCAAGTGTTGTACAGTGCGCAGACATTGATCACATTTCATCCTTCCATGTTTTACAGGTGGACCAGCCCCCTACACAGTCGGAGAAGTGGCTCGATTTGTGGACCCAGACACATACAGTAAGTGTTGATATGTTAGTTCTGTGTTGTGTTTGCAGCTGTTGTGTGATTGACTCCTGTGTGTCAGACACATAGCAAGGTATGATGTGCTGGAACATGATCTGATATGTGACTTGACTGGAGTGTGACGGGAATCTAGTGCTGCGCTGTAGGCATGGGCAGGTGAACAGGGTGATATTTGTTGCTACATCTCTGCCAAAATAAGTTTTGGAGCTAGCCATTTTAATGATTCCGTCAGCAAGTCATACCCTTAGTGACACAGACCTATGATGCCGAAGTATTACCCACAGACTTGACCCTCCCAGTTTACTGATGAACATGTAGGACTGTATGTTTCACTTCCTATCAGCACCTAGCTTCACATGTCGTGCTACGTTTATGTGGCACTTGAGTAGAATGTCATAGGTGTACATGCAGCTCAAACCCAGATGGGTGCCTGCATCTATGTGCTTGTGTTTTTGAAGGTCTTAATGATATCCAATGATTTGGACAATTTTCTGTAACTGGGGACATAACTGTGGATGTGATTGTCCAATTTTTGTGTCTATCCTAGTTGGTAGCCCTGCTTACCTGTGGTGGACTGACTAAACCCATGGACAGCTGTCCACAGATCCATGGCTGTCCTTGCTGTTTGAAAGTATGTTTTGCATGTCCATCACCCCCAGAAGCACAGGTTAGGCTTATGAAATATGTGTACCTAGGTGTGAGGATCCCAGTGTAGGAGACAGACATGTAATCCCAACAAATATTTCTTCCAACCTAGGATACCCCCTCATGCTTAGCAAATGCATACCGTCCTGCGAATTCCATATAGCAGTCACAGATGACGTGGCCTTTGACTGTTATCCATAAGTCAGTAATTAGTTGGCCTGTCACATGTGGACTACTTGCAACATTTGTTGTGTGACTAATAGGCCAAACTATGATGCCTAGATCATTTATGTGGATACACACCTTTTAGAGCATTGCTGTGCTGTTAGATAGGAGATGTGTAGGCTGCGTTCGCATGTAATTCCTCATGGACAATCTATGATCTGCACTGTAATTTGTACAGTTTAAGCGGGTTTGAGGAAGTGTTTGAATGTCATCAGTGGATGTATCACACAATGATGGAACTAATGTTTGGCTTCCTCTCTTCTTTACAGCTGCCAACATAGATGCCACACAGATTGCCCAATTCCAGAGAAGGGCAATGCTTTACCACCACATTCTGGAGGTTGAGTGTGGGGTCCACAATATGGCACGGCGTCATCACCATGAGAGAGCCACAGGGGTCTGGAGGGCATTTTCCCAAGAGGGGATATCTGTGTTCACAACAGCTGCCACCACCAGCACCACCACCCAAGTGGCACCAATGATGGCAACCAGCATTGCAGGTCCCTCAGCCTCGTCTGCTCCTGGTCCACTGACAGCAGCTCCTGCACCTCCACCTCCAGAAATGGCACCAGCACAACCAGCCACTAGTGGCACACAGGCCAACCCTGCTGCAGTCATTGACAATGGGGAGTGGCAGGACATGCGCCATGACAGACAACGGATGTTGAGCAGGATGGACAGGCTGCAGCAGGAGGTGGCCCAAAATAGCAGGCGACTGCGTGCAATCAAGAGGATCCTGCAGAGGGCAAATCTCTGACTCTTGGCCCCTGAGCCATGATTCCCTCCTAGCCCTCCTCTTTCCTGATTTTCAAATTTTGTGGGTTTAGGGAGCATAGTGTTAGGTTAGTATAGGCTGTTAGTTTAGTTAGTATAAGTGGGTTAGGGTAGGGGTATAATATTGTTAGATGTGTCGTTTTTTGTGGGTAGGGGATGATGTTGGGGTTTTTGTGTTTAAAAAATCAAAAAAACAAAAGAAATATATATATATTTTTTTTAAATACAAAAAAATATATATTTGCTTAGGATAGGATAGTATGTGTTTATGTTAGAATATGTTGTCCTCCATGTGTCCCGTCATATAAGGGGGGTGGAGTGTTGATGTTTAGAGTGTTTAGTTAAATGTGATAAGTAAGTTTAGCTTAATTTAGTTAGGGCCAGTTGTGGGTAGTGTGTAGTTAGGATAGGTTAGGTTAGATAAGGTGTTTCCCCTAGTTATTTTATCCTTTTTTACTGCTAAATAAATATGTAGGTACTCCTTTGCAGTATGTGTCATCTGCTTGGGGATCAGGGCCTTGGCATGGGTGAACAATGTTAATTTAGTATTAACATTTGTGTTACATCCTGCATACAAATCCTATGATTGACATTGTTATTCCCAATTCCAATTGAGCTGTCACATTGGCAGCTACAACAAAGGAACTTCTCATCGCATCTGCCATCCTTTGCAGCCACCACTCAAGGTTACTAGGGTTACCACTGTGCTGTTTAGTTTGGATGTGTGTTTTCAATCTGTCATCGTTGGAGACCTGATTTGGAATCTTGGGCAATGTGGTACGTCTGTCTGCAGCCTGATGTTCATGTGAACCCTGATAAGGTGAGTGATGGTATAATCTTATGTAGTATTGTATTCATTACTCACACCTATCATGTCTTACATAGGATTTCCAGGACAAATTTTTATCCATACACTCATACACATCCATTCCTGCTGTATGGTGTGTGTGTGATGAAAGTATATAGTCAGATGTCACATACATAAAGACTGTTTTGAAGGGATTTTGGAACACATTGATTTTCACCTTGAACATCCCTTGAAGCCGAGTGTTTCTGACCAACACAGCATTATACAGTTATATTCCTATTTACTACAGAAATGACCCTCATGAAGCGCAGATGATGATACCATCCAGACCCCAGTGCATAGTTATCAGCCCACATTGTTTCAACACTGTTGTATTGACATTGTATAGCCCTTGACATGTGACATACATCACTCTTCTCCTACACAGTTGATGTGTCACATTACACAGAGACAATATGGTTGTGTAAGTGCTATTTATTGTAAAGTGCTGTAGTGCAATATTTACAAAGTCCAGGATTGTGAATCCATTAGTGTGACGCATTTGATTGTGATAGTGCAATGGTGCAATGTGACATACCATTGGGCATGGTGGGGTGAAGTATCATACAGTGCAGAGGAACAAAAATTGCCAATGAGGTAGTGAGAGACAATCACAGAGCATAGTGTCAAGTTAAACAGTGGGCTGGAGAACGGTGCATGTGAGCAGCTGTTGCAAGACTGGCATGTTAACAAGCACAGGACCTAGATTGTAATTAGCCATTTGGTATGGAGTTCGGCTACCGGGTACTCTTACGGGTGAATGTGATCTGTTCCACGTCTTCTTCTTCTGATGTGTGTGTTGTCTCCTCTGCCCTTGGTGGTGGTCGGTTTGAAGGGGTGACACACACTTCAGTGTTTGAAGACGTGGAGTCAGTAATCCCGGTAGCTGCCAACTGTGGAACAATGTAGGGCATTACTGCAGCAAGTAGAAGCTGCTGGTTCTTGAGAATAGCAGCCACATCACTGTGGTAGGCAGCCAGGTCGGCCCTGAGGGGCTCAATATTACATTTGTGCACGCGTTGAGAAGTATGTTGTTGGAGGTGTTGTGTCAACTCTCTTACAGCTGTGCTGATTTCCTTCAAACTTTTGTCAAGTTCATGCATGATTGTAGTTAGCCCTTGCATGGCTGCTGCCTGTTCTGCAGTTGACATCATGCACGAATGCACCCCCTCTAGGCTGGCGGCCATATTTTGCATACCCACCGCACCTCCCTGGCCAGCTCCTGCTGTACTCCAACTACACTCCTCTCAAAGCTGGTGCCAGTGTCCTCAGAGTCCACATCTGGGTTGGAGCTGGCAGGTCGTACAATTGGTGTGATGGGGGGGTCCTCTGTGATGGCTGCTACTTCTGTGCTCCTCCTTGTGACTGAAGGTGGGGTCAGGAGGGTTCCAAAGACATCATGGAGGGTCTGCTGACTGAAGTTTGTCAGCTCGTCATCCATGTCATCAGGGAGGTCCAGGACAGGCATATCACCTGGAGAGCCAGCATCCTCTGAAATGGGATAGGGCACAATTAGTGTGTCTGTGTTGTGGCATTTGTAATGTGACATGCCTGAGCTCCTGTTAGTTGCACATTGTGATCTTGGTTCCTGTTCATTGTTCCTGTCATTAAGATTAGCAGTCTCCCAGTCCTATGCCCCACCTGCATGTCACATGTAGTGTGGGCAGTTTGGTGAAATGTGTGCCTCACATCCTCTAGGTGTATGTTCTGGCCAAGTTGTAGGTTGCCACCTCTTGTCCTACTTAACCCTCCGTCTGCTTCCATTATCATGGTGTGGCCTTGCAATGGCTGTGGGTGTTCTGATGGTACTTCCACCACACTTCACAATCTGGAAGTGACCCAGTCTCTGATATTTCACATCCACCTATATGTTGTTGAGACCTAGCATGTACTATGTATAGCATTGGCATGGTACAATACAGGTGTCAGCATTGGTAGTGTGTATTGCTGATGTTGGGCAATGTGTGCTACATTGGATTGCACTGATGGTCCTAGTAGTGTTCCATTTGCTCTTCTGACTTTGCGGGCGTGTTTCACTTGCTACACACATATGTCCTCCCACTCAATGCTGTTGTCTTGGAAGTTTGAGAGTTGAGATGTTGAAAGGTGACATTGCAGCTATTGTGACGCAGGCACAGGGTAGATCCTGGAATGGGCAGCATTGGTGTGACATTACTGCTGTGTAATTCATCATGTCAGTGGCAATACCTGATGTTTCTTGCACCTATGGACATGTGCATTTGACATGAGCTACACTTGTTTAGGAATTGAAGGGGATTGATCAGATTGTCATCCTGATACCTAATTTTGAGTGTGTTTGTTCCACTGGCACCTAACTGTTTTTTCAAAATTGACCTGCACACATAGCACAAGGGGAATGGGCTGTGCAGGGTGAGTCAGGGGCACAGCACACCACTACACCTACAACCTTAGCATGGGGGTACACCGCCATGCCAAGGCTGCTGGTGATACAGTAGCAAACTAGGAGAGTAGGGTGGAACGTACAAATGGGCTGCCTTCACAGGACTGCATGTATTGTGAGGATGTGAACACAGGGACAGTGCCAGTACCAGGCCATTGTCTCAAGCGGCATTCACAGTCAAATGTTGTGAATGGTGGATGGCGCTTGAGGCGATGGCCTGGTCCTGGGCATTGTCCCCGTGTTCACATCCAGCCAATACCAGCTGTCCTGTGACGGCAGCCCAGTTGTCCGTTGTACCCTACCCTCCTGGTCTGCTACCGTATCTCCAGCAGCCTTTGCATGGCGGTGTACCCCCATGCAAAGGTTGTTGGTGTTGTGCTGTGCTGTGCCCCTGAATGTCCCTGCACTGCCCATGCACCCATGCCGTGCCCCTTTGCCCTTTCCAGTGGCTGATTTCCATGGCTGACATACATTGCGTAGTAGGCATGTACCTCCCCTGCTTGCAATTACATTTAGGCATTTTTGTCCCCCATGCAACTTACCCGGCATCTGTGTAGCTTCCTGGAAGTCTGCGCTTTCCACTCCTGCAATCCCTGTGACAATCTGTTCTGGGATGACGGCTGCAACCATCTTCTCCATGTCATCCAGGTCCTCCTGCGGGGCTGGACTCCCACCTCCAGTCTGCAGTGCTGCGGCCCTGTTCCTGACCATTTTCTCTTTGGTCCTGCGCTTGCAGTCATGCCAGCATTTCTTCAGGTCAGTGACTGTTCTCCTGACCTCTGCCACACTGTTTACCTTGTCGGCAATTTGTCACCAAATTGCCTCTCTCCTCCCAATTGGCAATTTGGAGGTGACGAAGAGTTGATGCTGATGCTCCGTCACCTCCCTGACAAGTATTTCCTGCTCCTCTGCACTGAAGCAACACTTCCTTTTTTTCTTCTGTCTCCCCTGGATGTTGTTTGGGTCCTTCTGGCTCGGTCCTGCTAAGTTGGGGTCTCCCTGGGGTGTCTCCTGTCTTCTGGTATCCATTTTGGTGCTCCTTGGTCATTTTGCCAAAATTGTGCCGCTTTTTGACGTTATTGCGGGTAAAAATGGCACATATCAGGTTTACGATGTTTTTTCTGTCTTAAACTGGATTTGAGTAATTTTCCCCACATTAACGTCGTTTTGCTTTATGAGGCGGCGCAATGTTTAGAGCCAGAAAAATGACTTTAACAGGTTCTTGGCGCCACCGTGCGTCAAAGTATAAATTTGACACACAAGTGGCGCTGAGAAATGACGTTAAGCCGCGCTACAATTTTTGATGCAAAACTGCGCTACCGCAGTGCTGCATCAAAAAGTATAAATATGGGCCTTAGCATTGACGTGGGAGATGTACTGGTCTGCACATTCAGAGCAGTTGGGTACTCAAAATAGAGGTAAACATCCATTACCATGCCAAGGACTCTTCCGTCCCAACAACGGCCTAAACTTATTTTCTCCCACACAAATCTTTGAGCACACCCTTGTCGGAAGGGCCTGGTGCATTCTCAATTTCAGTGGTCTAGGATGTATGAGCTACAGTCCATACTGTTGTTCCACCATAAATATCACCAAACTCTTCATCATTGTCAAAAGACTCATGTCCTCCCTGTGTGTCGCCAAGGATACCTTACTCGTTTCTGTCACACAGACCACCATTCTTGTCCCTGGTGGTTAAACCAGTCTTCCCCTCATCTACTGCCTTATAATATCCCTCAATATGGTTTGGTGTCCTTGCTTTACCTCCTTTAGTCTACCTCTTCACTCCTTCTCATCTTTTGAAAAGGTCTAAAACTCCTTGTCCGCAGAAACATCTCTCCTCCTTTTCCCCAAAACTTCTTCAACAAGTTCTTTAACTGAAGGCTTCATACCTTCGACTATATACCTTCGAATGATCTACTCATTCATCACAGAAGATGACAAACCCATACTTGTCTTCTGCTCATCCACCATTCAAAACACACTTTCTCTCATATATCTTGCCATAAATAGTCTACAACCTTTTAACTTTCCGCAAATACCTAATACTGCTCAGACAGCTGTAGACTATGGGGATACCTTTCCTCATCAAACTCAAAAGTGACAGTTATCCCACCTTGGAATGACATCACTTCCGTTACCGGGAGTTCCAGCCCCCCGAAAGGCCTAGCCCGGCACTGACATAGGTGTAGGTGGGCCAGGTTTGGTTGTGAATTGTGTATAGGTCTATGGAATGTGTAAAAGTGTAGCCATTACAGGACGTCAGGGCCTGTTCAGGTCGTCATGGCCGTGTGCTGGTTCTGTGTCTCCTCACAGGGAGGAGCAGTGGAAATACACAGCCCACCCACCCATTGCTGCTTAACCCAAAGGGGCTGTTCAAAATGTGACCATGCAGCATGGGTACAGACTGGATCAACAAGGGTGTAGCCTGTCTTACAGCTAGACATTTAAAAATCACAAGTCATAGTTGTCTTGGGGGGAAACTGTCGGTAAGGGGCTACTAAGTGAGATCCGCCCACCCATGAGGTGGGGTTTCATGTCGATAGGCATTTTGTAGAGGAGTTGCTGCCCACTGCCCCTATTATTTTATCTGGCCTGCTTGTTACTGCTTACTTCTAAAAATGAACTTTCAACCTCTGTTTTTTAATGCTTTTCACAGGGCTCATATGTGATTAGCAGATGTCATAGTATAAAGTAGCAGCCCTGGTTGACACAACCAATGATTGAAGCATCCCAATGTTATGAAAATGTAACTCTAAAGCATAATATATTTCTGATCCCACCCCTCCACAAAGCCTGTGCATAATTAGCATATTGTAGCAAGTATAAAAGCCCCCCTCATGGATCATACATACAACCATTTCACAGCCCTCGTTTTGAACTACATATTTTAAATTTGCGGAGACCAGGGATACCCAGACCATCAAGGATAACAAATATGAAGGGCAGAGCGCAAAGTGGTGATGCAAACCAGCTTCTACTTAAGGTAAATAACTATCACACGTTTTTATACATACAATGTAGTTTCTCTCTACTACTGTCTTCAGCCCTTTCCCTATGCCACCCAAAGTGTAATGCGTGTGTATTGTACTTCGAACAGTATTATCTGAGGCCTGTGTATAAGTTTTGTAGAAGTCAATGTTTAATTTGAGAAGGGAGGATGAGGGCAAAGGCCTGTATGTGTAGAGGCAAACAGAATTTTAAAGCCATAAACTATTGGACATATGGAAAAACTAGAAGGACTAAACTAAAAATTTTATTTAAGCAAACACATAGGCCCTCATTCCAACCCTGGCGGTCATGGACCGCCAGGGTGGAGGGACACGGAAGCACCGCCAACAGGCTGGCGGTGCTTCAGTGCCCATTCTGACCGCGGCGGTAAAGCCGCCGTCAGAAAAGGGGATCCGGCGTTTCCCGCCGGATTACCCCTGGCTGGGCTGAATCTCCATGGCGGCGCTGCAATTCCGACCCCCTTCCCGCCATCCTGTTTCTGGCGGTTTTTACCGCCAGGAACAGGATGGCGGGAACGGGTGTCGTGGGGCCCCTGGGGGCCCCTGCACTGCCCATGCCACTGGCATGGGCAGTGCAGGGGCCCCCTAACAGGGCCCCAGCATGATTTTCACTGTCTGCTAAGCAGACAGTGAAAATTGCGACGGGTGCAACTGCACCCGTCGCACCCCTGCAACACCGCCGGCTCCATTCGGAGCCGGCTTCATTGTTGCAGGGCCTTTCCCGCTGGGCCGGCGGGTGCTCCTTTGGCGGGCGCCCGCCGGCCCAGCGGGAAAGCCAGAATGGCCTCCGCGGTCTTTTGACCGCGGAGCGGGCAAATGGCGGTGACCGCATGGCGGGTGGCGAATGACCGCCATAGTGTTGGGTTGGGTTGGGACGGGCCACTTACCTGAAAAGTAGGATGTTGTTGACAGAGTGATAGTAGAGTCAGTGCACTCACCTTCCTTGAAACTGAATCTCTCTTTCTGATATGGGCACGGGAGTGGTAGAAGAACACCGGGATGCTCCAACACTTTTCTTGGATTATAATAATTGTTGGCACAATTGCAAACACTGCATTACTAAAAACCCAAACTGAGTACCATTACAATAAGTATTGCGACACGAGGGCTGGCTTCACAGAGATTCACTGTTGCACACTACAATTAGAACTGTGGTTGCACTTATCATGCACAAGAAAGACAAACAAGGGCATTAAATATATCACATATAACTTTCCTGCATGCATAGGGTTAAACTAAAAGGAACAAAACAATTCAAGAAATACAAATGTCCAGTCTGGGTTTAAACAGTTAAGGTGGCACAGTTTGGTTTGGTTTCACTGTGTGTGTAAAAAACCCTTCAAAAGCAAATTCCTCAAACCTGAAACACAGGCATGAATGACACAATTTAAATCAAAGAGTTAGGCTTTTAGAGAAAGAAAAGTCACATAAATGCTCTTTTAAAATTGCACTGTCACTTTTTATAGTACTTGAGCTCAAGCAGATTTCCTGAAGCACATTTAGGCAAGTAACTACAATAATAATGTAGAATGTTCAGAAATGTATTTGTCTCTTCAAGATAAGCACTGCCCAAATACGAGGTTTGAAATACACCAGCTGTTTCAGGAAAGCGCAGTGCTCAAAGAACAAACTCCCTGGAGAATACTAGTCACTTAGCTGCAGCCTTTTCCGGAGCGCTGGAGAAATGCCTGGTGTCAGCTGGTACAGAAACGAAGAAAATAATTGCCTCAAAAGTCTGAATATGAGGACGACACAGGGGCTAGACTGCCAAATCAGATGCAGAGATCAAGAAGCAAAACAACCAAGCAGGGGAGGCATGCTTCACTCTGCTATTTATAGCCAATCAGGAAAGCAGTTGAGTTTCCACATGTGGTTGAGTCACCACACCCAATAAGAAGCATATGTCTACACCACACCCAATTATAAGCACATGTCTACACCTGCTCACATTAGCAAACAAGCATTGGTAAAACAAGCATTGATAAAACCAATTGTGTAACGCAGAATATTATGTTTACTTAGAAATATGATATAACCCTAATCCCTGGGGATGCTGACACATAGGATGGCAGTGCTCATCAGCACAGAATTACAGAAAAGACATTAATAACATGACAAAACATAAATAAAAAAAGTAATTTTAAAGCCTGTGTGGTGTATATTAATTAAAAACCTTTCTCACATCACCTACTCCGTATCTTTACTTTCAGAGATATTTAATATTTTATAACATTGCTATGCAGTTTAGGTAATCACAATTTTATTATTCTGGTGGATTTTTTCCTAATCAAGATTATCTATCTGTTGAAGGGCTCACCCCAATACCCCACCCCAGCCTTAAACCCTTCCACTTACCTTACACAGTACAGCAGAGCTGGAACAGGATTGTGAACAGTGGTTTGTAGCTAGTGTGGTCCCAGAATTATGATGCTGTGGTTCCAGAGGTGTAGGGTTCCTGGGGCCGGGGCATGAGCTTAAAGCTCAGTGCTCACCATGCCCAACGATGTTCAGGGCAGGGGGCGCCAAGCGGGAGGCTAGCACCTGCTGTCCCACTCCCCAGACCCAAAGATGCTTTTATAGGGGGGCACAGGGCATGAGCTTTGCGCTCATTGCTCCCCAGGTCCAACGATGTTCAGGGCAGGGGATGCTGAGCGCAAGGCACATGCCCTCTTGCCCACTCCCTATGACCAAGGATGTTTAGGGCAGGGGCGCAGGGCGCACGCTTAGTGCTCCGTGCTCCCCAGGCCCAACGATGTTCAGGGCAGGGGGGGCGCCAAGCGTGAGGCATGCATCCTGCTGCCCAGGCCCAAAAGATGTTTAGTTCAGGGGCGCAGGGCGTGAGCTTCACGCTCTCTGGACAACTCACCAGAACAAAAGATGTTTAGGGCAGGGGGGCCAGGGCACGAGCTTTGAGCTCAGCATTCCCCAGGCCCAACGATGTTCAGGGCAGGAGGGCACTGAGCGGGAGGCTTGTGTCCTCTGGTCCACTCCACAGGACCAAATATGTTTAGGGCAGGGGTGCACCAAGCGCAAGGCTCACGCTCTGTGGCCTGATGCCCAGGACCAAAAGATGTTTAGGGTAGGGGTTGCAAAGCAGAAGCTGCATGCTTGGCACTCCCAAGGCACAAAGATGTTCAGGGCAGGGGGCCCAGGGTGTGAGCTTCACACCCTTTGTCCTGCTCTCCAGGCCCTGCAGGTCTTCAGGGAAGGGGGCGCCGAGCACAAGGCTCTGGTCCCCTGCCCACTCCCCAGGCCCCACAGCTCTTCAGGGCAGGAGGAGTGAAGTGCGAGGCTCGTGCCCTGTGTCCTGCTCCCCACTGGTCCCACTGCTCTTAATTGGTTGTTGTGTTATGGTTTAGCAGTATATTATGCTTGACTAGTAGATAATTTAAAATGAGTGGTTGGCAGGTAATTAAAAAATGTGACACAAAATCAGTTACTGTCTAAAGTCATCTGTGATTGTTAAAGTTGTTTTTTAAAGCTAATTTGTCTCTTCTGTGTGCACGACCTCTCAGAGTTAACGTGGAGTCTCAAGGAAGCGGCTTTCTTTCAGCAAGGTAAAGCTATTTAGAGCTTAACATTGCAGTGATGTATGTCAACCTGCCAACCTCAACAATGTAGTCTTATTTGTTATTGTGTTTATTTTTCAAAAAATGTTTCCCTGTGTATGTGTCCTTTTTATACAGGAATTGACGCCAAAGTACAGCTGGCAGAGAACGCGCTACAGCAAATCCCAGAGGCTCAAGACGTTGCGCCCATAGTGCAGCAGGATACAACTCTTGCAGGTAAATAAAATGGTCACTTGTGTAAACACTATGTGAACATCAACCCTGACAGCCCAAAAAACCCAGCAAGACCCTACAGGGGGGATCCACAGAGAACATGCCTAGTTCATGTATTTTATTGTAAATGTAATATTTATTCCTTTTTTTTTCCTTACAGATCCCCTGGGGGCATGCAAGGACAGCACACTGCTGCAAAAAGTAGAACCATGAGCAAAAAAGGTGGTCTACAACTTCTAAAGACTGTCCTCCTACAAAGAAAGGGACATCGCAAAGGAACATATCGGGTGTGTTTTTACAAAATACAGTCAAAAGAATACCAATGCCTTTCTCTCTCAAGCAGCTTGTTCCTCTAAGCTATAGTAGTTATAGTAATATTCAATATGTATTTTTATGTTTACATTTTAGAGCCGTCACAAAAGATCTTTGGAGTAGTACCGCATAAGGCTAAGTGCTCGTCGACGCCTCTAAAGGACATCACTGGGATCCTTCAAAACACAAAGGGGGTTATTACAACTTTACTTTGGAGGAGGTGTTAATCCGTCCCAAAAGTGACGGTAAAGTGACGGATATACCACCAGCCGTATTATGAGTCCATTATATCCTATGGAACTCGTAATACGGCTGGTGGTATATCCGTCACATTTGGGACGGATTAATACCTCCTCCAAAGTTGTAATAACCCCCATAGTCATCATCATTCAATGAGATCTTCTAGTGTAGACCCCGAGGGGCAGCAATCCTCTGTTCAACAATCACCTGTTCCTGGCCCTGCGCTTCCTACACCTCTGTGTTCCTGAGCTATTATGACCAGCATTTAAATTCCCCATATTCCATGTCCCCGATTACACACCAAGGTGCGTACGATCCCACCGCCCCCCATCAAATGTAAATCTACCATCCCCCACCTCAGCATACCTTGACAGTAGTATATGAGGGAGTGGATTTCAAAATCAGAGGTATGAAACACCATCAAGCGGAGAAGGGTCCTCTGAAGCAATAGGGCTATTAATGCTAACCGGGGAACTG